>NC_142460.1:79874385-80499385 GCF_049115385.1 Moschus berezovskii
CAGGAATTGAACTGGGGTCTCCTGCAGTGCAGGTGGACTCTTTACCAACTGAATAGCCCAGGCTATTCAAGGACAGAGCTAAATCCAAGTATGTAACAAGCAGGAAGACTAAGCAAAGGAGAAACATCTTACCTCTCCATTTCTAGGTGGATCCTCCATAGCTGTTGCCTCCTCAAGCAGACTGATGCTTGAAGACATGTTTGCACTGAGTTTCCCTAGTGATGCTGCCTCCAGCAGCTCATTCATTTTCCTCCTGGTTTCCTCCTTTGTTACGGCCAGTTCTCTCTTTAGGATCTCTGCACGATGCCAATGCTGCCATTCTGTGAAATGGTGTTGGAGAACTTGTTTCCGGTTATACTCAGTGGCCAGTTGTTGTTTTCTAAGCAACAAAGCACTTCCGTTAGCTCAAAGGAGTCATTTTATCAAATTCCCCAGTGCAAAAGAAGGCACTGGCACCTCAAGGCACTGCCTCAGAAGAAAGAGGGGCGGTTCTGTTCTGTCGCACCACAAAGACTTACTAAATTTTTTTTTTTACCATAATATAGTTTCTGAGAGCTTTTGGAGGGGAAGGAGCAGAAAGAATAGGTATTCAGGTAACTACTTTTAAAAAATACAAATGCATGAGGGAGATATTCAACTATACTTGCAAATCTAAGGAAGACAGGTTTGGGAGAAGGAGAAAGGGACAAAACTTAACAAGTGAATTATCAATAATTAGTTAACTATAAGACATAAAAATCAACATGAACTTATAAGGGTGGACCGTGTGGAAGGACTTGGTCAGGGAAAGGATCTCTGAAGAGAAGGACTCGTTTACCAAAGTCATAAACTACATGAATGAAGGACTCCCTTGTGCAGACACTTGTTAACACTAGAAGTACGTGAAGGGAATACACAAGGCACTTGCTCCCACAGAGCTCACTCATAATCTAGTAGGGGGTCTGGTTCACTCTTTTCCTAAGGAAGAGCTCCTTTTGATTCCTGAAAACTTCATGATGTTAGGGGACATGACTGAGGAGTTGGGAACTGCCAACTACATTCCCGTCCCAAAGGGGCTCTCAATTTGGAGGCATTTTGGTGATAGCCAGGTGACAATTCAAGCATAGAGGTCTCTGAGATCAATCTATAAGTGGATGATTATCGTCTCCGAAGAAGGGAGCTGTAGAGCTGGGAACTTATGTCACAACCAGGGTCCATTTTGAGATTTAAAATCTAATACTGTTTAGATAACTTACTTAATTTTACCTCATAAAGGTGACTTGAACAAGTTCTCTACAACACTATTTGCATATCCACTTCTGTTAAACATATATAACACTTAACCCTCCTCATGGACTATTCGGGGTCATACCAAGAAAAGTCATAACGTTTTAAGCCAATGAGTCAGAAGAACATTTCTACAGTTCTTAAATGCTAAAGTGACTTTCAAACCTTCTGTGACTGACACCTACACTAAGAAAAAAGTGTTAACCATGACTTCAATATAAACTTATGTGTGTATGAAACAAAGTATATATAACTGAAACAAAAGTTTTGTCAAAGGATATTTACCCTTACTACCAGAGATGTACTACAGTGTTTCTCTTCTAATTTATTCCATTTTTTAAAAAACATACCTTGTCTTGAGGCTAATTTCAGGAACCATTAATGAGTTAAAACCCTTAGTTTGAAAGACTATACTTGAGAGTCACAGAATTTAACATATGTCAGAGAAGTTGGGTGAAATAACCAATTAGTGATAGTAACGTTGATTGAAATAATAAAATTTAGGATAAATGCTAATAGCAATTCTGTCAACAGCATATTGCATTATATATAATTGTTTCTTTCTAATGCAAAGATAGATAAAAAATACTTGGTGATTGATGGTTTTCATAGTAAAAATATAATATGGTAATAAGCATTTATATATAATATATTACTTTGATAGAAAAAAAGAAAGGATCTGAGACTGAATGACCTTGAAATAAAAATTTTAAAAGAAATAAGATGAATAAATCGGGTAGCAATGCAGGTAAGAACAAAGCTCAAAAAATTTCAATGTCTAAATAATGAAACAAACAAAACACCCTATGGCATTTTACTCAAGTGAGTGGAAATCGTAAATTTCCACAGGCTGGAAGATGTATGTGCTCTGTCTAATTAATGTAAAATTTGATTTACATCAATCTGGGCATGAAGAAGTGTGAAGTTTACCTGATATGTTAATTTCATGTTTTTATAGCATAAACAGCTAAAAGCTGCACTGGACTCTTAACTATCAAGGAGAGGGGTTATTTGGATAGTATAAAAAGGCAAAGAAAAAAATACTTCTGGAAATATAACAAAAGACTAAAGAGTTAAAAAAAAAAAGTGGGTTGAAAATGCATGTTTATTATTGTGTTTAGAGCTTTCCCTATAGTGATAATGCAGGGATTTGAGGATGTACTTGGGTTTGTGGGAATGGTAGGAACACAGAAGCTAGGGATCCAGAGACAAGACTGGTTCTGCTCTTGCTCTCTTGTGGTTCCCTTCAGCAGAGTGACACTTTTGCAGACAAGCCCATTTTTATACCTTTAAAATGATGATACTAAACGCATAAATATTTCTGAAACTGAAAAGTCACTTCTTAAAAGTTTAGTCAGATGTGATTTACTTCGGCATGCTAACCCAAAGAAATGGTTCCACAGTTCCCAAATAAACATAAAATGAAGAGGTCCTTTATGGATCCTGTCCCAATATGTTTCCAAGGTGAAATCAGGGAATTTCTGACAAGAGTATATAAATTGATCATTATAATTATATAACAAATGCAGAGAAAGTCTGTCTCTAAAGAACTAAGTATACAAAATGTAATAGGTCCAAATAGGAATTTAAATATGAATCAGGCTGCTCAGAATCAACACCTCAAATGCTACGTGGCTGTTGATCTAAAACACAGTAGTCAGAAGAACACTAACTAGATAGGGGACCCTGGGCAAGCAACTGAAAGTACCTCAGATTCCTCTTCAAAAGTGGTGTCCCCCTAACAACAACAAGCCGTATACTGCCCATAGCACAGGAGTCGGTTTTTAAAGATGCAATTAAATTTTTAAAAGAACCTGAAAATCTAGAACAAATGCATGTGTAAGGTAACAGCACTATCTAAGGACAAGACTATTAGATGTCTAAAAAGTGAGTGTCTTGAACTTTTTAAAAGGAAGTGAGAAATGACAAATAAATAACCATATGCTAGTGATCCGATAAGAGTGCTGAAATCTGATGCAGAATACAAAAATAGCAATGATGCAAACAGCTGCATTTGGGATGAGCGGGTTGAGCAGGAACAGGAATACATAAGCTAATGCATTCCGAAATGCACCAGGTAGCCCCCTCCAGGGAAAACATGGAAGATAACACAGTTCTACTTTAAAGAGATTTAAAGTCAGCCAGCCAGGGCAAATCTGGCTGGTCCTCCTGCCTCTCTGGCAGACATACTAGGAGCTTTACCAGTTTTGGATGCCACGCAATTTCTAGCCTCTCAAATGGATACTGAGATGAGCATGGAGGGAAGGGCAATGGACCATGATTAACAGAGATGCTTCATAAATGACTGCCCTACAGCACGCTGAAATCAGGAGTGTCAGAAATGGGGACTACCCGACAGTCTCTAGTTAGTTCTGCCTTCCCACCCCTGGCTAGCCTGGCGGGTTCACCCCAGCGTGTTCCCACACATTGTACTGGCTTACCAGTTTCCCCCTAAACTGAAAAATGCTCTCTTCTACTTAGTCATGATCTGTCTCTCTCAAAAGATGGGACCCAAGAGTTCCTATTTTGAAAAAGCTGCTTGGGGGACTGTAATGTACGATAGCCAAGTCTATGTCACTCCTAAGTTTTTTATCTTACTGTGCCTTCTGTTGCAATTATTTTTAGTATTTGGGCAAATTTTTAACTTCCCAACTTAGATTGAAAACTCCTAAAAGGCAACAATATTCAATACTCTTTTTAGTTCCTCTGCAGGTACTTAAGTCTAGTATCCAGTAAGCATCAGTAAAGCTGACCAGGTGAATGGATACATGCTATTAGAATAAATGAATAAGTGAATGAATAAATGTCACAGTTTGAAGGATGACAAAGGGCCTGCCACTGTACTCCCCAAGCCCCATCACTGACATTTGGGGCACTGTTTCCACACACTGCCTATTAAAGTGTAAGTTTCCTAGGAGGGATAACATCAAATTGAGGAGGACAGAGTATGAGGGGCCAGAGGGACACAGGGAAGAGATGAAAGCCTGGTCCAGGAAAGGCCCAAAGCACTTGTTCAAGAGAAGGCAGGGTTGAGGATACTGTGGAGATTAGTAAGGGAAGGACAGAGATGCTTCCCAGGAAAGAACTGAGGAGTCAGGAGAGTAGGCTCTGGAAGGGTGGGGAGAGGATGTTGAAAACAAGCCCTGCTTCTTCCCCATGTGTCTGGGCTGGTTGTAAAAGGAAGGAATACGGTGGAGAGGAGGAATGGAAGATCTGGAGCCAACTTTCAAAAGTGAATGTGCTAAAGAAATTAAAAATACAGTTCAAGTCCAATACCACCATGGCCAAGGGTCTAACTTAGCATTATGTGCCACCATTTCGTTGTATTACCTGAGTGGCTAAATCCTTAGTTAAGAGTTTGGGAGTATCTGTCAATGCTCCAATTGTATTACAATATTGTACTGACATTCTATATACTCCAAAACTACTTTTAAAATAAAAAAGATAGACAAAAATTCCATACATGGATGAGTGAGACTCTGAGCACAGGCTCGGTAAGAAAAGAAGGTGACTAAATCAGGAATGAGAAGAGAGGGATTTGTTGTTGCTCCAGAGAGAAAGTGGGGAGAACAGAAAGGAAGAAGGCAGAGAAAGAAGCCCGAAATGCTGGGCCCTGCAAGGGGGACAGGCCAGTAAGAGGAAAGCCCAAGTGGCAAAAACAAATGTGGATTCAGGAGCTGGAGCCTAAGGACATAGTTGACATCTGAGAAACAGACACAACACATGATTTTCATGTCTAGGTGAATGGGCTGAAGAACCAACGATGTCCTGTCAATCTGGTAAGAGTTTAATTTCTAGAATGAGTAACTCATTTACAATAAATGCTCTCTATACTTTGATCTCACTATTTAGGAAAAAAATGCTTGAAAATGCGTGGAGTTAAATTACAGAAGAGGAAGCAACCGAGTTCTTCATTCATCCACTGGCTCACCTATTATTTATCAATTATATATTTAGCGTTCACAGAGAAACTGACGAGCGTGGCAAAGGGGATCCTGGCTCTTCTGACACCCTTAGTCCCACTGGCACTTCTTGGTTTCTGCTTGTAGTAGCTACCTTTGAGCTTTTTTCTCCACCTCTAATAACCCAACCTTCTTTGCACAAAATCACCCCAAAATTTCCTAAAACAATCTCTAGAATGAAGAACAACAAGCAGAAAGCCAGGGATTTGTAGGAAAGAAACATGAAGGACAGTGTGGCTCCTTTTCTATGTTTCTAGCTTGACTTGTTATTTGTTAATTGCTGCTCTTGTTTCACATCTACAACCATCTAGAGTCAACGGCAATATACCTGAAAAACATGACTGTCTTAGGGAGCCATCACCTAGATTTTCTCTAACTTCACCTAGATTTTCTCTAACTAGGAGCAGCACAGTATAGGAAAAAACATCTGACTCAGCATCCAAAGGACCAGGCTCTAGCCTGGATGGGCTACGTAAAGCTTTATGACCTTGACAGAGTTGTTCATCCTTTCTGTGCCTTACTTTTGCAATCTGTAAAATGAGGGGCTGGATCAGATATTCCTTGAGGTATCTTCCTACTCTTTTCTTGCTCTAAAGGTTTATAGTAAAAAAATTATGATAAGTTAAATATTTTCTAACTCTGGCAGTTAAAAAAAATGTAGTATCTGTGCTGAGCATTTAAAAATAGACACTTGAAAATAATTCACAGATATGAGACAAGAAGTTCTAAGAAGATCTTTAAAAATAATTGGCACATAATGCTATTATGAATTCCCCATTTGGTGCTTTTATATTTAAATAGCTTAATTGGAATGGAATCTCAAGTTCTTCAGATTTTTCTTCTATAGGTTTCTTCTTCTGGCATGTAAATTTCACAGACTACTCTGAACTTTAACATCTTAGTTTCCACTCCTGTTATGCCCTCACTCATGATGTTTCCCCTTTGCAACACACCTCTAATTTCCTTCCCTATTTTATCCAACAAATCCACCCAATTCTTTGGTCAATCACTGGGTCCTCAAAATTTAGAAGTAAATTGTAAAATGCTCCTCCCCCACACTGAAGATACTCCCTCAGCATATTGTAGGAAAGGAAAATTGTCTAAGTCACCATCCTGCTTAAAAACCTGCAGGAATTCACCTTTATTTACCAAAGAATGCCTAAACCCCTTGTCTTACCATTTAAGGGCTTTCACAAGTTGATGAACTTGACAACCACATGCTTGATGATTTCCAGCCACATTTCATGCCATCATCTCACTCCCTACTTCTACTTGAGAACATCCCACTAACTGCATGCAGAATCCAACTTAAGACCCATCTTCTTGATAAAGCCTGTCCTGATATTCTGTAGGAGCCTCCTCAGTTACTTCCCTCTAGTAGGTTCTCAACAGCCAAAGGAGATACATTACAAAGTATATAGTGCTAGTCCACACCTGTACTATTTCTAGATTTCATCTTCCCCACAAAACTGAGTTCTTAGAGGACAAGGGGTCATGCGTCAGGCTCCTACGTACACACCCCAAGGCCTGATGCTGTCACAGGGATGCACAACTCCAGCAGTGACACTCCCTTCTATCAATACATGACGATACTTTCACATACCATTCATCCAGTTTTCCACCCAGAATGAACAACAGAATCGCTGGTTGAGAAGTGATTAAACCTGCTGCTAAGTCACTTCAGTCGTGTCCGACTCTGTGTGACCCCATAGACAGAAGCCCACCAGGCTCCCCCGTCCCTGGGATTCTCCAGGCAAGAACACTGGAGTGGGTTGCCATTTCCTTCTCCAATGTGTGAAAGTGAAAAGTGAAAGTGAAGTTGCTCAGTCGTGTCCGACCCTTAGCGACCCCATGGACTACAGCCAACCAGGCTCCTCCATCCATGGGATTTTCTAGGCAATAGTACTGGAGTGGCTTGCCACTGCCTTCTCCGGATTAAACCTAAGACCATGCATAAACTGCTCCCTCCAGCTTTCCTCACCAATAAACAAATGGTTCCTTCCACATCTATGATTTTGGTTCAAGAATGCAAAGTTGAGTTTGGAAATCAAAAGAAGAAAACGAGTTTAAGGTTGATAGAGCAAAAGAAAGTTTTCTTTGAGGACAAATTCTGTGTCATTCACAAGTCTAAGAGAGAACTGATATAAAGGTGTCAAAAAACCTCTAAATAAGGTGTGGGGAAGTGGGAGAAATCATTCTTGCAAGGTTTGCTCTCCCAAATGGATGTTCGTTCCCTATGCCTATAATTAACATTCTATGTGAGGACAGTGATTTCTATCAATGAAAATTACTACCACATAAGCTAAAATATCTCCTAAATTGTAAGATGGTCCAGTGTGCAATGCTACTATGTCAAAGGACAAGCGAAAAAGCATAATACTAGCTTCCTTGCATGTACATTTGTATATTTTAATCCAAATTTTTTTGCTTATAATGTTCAGTTAAAATTTTCCAGTTTGAGATGTAACAGAGAAAAACAGTGATATATTTTTAATGTAAATGAGATGATTCCAGTGAATAGCATTTTTAGAGCTTATTTTTGGGTTCTTCAGGAGGAAAGATGTCCTATATAAACATAGAAACATAAACATATGTCCTACATATACATTTTCATGGTATATAATTCATGGTATTAATACAAATAATAGTACCTGTTTTCTTCTCTAAGGTAATTTTCTATGGCTTGAGTCTCCCGCCCCAACTTCTGGGATCTCGTGTAGTCTCTCCAGGTCCGCAGGACCTTCAGTTGCAACTTCCAGTCGGACAGGGTCCCAGCTTTCCCCAGCTTAATCCTATCATCAAGAATCAGCTTGTGCCAGGCAGAAAAATACCGTTTTTGACACTGCAATGGAAACATTGGAAAATCAGTGCTAGGGTTTCTAGTATCTACTGATGGGAACCCTATCCTCAGATTTGCCCCTCATACTGTTTCTAACAAATCTAGGAACTTGATGGAAGGAGAATAGACAACTGCTTTATGCCAATAATGATGAGAAACACTCAAGTCTTGCAGCTAAGGTTCTATCAGCCTCATGACTTAAGCTATTACTAAAATATTTAACTCTTGTCTTAAGGCACCAGTCCTACATAGAGCTGGAGTAGCTGTTACAACTAAGATCTAAATTAAGAGGCCTATTTGGGAGACTTGAAAGGTCTGCTTCCAAGAGATCTCCTGTGCCAGACTGTCTTGGGGCTTAAATGCCAACCGGGAACACCACTGATGTCCTACACAAATGAACACAGGAGATCCCATAGCATGGAATGCAGTTTCTGGTGCCTCAGAACAAGACAGCTAAAAATGGCTTCAGCTGAGCTACCACTGACCATGTCAGGGTTTTGGTGAGCACTCCAAGAGAAACTAGATACCCAAGCTGCTTGCAATCTTCCATTAAATGTATCTGACAACAAACAGACAAGGTCTACTGACCCTAAAGATATGCCCAGAGGAGTACTTACAGTCCCAGGCTAAGACCCACAGCTTCTATTTTCACATTTAATGCTCCTACTTCATCAAATTACTTTCAGTTCTTGGCCTTATACCAACCACATTGTTTTTGCACTTCCCCATTTATGGTCATATTAATTTCTCTGTCCTTTTATGCCCTCTCTTTGCCTGATGACTTCACAAGTCACCTCTCTCAGGAAGTCCTCCTATTACCAATAACTCTCCCCACATGTAAATACTCTTCCCCTGGGTTGCCAGTGCAACCTATGCTTTCTACAGTCAAAGCGGTCCTCATACTATATTACAGTCACCTGATACCAGTCTACACATGACTGGGAGCCTCTACAGGAGGGCCTGGCAGATCTGAGAGTGCACCACATGTGCATGCTCTGTTGCTCAGTCATGGCTGACTCTGCAATGCCATGGACTGTAGCCTTCCAGGCTCCTCTGCCCATGGAATTCTCCAGGAAAGAATACTGGAGTGGGTAGCCATGCCCTTCTCCAGGGGATCTTCCAAACTCAAGGATCAAACCCAGGTCTCCTGCATTGGAGGTGAATTCTTTACTGTCTGAGCCCCCAGGGAAGCCCCGTACCACATGTGGGGGAAACTGAAAGTAACTGCATAGAAAGTGACTCTGGGAGGTCCAAGAGATACCTAGCGACCAGCGTCAAGAACTTGGTGGCCATACCAGGGTTGGCCCTATTTATTGCTTCTTTCTCTTTAAAAATACTTATCCTTCATTATTTCAACATTTAGTAAGCACCCACTGTGCTTGAATTTCGGGATTCTGAACAAGTTTTTTTAAGATATAATCTCTGCATTTGTGAGGTTATAGGGAGAGAGGGTATATAACTTAAAGACCAATAACATAGGCGAGCATAGGCTGGAATTCCTAGAATAGCTCATTTGGCCTGAAATATTTTCCACAAAAGAAACCAATTATATTCTCATTTAGACAAACTACAAAATCTTGTTTTTTTTATAATTTTCCATTAGGAGAAACCACGGAAGTCTTTAAAAAGTCCTTGTTCCTGCTCCACTATGTCAAATGAGGACAGATTTTCTAGACTTTCACCTTAGATCCCATGGAAGGAAAAGCAGGAAGGACGGAGAAAGTAAGGGAAAAGGGAGGAAGGACAGAATGAATGAAGGGAAATTTGCTGAACATAAGATACATTTTTAGTCATAACAAGGAAAAGATGCACAGCTGCCTGTTGAGAGGGTATGGTTTTTTATTATTATTTGCTTATCTATCCCAAAAAATACAGCATGAAAGAAACAGTGTTAACCTGTGCACTGTAGTCTAAAGAAAACACCATATCTATTTGCCAGATTCATTTAAGAGATTCTTCTTAAGAGACTTGATGAAATATTCTATATATAGGTAACTATCACTGATTTTAACTCCTGGAATATTTCTAACAATGAAATAGTACAAACATAATCCACCTTGATGATAATAGCACTATTAAGTGTCCTTCTTGGATTTCCACATTCTTTCTCTCTGTGAAATTCAAAGCATTTCACATGTACTATTTTATTAATTCATAGACCATCATTACAAAATAGACTGCAGATATTATGATTTACCTTACCAAGCCAAACTTCAAACTGAAAAGGGATAATGGCTAAATTCACAAAGTGAAGAGTTTGTGGTATACCTAAGGCTAAAATGAAAACATTTAGGCATCCTGATGACCCTAATATACCAGGCAAAAATTCTCTTAAAAAAGAAGAGCAAATTATTTGCTTTCTTTATACTGAAAGAGAAAAAATTTGATACATCACTTACCTCAGTAGAAAAGCACTGCTGGAAAACACGTGTTTAAGAGGGGGGAAATTTGAGTTTGTAAATGCAATAGTCAATATATTAATATTTCTTTAAAAATACTTAAGTTTAGACTTTGAGAGCAAAATGATCAGTTTTGAAGGTCTGTAATTCAGTTTCACTGCTGCTGCTGCTGCTAAGTCACTTCAGTCGTGTCTGACTCTGTGTGACCCCATAGACAGAAGCCCACCAGGCTCCCCTGTCCCTGGGATTCTCCAGGCAAGAACACTGGAGTGGGTTGCCATTTCCTTCTCCAATGTGTGAAAGCGAAAAGTGAAAGTGAAATCGCTCAATCGTGTCCGACCCTTAGCGACCGCACAGACTGCAGCCTACCAGGCCTCCATCCATGGGATTTTCTAGGCAAGAGTACTGGAGTGGCTTGCCATTGCCTTCTCCATCAGTTTCACTACATAGACGTTAATAACAGCAAGTGACATACTCATACAGTTACTGCTTTCTTGAAATCACCTTGCCATTGGTTTTTATCCCTGCCTACTCAAAAGAGCAATCTAGCAATCCCATTTAAATTAAAAAAAAAATAAATGAAAGTATGAATCAATAGTCATTTAGTTATTCTTGATTCACAGTAAACATTATTTAGACAAACAGGAGTCCCATCAATGTGCCTGGAAGAAAATATTAGAGAGAGGAAAAAAGTCTTGGTTCTGTCTGCTCTGGGACAAGATGCTAGCACTCTGTTCTTACTGAGAACAGACAAGAAGTGACACAGCTGACAGTCACCATCTACTTACCCTTCCTATTATGTTCCCCCAAGCAGAGTCCCCACAGTGCTCAGGCCTGCTTCTCCTCTACAGTTCTCCCCTCTGGAACTAAAGAAAGGCTCTATCCCTTTGCTCTTTGAAACAAGAACTATTACTTAAAATCAAAGCTAGTTAGAAAAGAAACGCATTCTGCTTAAGCCAGAGAACCATGTTTGAACAAGGCAGACAACTAGTCTTATCTCCCTCTGTTTCTTACCTAGCTCATTTATTTCTGCACCATGTTTTTATTTCTAATAGATTCTTAAATAAAGTCATTTGCTCTTTTACTAACTTCTAACATCTCTTTTTTACAGTTATGGAGATAATTAAGACTTGTTACAGGTAAATAAAATGCTGAAAATCACTGTGGGAAGAACTGCACCTAAGTACGTATCTACCTGCACTGCAGGCAGATTCTTTACCGACTGAGCTATGAGGGAAGCCCAATGTTTAAAATAAAATACTACAACGTGAGTTCAAAATTGGGAAAGGAGTACATCAAGGCTGTATACTGTCACCCTGCTTATTTAACTTATATGCAGAGGACATCATGCAAAATGATGGGCTGGATGAATCACAAGCTGGAATCAAGATTGCTGGAAGAAACATCAACAACTTCAGATATGTAGGTAATACCATTCTAATGGCAGAAAGTGAAGAAGAACTAAAGAATCTCTTGATGAGTGTGAAAGAGAGTGAAAAAGCTGGCTTAAAACTCAACATTCAAAAAACTAAGATCATGGTATCTGGTCCCATTACTTCATGGCAAATATATGGGGAAAAAATGGAAACAATGGCAGATTTTATTTTCTTGGACACAAAAATCACCGTGGACAGTAACTGCAGAAATGAAATTAACAGATACTTGCTCCCTGAAAGAAAAGCAAATTGAGACAGTGTATTAAAAAGCAAAGAAATAACTACACCACAAAGGTCCGTCTAGTCAAAGCTATGGTTTTTCCAGTAGTCATGTATGGATGTGAGAGTTGGACCATAAAGAAGGCTGAGTGCCGAAGAACTGATGCTTTTGAACTGTGGTGTTGGAGAAGACTCTTGAGAGTCCCGTGGTCAGCAAGGAGACCAAACCAGTCACTCCTAAAGGAGGTCAACCCTGGATATTCATTGGAAGGGCTAGTGCTGAAGCTGAAGCTCCAATACTTTGACCACCTGATGCCAAGAGCTAACTCACTGGAAAAGACCCTGATCCTGGAAAAGACTCACGGCAGGAGGACAAGTGGGCAATAGAGGATGAGATGGTTGGATGGCACCACTTACTCAACGGACATGAGTTTGGGCACCCTCCGGGAGACAGTGAAGGACAGGGAAGCCTGGCGTGCTGCAGTCCATGGGGTTGCAAAGAGATGGACGTGACTGAGCGACTGAACAACAACTACAAAGTGAAATTTAGAAAGTTTTTAACTGAAATGCTTTCTTCTTTCAAAATCTTCCACAAAACATCATTCAGTCATTAAGGATTCCACTCCAGAGAAGAAATGACAGCTCACTGCTAAATTTATTACCTGCACTGGAGTTGCCCTCCTTTTGTTGGCAAGAAAAGCTCTTCCCTGAAGTGTAATCACACCGCTGTCACTGGGAATGATTGACGTTAGGTGGAACAGCAATTTGCTATCTAATCTTCATTGTAATTCTAACCCTGTCACTAGAGATGCTTGTTCTGATTAATGAAGTGGGTAACTCATCAGAATTCCTCCGCTATTTCCCTTTTGTCAGAAAGCTCAGTGATAATTGCATCAAAATTCTCAGTCATGGAAAAATAAACAATGAATTGCAAAGAGGACAAAAATGTCAACAAGTTTACAATTTATTTTTGCCGAATGGAACTAACTGTGGTGCAACTAGTGGTCTAGGGGAGCCAGCCAAGGACGGAAGGTTAGAAACAAGGCCTCAGCTGACTCTTGGCTGCTGCCAGGCCCAAAGAAACAGACATCCTAATACCACACAAGAAAGCAGTCCTCCACATCTCTTTTCGTTTTGGAGGACCGCTGTCTTGAAGCAGAGGACCCCACAGACGCTGAAACGTGCCTGAAAGGTGGAGAGAGCATCTTTCCATTTATTCATATGGTGTATCACACTGATTGATCTGCATATACTGAAGAAACCTTGAATCCCTGGGATAAACCCCACTTGATCATTAAAAGGTATATGATCCTTTTAATGTGCTGTTGAATCTTGATGATACAGCACTGAAAAACTGTCCCCTATATCCCATTTTACTCCTGATTTGAGAAAATCATTGTGCCCCCCGACCCCTGAACACATACACTCCTATAACTATATAAATACATCAATGAAAAAAAGATCAGTTTTCAGCACTCAGTGCTAAGACCTGGATTTACTGTTGGATTTCATGGAAAAGCCTAAACTTTGACAACCGGTGCTATGTGAAATGCTCACACCGGCTACAGACAAAAGGTACTTTTGTTATGGACTGAAAGCTGTGATGTCATTTTACTTCTCTATTTAATTTTTTCCCCTTCAGTTTTAAACTTCAAAAAAAGAAAAAAACCCACTTTATGATAGAAATTTGACAAACATATCCAAAAGTAGAATACAAGAATAAACCCCCTCAGTCAGCTTCAAAAATTATGCTAATCTTGTTTCATTTCTCCTCCACTCACTTTTCTTTCCTGGAGTATTTAAAAATAAATTCCAGACATCAGACATTGTATCATTTCACCCACAAATGCATCAATATGTATTACTAACACAAGGACATTTTGTAAATTCTTCTTAATTCTTCTAAGAAGTTTCAATCAATAATATTGCTGCAATTATCTAATTCAGTTTCACTGCAGAAGTAGCAGAATTTCAGAAAGCAACTACTTAGTCTTATCATATTACATTTTTAACCAATAAAACACTCTGGGATCTTTTAAAGAATGACATAGTACAGTCCATAATCTGACTCTTCACTAGGATAGGGCTCCTTTCCTAACAAAGCCTGGACCAATTTTCATAACCTCATGTCTTTAGTGAAGGCCAAACTACCGCTCCCCGTCATCTTCTCTTTCATCCCCTCCTAGACCTTCTTCCCTCTTCTACCAATCTCTACTCCCTGCATTCTCCCCACCCTAGCACCACCGTATCCCCCCAACTCCCCACCCCTGGCAACTATAAACAAAAGTACAGTTCACCTCAGAATATATTAGACAAATGCTGGATCCACCTCTAGTGCTGTCTGACAGAAAGACAATGTTGTGAAATCATTTGTCCTCACCCATATGGTTCTTAAGATCCTGATAAATATTCACCTGAAATGTCTAGCGTTCAGGGGAAAAAGACACTCTACTCTGTATAATTTAGAAAATGGGCTTCATTTATGCCAAAGACTCTTTTCTTAACTTTTTTAAAAGCAGAATCTAATCAGCACTTTAAAAGATCAAAAAAAAAAAAATCACATGCTTCTTGAATTGGACCCTCTTGGATCAAAATGGCATTTTGAAAAGCAAAACGCAAAAGCAAAGCGCCATTGCAATGTTTTGGTAAACTGGCTCTCTCTCCCTCTCTCTTTGTTGAGAGGTGACAGTAAGGAAGAGTATAGTAACAACTAAACACATAACATAACCTCTTTACCAATACCAACAACATTTTATTTAGAAATTTTCAACTGAGTGGCTATACAAAGTAATACACGATAATGCTTCAAAGTTGTCCTAAAATGCACACCACATGCTATCCTTGGTGATAAGAGAGGAAAGTTACATGGATTCCAATATTCTTCATGTGTGTGCCCAACACTTCTCTTACTTTGCAGTTTTATATGTAAAGAGGCTTTTCTTTCATTTCCTTCTCCAAACATAAGACAACATTATCGAGAGGAGAACAGCAATTGCTATGTTTCAGCTTAGAAATGGTTGTGCTTTAGTGCTATGTAGGCAGTCCTGCAAAACTAAGATCTCTGGGAAGGAATCATGATGTATAAATGAGGTTCTTACCTACATTGTACAGGAGGCAGTGATCAAGACCATCCCCAAGAAAAAGAAATGTAAAAAGGCAAAATGGTTGTCTGAGGAGGCCTTACAAATATCTGTGAAAAGAGAAGCGAAAGGCAAAAGAGAAAATAAAAGTTATGCCCATTTGAATGCAGAGTCCCAAAGGATAGCAAGGAGAGATAAGAAAGGCTTCCTCAGTGAACAATGCAAAGAAATAGAGGAAACCATTACAATGGGAAAGACTAGAGATCTCAAGAGAATTAAGAGATACCAAGGGAACATTTCATGCAAAGATGGGAACAATAAAGGACAGAAATGGTATGAACCTAATAGAAGCAGAAGATATTAAGAAGAGGTGGCAAGAATACACAGAAGAACTGTACAAAAAAGATCTTCATGATCTAGATAATCACGATGGCGTGATTATCACGCCACCTAGAGCCAGACATCCTGGAATGCGAAGTCAAATGGGCCTTAGGAAGCATCACTAGGAACAAAGCTAGAGGAGGTGATGGAATTTCAGTTGAGCTATTTCAAATCCTAAAAGATGATGCTGTGAAAGTGCTACACTCAATATGCAAGCAAATTTGGAAAACTCAGCAGTGGCCACAGGACTGGAAAAAGTCAGTTTTCATTCCAATCCCAAAGAAAGGCAATGCCAAAGAATGCTCAATCTACTGCGCAATTGCACTCATATCACACGCTAGTATGCTCAAAATTCTCCAAGTCAGGCTTCAACAGTACATGAACAGTGAACTTCCAGATATTCAAGCTGGATTTAGAAAAGGCAGAGGAACCAGAGATCAAACTGCCAACATCCGCTGGATCATCAAAAAAGCAAGAGAGTGCAAGAAAAACATCTACTTCTGCTGTATTGACTATGCTTTTAACTGTGTGAATCACTACAGACTGTGGAAAATTCTTAAAGAGAGGGGAATATCAGACCACCTGACCTGCCTTCTGAGAAATCTGTATGCAGATCAAGAAGTAACAGTTAGAACTGGACATGGAACAACAGACTGGTTCTAAATCGGGAAAGGAGTATGTCAGGTTGTATCTTGTCTCCCTGCTTATTTAACTTATGTGCAGAGTACATCATGAGAAATGCTGGAATGGATGAAGCACAAGCTGGAATCAAGACAGCCGGGAGAATTATCAATAACCTCAGATATGCAGATGACACCACCCTTATGGCAGAAAGTGAATAAGAACCAAAGAGCCTCTTGATGAAAGTGAAAGAGGAGAGTGAAAAGGTTGGCTTGAAGCTCAACATTCAGAAAACAAAGATCATGGCATCTGGTCCCATCACTTCATGGGAAACAGATGGAAAAACAGTGGAGTCAGTGTCAGACTTTATTTTTTTGGGCTCCAAAATCACTGCAGATGGTGACTGCAGCCATGAAATTAAAAGATGCTTGCTCCTTGGGAGAAAAGTTATGATCAACCTACAGCATATTAAAAAGCAGAGACATTATTTTGTCACCAAAGGTCCACCTAGTCAAGGCTATGGTTTTTCCAGTGGTCATGTATGGATGTGAGAGTAGGACTATAAAGAAATCTGAGCTCCGAAGAATTGATGCTTTTGAACTGTGGTGTTGGAGAAGACTCTTGAGAGTCCCTTGGACTGCAAGGAGATCCAACCAGTCCATTCTAAAGGAGATCAGTCCTGGGTGTTCATTGGAAGGACTGATGTTGAAGTTGAAACTGCAATACTCTGGCCACTTGATGCAAAGAGCTGACTCATTTGAAAAGACCCTGATGCTGGGAAAGACTGAAGGCAGGAGGAGAGGGGACGACAGAGGATGAGATGGTTGGACGGCATCACTGACTCGTGGACATGAGTTTGAGTAAGCTCCAAGAGTTGGTGATAGACAGGGAGACCTGGCGTGCTGCAGTCCATGGGGTCGCAAAGAGTCGGACACGACTGAGTGACTGACCTGAACTGATGTCACAACCATAACATCGACGATGCCTCCTTTAGGTCGTTATCTTATCCTCTAACGGAGATATTTAAATAAACAAACCAAAACCCTCGCCCCTAGATTTAAGATTTAGTGAGTGTCACCCCATTCTTCTTTGTTTTCTTCATCTTTTACATGCAGGAAGGATCATAGATTTGCTTATCTGAAGAAAACATAAAATGCATTTCAGAACTGGGTGAGAATTAAGAAGGGCACTTGCTAAACAGTGTAAGAATTTCATAGTTAATCCCTTGTTGTTTCTGCTAATTAGCAATGACATGTGGATTGCTGAATCTCCCCAAGAGATTTCACTGCAAGATCAAAGAGAAAGTAGGATAGGGTAGAAGTAGAAAGTTTCTATATAAAAATAAGTGTTTTGACAACATAAAAAGACCTGGTACTAAAATGGGTGGGAAAGAGGTATGAACAGTGCTACCCCTGAGCTTGTGTATTGGTAAGACAGCCTGTTCTGTTTCTCTCAGAGTCTCCTATTAAATAATGTGGCCCAAATGTGATGTTAAGAAATTGTCTGGGGGTAAAAACAGAAGCCAGAGTCAAAGCACAAAGAATATAGGAGTTAAAAGAGCCTGAACTAGAGCAACCCTGAGAAACAGATTCTTTGAAGTCTTCCTGCAAATTACTTAGCTTGCTATTGAGTTTGCTAGTGAACCGTTTGGAGGGTGCTGACAACAGCTTCCTGCTATCTCTCTGTTCACTGCAAGCCAGGTAGGCAGTTTCCCCCTTTTTAGATTGTGGTCATATTTAGGCTGCTGAGTATCCAAGCATCATTACCCAAGGGCAGCCTTGGGCTCCTTCAGAGCCAGGCTAGAAACCAACATAATGAGCCCAGAGGACCTGCTAACTCTGGTGGCGCTACCAGGGGCCATCCCATCAAGTCCCATAATTTTCAGTCAAGTCTATGTAAAAGCCTGAGGAGTCTGGTCAGTGGCTTTTCCCCCATGTCTCAGTTTTCCTACATCCACTGGAACAATTGAAATGAAGAGGTTCACTGACAATAAAGCACATGAATAACATAATCATACGAAAGGGGAAGGGGAAGAAAAGAAACAACCTAGGTAACTTTGGAAAACAATTTTGGCTGAATAAGGCTGAAAACAAAAATAGCTGTATAAATATACACAGTAGCCAGTAAATGTTTCCTCAGAAGTATAGGTTACCAATTCTAAAACTATTTTTATAGTATACTAGGACTAAAATAGTTTTAAATAATTTAAAATAAAATAATTAAAAAATAAAACAGTTTAAAATAATTGATGCTTTCGAATTGTGGTGCTGGAGAAGACTCCTAAGAGTCCCTTGGAATGCACAGAGGTCAAACCAATCAATCCTAAAGGAAATCAACCCCGAATATTCATTGGAAGGACTATTGCTAAAGCTGAAGCTCCAATACTTTGGCCATCTGACATGAAGAGCCAACTCATTGGAAAAGACCCTGATGGTGAGAAAAATTGAGGGCAGAGGAGAAGAGGGTGACAGATTATGAGATGGTTGGATGGCACCCCTGACTCAATGGACATGAGTTTGAATAAACTCCGAGAGATAGTGAAGGACAGGAAAACCTGGCATGCTGCAGTCCATGGGTGTGCAAAGAGTCGGACATGACTCAGAGACTGAACAACAACAAGGGCTAAATGAATATATTTTAGATAATAAGTTCCAGGTATAAACAAGCAAGGGGGAAAGCTACACTAAAACCTATGATGCTGGACTAGGGTTGAAGTTATTACAATTATTTTAATATACAGACAGATAGATACAGAAAAAGTTACAAATAAGGACGGGAAGAAGAGCATGTCCTCTGTGTTGTTGTACCAGAACTGGATGTTTCAGTATGAACTAGTGGATTTTAACATGCATACATATAGACAGACACAGAAAAAAATATAATGCACGTGTATGTGTAGGTTAGTATATGTACATCGATTTCCCAGATCTGTCTGCCAAGAGGGCCCAGAAAACATGATATCCTAGTAGCAGTGAGCACAGCTAGTAACCAGATCTTGGTTTCTAAATATTCTCCAACAAATGGAAGTAGGGTTCCAACTAGAAGTGGTTGGTTTCAGGGTTAGGGCAGGGAAAATATAACATGAACTTGGAATATCCTATGGTGCCAGAAAGAAAGGACTTTGAAAGGGCAAAGGAATCAACCAGAAAGAGTCCCCAGTGGCCAAGATTAGAACAATTTGAAAAACAAAGTAAACAATAATATTAGAATATAATCCAAAGGATCAAGTAAATATCCTCAAGTCCACACTGATACAGATAGGTGAAGCACAAGCTGGAATCAAGATTGCCGGGAGAAATCTCAATAACCTCAGATATGCAGATGACACCACCCTTATGGCAGAAAGTGAAGAGGAACTAAAAAGCCTCTTGATGAAAGTGAAAGAGGAGAGTGAAAAAGTTGGCTTAGAGCTCAACATTCAGAAAACTAAGATCATGGCATCTGGTCCCATCACGTCATGACAAACATAGGGAAACAGTTGGAACAGTGGCTGACTTTTTTGGGGCTCCAAAATCACTGCAGATGGTGATTGCAGCCATGAAAGTAAAAGACGCTTACTCCTTGGAAGGAAAGTTACGACCAAGCTAGACAGCATATTAAAAAGCAGAGACATTACTTTGCCAACCAAGGTCCGTCTAGTCAAGGCTATGGTTTTTCCAGTGGTCATGTATGGATGTGAGAGTTGGATTATAAAGAAAGCTGAGCTCCGAAAAATTGATGCTTTTGAACTGTGGTGTTGAAGAAGACTCTTGAGAGTCCCTTGGACTGCAAGGAGATCCAACCAGTCCATTCTAAAGGAGATCCAGTCTCTGGTGTTCATTGGAAGGACTGATGTTGAAGCTGAAATTCCAATCCTTTGGCCACCTGATGCGAAGAGCTGACTCATTTGAAAAGCCCCTGATGCTGGGAAAGATTGAGGGCAGGAGAAGAAGTGGACAACAGAGGATGAGATGGTTGGATGGCATCACCAACTCAGTGGACATGAGTTTGGGTGAACTCCAGGAGTTGGTGATGGACAGGGAGGCCTGGCATGCTGCGGTTCACGGGGCTGCACAGTTGGACACGACTGAGCGACTGAACTGAACTGATATCATACTGAGAGTGGTCTAGCATCATTTCTTATTGTGTTATCACCAACTATGCATAATCTCAATCTAAGAAGAGATTCAGAAAAACCTCAAATTGAGAGGCATTCTACAAAATACTTGACCAATACTCTTCAAGAATGTCAAAGTCATAAAAGACAAGGGAACCCTGGAGAATAACCACAAACAGGAGGAGACTAAGGAGACATAGCAAGCAACTGCAGCAAAAAATTACAAATGAAGTCCTGAAGCAGAAAAAGGACATTGGTGGAAAAATAGGTGACATTATAATAAGTCTTGCTTATTGTACTTAATGGCATTTTACCAATGTTAATTTCCTAGTTTTGATAATTGTACTACAGTTACATAAGATGTTAACATTGAGGAAAGCTGGGTGAAGGGTATTCAGGAACTCCGTGTACTATTTTTTGCAATTTTTCTGCATGTCTAAAATTATTTCAAAACAAAGACTCAAAAATATATGTTCAAATCAAGCAGAGTCTGTGGCAAAGTATAGATCATTTATTGTCTCATTTTAAAATATACCATCTGACCCTTTTAAAGTTGAGTAATTTGTTTCAGTAGGCCACTAATTTTATAAAACTCTTTGTATGTATCTAGAATTCATACCTAGCACTTCTTTATGAAATATATACAGTCAGCCCTCTGTATCCCCAGGCAATACAGCTATGGATTCAACCAACTGTGGACAGAAAATACTTGGGAAAAAAAAAAATTCCAGAAAGTTTCAAAAAGCAAAACTTGATTTGCTATGCTGGAAACTATTTACATAGCAGTTAAATTGTATTTACAACTATTTACATAGCATTTATACTGTATAAGGTGTTGACCTGGAACAAACAGACTGCCAAGTATTATTCCAGCAAACTCTGGGTTTATTTGGAATCAGTAGAGAACTGTAATTCGGGATCTGTACCCATGGTGAGCCATGTTCAAGTTCTTTCATAGCAAGGGGAGAACTCTTACAGAGGGGAAGATTATGTTGGGTAGATTATGTTGACTGCTGTAGTAAGCAGTCAAGGTGAAAGTGTTAGTCGTTCAGCCGTGTCTGACTGTACGACCCCATGGACTGTAGTCCCCCAGGCTCCTCTGTTCATGGGATTTCCCAAGCAAGAATATTGGAATGGGTAGCCGTTCTCTTCTCCAGGGGATCCTTCTGACCCAGGGATCAAACCCCAATAGTAAGCAGAGTTCATGGCTTTTCATTGGCTCAGTTCTTGCCAGGAAATGGTTTATCTTCTTTGGGCTCTGGGAATGGCAAATCACTTCAGTATACTTGCCTTGAGAACCCCATGAACAGTATCAAAAGGCAAAATGATAGGATACTGAATGAGGAATTCCCCAGGTCGGTAGGTGCCCAGTATGCTACTGGAGATCAGTGGAGAAATAACTCCAGAAAGAATGAAGGGATGGAGCTAAAGCGAAACAAATACCCAGTTGTGGATGTGACTGGTGATAGAAACAAGGTCCGATGTAAAGAGCAATATTGCATAGGAACCTGGAATGTTAGGTCTATGAATCAAGGCAAATTGGAAGTGGTCAAACAGGAGATGACAAGAGTGAACGTCGACATTCTAGGAATCAGTGAACTAAAATGGACTGGAATGGGGGAATTTAACTCAGATAACCATTATATCTACTACTGTGGGCAGGAATCCCTTAGAAGAAATGGAGTAGCCATCATGGTCAACAAAAGAGTCCGAAATGCAGTACTCGGATGCAATCTTAAGAACGACATAATGATTTCTGTTCGTTTCCAAGGCAAACCATTCAATATTACAGTAATCCAAGTCTATGCCCCAACCAGTAATGCTGAAGAAGCCGAAGTTGAACGGTTCTATGAAGACCTACAAGACCTTTTAGAACTAACACCCAAAAAAGATGTCCTTTTCATTATAGGGGACTGGATGGCAAAAGTAGGAAGTCAAGAAACACCTGGAGTAACTGGCAAATTTGGCCTTGGAGCACGAAATGAAGCAGGGCTAATAGAATTTTGCCAAGAGAACACACTAGTCATAGCAAACACCCTCTTCCAGCAACACAAGAGAAGACTCTACACATGGACATCACCAGATGGTCAACACCAAAATCAGATTGATTATATTCTTTGCAGCCAAAGATGGAGAAGCTCTATACAGTTAGCAAAAACAAGACCAGGAGCTGACTGTGGCTCAGATCATGAACTCCTTATTGCCAAATTCAGACTTAAATTGAAGAAAGTAGGGAAAACCACTAGACCATTCAGATATGACCTAAATCAAATCCCTTATGATTATACAGTGGAAGTGAGAAATAGATTTAAGGGACTAGATCTGATAGATAGAGTGCCTGATGAACTCTGGATGGAGGTTCGTGACATTATACAGGAGACAGGGACCAAGACCATCCCCATGGAAAAGAAATGCAAAAAAGCAAAATGGCTGTCTGAGGAAGCCTTACAAATAGCTGTGAAAAGAAGAGAAGCGAAAAGCAAAGGAGACAAGGAAAGATATAAGCATCTGAATGCAGAGTTCCAAAGAATAGCAAGGAGAGATAAGAAAGCCTTCCTCAGCGATCAATGCAAAGAAATAGAGGAAAACAACAGAATAGGAAAAACAAGAGATCTCTTCAAGAAAATTAGAGATATCAAGGGAACATGTCATGCAAAGATGGGCTCGATAAAGGACAGAAATGGTATGGACCTAACAGAAGCAGAAGATATTAAGAAGAGCTGGCAAGAATACACAGAAGAACTGTACAAAACAGATCTTCACGACGAAGATAATCACGATGGCGTGATCATTCACCTGGAACCAGACATCTTGGAATGTGAAGTCAAGTGGGCCTTAGAAAGCATCACTACGAACAAAGCTAGTGGAGGTGATGGAATTCCAGTTGAGCTATTTCAAATCCTGAAAGATGATGCTGTGAAAGTGCTGCACTCAATATGCCAGCAAATTTGGAAAACTCAGCAGTGGCCACAGGACTGGAAAAGGTCAGTCTTCATTCCAATCCCTAAGAAAGGGAATGCCAAAGAATGCTCAAATTACCGCACAGTTGCACTCATCTCACACGCTAGTAAAGTCATGCTCAAAATTCTCCAAGCCTGGCTTCAGCAATATGTGAACCGTGAACTTCCAGATGTTCAAGCAGGTTTTAGAAAAGGCAGAGGTACCAGAGATCAAATTGCCAACATCCGCTGGATCATGGAAAAAGCAAGAGAGTTCCAGAAAAACATCTATTTCTGCTTCATTGACTATGCCAAAGCCTTTGACTGTGTGGATCACAATAAACTGTGGAACATTCTGAAAGAGATGGGAATACCAGACCACCTGACCTGCCTCTTGAGAAACCTGTATGCAGGTCAGGAAGCAACAGTTAGAACTGGACATGGAACAACAGACTGGTTCCAAATAGGAAAAGGAGTATGTCAAGGTTGTATATTGTCACCCTGCTTATTTAACTTATATGCAGAGTACATCATGAGGAACACTGGGCTGGAAGAAGCACAAGCTGGAATCAAGATTGCAGGGAGAAATATCAATAACCTCAGATATGCAGATGATACCACCTTTATGGCAGAAAGTGAAGAGGAACTCAAAGGCCTCTTGATGAAAGTGAAAGAGAATGAAAAGGTCGGCTTGAAGCTCAACATTCAGAAAACTAAGATCATGGCATCTGGTCCCATCACTTCATGGGAAATAGATGGGGAAACAGTGGAAACAGTGTCAGACTTTATTTTTTGGGGCTCCAAAATTACTGTGGATGCTGATCGCAGCCAGGAAATTAAAAGACGCTTACTCCTTGGAAGGAAAGTTATGACCAGCCTAGATAGCATATTAAAAAGCAGAGACATTACTTTGCCAACCAAGGTCCATCTAGTCAAGGCTATGGTTTTTCCCGTGGTCATGTATGGATGTGAGAGTTGGACTGTGAAGAAAGCTGATCGCCGAAGAATTGATGCTTTTGATCTGTGGTGCTGGAGAAGACTCTTGAGAGTCCCTTGGACTGCAAGGAGATCCAACTAGTCCATTCTAAAGGAGATTAATCCTGGGTGTTCATTGGAAGGACTGATGCTAAAGCTGAAACTCCAATACTTTGGCCACCTCATGCAACGAGTTGACGCACTGGAAAAGAGCCTGATGCTAGGAGGAATTGGGGGTGGGAGGAGATGGGGATGACAGGGAATGAGATGACTGGATGGCATCACCGACTCGATGGACATGAGTGTGAGTGAACTCCGGGAGTTGGTGATGGACAGGGAGGCCTGGAGTGCTATGATTCATGGGGTCGCAACGAGTCAGACATGACTGAGCGACTGAACTGAACTGAACTTAACTGTCACAGGGCATGAAAGCTCCCCCTGCTGGTCTCCTGGACTCTACTTAATGCAGGTTCTGCAGTACTCTTGCCTGGAGAATCCCACGGACGTAGTAGCCTGGTAAGCTACAGTCCACGGGGTCGCAGAGAGTCGGACATGACTGAGTGACTTAAGCTAAGCTAAGCTTATTTTTACATAGGTGTTCTAAGTAATCCAGAGATGATTTAAAGCACACAGGAGTATGTGAATAGGTTACATGCTGCTGCTGCTGCTGCTGAGTCACTTCAGTCGTGTCCGACTCTGTGTGACCCCATAGACGGAAGCCCACCAGGCTCCCCTGTCCCTGGGATTCTCCAGGCAAGAACACTGGAGTGGGTTGCCATTTCCTTCTCCAATGCGTGAAAGTGAAAAGTGAAAGTGAAGTCGCTCAGTCGTGTCCGACCCTTACCTAATACCACACTATTTTGTATAAGGGATTACAGCATCTACAGATTTTGGTATATACTTGGGATCCTGGACCAATCCCTCTGTGAATACCAATGGATGACTGTATCACTTCTTGCATAGTTGGACTTGGATAAAATTAAAAAATAATCTTATGGGAAACACACATCTTATCCATCTCTCACTGGCTGGAAGAAAGCATGGCCCTTTGCCCTTATGTCCTCTTAAGATAGCCCCCTCTACACTTAGTTCCTTTCCAATTTGCTTTCAGAAATCTGAACTGTTACTGCAGGAGGACATATTAACTCCATTCATCTCATGGAGGACACAGCATTGAACAGTCTTTGCCAATCTTTCCCAAAATGTTAATCCCAACTCTTAATATTTCCTCCTACTGTGCTTTTCTCTGCCTATTCCTAAAGCCAAAACTCTGGCCAAACTCTTGTTGTTCTGTGTTTGAATAGTTATGACTTCTTGCCTGACAGTCTAAAATGTTGCCATCAAACATGTCTAGCTCTTTTTTTTTAAAGAATTGCTTTGACTACTTTATTTTCCCCCTCGTATCTTAGTTATCCATGTCATATCCAAATGCCTGTTATTGATTTCTGGGGCCTTTTTAGTCTTATCCTAAGGCTTCCAGGTGGCTCAGGAGTAAAGAATCTGCCTGCTAAGCAGGAGACACAGGTTCAACCCCTGGATAGAGAATATCCCCTGGAGAAGGAAATGGCAACCCAATCCAGTATTGTTGCCTGGGCAATCCCATGGACAGAGGAGCCTGGCGGGCTACAGTCAACAAGGTCGCTAAGAGTCGGACATGACTTAGTGACTAAACAACATTTATCAAGCTCCCGAAATCTCCTCCTGACATTCTTTTCACTTGTTAAATCCATTCATTTGTACATTCATTCCATCAACTTTCACTGAATTTCATCAATGCCCAAGGCCATGGGGTGGCTGTTGTTGGAGACATAAAAGATAGGTATTTGTCTTTTCTTATGAGACCTCATTTAAAAATGTTCCAAGGAATTCTTTTTACCTGAAACACTGTAAGTCCCAATTTTATATTGCTTTTTATCCTACTTCACTGAAAAATATTTGTTTAAATAACCTGGGGAGGATGCTCAGTAGTCAATAAAAAATTGGCCAGTTAATTTTACAAAAAGTGGAACTCAAGAAAGTGATAGAAGAGCAAAATACAACACGCGCATTACAAGCAGAAGCACCAATATGTTACTGCTCAGGACTTGAGCTACCAAAAGGCAAGTGACTTTCTGAATAATTCTTCTGAATAAAAGTTGGTCTATGAGACTGTCAAAGTGGAAGCTATGCTTGCAAACTGCCAGAGATCTACTTAGTACTCACACACTACTCCAAAAAGGGTAATTTAGAAAGACATCCCAAATTCATACCCCAATTTCTCAGGATCACAGAGAGGACGTAAGAATAGCCCCTGAATGAGAGATCAAAATGCTCCCTTATGTACTAAGTCAGTTGGTAGCACAGAGCAAATGGTGTGGGCAGTTCTGCTATTTGTAACAAGGCTCAGTTGGGCTCAGTGTTACACTGTCACATCTCTGATGGAGCCCTTTGTCATTTACGCTGTAGAATGCTGAATAAAGAGATGTTACAATTCCTACCTGGTGATCTTCCTTGAAAGTTTGTATTAATAACTCTTTCAGCTTCTTCTTTCTTTCTTTTGCCATTTTTTCTTCATCCATAAGAATATGAACACTTTGAAACATGCCTTTCTCTGGAATTTTTGGAGAATTTTCTTGCTTCTTCTTCTCTCTATTAATAACAATTAAAAACTACATGTATGAACAATAGACTTAATTAGAATCTATCACAGTGAAGTGAACACTGAATTTTCCATCAGAAGATAGAGAATTTTAGATCTGGGCCTAAAATTACAGAGTGAGTTTTCTGAGTTAGTTTATTCTTTTATAAAATACAGTTAAATGAAATAACATTGTTATAATGTATTCTGCAAAGCAGAAAACCTTATATAAATTTTAGTAAAGTATATTCATTGAGTTTAACATTGAATAATACCTTGATCAAAATTTGAGAGATAACAACCATTAGATATCCTCTGATATAGACATGAGTTCTCTCTCTCCTCACAAGAGGAGATAAAACAGGACCCTCAGGTAAGAAAGGAGTGAGATTTTTATCATAAGGCTTTTACAAGGTTTCTAGGAAGAAAAATAATAAAAGAATCAGGTGATCCTGAATAAGGAGAGAATGAAATTTATATTAATTTAAAAATAACTGAAAAGAGAAAAAATAGAACATAATAACAAAGAGGATAAGGACCTCAGGGAAGTTAACAAGAATCTCTTAGTAACTGTGAGATAAGTTGCTCAAATTTCTGGTTCTCTCTTGCTCACCCACCTATCTTTTCTTTCTCATCCAGGTAATCCCTTTACCCTCACCAATCCAAGCCAGCTCTTAACCATTGCCTTCTTATTGTAGAGTATCAAACTGTACAGGTATGTGTAAGTGTATAAGGTATACATTTTATCAGTGATGTAGTAGAGATAGCATCTGCCAGGAATCAGGATTCATGGGCTCTGCCACAACCAGCTGTGAAAACTCTGGAGAGTCACCTAGTCTCGCTGAATTTCACTTTACAGTTGTGGAAACTCAAATTGAGAGAGGGATGCCACAATAATCTAAAGATATTTATTCATTAATTATCATATATCCTATGGGAGCACACAAAGTTATATCTTATTACTGGGGATATGAACCATCACTTGGTTAAGGTAGCTCTTCCAGTGTAAAGTTGCTATTTTTCCCTTTGTAATTAATAAACCTCTTAGAGAAGACACTTTTGAAACTATTCAACGGAACAGATTTAGGCTACTTTACAAATAAATTAAAAAGCCCTACCAACAATAACATTTTACTGACTTTCCCAACTTACTAATGCCATAACAGTGTTATATTAGATAGTTACAGGCAGATCACAGTGGGCATTAAAAGAAACACAGTTCTAATATTAATACCATGGATCTAATTTTTAAAAATAACATCAAAATATGTATCTGTTATGAAAGCAGTATCTGCTCGCTGTGAAAAATTGGAGAGGTATAAAGGACATCCATATTTCTACCCACGCAACATTTCCATAGTGTAGTGGTCAGCACGTTCGCCTTACATATCTCTACCCAGAAAAAAACACTGATAACATGTCAGTGCTGTTTCATTGTACAACCAGTATTTATTAATTTCTCCAATATTTATTACTATAAATAATGTTATTTTCACTATCTTTGTGTATAAATATTTGGATTTCTGCTTATTTACTTAAGGTAGTTTTCCTAGGACTGGAATTTCCAGGTCAAGTGAGAATAACATTTTTCATGGCTCTTATAGTTTATTGCCAAATTGCTTTCTGGAACGTTTAAATCAGTTTGTCCACCTAGAAGGACTGCATGTTCCTTGTCTCACTATATCCGTGGATAAGCTTTTAACTTTTAAGAGAAATATCTGGTGAATGAACGTCTGTGGAGTGCCCACTGTGAGCAGAGCTTCTGGCTACCATCAAATGTTGTTTTCACAATTTATTTTAGGTCAGCCTAGATTTGTCAGGGCTTGAGAGCAATCTGAAGAGCAAGGCTGACCTTAGCAAGAACTCACTAAAACACTGGTGATTGCTTTCTAAAAGGAAGGGCAACTGGAGGAGGCCTGAGCCTGGCACTTGAAAGAATGAAACGCATGTCCACTGCTGAGCTGTTTTAAATTGGGTGGGATGAGAGCAATCAGGAACACAGGGGAAAAGCTGCATAGGTGGATGGGGGTGGAAGGGATTATCTAATAGGTCTTCCTGGCCTCTTGGTTCGAGTATTGAGGCACTTCGGGCATGTTGTCCTTAGGCTACTGCAGTTTATGCATCAGTGCTGTTTATCAGAATAAATATGTTAGTAATTTCATTTATGAAGCTCATTCTCTGCCTGAAGACACACAACAGTGCTACATCCTGTGAGGACTATTTTGATTTCCCTCTTTTGTCAGATATTTTTTTTCTTTATCAGTGGCAGTAAGGCCACGGTGACTCTGTATGATTATCTGAAGATTGGACACTGAGGCAATTCACAACAGAATGAGACAAAATTGGTAAATGTGTATAAGAAAACATTTTCAACCTTAAAAACATTTAGGTACACAAACAGAGGCAACCTAACCCACAGGATACCTATTAGAAGTGTAAAAATATTGAAAGTGATGACCTCCCCTAATGCTGAGTGGAGCCCACTGCCAGCAATCATGTAAATAAGTACAACTCATTGGGAAATGAATTAGGCAATGTTTCAAGAGTCATAAAAGTCTACACCATTTAACTCAGTAATTACACATCTAAGAACATAATTCAAAAGAATGAAAACACTCTATGCTTAAGGATGCTCACTGAACTACGTACTGGTGAAAGATCTGAAATTAGCCGAAATGCTTACCAGTATGAGGAGTGGAGGTCATTACATAAATTATGGTACAGGAACTCAATGGAGTGAAATACAGACCTTAGGACTCCAGGCCATGTGGTAATTACAACAAGCAGAAAGACAAATTAAATGTATTTTATGGTTGCAATTCAGTACCTAAAGGAACCAAGAGCAGGTGGAAACATGGAAAAAGGGAAACAGCTAACTTGTTAAGATGGTGGAATACTGGGTGCTTTCTCTTTTGTGTCCTGTTATTGCATTGTTGGTACATTTTAGAGAACTTTAGAGTACTTCCAAAATGACTGCTTAAACAAGAAACTTCACGCTGCTTATCACGGCTGGCTTACGTTTTCCATGCTTCTTCCACTGTGCGTCGCCTCTCAATTATCTCCCTCCGCAGCTTTACCATCTCCCTTTGAATCTCCTCCTCCTCTCTCTTGGCCTCTAGAACCTTCCTTTTCTTCTCTTCTTGCACCAGATACTGAGCCTCTAAGAAGGCCGATTTTTTCAGGGTGTTTTCAATTCTCTGGCGCTCCAGTTCTTTCTCACGTCTTAAGCGATTTTCTTTTACCTTCAAGAGAATACATCAAGGTTGAGATGCAGCCTTTCAAGTAGAAAGGGATATGCAAAACCTAAGAACACATTTTGAAGTTCAGAATACAACTACTTTGAAACATGCTGGCCCAGAACCCCATTGTTTATCAGAAAAAGAGGGGAAGTTCATTTGTTTACTGGGTAATGGCCAATACAAAGTTTTAAATGAAGTCAGGAAAGACGACCCCAGACAATTTGGGAATTATCTGCACCATGAAGAAAGTTGAAATCGAATGGGTTGCATGCCAAGTTCTGAATTCTTGTTTAGTAATGATTTCCTATCCGTAAGATCTTCCAAGGTGTACATTACTATTATTTATTTAGGCTCTGTACGCTAATTATAATTTAAGAAAGGATAAGGGTGTTCATTGGAAGGACTGATGCTAAAGCTGAAACTCCAATACTTTGGCCACCTCATGCAACGAGTTGACTCACTGGAAAAGACTCTGATGCTGGGAAGGATTGGGGGCGGGAGGAGGAGGGGACGACAGAGAATGAGATGGCTGGATGGCATCACCAACTCTGTGGACATGAGTTTGAGTGAACTCCGGGAGTTGGTGATGGACAGGGAGGCCTGGCGTGCTATGATTCATGGGGTCGCAGAGAGTCGGACACAACTGAGCGACTGAACTGAACTGAAGGGTATTTTTGATAGGCTACTTTGTAAAGGCTAGAACAGTGATTTACTAACTTCAGAAACATCATGACCTTTTATTCAGTTCTACCTTTATTTAAATTTGTCAGTGATTCTGGATCTTATTTGGAAATCAAAATCATGAACTTCACAGACATTTCTGAATAAGCACAATCATTTTTTTTTCAAATTCATTAATTCTTTCGAGGCTTAACTAACTATGAATTAAAGAGTGGTCCTTTCCTTTCTGTTTCACTTAACTTGACCCTTATCTTATTCTCCAGTTGTGATAAGACTTCTAGCTAACGGCTCTTAATGAACCATTTCCCGATCTTTCATCATAAATCCTACCCCAGTTTCTCTAACATCTTTAGTGCTGCTTCAGCATAACTTATGGTTTAAAGTAATCAGAAATTCAGTATTACAAAAAGACAGCAAACACACATACAGACATTAATTCTAGTCTGGTTTTGGTTCTGGACATGTGGAAATGACCTGGTCATTCTGCCTTCCTGAAGCTCCTCTACAAAGTGTTGAGATGAATCTTTTTCCTATAATCTACTATTCCCTTTGGAGAAAAGAAAGTTCCCATATGCCTTTCTAATTCAAAACAGATGAACTAGATTTAATTCAGCTCTGTCCTCCCTTTCAAATTATAATCACAAAATGAGTAAATTTTTCCACTGTCTAGAAAAGAATTATCATTATAACATTCACCAGAATATTCGTGACATTAATATCTTGACACTGCAATTCAAAAACCAAATTCAAGCAAAACTCAATCTACATATTTATAATAGGAAGTACCACATCCAGACTAATAAAGCTTAGCTCACCACTCTCTTGGTCAAAATCAGTTATTCCTCTTTTTGGTTTTCTTAAATTGTTTCCTATCCTCAGTTTATGAGCATTATTTTTCTTCTGAAGTTCTTATATTTTATTTTTATTCTTTCTAAGCAAACCACAGATGGCACCCTTTTTCACAATAAAGCCTAAGTCTTTATTTAAGCCTATTAAATGTGTTACACCAAGATTGCTTCCTGTTATCCATTTTAATTTTGCTTTTCCCTCCCACCTGCTTATGTCTCATCTCCATGGTAAGACGGGGATCCTTCTGCCGCTTCTTGTCTTGGTTTTCATTCATTCCAAGATCTTCCAATATCCCAGAATCCACCACGTCTTTATGGAGCAGATGGTCTATGAATTTTTGAACAGTGGTACTTTCATCTTCTTCCTCCAAATAACCACATAAATCTGGGGGAAACAGAACAACAACAAAAAAGGGAAAATCAAAAGAAATTTTTTAAATTTGAGTATAATTTCCATATTTATATAAATAATCCTGGTACAATAAAAATACAAAGCTGTGAGTTCAATAAATAGTAACTGATAATGCCAATTGGATGAGTACAACCCTCAGCACCTACTTTCAACTAAGAGGAAAAAACCTCCGCTCATAAGTAACTGCCTTCACCCAAGTCACTAACTCCCTCGCTGCCAAATTTAAAAGATACTACTTTTACATTTGTATTACAAGGATTTAAACATCCTTGATGACTCCAGTGCTCTTTTTAAAAAAGGCTTTACTGTGGTATAACTAACATACAATAAACTTGTAAATATTTAAAGTCTACAGTAAGTTTTGACATACATAGATACCAGTAAACATCATTACAATCAAGATAATGAACGTGTCTGTCAGCTGCAAAAGGGTCCTCATGCTGATCTGCAATCACTTCCTCTAATTTCTTCCCATGCTCTCTGCTGTATCCCAAAGATAATCCCAGCCCTGCTTTCTGCCAAAAGATTAGTTTATGTTTTCCAGAATTTGGTATCAGTTAAATTATATACTATGTATTCTTTTTGGTCATGCTTTTTTAAATTCAGTATAATTATTCTCAGGTTAATTCATGTTGTTGTATCCATAGTGTACCCCTTTTTACTGCTGAATAGTATTCCACTGTATGGACATACCACAATTAATTCATTTTTCTCATCTGGAACAGACATTTGGATTCTTTTCAGATTTTGGCTATTACAAATAAAGTTGTCATTAACATCTGTGTACAAGTCTTTGTACGAATATATGGCTTCTTTTCTCTTGGGAAAATGCCTAGGAGTGGAAAGGTTGGATCTATGATAAGCACATGCTTAACTTTTTAAGAAATTGTCAAACCATTTTCCAAAGTGGTTATACAATTTCTCATGCTCACCAGCAGGAGTGCTCCAGTTTCTCCACATCCCTACCAAGACTTGGTATGATCAGTTTTTTAATTAAGCCATGTTAATAGTTTCATTGTAGTTACTGATTGTAATTTTAATTTGCTTTTTCCTAATGCCTAGTGATACTGAATATTTTTCATGATGTTCTATTTAATTCCATGCATTATCAAAAATGGGGTATTAAAGTCGCCAAGTGTTATTTCTGAATGATCTATTACTCCCTTTAATTTTGTCAGTTTGTGCTTCACTTACTTTGGGGCTCTTTTTTTAGGTATACATATGTTCATCCTTGTTATGTTTTCTTGATGGATTGACCCTTTTATTACCATAGAATGTCCTTCCTTGTCTTGAGTAACAATTTTTTATCTTGAGCTTATTTTTTTCTGAGATTAGTAAGCTACTGCCACTCCTTTATGGTTATTGTTTGCATAGTACATCTTTTTCCATCCTTTTACTTTCAACCTGGTTGTGTCTTTGACTCTAGATGGTGTCTCTTGAAACAGCATATAGTAAAGTCATAATTATAAGTTCATTCTGTCAGTCTACATCTTTTGATTGGAATGTTTAATCCATTTATATGTAATGCAATTTTTGATAAGGTAGGATTTACGTTCGTCATTTTGGTATTTGTTTTCTGTATGTGTCATGTGTATAAATGCCTTTTGTCAGGTTGAAGAATTTACCTTTTATTGCTAGATTGCTGAGTTTTAATCAGGAATTGATTTTGTCAAGTATTTTTTCTTTACCTATTGAGATAATCATATGTTAGTTAATAATTTTGATAAACATTATTTTTTAATGGCGAGGTAATATTTTTGTTCAATGCTTTGATCCCCCAGAAAAGTAACACTACAAGCATAAAATGAGTGAGGCCTGGTACAATACTAGAAGGTAATAACAAATCTGAGTAGAGATATAACTAGATTTATTAGCACCATATGAAAGAAAGCAGCAGTTTCATTATGTTTCAGACACACTTCAGAATAAATACTAAGTACTGAAATGCTTTACTCTAATAACAACATCACTAAACTAGAAAAATATCTAAAGGTGGCAATCAGTATATCTGAAACAATGTGATATAAAGAACTTCTGAAAGTACTGGTGCTATTTAATCTAGGAACACTGATCTATATGAAGATTCAGATATGATTACAACTCCCACACAAAAAGAGAAGACTATTCTTGAGAGAGAGAGAAAATGATATCAATATTTTCTGTTGCACTAAGGGGTAAAAGTTGAGGACAAAATCCTAATTTTTCCTAAAAAAGAAAGAATTTATGAAGATTAGAGCCTCACAACAGCTGAATGGGCTCTTCCCAGAGTGCAGGCCCTCTATCCTGGAAGTGTTCAGGCAGAGATTATCCCATACAAGGGACACTTTGGAAGAACCTCTGCCTGAGGGGGTGAAGAGAGTAAATCAGATTAGGTGATCTTGAGGAGTCCCTTAACTGTAAGAGCTCATGACTTTGTGACTGTAGAGTCCTAAACACGGGAAATGCTGCAAGATGAGTTCACCAGGGGTGCCTGAGTCATGCAAGGGGAGCTGCCACCACCATCACTATGCCTACCCTTATGCTTAGAGATAAATCTTAGACTCTTGGAGTACAGCTGAGGAATCCTCACAAGTTAGCTATTTACCTTGGTTGACATTAGCTCTGTATACAAGTAATAATCTCCCTTATAAAGATACATGAAACATTTTGTAAATACAAAATGGTATGTCAATGTTTAAATATGGTAAAACACTGAAATAGCCATCAGAGTAAATGGTCATCCAATGGAAAGAGGCATTCTTAATCAGCATTAATTGCTCTTATAATCATGGTGGTTTAGTCACTAAGTCGTGTCTGACTCTTGCAATGCCATGGACTGTAGCCCGCCAGGCTCCTCTGTCCATGAGATTCTTAAGGCAAGAATACTGGAGTGGGCTGCCATTTCCTTCTCCAGGGGATCTTCCCAACCCAGGAATTGAACCTGGGTCTCCTGCATTGCAAGCAGATTCTTTACCAACTGAGCTACAAGGGAAGCCCAATCATAAGAAGAATTACAAGTAATATAATATTTTAATTTTTAAAAATCACCACGAATTTACTGACCTATAGATAAGTAAAGTGAATCAAGAAAACTTAAAGCCAATTACAAAACTAAGCAAAACACAGAAAAGTCAAAATAACATATTATTTATTATTCAGAACAATTAAAAAGATTTCTTGAAACCATCATTGATGTTAAAGCTTAGAACAATCAGGTAAGTTCTTACCATCAAACCTGTCATATTTCAAATGTCCACTGGCTTCTGGCACAGGAGGGATACTGGACACAGTGTCCTCAGCATCATTGTCCTCATCACTTGCTAGTTCTTGCTTAAGTTTGGTGTCTAACCAGTCATTGACCAATTCCTGAGCTATCAATAAGACAAAAACATCTTTTTAATATTTCAGTTACTTCAGAGACTTTCTTCATTTGCTATCTTCATTCATTCAATAACTGTTAGTTGAGCACTATCATGTGTCAAGTACTGCTCGAGATACTGGGAATATAGCAGTGAACAAAACAGGAAAAATGAAACCAATCAACTTGAAGCTTAAATTCTAACTGGGGAAGAAAGACAATGAATAAGTAAGTCAGAAAGACAGAGCAGGAGAAGGAGAAATGGTGTACAAGAAATGGAAGGCAGGTGCTGATAGTTTTAAATTAATTGGGTGGTCAAAGGAGGTCTCACTGGGAAGACATTTGAGCAAAGAAGGGAAGGAGGTGAGGGAGTGAGCCATATGGCTGTGTAAGGGAACATGATTCTATGCAGAGAAAAAAACAAGTGCAAAGTCCCTAAGGCTGGAGAGTGTTTAGCATACTGGAGAAACAGCATGAAGGTGGAATGGATGGAAGAATGAGTGAAGTGAGGGTTGTTGGAGATGAGGTAGAAGAAGTATCGCAGGGATCAGGGTTGGAGCGGTGGTTCTAGATCCGGGGTGAACTTGCCTCCCCATGGACATCTGGCAGTGACTGGAGTCATTTTTGCTTATTACAACTTATATGCAGAGTATATCATGAGAAACGCTGGGCTGGATGAAGCACAAGCTGGAATCAAGATGGCCGGGAGAAATATCAATAACCTCAGATATGCAGATGACACCACCCTGTGGCAGAAAGTGAAGAACTAAACAGCCTCTTGATGAAAGTGAAGGAAGAGAGTGAAAAAGTTGGCTTAGAACTCAAAAGTCAGAAAACTAAGATAATGGCATCTGGTCCCATCACTTCATGACAAACAGATGGGAAACAGTGGAAACAGTGACAGACTTTATTTTCTTGCGCTCCAAAATCACTGCAGATGGTGACTGCAGCCATGAAATAAAAAGACGCTTGCTCCTTGGAAGAAAAGTTATGACCAACCTAGACAGCATATTAGAAAGCAGAGACATGACTTTGACAACAAAGGTCCATCTAGTCAAGGCTATGGTTTTTCCAGTAGTCATGTATGGATGTGAGATTTGGACTATAAAGAAAGCTGAGCTCTGAAGAATTGATGCTTTTGAACTGTGGTGCTGGAGAAGACTCTTGAGAGTCCCTTGGACTGCAAGGAGATCCAACCAGTCCATTCTAAAGGAGATCAGTCCTGGGTGTTCATTGGAAGGACTGATGTTGAAGCTGAGACTCCAATACTTTGGCCACCTGATGTGAAGAACGGACTCATTTGAAAAGACCCTGATGCTGAGAAAGATTGAGGACAGGAGGAGAAGGGGATGACAGAGGATGAGATGGTTAGATGGCATCACTGACTCAATCAGCATGAGCTTGAGTAAACACTGGGAGTTGGTGATGGACAGGAGGCCTGGTGTGCTTCAGTCCATGGGGTTGCAAAGAGTCGGACACGAGTGAGTGACTGAACTGAACTGACAGCTGGGAGAGGCCAGGAACGCCAATGAACACCCTACAGTGCCCAGTACAGCCCCCAACACAAAAATTATCTGGCCCAAAATATCAACAGTGCTGAGGTAGAAAACCCTTTTTTTCTATGTCTTGACATCATTCAATGTACTTGGGCTTTTACGCTGTATGTAATGGGAAGCCACAGAAGGTTTTTAAGCAAAGAGGTAAGATATTTTAAGAGCATCACTCTGACTACTAGGTTACAACAGACTGCAGGGGGACAAGCACAGAAGCAGGAGACACCAGTTGGGATACAAATATCCAGGAGAGAGGTGATGGTGCCTAGACCTGAAGTGGTAGTATTAAACACGCTCAGATTCTAGAAAATAATGTTTTGAGGTGAAGTTGACATGATTCGCTGATAGACTGGATATGGGATGTGAGAGAAAGAAACCTATACATTTTTTGGCCTAAGCAACTACATGATGGAGATGTCATTTACTGAGACAGGGAACAAAAAGGGAGCAGTAGATCTGGATGGAAGGTGAGGGATTCAGCTTTAGATGAGTTAGGTCTGAGATGCTTATGAGATATTCAAATAGGGATTCAAGGAGGTGTTGGTTATATTATCTGGGTTGCAAGGGACAGAACCAAGCTGAAGACATAAACGTAGGTGTTGTCAGCATACAGATACTATGCAGAGACAGAAGAGGATGAGATCACCGAAGGGGGAAGGTGGATAGAGAACTCGTGCAAGGACTAAGCCCTGAGGAACTCTAGCTTCTAGGGGTTGAAGAGCTAAGGCAGAACCAGGCAAGCCAACTAGGAAGGAGAGACCCACATTGAGGGAGGAGAAAAACTGGAGTGTGATATTCTAGAAGCCAACTTCCATTTGCATTTCTTTCTTAGCGACATCCAGAAAATCTTAAATGTAGGGGCATGAGAGAAAATTTAGCATTAACTTATCATCATTGCCATACAGCTCTTGCAGAGAGGGTATGGGGATTTTCAAATAAGCAAAATGTCTACTTTAGCATTCTTCATCATGCTTATTATCATTATTGCACACCTCTAAGGGAATGGAGTGCTTCCAAATATTAAATGATGCTAAAAGACAAAATTTAACATAGATAGGAAGGCATGAAATGTAAAGAAAAAAATGAATCAAAGTGGTAGAAACTAAGTGTATAAAGTATACCAACAACAGACACTACCGGCTTTCAGAGGAAAGCAGAGAAATGGAGCAGATATTTGAGTAACCCCATTTATAATAGTTCAGAATATTTATATATATAAAAATTTATGTGTAAATTTGCATCTACTAAATGCCATTCATTAGTAAGGAGAGATTTACTATGAAGTGCTCCAAAAAGACAATGAAAGAGAAGGAGACCCTTGGAGGGTTCAACTGGAGGAACACTTCACATTGGATCAGAGGCTTAAAGCCCACCCTAAAGCAGAGTTTCCCAAAGTGCGTTCCCCAGATCACTAGTTCTTACTGAATATTAACAGATGGTTGATGAGAGGGGCAAAAAAAGGATATAAACCTTTGAAAACAATGTTTTATTCATCCACTAAATGTCTCTAAAGTTTCTCAGGATATTAATGTGTATTTCAGGATAAAAAAAGTCCAGGTCTAAGAAGCTTGGGAAATGGGTAATTTTTTTTTTTTTTAAATGCAGGACTTTTTGGAAATCTTGAGTGACTATAGTATACTGTGTATTTCTATTGGTGGGGTGGGAGAATGGGTAGGGTAAGACATATCTTTGCCAATTTCTGAATAAATTTCCTTTCGCCAACTCCAGTACCACCAACTACCCAAGACCAAGTGCCGTTAGAGCACACACAGACCACTGTAATGGTCTCTCACTAATCTCCTTTTTCCTGCCCCGTAATTCAGTCTTCATATATTAGGAAAAGGTCCTACTGTACTGCTGCTTAAATCCCTTCAAAGATGTTAAAATAATAATTAACAAAAAATAAAACTCTTCAATGATATCTGCTCATACTCAGAATAAACTCTAAATTCTTTCCGCATGCCTAGAAGGCCCTTCCGTACGCTTTCTCCATTGGGAAGCTCCAGCAACACTGGTCTTCCTTCAGTCCCTCAAGCACACCAAGCCTGTACTTGAATTCTTAATGTGACCTTTCCCAATGACTGGGATGCTCTTCCACCATCACAGCGCGTTCTTGTTATTTAGGTCCAAACTCAGATGACTTATCACTATCTGACCTTTTGTTTTTCATTTTCTTTATCTCCACTCTAGAATGCATACTCCATGAAAGCAAGAACTTCATCCCTTGTTCATAACTTGCAAAGCCCTACCTGGCACAGAGAAACAATTTAATGTATATGTTGAATAAATGAAGAAATAATCGGAAAAACTGGAGACATAAATAATTCAAATGAAAACTGGCTTCCAGGATATGGCACTCTGACTTTCTTCCTACCTCAAGGGCCTCTCCTTCCCAGTCTTCTTTGCTGGTCCCTCTTGATCTCTTCATCCCAAACAGTGGAGTTCCCTAGGGCATCAGTAACTACAGTACTGATTCCAGAGGAGTAAATGTTCTCTCCTTTCCTAAGGAACAAAGCTGATTTATAAACTTGTGATCAAATTATCTGGATGATACCAGATCAAGTTAACAAGCTGCCCTTAATACCACAAGATCAGTATCTTACACTTACTAGATAACTGTGTTATGTCAAAACTGCCTCTGGATGTGGTTCTATTTCAAGAGACAGAATAGGCCTTATATATAACCTTACTTGAAATACTGGAAGTAATTCCAGAGTAAATTAGCTTTAGGAAAGTAGAAGTAAACAAAAATTAAGAACAGGAGAAAGAAACACTTTCGTTCTTTACTCTGAAATTCATTATGAGTTATGCTTTAGTAAGTTGTTCAGTTCAGTTCAGTCGCTCAGTCGTGTCCGACTCTCCGCAACCCCATGAATCAATCACAGCACGCCAGGCCTCCCTGTCCATCACCAACTCCCAGAGTTCACTCAAACTCATGTCCACAGAGTCGGTGATGCCATCCAGCCATCTCATTCTCTGTCGTCCCCTTCTCCTCCCGCCCCCAACCTTTCCCAGCATCAGAGTCTTTTCCAGTGAGTCAACTTGTCGCATGAGGTGGCCAAAGTATTGCAGTTTCAGCTTTAGCATCAGTCCTTCCAATGAACACTTTTTAGTAAGTTGTACTCCCAATGTATTCTCTTACCTTCTGCGTAGACTTCTTCATGATCTTCTATTTGCTCAGGTGTTTCCAAATCTACAAGTGGGCCCCAAAGCCTTCTGGATAAATCTGAATTTCCAGCAGAAAATACTTGAGAAACTGCAAATTCTGAAGCTTTCTCCACTCTCTTTAAAAGAAAAAAAAAAAATCCTCCAAGATGACAACTTTCTTCAGGGTTAGAAGACTTCTCTCCTATTCAAGATTCTGATTTTCTACCAACTACCAAGATACTTTCTTTTTTCCATTTTAAAAGATACTTTGAGGTTTAAACATCCACCCCAAATAATTTCACTCATTAAACATGAAATTAATTGCAGCATTTTACAAAGTTTTAACAGGTGCTCATTTTTATACTTGAACAAAAGGGTGTTTAAGCTTTAGATGACTTTTGTTTAGAGCATTAGTCATGGGATCCTGACACTTAATATATTTTAAAAACATACAATAGCTTATTATTAATAGTTTCCATGCCACTAGGACTTGCATATGAATGTGAACCAGAAGCAGGTAGCTACACTTCAGATTCCTACCCCTGAAAGAAACTTCCCATTACATATCAGGCAAACTAATCAAATTGGGATAAAGGGTCACTGAACTGTAGTAATTCAGAATGCTCACTCAACAGTGAAAATCTAGTAAAAACATGGCCAAATTCACAGGAATGGGGAAGGGGCTGGCAGAGGTGGGCAAACTCTTGACATTTTGGTTTACATGCATGCTCAAAACTTGTCATGGGCTTGATCTTTTAAATCTTTGAGGATTTCATATGCTAAGTCTGAATTAGAAGCAGAGGGATAAAGTTGAAACATCAAGGTAATGTGAAAAAGAGGTCAAAATAGAACATATGGGACAAAGTATGAATCAGAATAAAAGTGGTCTAACCAGAGAGAGTCAAGAAAGTATCCTTGACCTTCATGAGGTCACTCTGGAGAGATGTGTTCTCTTTCAGAGCCTCCAACATGTCCAAGTCAATGCCGTTGTTATATATCCTTTCCTTAAGGGTCACGATATGCTTGGTACCTAGTCCTTCCTTTTAAGGTCCTTAAATTCTAAGGCAGAGAGATGAATTTCACATATACTGTATGTGTCTGCATGTGTATACATACATAGACACATATATTTGTAAATAATGTACAAATAAATAGATCAACTCTAATTTTTTAAAACCAATATCCACAAACAAAATATAAAGAACAAAAACAGGGTTGCAGATGTAGTTCTTCAGGCTGTGGGCGAAAGAAATAACTTTCCATGACACGTCATCTCACCTGAGCTGGAATCTGTGCAGATTCTTAGAAGAAAGAGAGCTTGGAGACAGGAGAAGGAAGACTGATTTTGGTACTAAAGAAGGGCAGAACCTGGTACTGACAAGTCACGGAGTAAAGAGAAATGTGTGCTTGGCTTTAACAAAGAAAATGTTTGGGCTATCACTTAAAATGAAGATTTGGGGGAAAAAATGCTGGATGATAGTAAGGATTAGAAATAATCTCTGTAATTCCTTGTTTTAAAACATTATATCCTCACCATTTTTTTTTTTCAATTTAAATACATAAGAGACTGGAGATGTCTCATGTGTCTATTTAGCAACTTATTCTTTAAACAAGCTGATTAAAGGCTAACTCTGTTCCCAGGACTGTGGACATTAAGGCGGAAACAAAACGAAAAGCTTCTGTTCCCAAAGCATTCACTTTAGTTTTGGTTACATGTGCCATGTGTGCAATAAACAACTTAAGAGCAGTCTTAAAGCAATACAAGGTGATTAAAACAACTGAGCATATTCAAAAGTTTCTTACTCATTGACTATGCTATAAGGATGTAATTTGTAGAGGACTGTCTCAGTGAGTCCTGTGATCATATAAATGTTTAACATGTGTTCCTTATGTCCCACGGCACACACTGATTACATTACCCACTACAGACCCTGTGTAGCCTGTTGCCATTGATGCAGAAATGGCAGCTCTATAATGCACGTCTTCATTTCCTCAAGGCTGGCAGGTACAAACATGAGTTTCTTGACAAATTCCCAAGTGCAAACTGCATGTCCATACATAATAGTTTTCTGAGTGATGTATTTTTTGAAAGTGCCCAATTCTTTCTTAATCACTGTTGCTATTGTTCAGTTGCTAAGTCATATCCGACTCTTTGCAAGGCCATGGACTGCAGCATGCCAGGCTTCCCTGTCCTTCACCATCTCCTGAAGCTTGCTCAAACTCATGTCCACTTAATCACTCTACATACAAGTAAATGCTTGACACTGTATCTGTGTGTATGAATGCCAACATAACTCCAAGGAAAGGAGTATAGAAGACAGGATTATGAGGGTAAGGGGAATGAGGGGTAGTTGTTCACTGAGAGAGGTGTCTCAAGCTGAGATTTAAGGGAAAGATGTGTACTGGCCTCCTAGAGAGAGGGTATTCTGAGCTGGGGATCATCATTAAAAAAAGCAAAAGGAAGACTTACCTGACAGAGGGGAAGGAGACTGGCCTGATAGGAGTCATGCAGTATAAGAGTAAAAGGGCTGTTACAGGGACATTGATATTCCAGGGCGATTGATAGAGGCCCCTCTAGAATTTACTGCCTCTTCCCTGGTGACTCAGATGGTAAAGAATATGCCTGCAACACAGGAAACCTGGTTTCTATCCCGGGATTGGGAAGATCCCCTGGAGAAGCAAATGCAATCCACTCCAGTATTCTTGCCTGATAAATTCCATGGGCAGAGGAGCCTGGTGGGCTATAGTCCGTAGGGTCGCAAAGAGTCAAGACACGACTGAGCAACCAAAACTTACTTATATGACAGCATGCAGAATTACCGAAGTTTCCAAGAGTAGAGAACTGACGCAGTGGAAATGTTTAAAAAGCTCAAAGTAGCCAAATACACTGGAGTAAGAAGATGAGTCATTCTATCAAATCAGGATGAAGATGAATTGTAAGTTAAGATGGACTGTTGCATCTGCGTGACCAGCGACAAGATTCATATTTCTACCAAGCATCTGTCTGATTCTAAGAGACTTTAATGTCCCTGAGAATGACTTACCAACATTTCAGCCTCAAAGTCTGCTTCATCTCTTGTATGCCAACAGCTTTCTCTGCAATTGCATTTTAGCAACTCAATGACATGGTCATCTTCAACCATGTCCCAAAATTTTCCACTGTTCAAATCAAATGCTGATAACCTCCTCTCCCCACATCAACCTCCTATTCATCTCCTTTCTTGACTCCTCCTAATCCACACAGTGGTGCTGCACCTAACCAAGCCCTCTAGTCACCGTATACCCCCTCCTTCTCCCAACCTATGAATCCTTTACAGGGTCCCCTCCCTTTCCTACTCTGTGTGGATATTCACCTACTATCTTACATAAGCTCCAGGTGTCTTGCTCCTTGCCTCTCCAATGAAAACCTTCAAGCCTGAATCAATCTGATTTACCACTTCTTGGTTATCACAAAAAATAATGGTTCCCTGCTTTAGCCAAGTTCCAGTTCTACTGAGTGATCTTCGTTTTCTGTCCCAAGGGAAGTCCTTTCACCATCTTCACCACATTCCACGTCCTTCCCATACCTGTCGCCCTCTTCCATGTTGAATGAGCGGCCCACTCAAGTGGATTTGGAAGTCTTAGTCTAGAGTTGTAACTGTTTAAGGCATATTCAGAGTTTGGATAATATTAGGGAACAGACAAGAAGACAGAGAAGTGAACAGAACGGTAAGGAAACTGTCACAAAAAGATAATGGAGGAGAGAATTTCTAGCATAAAAAAGTGATAACTGTATCAAATAACCTTAAAAAGTTAAAAGGACAAAGAAGAGACTACTGTACTTAGTCAGGAAGTCATTTATGACAACTTTCTGTGAGTGGTAAGAACTAGAAACTGAAGGAAAATAATTGTGGACACAAGAGGACAGTAAGAACACAAAAGCAAGGAGTCTAGGCTGTATTAGATTATACTAGTCCAGTCCAAAGACACTGGAAAAAAAAATGACTACGGGATGAAATGAAGACTAATTGGTTTTTTTCAAGACAGGGATGATTTGAGAGTATAATGGAGAAAGCGCTACTGCAGAAGTTTTAGAGGAATGATAAAATCTAACCAAGTGAAGCTCGCTGATAATTGCATGAAAGAGGAAAATGGTACAAACAGAGCAGAATTTTATCTTTCTATTTTACTTAAATCTTCCCCTCTGGAGGAGACAGTAACTAAACACACAATCAAGCCCAGGAAGGGTTTGGTACTGCAACTTTCAACACAGACACATAAGCTGAGCTTGATGCAGTCTGGGGAGTAAGCTTCCCTGAGGTTAGCCTCCACCATGGTGGACCCATCTTATTGTCTCCTAAGTCAGGCCTTCTGCAGGACCCAGGAAGCTTCCCTGGCCCCATCTGTACGAGCTCCCCACCCCAGGGACTTCAACCACATCCTTAATTCTCCCAACAATTTCAAGTAAATTGTTTAGCCCCCACTGAACTATAAACTGGGCTTCCCAGGTGGTGCAGTGGTAAAGAATCTGCCTGCAATGCAGGAGACACAGACTCAGGTTTGATCCCTGGGTCAGGAAGATCCCCTGGAGTAGGAAATGGCAAGCCATTTCATTATTCTTGCCTGGAAAATTCCATGGAAAGAGGAGCCTGGCAGCCATGCGGTTGCAAAAAGCTGGACACGACTGAAGTGACTGAACACGCACACAGCACAGACTATAAACTCTGAAAAGGCAGAAACTGTACCTGCCCTGTGCACTGTTATACCTCCAGCGCCCAACACAGGGGCTAGTACTTAACAGGAACTTAATAAATACTGGCTAGATATTTATAATTATTAAAAACTTAATAAATACAGTTAACCATGAAAAAATGGTTAACAATGATTACACCGGGCCTAGGTTCCATCTAGTCTGAAGCTCATAATGGCTGTCAACTTAGATAAGTATCAGCTCTTCAAAATACTAACAGGCAGAAGGATATTTTCCCAGGAAAATACTGCATGATTTTGAAACATGTGGTGCACAAATGAGTTGAGTATAGCAAGTTACCAAAATGACACCTGGAGGCACCTGAAGCGGTTTAACAGTACTTTCAACTTAAATGGTACTTGGTACTAAAACATATATCTCAGGCCTAGAAGAGACCTCAGAGGTTATCTAACCCAATAGGCACCCCCAACCCCAGCTAAACGCACAAATATATTCCTCAATAGTCCTAACATTGAGTGACCATTTAGAATCCACTTGAATACCTCCAGTGAGAGAAAATCCACCTTTTTACAAGAATGCCCACTCCATTTTTGGATTGCTCCAATCATTAGAAGATTCTCACCTGTGATGCATGCACAGTTTTTTACCTACTGAATTGGTCTCACAGGTCAATGTAGCTACAGCAGTACTTTCCAATTATCTGGGGAAGTCCACAATGTCCTCTCCTAAGGCATGTCCTCTCCTAAAGCTTCTCTTACCCTGTCCTTTAAACCTCTTCATATGATCCTCATGGCATTTGAAAGGGATGTTATCTTGTCATTTGTGCTTTTATGAGAAGCAACAAAATCATGAAAATGTAATAGAGTATAAAACTAAGAATATATATATATATAGACCCATGGGAATGAAAACAGCAAAATATATGCAAAATGGAGACCTATTAGTATTCCTATTCCACATGATTATGTATGACTCTTAATTCTCTATCTTAATTTTGAAATATCCTTACCTTAATCCAGTGTTCCACATTGTCAGGGTCAAACATAGGCTGTAGATAATATATACAGAATATTAGTGCGCAGCAATATATCTATCAACTTTGCCATTTTAGTCTGTCTTTCTAATTAAAGTATGTGGGAAAGTGTTCTTTAGTCTGTCCCCAAAGCATTTCATCAGGAAGTTCAGCAGCAAAAAAACACAGTGCCAGAAGGAGAAAAAACATGAAGTCTTTTCTGGAATACCTTCTGACTGTTTCCACCTCTTACCGAGGTCCAGCTCCAGATTCTGATTTAATTGGTCTGGGGTAGGGCCCACGTGTACTTTTTTAAAGCTCCCCAGGGTTAAGAGCCAAGATTGAGGAATGTTGGATATAATATTCCTTATAAAAACCCAAATAAGCACTGATTAGTCAGATTATTCAAGTGCCATGAAAGTAAATCTGCTTGGAGAAAGGTGTGTGCCTTTCCTTAGGTCTCTCTTTTCAGAAGTAACCTGTATTTACCTAAAGCAGGGATACTGTTTGGTCCAACAAAAACTGGGGGGGTGGAGTGAGGGATAACCAATTATCTACTGTTTTACAGAGCAGAAAATGAAGCAGAAATCACATAAATTTCTACCCAGGTCAGTCAGATATTAATCTGAAATTAGAAATCAGATCTGTAGAACAACTTCTTTCTTCACTCCTTGTAACTCTCAGAAGTTTGCAGAAGTCCCTTCAACAGTCACTTAACAAAGAGAGGTATTTGCTTTGCTAATAATTCAGGTGGGTTTTTAAATAAATAAGGGAATATCCAAACTAGCATACTGACACATGGAGGAGGGAAAGGTATAATACTATCTTCACTTACATAACACTTCCCCTTCAAAGCATCTTCAGTTCAGTTCAGTCGCTCAGTTGTGTCCGACTCTTTGCGACCCCATGAATCACAGCACACCAGGCCTCCCTGTCCATCACCAACTCCCAGAGTTCACTCAAACTCATGTCCACAGAGTCGGTGATGCCATCCAGCCATCTCATTCTCTGTCGTCCCCTTCTCCTCCCACCCCCAATCCTTCCCAGCATCAGTCTTTTCCAGTGAGTCAACTCGTCGCATGAGGAGGCCAAAGTATTGGAGTTTCAGCTTTAGCATCAGTCCTTCCAATGAACACCCAGGATTCATCTCCTTTAGAATGGACTGATTGGATCTCCTTGCAGTCCAAGGGACTCTCAAGAATCTTCTCCAGCACCACAGTTCAAAAGCATCAATTCTTCAAAGCACCTTACAAATAACTAATTAATGCAGCTTTACTGCTGGATAATTTTGTTGCTGCAAGAAACACCTGATCCTACTCAAACACAATTGAGCCCCAAGTTGATCAACTGTGTTTTTACCTTTCTATCCTGTAGACAGTAGCAATGAACATTAGCAGCAAAAATCCTTCCTTTTAGGGTCCCAAAACTGTCCCCAGTTTTTACCTTTAATCATCAAGTTTATAGTCATAACCTATTTTGGATCCAATCTATTATAGAACCCACACAATAGACGCAGGCTCTGTTTCCAAGTCTCTCTAATGCTCCAGTCTGCACCCTCCAGCATCTGGGGCAAGATATTCACTAAGTAGAGTATGTCCAGTACATTATTTAGCTGGTATATTTAGAATAACCTGCAAGTACAATTGCCTAGTGGCCTCAGAAAGGCCACATGTCTACACAATAGTTTTTAAGGAGGTGTAAATTAAGGGTGAAAACAGCTGTGAAGCTGCTCTGGAGCTGAAAGAAAAGATTTCCATTTGGTACTCTCATTTATTTACATGTAAAACATTTATTTCTGTGACGTTAAAAGCAGTCTGCGAAAAGCACACACCGTGTCACTGGAACTTTGCACTTGCCATTTACACGTTTCAAGTTTACAGTGGGGTTCTCAGTTTTCCATCTCTTTGGATGCTAAGGCATCAAAAAAGGTGACAAATATAAAGAACATCTATTTTTTGATTGCTGCTTGAATTTAGAGATTTTCAAGTGAATTAAGTATTGATATATTCAATATCCACTTGCATTCCTTAGTTCATTTTACAGACTTTATGTAAAACTAGAAGGAGAGGGGTATGAGGTAGAGGATTTAAGGTGAAAATCTTACCCTCCAATGAAGAACAGGTTCCTATGACTTGCAAAACATTAAAAAAAAAAAAAAAAGAAATGACACCTTGCAGGGACTTCCCTAAAACAGGCGTAGAGGGGTGAAGGAATAGCTCTGGAATTCTCTTCACAGGGATGGGTACTAATAAGATTCTCCGGTTTTTGAGAAAAGCGTTGGATGGAAACGGTTCTTTCACGACGCTGCCCATCAAAGCCGTAAGGCAACCAATCCCCCAAATCCCTAGGCCCCCTTCATTAGGGCAAGGCAGACACGGGGCCGGTCCTGACTAGGACGGCCAGGTAAGGATGCCCCTGAGGGAAGAGGAAGGAAGCGCAGGTGGCGCTGCAGGGGCCCTCAGGGCTGGTCCCCGCCTCCCCGCCTCCCCGCCTCTCTCCACGAGCTCCCGATAGGAATGGATCACCTTGGTGGGACTCGGCTTCCTTGCAAACTGTTTCCAGCGATTCAGCCCCGTCCTCTTCCTGGAGGAGGGCCTGTCTTGGGGCGCCAGCAACATTTTCAGGTTCAGGCACGGACTAAGGCCAAAGCTGAAACAACCGCTCCTTTGCCTAGGCTGCTTCCGAGTCTCTGTGGGAGTTGTAGTTCCTCTGCCCACAAGGGAGCTAGGTGTGGGGCGCAGCCGAACCACCACTCCCAGGAGGCTTTGCCCAGGCAGAACGCGCCTGTTCAGTTACCCATGGCAACGGTAGCGGTTCCTCCGCCTCTCAATCACCAGTGTTCGCTTTGCAATTACCTTTGCCTTTTCCTGGCGCCCCGTGATGACGCAGTGTTCCCTGATTGGCTCTGGCATCGGAGGCGGTGGTTCAGGGGGCAGAGAATTTTGCAAGCTGTACACGTGGTAGCGAAAAGCGAGAAACTAGGGAGTTTCAAGTTCCCTAAAGTTGGGAGGTTTGCAGGTAAGTATCTCCCTTCCCTACTTCGAGTGAGTGGGGGCTGCTGTGAGAGAGTCGCGTCGCGTCGCGTCTAGATCCTTCCCGGCTGTGTTGCAGCAACTGTGATTGCCCTCCCGCCATGTCTCTTTCACTTTCCGGGTCTCCTGGTGGGTCCTGGCTTCTGTAAATCTAGATTCTCCCAAATCGTGTGGCCTCACCTCACCTCAGAGAGAAAAGTGTCTCCTTTCAACAGGCGTCTGTTTAAGGGTTAAGTTCCCATGCGGAAGTCTTTCTAGATTGTCCAGGATGCTTGGGAGGGTTGGACCGATCTCGAACACCTGAGCTAAGCACTGCGCGAAGTCTGGAGATGGCCCATGGAGTGAAGCTAAATCCGTCGTTATTGACTGAGCCTAGGTGTCCCCGGGAACTGTCCATGCTGGGGTATGTAGGTTCATAAGGCAGAGTAGAGATTTAGATCGGCAGCTTTGGACCCAGTCATTTTGTAGTCGTATGACCTTAGGATACATGTTTAATAACTCTCGGACCCTCGGTTTACTCAAATGGGAGCAATAGTACCTAAATCATTAGAATGTGGTACCCAGTAAAAATCAGTGTATGCAGAGACCTCTACTTGGAAACGTAAACTAGACTTGAGATTTGTGAAAGATCAGGGAAGCTTTGCCCTCAGACTACTCCACCAATCATAGGACCTGCTCTGTAACTTGAGTTTTCATTGGAAGAGTGATGGTTGATTAAATAGTGTTACATCCAAGCTATGCAATATCATAAATTAGTTAGCTTCAAGGGGTAAATTAAGCTCAGTGAATGCCACCAATAACACTATAGCAAAATGGAAAATATGACTGAAAATTATATCTTAACATTACAGTTAGTATGTAAGCATTGCATATGTTTATGGACAAGATATCAGCCTATTAAAGTACAGGCTCAAAGGGCAGAATTCAATGATTTAAGTGGCTCTGCCGTTTCCTAAATGGTGACTTTTTAAGCCTCATTTCCTCATCTGTAAAATGCCTCTAATAATAACATATGTCTTAGAGTGACATGACAGTACATGTTAGTGGAGTTAACTTGTGAGGAACAGTACTTGATATATAGTTCAGTTCAGTTCAGTCGCTCAGTCGTGTCCGACTCTCTGCGACCCCATGAATCACAGCACGCCAGGTCTCCCTGTCTATCACCCTTGATACACAGTAAAAACCCAATAAATGTTGCTACTTGTTATATCTTTAAGTAGGTAAAGCTAATTTTAACTTTTATTATGATTACTGACATATTTGGACTTATTTCTGCCATCTTATTCTGTATTTTCTATTTTTGATATGCTTTTTGGTCTCTTTTCCTCTTTCTTGCCTTTAAATATTAACCAGTTTTTCTTTATCCTTCCCTGTCCCTCCCCAGTGGGTTTGGGAATTATACATTGTCAGTAATCTTTTAATGGTTACTTAAAAATTTTAAACACACATACTTAAAGTTTAACATTTTTCATGATCTCTCTCCTCCTCCCAAATAGTGAAAGAATTTTAGAATACTGCCTCTGAATAGTCTCCTCCTCATCTTCTGTTACTAGTTTCCAAGTACATCATTTCTGTGTTTTTCTTAGTTAGCTCAGTGCACCATATTGCTTTTTAATATGCGCATACAGACAGTGTAGAGTGTGTATTTGTGTGTATATTTATAACTGCTGCTACTGCTACTGCTAAGTCACTTCAGTCGTGTCCGACTCTGTGTGACCCCATAGACGGAAGCCCACCAGGCTCCCCCGTCCCTGGGATTCTCCAGGCAAGAACACTGGAGTGGGTTCCCATTTCCTTCTCCAATGTGTGAAAGTGAAAAGTGAAAGTGAAGTCGCTCAGTCGTGTCTGACTCGTAGCGACCCCATGGACTGCAGCCTACCAGGCTCCTCCATCCATGGGATTTTCCAGGCAAGAGTACTGAAGTGGCTTGCCATTGCCTTCTTCGATATTTATAACTATATATATGCAACTTTTCTGTTGCAAAAAATATGTTCGCCTAAGCTCGCTCTTTTCCCTCAACATATTGAAGTCATCTTCCCATGACAGTCTGTAGAGAATCCATTAAGAAACATTAAAAAAAAAAAAAAATCCCTTCTTTCATAAGGGAATAGAGGGAGGGGAGAAATATGTGATAGTGGAGGTGTTAAGACAGGTATCATGCTGCCACAGGTGCAGGGAATCTTGGTTAGCCTTTGTAAAGGCATGACTACTTGTCCTTAAAGTGATTAAGAGTTTTTCCACTATTATTTCCAAATGGCTCTTCTAATGGTTAAGACTTAACCAGGAAGTGAAAGTGTGGATGTTTGTATACCAAGAACATCAATACCCCAGAAATCTTAGAAGAGACTTATAGAAAGTGAAAAGGAAAAGGGCCAGATAAAAACCATTTAATACTTTGGAGACTGTTTGTTTCTTGAGAACTTTGCTTGGGGTAGTAGATTATATCATTCCAAAAACATATTTTAAAACTATGTGTATATATTATATTTACATTACTCCATAATAAAAGCTTTTTGTGTTTGAGGTGTTATTATAAAAATACTAACCACAAATTGATCAGTAATTAGGAAAGGAAAGCTGGGTTCAAAGCTGGACAAAGTTCCATGTTATTTTTTAAATATTGATTTCCAGGTAAAATACATTCTCTGATGCTTTCCTCAGATTTCTTAATATTTGCATTCATTCTCACAATACAGAGGATCACCACTAGCAGTTTATCTATTGGAATACTTTTCCGTAAACCCAGTTGTTTACTTTACCGCGCTTACTTTTTTCTTTGATGCCATGTCCATTCACTGTTTAGGGTAGGACTCTTAAGAAACCCTAAATAGCAGAATGTGAGTGCATTCCATCAGAGTCCCATACTGTGGAGAAAACCAAGTGGGTATTTCTCTCTAGCTGACCTAGTGAGTTCAGGACACTAAGCTGAGGACTTTGAATTTCATCTTTAAAGATTTGGAGATTAAACTTTACATCATATCACAGGAGAACCCTGCATCTAAGAGCACAGTGGCTGATGTCCACTAGAACTAACACAGACCTGTAGTAACAGACCTTGGGTTTAGAATGAAGGAAGCTGTTTCTTTGATTGAGGAAAGAGAGGCAAAAGGAGATATGTATATACAAACATTGTGTGACTCTCACTTCAAAGATGTAATCAAAAGCATAGGCCTCTTGGCAGAGACCTGGGTTCTAGACTCTGATTAATCTCACTTAGCCTCAGAGTCGTGGTTGTGGAACAGCAGAGGGGATCTTCAAGTTCATGATGAGCTCTCAGTTCAGCGTCTCCGGTAGTAATGGTCAGACTTAACTATTCTCACCATTTCTAAAGTCTAATGTCAATCATTCATTACCTGGGGTGTTAAACAGAGGTTTATTAAAGAGTTATGGATTGTTTTTATCTGAAATTGAGTTAACTTGACATGGAAAAGCACATTGTCTTATGCTTGTCAGCAGCTTTGTTTGTCAGTCTTATTTATTAATAAACTGGAAAAATGAAAGGGTTTGATGAGGAGGAGTAATAATAAAAATTGGTAGTCTTCTAGAGTCTTACATTTTTTCAAACATGCTGGTTTTATCCAATAAAGGCTCTTTCTACTTTTATATGGTCAACTCATGTGTATACGTTGAAACTCTTGACAAAGCTTAAACACTTAGATGAGACAGAATTTTTGGAGTAAGTAGAGGAACAAGCAAATTCTTCTCTATAGGCCTTTCTGAAAATATGTGGGACAATGCAGTTTCTTACATTCTCAGATGTGTGTGAGTAGTAAGTGCTAAGTTCTTGCAGTATTAGTAACCTTAGTCCAGTAAATTTTCATTAGTTCTTATTTTTATCTCAAAAACCTATTGTTCCATGTCAGTTGATTCTAATAGAATAATAGGGTTGATTAATTAACCTTAAAGTGAATTCCTCACCTTCATGCTTCCCCCAGCTTCAATTCTCTAGAACTTAGATTGCAAAGTACATTCTTTAACTTTGCTGTAAATGGCATCAGAGCTCTGTTAGTTTAAAAACTATTTTTATCACTTGAAATCAGAAGATTATGTGTATTATGATAAATCAGTAAGAAATATGATTTTGTAAACTAATGACGTTTCTCTTGTATTTTCTGTGTTGCATTCTTATTAGCCTGTAAATATATTTAATTTTTTGGTATAAACTTCCTTTTATTTTAACATGTAATAATACAGTTATGACATCACCGACTCAATGAACATGAGTTTGAGTGAACTCTGGGAGTTGGTGATGGACAGGGAGGCCTGGTATGCTGTGATTCTTGGGGTCGCAAAGAGTCGGACACGACTGAGCGACTGAACTGAACTGAATATGTAATTACATATTTAAATATGTGATAACACAGTTTTATAAAAAGTAGCTTTTATATTACCCTTTGTTAAATCATAACTTTTTTCCCTTGGAAGTGGCTTAGTCTCGTCCAAAATTTTGCGACCCCATGGACTGTAGACCACCAGGCTCCTCTGTCCATGGAACTCTCCAGGCAAGAATACTGGGGTGGGCTGCCATTTTCTCCTCCAAGCGATCTTCCCAACCTAGAGATTGAATCTGCATCTCCTACATTGCAGGCAGATTCTTTACCATCTGAGCCACAAGGGAAGCCCCTTAACACTCTCTATTTGTGTGGGTTCCAATGAGACTTTTTGTTTAGATTTTTTTTTTTTTTAATGTGGACCATTTCTAAAGTCTTCACTGAGTTTGATACAATATTCTTGTTTTATGTTTTGGGGGTTTTTGGCCTCAAGGCATGTGGGATCGTAGCTTCCTGACCAGGGATTGAATACAAATCATCTGCTTTGGAAGGTGAAATCTTAACCACTGGACTACCAGGGAAATCCCCAGAGTTATTTTTGTCTGTATTTATGATAACTTGAAATAATGAAGGTTGAAAATAGAAAATTGACCAGCCTTTCCTGAAATACTCATACTATTAAAAAAAAAAAATTTTTTTTAATTGGAGGGTAATTATTTTACAATATTGTGTTAGTTTCTGCCAAACATAATTCATGTTTAACATGAAATCACTTATTGAACCATATAGTAAGTAGTTATTCTTATTTCTAAATTTCACAAGGATTATTTTATTTCAATGTAAGAATTTATGACACCCAAAAAAGGAATATTTGCATGCATTTCTGAATATCTTTTAACTCATTATGCTGCTGCTGCTGCTGCTGCTAAGTCACTTCAGTCGTGTCGGAGTCTGTGCAACCCCATGGACGGCAGCCTACCAGGCTCCTCCGTCCCTGGGATTCTCCAGGCAAGAACACTGGAGTGGGTTGCCATTTCCTTCTCCAATGTGTGAAAGTGAAAAGTGAAAGTGAAGTCGCTCAGTCTTGTCTGACTCGTAGAGACCCCATGGACTGCAGCCTACCAGGCTCCTCCGTCCATGGGATTTTCTAGGCAAGAGTACTGGAGTGGCTTGCCATTTCCTTCTCCAATGCATGAAAGTGAAAAGTGAAAGTGCAGTCACTCAGTCGTGTCTGACTCTTCGCAACCCCATGGATAGATAATGCTTATTTATTTGGTAAAATATCTTTTAAACAATGGTTGACTTTCAGCGTGGTTTAATATAGTGCTTAAGGGGATAGGATCTAAGGTTGGAGCCACTCAGAGAGCCATGTTAATTTATCTATTAATAAAACTGGGCCTTGCCTAACTTGCAAAAATTTGAGAGGATTTAGTGCTTGCTGTAGAGACACTGGTATTTCAGAATGTTGGATATCCAGTGACATTTTGCAAATGATCTGCCATGCCTGGTTACCAAGTTTTACAGGGCATTTAAAGAATTGGAGCCTGGAATTTGCTTTACTGAATAATAAATAAGACAATCCAACGAAGTAATCGACAATGTTTTCTGATTTTTTTTCCCCCTGTGTATCTGTGGAATTTAGAAAGTGCATCTTTTTTTTTAATCAAACATTTTTCCTTTCCAATTGTAAAAGCAGCTTTGCTTGTGAATTGCATCGATACGCCAGTTTCTCACCTCTATTTTTATAAGAACAAGGTTGGAAAATAATCCCACTTCTCAGAGATAATCTCTGTTTATTTGTTCATATATATTCTTCCATGAGTGCATGCTCAGTTGTGCTTGACTCTTTGTGACTCCATGGACTATAACCTGCCAGGCTCCTCTGTCCATGGGATTTTTCAGGCAAGAATACTTGAGTGGGTTGCCATTTCCTTCTCCAGGGGATCTTCCTGACCCAGGGATCAAACTCGAGTCTCCTGAACCTGCATTGGCAGGCAGATTCTTTACCACCGAGCCACCTGTGAAGCCTATATATTCTTCCGTATATTTTAGTAAACAGCGGAATGCTGCTTTGGAACCTGTTTTCTTCATTGAATTACATGTTAGGAAGATTTACTATGTTGCCTAGTATCCTCTCAGATCAGAGAAAGAAAAAATAAATCAAAATAGTATTTCTTAAGCAGTGTGACCTTTCCATATACACATTTTCAAAGCTGAGAGTAAGCCTTGGCTTCAGAGTGCTCTTCCCATGGTTAGTCTTTACTTCTGTCCTTCCATTTGTTTGGTTTTCATCAGCTGAGACCAAACTTCCCTGATTGAATTTAAATATGGTTGATGTATCATATTGCTCTGCGACTTTGGGAAAGGTACCTTATTCTCTCTGTCATTTCCCATGCCCCTATTCCTGATATCTAAAAAAAATTCTAGACTGGGAAGTATATGAAACATGTTATTTATTTTTCTGTAAGTTGCTTTCTTTCAAAAATGTTTAGCCGTTATTTGTCATGGAACTTCTGAATGTAATGTTCTTTTCTTATCAGGACTTAGAGGAATCCCTTTGAGATGAAGCTAAATCTTACCAAGGTGGTTAATGGCTGTCGCCTCGGAAAAATAAAAAACCTTGGCAAAACAGGGGACCGCACCATGGACATCCCAGGCTGCCTTCTGTACACCAGGGCTGGCTCCGCCCCCCACCTGACCCACCACACCCTGCATAAAATCCACGGGGTTCCTGCCATGGCTCAGCTTACCCTGTCTTCACTGTAAGTATGAGACCTGATCATTCACATGTCAACTTTAGCAGCAGCTTGGTTACCTTACTAAGTTGCACTAAAGAGAGACTTTTTTTGCTTCTGTTTACAAAATGTGTAGGCTTTTTATAGTGAAATCAGAAGACAGATATCAAATATTATACATCATCTGACCATAACTTGGAAGGCACAGGCCAGACCTACATGTTAAAGCTGCTTCGCTTTTCCATACCGCCCTCATTGCCGCTGCTCCCAGGGATGATGGAGCCCATAATGCCCTGTAAGGGCTAACTTGGGACCGCGGGGCTGTCTTCATGCTCCAGCCTCAGAGTTTCCTTTGTCTCTGCACGTGTACTTGCCAGTTCTACTCTAGGGTAACAGAACTAATAGAGTGAGGTCATTTTGTGTCATGTACATACTGACCTTATCCCTAACTGAAAAATCTGCTATTTGATCAAATTACTCTGCAAGATTGTATTAGTAACAGTCATTTTAAAGGAACAAGGGGAAGAAGAAAATCTATATATTCTGAAGCCCTTGATCTTTGCCAGTTTCTCTCTCTCAGAGAGCCACTTGCAAATTAAAGACCTTCGCCTTGTCTAATGAACCCAACCTAATGAGTGGGGACTCCTGAATATGGTGTACTTGGTGTTTTGAGACTACGCTTACTGTAACGTGGCTCATTTGGCTGAGGAGACGAGGGCTTCAGTTGTTGCATAGAGTATCTGTAGAATGATTCATTATTACGTTACATATTTTTCTATTTTCTTATAGGGCAGAACATCATGAAGTCTTGGCAGAATATAAGGAAGGAGTTGGAAAGTTTATAGGTAAAAGTTAATCAAGTTATTTGCATGTGCCTTCTGGTATATTAATTTGGAGGTTGAAGATGCTTTTTGTTTTTTGACTCTTCATTCATGAATATAATAAGCATTTATTGAGCATCTAAGAATAGGCATTGGGGATTCAAATATGCTGCTGCTGCTAATTCACTTCAGTCGTGTCCAACTCTGTGCGACCCCATAGATGGCAGCCCACCAGGCTCCCCTGTCCCTGGGATTCTCCAGGCAAGAACACTGTAGTGGGTTGCCATTTCCTTCTCCAATGAATGAAAGGAAAAGTGAAAGTGAAGTCACTCAGTCGTGTCCGACTCTTAGCGACCCCATGGACTGCCACCTACCAGACTCCTCCGTCCGTGGGATTGTCCAGGCAAGAGTACTGGAGTGGGGTGCCATTGCCTTCTCCTCAAAGATGAGTAGGAAACAATTAACTGCCCTAATGAAACTCAGAGCCTAGTTGGCATAAAGATAAACAGGTAGATCTAATAGAGTGTGGTGACTGCATTTGCAGGATCGGGAGTTGGTACGTGTATGGTGAGAGCCTAGAGGGAGGAAGATATAACCTGCTGTAGAGTCCATGTGAACGGAGGTTAGAATAGAGACCTTGTGGGTCAAGGAGGAGTAGGAGTAAGCAAGGTTAGGGGATGGGTGTAGTGGTGGTGGTCAACAGGTGTGGGCTGACACTCCAGGAGAGAAGAGACTAGAGGTGAGGGACTGCATGGAACACACCTAAGACCCAAAGTAGGCTTGTCATGTTTGAGCCTAAAACACGGCAGAGGATGAAGAGTTTATATTCACCTATATTCTGATATGTTAATATTGTCTGCTGTTCCAGAAATAGGATTTTAAATGCCAGTATATGTGCCCATTTATTTATAGGAAAAGCTTAGCAGTGACAGCCAGAGAACCAACTCTTCTCTAAACAGTTTTCTTCTGAAGCTTTTCCTCAGTGTCTGGGACTCACTTAAGTGACTGAAAATCTGTTTCCATTGGTTATTCAGTCTTGCTGCTTCTGAGGGAAACCGCACGATGACTTGGTTGTCACAAGGGCCTGTATCTCCATAGAGGAATTTATATAATACCATTTCCCTTGATCTGAGACCAGTCTTAATAACTGGCTTTAAAGTATCCAAGCATATAATTAAGTGAAAATAGCTAATATAAGCTTTCTAGAGATAATTGTAATAATTGAAATTGTAGAAAATAAGGTGGAGAACTGCAGAGATTTTTGTTGTTTGCTTTATATTTTTGGTCTTCAGCAAAATCCTGTTTTTTTCCTATGAAAATGTGGCATATGAAATTTAAGTACATATGAGTTAATAAACTTTTTTTTTAACGAATGTCTTTTTGATTAAAAAAACCTAAGAAACTATCATCTTGAGTCAATGAAACTTACTGAAAAGGAGATCCATTTGCATTGTCCTATAGTTTTTCTATAATTCTGTCCCTAGGGACCCATGATGTGGGCTCCATTTATTATTAATAATGTTACCTGTTGACTATAATTTCATCTTTCCAGTAGCAAGCTCCCCTTGGATGGTACCTTATGGAGAATGAACTTAATGTTATTTTCTTCAAAGCAAATCAAGTAGGGTCAACATTTCACTAATCACTTTTCATTGTATCATGCTTCTGGTTATACATTTCGTTTGTAGAAACTCAGTGTCATTAGACATGAATGTTTAATTCTTCTTTTGGATTTGTAGGTTTCAAAATAATCTTCATTCATGTTGACAGGCCTCCTAAAATTCTAAGGTCGGGTGTGGGCAGTTTACTCTTTTAGAGTTACTGTATCTGTCCTGCTGGATATGAAGCCACGTTATGAAGCTGCTTTCACTTATGGCACCATGTAATTGCCAATGGAAGTGCTTTTAGGGGTTCTTTTTTGTTTATACAGGCATGCCAGAATCGCTCTTGTACTGTTCCCTGCATGATCCAGTCAGCCCTTGCCCAGCTGGTTATGTAACAAATAAGGTATGTTCTCAGAAGGTCCTTCAAGGCTGAAGCTTTGTCTCAGGAAGTCAGCCCATTGGATCCCTCAGATGCAAGGATTCCACTGCCTGGGATGCTGTCGCATTCCAGATCCCTTTATGCCTTCTCTTTGTTTGTGTGACTATAGTGGGATGGTGTGGTTTATAGGGCAGCCCACAGATGAGTTAAGGTAAGGAATGTATCCCCAACTTTTTTACTGTTGCCAAAAATTTGGGAGGAAAGAAAGGTCAAGTACATGCCCAAAAAAAAGATTACTATAATGGTAGAAAAAAATAGTCTTTTGGTGCCATGCTTTATTTGCAGTTTTAACAACCTCAGGAAAAGTAGGGAAAGTTGCTGATGAGTGTTATCACATGTGTAACTGTTTATAGTAGGACTTCAGTATAATACTGCTCTTTAGAACAGAATTTGAAAAATCTGGATGCATACCAAGCGATTTCAGCTAGTCAAAAATAGTATCCAAAAGACTTCATTAAAAGTTTTAATCTGAGATACGGCCCCATTGCATTGTCCCAGAGGACAATGTTCTGGAAATACTTCAGTATATACCGCTACTTCATAAACATAGTTACTTTTTCTTCACCCACTTTATTGATATCAACAATGTCTATTAATCTTACCTAAGATAGCTTTTTAAAATTTGTCTTCTGTTTTACACTTCTTTCTATTTTGCAATTTGAATTCAAAAGAAAATATTTTGACCTTGCTTATTCCATTTATAAGGGAGAACGGATTCATTCAGTGTTACGCAGGATGAAAAAGATTGTATGTGGTCCTCCAATTATGTACATCTATTCTGAGAAGAGAGATGCTGTAGGGGAAGCAGTAACCAAAGGAACATACAGAGATTCTTGTGTACTACGAGATTTATGTCTTTGCATATAATTCTGTATCTAACTATGTCTAATGAGTAAACATGTATTAAACATTCATAATGTGTGAGGCCCAGACTGTGTCTGGACCTAACAAAACCAGAAGATATTAAGAAGAGGTGGTGAGATCTTCATGGCCCAGATAATCACAATGGTGTGATCACTCACCTAGAGCCAGACATCCTGGAATGTGAAGTCAAGTGGGCCTTAGGAAGCATCACTACAAACAAAACTAGTAGAAGTGATGGAATTCCAGTTGAGCTATTTCAAATCCTGAAAGATGCTGTGAAAGTGCTGCACTCAGTATGCGAGCAAATTTGGAAAATTCAGCAGTGGCCACAGGACTGGAAAAGATCAGTTTTCATTCCAGTCCCAAAGAAAGGCAATGCCAAAGAATGCTCAAACTACTGTATTATTGTACTCATCTCACACGCTAGTAAAGTCATGCTCAAAATTCTGCAAGCCAGGCTTCAACAATACGTGAACTGTGAACTTCCAGATGTTCAAGCTGGTTTTAGAAAAGGCAGAGGAACCAGAGATCAAATTGCCAACATCCGCTGGATCATCGAAAAAGCATGAGAGTTCCAGAAAAACGTATATTTCTGCTTTATTGACTAAGCCAAAGCTTTTGACTGTGTGGATCACAATAAACTGTGGAAAATTCTGAAAAAGATGGGTATACCAGACCACCTGACCTGCCTCCTGAAAAGTCTGTAGGCAGGTCAGGAAGCAACAGTTAGAACTGGACATGGAACAACAGACTGGTTCCAAATAGGAAGAGGAGTACGTCAAGGCTGTATATTGTCACCCTGCTTAGTTAACTTATACACAGAGTACATCATGAAAAACGCTGGGCTGGATGAAGCACAGAAGCACAGGCTGGAATCAAGATTGTAGGGAGAAGTATCAATAACCTCAGATATACAGATGGCAGAAAGTGAAGAAGAACTAAAAAGCCTCTTGATGAAAGTGAAGGAGGAGAGTGAAAAAGTTGGCTTAAAGCTCAATATTCAAAAAACAAAGATCGTGGCATCCAGTCCCACCACTTCATGGCAAATAGATAGGAAAACAGTAGAAACAGTGGCTGACTTTATTTTGGGGGGCTCCAAAATCACTGCAGATGGTGACTGCAGCCATGAAATTAAAAGACACTTACTCCTTGGAAGAAAAGTTATGATCAACCTAGACAGCATATTAAAAAGCAGAGACATTACTTTGCCAACAAAGGTCCGTGTAGTCAAGGCTATGGTTTTTCCAGTGGTCATGTATGGACGTGAGAGTTGAACTATAAAGAAAGCTGAGCACCAAAGAATTGATGCTTTTGAACTGTGGTGTTGAAGACTCTTTTGAGAGTCCCTTGAACTGCAAGGAGATCCAACCAGTCCATCCTAAAGGAAATCAGTCCTGAATATTCATTGGAAGGACTGATGTTGAAGCTGAAACTCCAATATTTTGGCCACCCGATGTGAAGAACTGACTCATTTGAAAAGACCCTGGTGCTGGGAAAGATTGAAGGTGTGAGGAGAAGGGAATGACAGAGGATGAGATGGTTGGATGGCATCACTGACTCAGTGGGCATGAGTTTGAGTAAGCACTGGGAGTTGGTGATGGACAGGGAGGCCTGGCGTGCTGCAGTCCATGGGGTCTCAAAGAGTTGGACACGACTGAGCTAGTAAACTGAACTGAACTGAAACATTTATAATGTGTGAGGCCCAGACTGCGTTTGGTGCGCAACCATGATATTAGGTAGTTGGTTCAGACAAATATACAATGGTGTGAAAAAGGCTATCTTTTCTATAAAAGAAATAAATACAAATGGCTGATAGAGATTATAAGAGTGAACAATTGATTATGCCTAGTAGTTTGGGGAACACAGTAGAGAAGATGGCATCTAAACTCTTATGTCTTGAATAGTATTTTAACAGGCAAAGAAGTAGGGGAAGCCCATCTCAGTCAAAAGGAACAATGTGTTGAAAGACAGAAAAAGCAGTCTGTGGTATAGTCAGAAACAGCGTGGGGTGGAAGAGAGAGAGAGACTGGGATTCTGGAAAAGTAGTCAGAGAGTTCTCGGGTGATAACTGAGAAGTTGGCTTGAATGGACGTTGAAGGACACTATGAGCTGTCAGGTCCTTAGAAAATTTGGAATATGATATGGGAAACCTCTTTACCCACCAAGTCTAGAAGATGGGATTGCCACCGTCTCCAACTGTAAAGAAGAGTGGAACCTGGAATTGCTTTAATCATTTTATTACGTTCTTGTTTGCACGTTGTTCTTGCTAATTCCAATCGCCTTGTTCCACGCAGTCGGTGTCTGTGTGGGGTGTTGGAGGACGAGTAGAAATGACTGCCTCCAAGTTCATGGCCATTCAGCAGGCCCTTCAGCCAGACTGGTTCCAGTGCATTTCAGACGGAGAGGCAACTTGCGATGGAGAGACTTCCATAAAAAGGGCCAGAAAGTCTGTTGACCGATCGCTTCTCTTCCTGGATAACTGTCTGAAGCTGCAGGAAGAGTCAAAGGTAAAGCCGTACCACGCACCACGCCTTTCTCTCGGGAAGTCTAGCTAACTTACGTTCCGTGATGCCACCCTTTCTGCCCCTCCTGTTTCTTGCTCTTCACTTCTTGTTCTCTTCTTCTCTCCTGATTTGTTTTCTTCTCTGAATGTTTTATTGCTCTTTAGGATGTCTCAGGCTCTCTTTTCATCCCACACTGTATGTTCTGTCTGGGAAGCTCCCCTTAGTCTTAATTGCTGAAAATTCTAAAATTGTGTGTATGGTCAAGATCACTCTCCTCAGCGTCACAGCCACAGGCCTTTGCTACGTTCTGTCGCTGTCCCTCTCATGCACCTCAGACTCAGAGGTGACAAACTCAGAGTCTCCTCTGCTCACACCTGCTCTTCCTCTGGCTCTCCTTCAGCACTCTTCTCCCTGTGTGACAGTCCCGGTTCCTCTGCCCAGAGACTTGAGTCTTTCCAGACCCTTTTTAGTATTCAGTTAGTATTCAGTTGCTCGCTCCACCCTGACTCCAGTTCCCTAGATGTGTCTGGAACGTGCCCCTTCTGGCTCTGTATCCTGAAGGCATAGTAACCTCATCATCTCGTGAGCTGGGGAAGGTGAAGCTGCAGCAGTGAATACGGGATCTTGATAGCAAAGTTAATAAAGCTGGAAAAGAAGGCACTCATTAGCAGAGAGCAGAAGAGGTGGGAGAATGGGAGACTGCCATCAGAGGAGAGACTTTTAGTGTCTGGTCGTTTGTGTAGAGTAATCCCGAGCCACGAGCAGGCCCCACTGTGGCAAAGCACATGGAGTTTGAGAAAGATCATTATTTTGAGTTTACTAATAAAAAATGTACTTCGGCTAATCAACTTAATACACATGAAGTAATTAGAGGACGCGTACTTGTCATTCTGATAGAACGCTCAGTATCTGAGTAAGGGTTCAGCATGGGGACATTGCTGCGGCTCTGAATTGTTAGCTCTGCTAACAGTTATTTGCTAGCAATTGTTTTCGGCCAGTAATTATCCTTGTAGGATGAGTAATGTTTGGATGAGTAGAAAGGAGAGCAGGGAGTGTGATAGAGTGTGATTGTTAGAAAGGCCGGATGAGCCTCAGATCGCTCTTGTGTGTTGTCAGCCACACCATTTCACATTATTCTTGTGGGTTGGGCAAATGCTCGGGTCCCTCTCTGAACCCCTCATGCTGTTGTCCTGACATGATTATTGATAGTGCCCCCTTTTAAGTGTGTTCCATTTTAGACGATACGGTCACACTTTCTTTTATTTACTTATTTATTTGGCTGCAGCAGGTCTTAGTGGTGGCGTGCAGGATCTTTGGTTGTGGCGTGCGGGCTTTCTAATTGTGATGTGCAGGCTTCGTTGCCTGGCAGCAAATGGAATCTTACTTCCCTGGCCAGGGATCGAACCTGTGTCTCCTGCATTGCAGGGTGGATTCTCAACCTCTGGACCACCAGGCAAGTCCCTGGTGGTTACACTTCTTATACCCATGAAAACAAGTTCATAGCTGGGGCTGTGCCAATCATGTAAAGGAACAGGCCTGTGTAACCGTCTGCTTTGTATGTCTGCAAGCATCTTTTCCTCCCCCTGTGGTTTCTTCCTCTTATCCATTGAATCCTCTTATTCTGAATGCCCCTAAGTATCGAAGCTCCTCAAGATTCTGTCATCAGCTTTCCTTCCTTCTCCGTGTATTCCCGAGGCTGGGGATGGTAAATAGGTTTCATCTCAAGGTGCTCAGAGCTGTGCACAGTGCAGCAGGGTGAGGAGAGTCTCTTGGCTGTGTCTAGCATGGCAGCAGGCGAGGGGAGTGGCAGGCCTGTGCCAAGCACCTCCTGCTGTCTAGCCGGGGCGGTCGCACCAGTTATATACATTGCCCTAACTTTTATTCCGTATCTTCAGTGGCTGATACCTCAAACTCAGAACACGCAAAACAGAATAGTCATCTTCCCTCACCCTCCACTGGTATCCTAGGATTCCCTGTCTTGGCTCTTCTCGTCATCTCCCTGGACATCTGAAATAGGAGCCAGGAGTCGTCCTGTTTTGTCTTCATCCTCTCCCCAGGAAACTAATCAGTCAGGTTGTGTTGAGCTGTTGATTGCTCTTCCTGACGAGGTTGCAGATCCTCTCTCTCCTCTTCACTCCATCGCTGCTGCTTCAGTCCAGATCCTCTTCGCTTCCCCAGTGATTCAGGTCATCTCTGCTTCATCCTTTAACCGCATTCACCCTCAGTTCACTCTCCGCACAGCAGCTGAAGTCTTCTTTCTGGAGGAATAGTCTGATTATGTTCCTCCTGCTTAAACCAAGAAGCAGAAGGAACATAGCCTTTTAGTCTCTTTATAGCCTTCCAGGCTCCCTTCCCACCCACTTCTTCTATCGAAGAGCCACTGTTGATTGGTATTTTTCCTTGTAAACCTTATTTTTTATAGTTACATACACATAATTATTACATATATGCATGCCTCTGGTTTTTATTACATGAATATGATCATCTTTTCAGGAATTTACTTGTTTTTATTTAACAATGTCTTGAAATGATTTTCCTGTTAGTGTATATATTACTATATGTTCTGCTTTCTTTTTAAAACAGCTGTGTAGGAAGCCAGCCATGCTATGAACATATTATACTTTACTTAAGCCTCTGCTCTATTGATGAATGTTTAGCCTGATTCCAGTTTTTCATTATTCTAAACATCTTTGTTTCATATGCACCAAAAATAAACTTTGGTGCGTATGAATAAATATATTTGTAGGTGATATTCCTAGAAGTGGAATTTTAGAATGTATAAACATAAAAGTATTGACATTTTGGTAAATGTTGTATGCTTGCCCTAGCAAGAGGCTGAACTAATTTTTATTCTCTGTAGTTGTCAGGGTATGTAAGTGCTGTTTCTCTAACCCTTTTACATCTACTATGTTGCTTTTTATCTTTTGACTTTTCTGTCAGTGTGATGGGCAAAAATGGTATCTAATTATTTCCAGGTTTCATTTTCTTGTGAGGTTTAGTAAGCTCTCTGGATGTGTTTTTCTGAAGCTCATATTCACATACTTGCCTAGATGTCTGTAGGGTTGTCCTTTGCTTAGAGGATTTGTTGGAGCTTTGTCCATGGTGTAGACATTTATCTATCCCTCCAAAGAATAGGTTCCCCTTTACCTTTGTTGATATTTCACTAGGGATTTTTTTTAATGTTTCTGTGCTTAATTATGTCTGTCTTTTCCTTTTCCTTCCAAAGCTTTATCTTGCTTTGGAAGGCCTACTTTATCACAAGAGTATAAAAATACTTAATCTGTTTTTATAATACTTGTATTTTACTTGTATCTTTTATGCTTAGATCTTTAGGGCCATCTGGAATTTATTTTTGAGAATGGTGTACAGTACTAATTTTTGTTTTATCTTTTTCCAAATGGGCAATCAGTTGTCCTAGCCAAACAGTGTTGCAGTTCCTAATGTTATTTATAACTTAAGAGATTTTTTTCCCCCCAAACTTTAAACTTTTTATTTTGTATTGGGGTATAGCTAATTAACAATGTTGTGATAGTTTCAGGTGAACAGCAAAGGAACTCAGCCATACATATATATGTATCCATTCTCTCCCAAACCCCACTCCCACGGAGGCTGGTACATAACATTGAACAGAGTTCTATGGGCTATACAGTAGGACCTCGTTGGTTATCCATTTTAAATATAGCAGTGTATACATGACCTTCCCAAAGTCTCTAACTGTCCCTTTCTGAGTCTGTGAGTCCTAAGAGATTTAGAAGTAGCCTAGAGTAGACCAGGAGAACCATTTCTACAGGTGAACGCTGTTGCTTTTGTTCTTTTCCTCTTTTCCTGCTTGGTGTGTGTTTAAGCTAAAGCATGACTGCCTGTGTTGATTGTCTCAGTTTCTCTTCAGTCTTTTCCTACCTTGTTGAATGGCTTTCAGATTGTGTTCTTTGGAACCCTAAAGGTTCTCAGGAAGGAGAGTGTGCCATCCCCCTGCATGCTTCCACTGAGCTCTCGTCTCTCCAGGGGGCTTCTGGTAACTAATGCTCATTTAAACAGAGGTCTCCACTACTGGAAACAGTTAAAAATGTTCAATCCTTTCTCACCTTAGGTCCTCAAGAAAAGTTCGATCATTGGAGTGATCGAAGGTGGAGATGTGACGGAGGAGAGGCTGAGGTCAGCTCGAGAAACAGCCAAGCGGCCTGTTGGCGGCTTCCTTCTGGATGGCTTTCAGGGGAATCCAGCGACCCTGGAAACTAGACTTCTCTTACTGTCATCGGTCACTGCGGAACTGCCGGAGGACAAACCAAGGCTAGTGTTCAGGAGGATGCAGGCCAAGCCTGGTGGGCTGCAGAATGTGCAGTGTAGTATGCAGTTTCTACGTGCACGTGTCTTTTGATGTTTTGATTATGTTCTTTCTCAGCTGAGTCTGCTTGGGGGAGTTTCCATCAAGGCCGTCTTGCCTTTGATTTTAGAATGTAGGCCAGAGGACAGTGCCATGTGAGTTAGTTTATTTGATTCTTATAAGTGAGGCAAGTGTTATATTATTCCCCCTCCTTCTTGTACCAAATATAAATAATATTCTTTATTCATTATAACCTGGGGACAGGTAGAAAGTCACATGGAACTCTGGCCTTAATCACAGAAAGCTGAGGACAGATCTGGGGTCCCCAGGAGAGTGAAGATAGGTTCTATCAATAAGGACCTTTAAGAGGTTCTTAGATTTGAGGCAGGTAGTGAGGAGGAGTATTTTTTGAAATCGAGGGAACTGGCAACCTGAGTGGGGCTGGCTGTTTCCATCCATCACAGGATTCACTATGTGCTGGAGAGAAGAGTTGATCTGCAAGATTTTAAGGCAAAAAAAATCTGTAGGTTTCTGCGTCCAGCTGATGTCTTACCAGACTATCCACATTTTTTTCTTTTTTTTTAAAAAAAAGACTGTAGTCTTTTATCCCAGTTGGTATGAATATTCATGCTTTTTTTCCTGCAGATACATTAAGAAGTTTGATTATGGGGTAATGCTTATACCCCCCAGGCTGATGAGTAATATGTGTTCTGTGCTTAGTCACTCAGTTGTGTGGACTCTTTGCGATCCTATAGACTGTAACCCGCCACACTCCTCTGTCCATGGGATTCTTCAGGCGAGAATACTGGAATTGGTTACCATGCCCTCCTCCAGGGGATCTTCCCAACCCAGGGATTGAACCCAGGTCTCCCGCATTGCAGGCACCTATGCTTTACCTATACTGGGACACCCTGAGTGATATATATATGTATGTAATTGTACTACTTTTTAAAAAAAGTCCAGGTATAGCTTGCAGTTAAGTATATGGATTTTCGGCATGCCTTGATGAATTTTTATTCCTGTATATGCTTGTAAACACCAGCCAGAACAGGATATTTCCAGCACCCCCGCCAGCATTCTCCCCACCCTCGTCCCAGTTTTCTCCTAGCCCTCTGTGTTCATTGCTTTCCCTCCTGTGCTTATTTCATTCGGGTGCAGATGACAATTCAGCACTAGTATTTCTAGTCATTTTCTGGACTTCTTTTGAATTAAATGCTCACAGATGTCTGTTACTGGATTTGAAAGCTGGGATTGTTTTTCTTTCTCTAAGTGTGTAGAAATGCCAGCTTCAGTTGGAGAGGAGTTCTAAAAACATGACATTACTTGAAGGAAACTGTAGTCAGAAAAACCAGCATATATTTAAGGGTTCTGGTTGTTTAATATTACATAAGCCTTTTTTTGGACTTCTTTTAGAAATCAGAGAGTCTATAAGCTTTTCTCTGCCAGTTTATAAAAGGGACTATGAGTAGAAAAACAAACATAAAAAATAGCAGCCAGCCAGCCCTGATCTATTGCATCTCCCTATCTTGTTTTAGTGGCAAAACCTAGTTGAATATTATTAACACTCTCAGAATGCATTACCTATTGCCTCTAGAAATACCATCTCATTCCACCATGCAGACATTTTGTTAATGAAGAAAATATAAAGAAGCATAAAGAAAGCTAACTAGATTCTTGGATCCTGTTGGCAGAGTTGGAATTCCTTGAGTAAGAATTGCTTTGTAAATGGAGCTATGAAGAATACAGTAGGTAAAAATGTCTTTCTTGAGCCAACAATGAAAAAATTATAAGCAAAGTACAGTTAAAACATGGAAGAGTATTTGAAGGGGAAATAAAGCACACAGCTTTGCACTAAAAAAAAAATCATATGCAGTGGATAGAAAGGCTACAGAGTTCAGTCCAAGACTCTGGAGATTGTTTCAGAAGGGATGAGGGGGAAAGGAAATTAACCCTTATTAGCTTCTTTTTGGAGTCAGAAACTACACTCTGCTTTTTCAAGTACATCATTCATCCTCACAGCCAGTCTATGGGATGTATATTCCTGCTTTTGTTTTTAAAATGGGGAAACTAAAACTCAGAGAGGTTAAGAAACCTTCCCAAAGTAACACAGCAAGTAAATAAATGGCAGAGCTGGGATTCCAGTCCAGGTTTCTGCCGCCAAAGCTCTGCAGTCTTTCCTCCACACCTCTTTATCTGCTGCCTGCCACGCTAACCATGATTTTCATTATTATTACTGTTAATGCCCTCAGGAAAGACTCTGATTTCATTCTTGGCGTTGTCCTCATGTCACTGTATGTATTATTTTCACAGGCTCATCTGTGGTGTTAGCCGGCCAGATGAGGTGCTCGAGTGTATTGAAAGAGGAGTGGATTTATTTGAGAGTTTTTTCCCTTATCAAGTGACAGAGCGGGGATGCGCCCTGACTTTCAGCTTTGATTATCAGCCGAATCCTGAAGAGACATGTAGGTCTTTTGAAGTTAATCTCTGTGTCACCCTTAAATTCTTTCTATTTCCTATCAGCTTTTGGCTTGAGTCACAAACCAGAATATGTGCATACTGTAAAGCCAGCCTTGTATAAAACTACATCTTTGTTTCTTATCTGTATGCTCTGGCATGTTGGCACACAGAACCAGGCACTTAATACTACACACATAGCTCATCAATATTCGGAAGTGATCTTTGTAGGGAGCAGAACCAAGAAAAACAAAACCTCTTCTATTAACAGCCAGAAAAAAAGAACATTCAGAGTGAATGAATAGTGATGAAAATCGAAGAAAAGAAAACCTTTGAACTGCTTGGTAAAAGTTAATTTGTTTTTTCACAAAGGAGTTCTTGTCTGTTTTTTGCAAACCTCATGCTAAGATACAGGGAGTCTCACCCCCACTGATCTTAGTGTTACTTTGCTTTTTTTTTTCATACTGAGATGTGAAAGCTGTTTTCCTCTGCTAATGTTGCTTTGAAGCACTGCCATTTGCTTTTATTGTTATTCAGAAGTCAAGAAAATCAGTTTCAGATCCTAATGTTTAGCTGGCAATAGAAAAGGAACCGGGATACAGACTTGGGTTGGGGTCCCTTGAAGTGTCTGCAGTGTTTCAGGAGAGTGTTGTGGGCCCGTATGTCCTCTGGCCTTCAGAGTGTGCTTTCCTTTCCCTCCTGCTGCTCCCCTTTAATTTGAGTAGGGTCAGAGACTTCTTTAAAGGCTCCTTTTATTCCCCACAAGTGATGAGAATTTCATTCAGGATTTGTTACACTTCTGTAACACGACTTAAGCGTTAATCTATATGGAATTACTTCTGGAAACAAAATCAATCAAGTTGATCAAATTCTTAAGCAGAGGAGGCCAGGTTTACTATCTTTTAGACAGACTAGAACGTATGTATACAGATAGGTGTACCATAAACACTTTATAAATGTTCATGGCTTCATTTACAGGTGAAATTATTTCTGCCAGCACATAGGTGATTGTTAGTCATTCTGTACTGTGAATATGCAAAGCTTTCCAGAGAACCTGGTATTGAGTTCTCTGGAATAAACAAGTTCCTTTTGGGCCAGAGAAAGCCAGATTTCTTCATGCTTGGAAAAACTGAGTTTAAACATTTTTATTAAAGTATTATTATGAATCATATTTGTGTATGTGCATAGTAAATTGGAGCTTTTGCCAATTACAAAGTGAAAATTCCACAAGAATTAGTTGCCTGATGTAGGCAGTAATTTCCCCAGTGACAAGGCCTTTTCAAAAGCCAGGGTTTTATTATGGTTTTCCACATCAGCATGCCAATAATGGCAGCAAAATTAGAATAGCCATGGGCTCAATGCTCAGGTTACATCGCTTTTTCCTTTCACCTGGGTGAATTTACCTTCCTAGGACCATCTGCCCATTTTCCTTCCTAACATTGTTATTACTCGTTCCCAGAAATACTTCTGTACTTGCACTCTGGCTGGCTCTTTGCATAGTAACTAGTGTTTCTCTTGTAATTCCAGCGATGTTCTTACTTAAAGCAAAGAGTTCAAGGGAACAACTCAAATTCCCATTTAATTCTGGATTAACTGAGTTCCCTGGAGGGAACTCCATACAGAATACGTAAATTAAAACCATATTCTACTTTTAATCTGCAATATAGGCAGTTACAAAGCCCAAGGAATTTGCATGTACATTAAGATACGTCATGACTCCAACACACAGGCACACACATTTATTCTTTCCCTACCTGCTCTGTCTTACACACACACAAACACACACACCCAGCTGGTTTTTTTAAAAATCGTTCCTTTAGAGTAAGATTATAAGATATATCCTTATAAGCATGTTTTGCTAGACGTAGTTGAATCTCCAGGTTTTGATACTATAGATTACAGGTCAGTGATCACCTTGTTACATGTTCCTTTTTTTAATGTGTGTGCATTTCCTTAAGATAAGTTCTAAGGAGTGGAATTACAGGGTCAAAGGGCCTGAAATAGTAACTAAAACAAAAATTCTCCCAGTGGCCCCTCTTTATCTGATCTTTATGTAAGACTTCTTATTGGTTTGTCCTCAGTATTACAACAAAATGGAACACAGGAAGAAATAAAATATGTGGATCAAACAGAGAAAAGTAAAACAACCAGTTGCAACCAAGAAATGACATCATTTGAAATTAATCTGAAGGAAAAAAAGTAAGGATTGTTTTTTAAAATTTGATTTCTGTCTTTTTAGTTTCAGTCTGTTTTAAAAGTTTTATGTAACTGTTCCCTTCTCAGTTTATGAGTTATAAAATATTTATAGTTGGACATTGTTTGGGCCTTCTCAAATTCAGTGCCAGCAGAACTCGTTTTTTCTGTAGATGAATTTGTGTACTTTGTCTTGTCAGAAAACTGAGGCTTGATAACTTATGTTTTAGAAGAGCTGTCAGGAGGATTAGACCAAGTCCATTGTTTGTGTTTCTTACGATTACTTTAAATAATGACAGTGTAAAATAAGAATTTCAAGATAAAATACAACAAGATTTTTAAATTGTAAGGAATTTAAACCATCTTGGTTATATACAAATTATAACTCTTAAATAAAGTATTTGCCTCTTTAAAGACTAAACTAAGATATCTTGTAACTTTGTATTTGGCCAAAAGTGGAAATAATCAGTGAACAAGTGAGTGGTTTTTCTGGAACTTGGTACACTTATTTTAATGCTGGGGTATTTTTGGTCTTATGTAAAGGGACATTTTAGGGACTCAGAGTTATTTATTACTATCTAGTAACAGTACAAACTTGAAAATTTATGAAAGAATATGAAATTCCTAGTTCTTTCTGTAGCGACTTCTTGATTGTAGGTCTGCAATGCTGATGTTTACCATATTTGACTTATTGAGAAATAGCCAAGGAGATTCATTTCTGTTTTTAAAAAGCTAGGGTGATATAAATGGTTACTACTAAAATTCCCCTTACATTGTAGATGTCATTGGAAACTGCTGTGTTTATCATCAATAGACTTGAAGCTTTGGAGATTTGGCATTCAGATTGTGGTTCTGCTCATGACTGTGTGACTTTGGTCAAGTCATTTAACTTCTTTTTAATAGCTGATAAAAGATAGTACATACCGTGCTTAGCATGTGCCTGTCTGTGTCCTCTACTATATTAACTCATCTAATTCTTGTAACAGCTCTATAAGGTAAGCACTGATAAGGCATTGTTATTACCTGATTACATTTCAGATGAGAAAACAGACCCAGGGGGAGGTTAAGTGACTTTCCAGAGTTGAGTAGTGAACCAGGAAGCAAGCCCCAGTCATTGTAGCTCCAGAGCCTTCCCTTTTAGCCCCCTTGGCCAGTCTTCATTGGTAAAGTGACAGGAAAAATGTCTGTCTGCATGGGTGGTTGCAGAGATTAAATGAGGCAGAATATATAGAAGTTTTTTGTAAACTGCAAAAAGCTCTGCAAGTAAAAGGTCATACTGTCTCCTCTAATATTATAGTTCTGATGGCAAGTGGGAGAAGAGTGTCATTCTTCAGAACCGCGTCTCCTCACATTTTTGTGTGCCTTTACAGTGTGACTAACTGTGCTCAGCAGGAGGCAGCGAGCATGTGACTCTGCTGCTGCTCCTTGGTAAGCCTTGGTCTCGGAGGCTGTATCCATCAGAGCCGGACTTCTGAATCTCCTGGCCCGCTGTGCTCTCTGTTACCTTTTGACTACATTGCCCTCTTCAGCAGGTGCCTGGCACTATGTTTGCTAGTCGTGTTACTAACTTTTGGTTATGTGCCAGCAGAATAGGTGTTCTGGGTTGTCAGTTTCTTGTGGAATATCATTGTAACTTCCTTCCTCAGGTACCAGGACGACTTCAGTCCTCTCGTGAGAGGGTGTTCCTGTTACTGCTGTAAGAACCACAGTCGTGCATATGTCCACCATCTGCTGGTGACCAATGAGCTGTTGGCTGGCGTCCTGCTTATGATGCACAACTTTGAACACTACTTTGGATTTTTCCACTCCATCCGGGAAGCACTGAAAAGTGACAGACTGGCTCAGCTGAAAGAGCTCATCCGCAGGCAAGCCTCCTGAGACGTGGCACCCAGTCTGACTCTTCACGTCGAGCCTGCACCACGGTTGTGATGTGGGAAGAAGAGAGCCAGAAGTGATCGTAACTTTAAACTTTAATCACTTATATTTGAGAATGAAGTCTGCTTAAAGTAGGAACATCTGTACTGAGCTCTGCCCACATGAGGCTAAAGAGACTTCTTACGACTGAAATGACCTAGATTGATCAGAATAAATTGAAACATGACCTTTCATATTTCTACACTCTTTTAGTCAATAGAGATTTGTTTAGATATAAGAGGACAGCCTTGAAGTGGGGATGATGAGAATCTGAGGGTTCACTGAGTTGGATTGGAACTTGAAGGGAAATGATTGCTCGTAAGTCATATGACCTCTGTAGACACCTGCTGACCAAGAGGAATCTAGCTGATTCAAGAGTTTTCTTCATTTTAATCCTAATATTCTCAGGGGCGTCTTTTGGATTCTTCTGCCTCCCAAGCTGTCCTGGCAGTGCAGTCAACCAGAAATGACTCTTGTGACTTCCCCAGGCTCACATCTCCATGGAATGTGGAGCTCTCACGTTGCTCCAATGACCAGTTGGCTCAGGGCACACTCTTCATTTGACCATATGGTCTTCCTGTGGCTCGCCTCCCTAAAGTCACCACAGTTGCCCATGTGGAGCGGAAAGTTTGCATTGCAGCTTTCATCTGGTCATACGGATCCACTGTGGTCTGCCTTTCAGGCTCATTCATAGTCGAGCCACGTAATGACTGAAGTTCCATCGCTTGGGGAGATTCAGTCACTGTGTGTTCACTTGGACGGAGCCCTGGCCTGGCTGTTAGCGGACTGGCTTTCAGTTACTCAGCTGTAACACTTGGGCATATATCACTTAACATCCCCATTCCTGTTTCCTTCTGAATAATGGGGACAGGTGTAGTGAAGAGTACCAGAGGAATATCTAAGGTTCCATCCAGCTCGTAATATTTAGGGAACAAGAAGTTTTAGATTAGAACCATAGCTTTACATGTATCCTTGTTTATTGATCACTGTTGGCCTGATTTAAAATACAGTGGTATCAGGAGTCAGGCAACAGTAGAGATATTTGAGAGCCTAAAAAGAGGTTTGGCCCCTGGATTTTAAAGTGGTTGGTGAATTGGCATTGGCAGGTCCTGAGGCTAGGAAGACCTTCCCAGATCACACCTCATTCTATGAATTTTTTCTGCTCTTGTCAAAGGAATGACATTCATGTTGATGGTATGACAGGTGATTTTTATTTAGAAGTGCTTTTCTATATTTGTCAAGTTTCTTGTAAAAATACACATACGTGTGTGTTTCACACATAGTTTTTATAAAACAATAGAACCAAAAAGATGCCTTTGTTTATAGGGGTATAAAATATTTGTTTTATATTCTTATGCTGTATTTTTCTCTTTGTTCATTTTAGTGGGCATTACTGAACATTGTTTTTAATTTTTATGTGGTTACTATATTTTTATATGTTGGGCACCCATCTGTATGGTCTTCTTTTATTAGTGGTTTAAGAATGTACATGAATTCCAAAGTTCATGAATTTCAGAATTCACAGATACTCCTGTAACCTCTCCTCCAATGAATGGCAAGCGTACTTACAAAAGACTGAATTTCTATTCTCAATCTTCTTGTTTTGAAATATATTGGATTGGGCTTGTTCATATGTTTATATTCCTGTTCAATGTCAAGCCCATTGTTGGAGGAGTATTAATAAATATCCTAGAATCCATATAAAATTTATGAGCTTTATTTGTGTTCAAAATGCTGAAAATTCTGCCCAACTTTGTCCGTTTCTCTGGATCTTTTTCTTATTAGCACATTTGAAAGAATATTTCTTTCCTTTAAACTGATTAAAGTCAATAACCAATGAACATTTTTAATTTAAAAAATATACTAATCTGGTTTCCTATAAATAGTAATGCATCTATTAAGCAAAACATTAATTTCCATGGTACCAGAAATGTTCTCCATTAGAAAAGAATTTTTCTACATTGGTCCCATGTGTAGTCATTGTTTTAAGTGTGCACACACTAAATGCCGAATCCAGGAGAGAGATTCAGGGAGCACCTGTCCTTTACATGATCAGAGGCCTTAAGGCTATGCTAGCACATAATAAAAATCATAGTGATAGCCACAATCTATGGAGTATTTTACTGTGCCAGGCACCTTAGTAAATGCTTTCCACACATATCTCATTGACTCTTACAGCATGGCTATGTGGTGCTGATATTATTCCTAGCTTGAGTTTCAGGAAGGTTGAGTTGTCTGCCTGAGCCCTACCAAGAATTTCTGGAAGTTTGAGTGGTTTGCCAAAAGCCTGCCACTAGTCAGCTCCCAGGTTAGACTTGGCTCCATCTGACTAAAACTCAAGTTAACCATTGCATTAGCCTCTTCCTGGTGGCTTGCTCCTGAGTTGAAGGGGCTACAAGAAGCACGGACTGAAGAGAGAAGCCTTCTGACTCTGAGGTACAGGGGTCTTCTGGAGCTCAGTCCTGGCTCCTACTATCTGCTGGGGAATAGCTGGCACTGGCCTGTGTGGCCCACAGTACTATGTTGACACCTATCGGTCTGTAGGTACCGATGTGAGTTGCCATTCCATGACCCCTAATTCGCCCAAGCCCCGTTTGGGGACCGTAAGCACACCTTGAATGGTACTGAGCGGGTTTGGAATTGATAGCTTACAGTGGATGATGTCAGATTTGTGAGCTCCGAAGTTTTAACTTTGGGACCAGAGACCAGGCTTGACCACTCAGGGCTCTTGTGTGGCAGAAGTTTTATCAGTGAAAAGGGACATAGAAACTTCTGACATAGACATCAGAAGGGGGCGGAGGGTGCCCCACTCACTAGTCTAAGCAAGGGAATTATATACTTTTAAAATTAGTTTAATAAATCAAAAGGATGTCTCAAGGTTGTAAAAATTTTACCAGATCCACTCCAATGATTTACATTCTAGGATAACAGGATTAGAATTTAATAATAGAAAGATCCTACCAGACCCACTCCCATAATATACATTCTAAGATATCAGGATTAGTCAGAAGGTTTTCAGGAAGGAGAAACTGTCCTCAAGCAGGATACATTTTTGTTATATAATCCCTAGTACAGAGTTTAAACTGAGTTGTTTGTTGTATACCAGACCACTTGACCTGCCTCTTGAGAAATCTGTATGCAGGTCAGGAAGCAACAGTTAGAACTGGACATGGAACAACAGACTGGTTCCAAATAGGAAAAGGAGTACGTCAAGGCTGTATATTGTCACCCTGCTTATTTAACTTATATGCAGAGTACATCATGAGGAACGCTGGGCTGGAAGAAGCACAAGCTGGAATCAAGATTGCTGGGAGAAATATCAATAACCTCAGATATGTAGATGACACCACCCTTATGGCAGAAAGTGAAGAACTAAAGAGCCTCTTGATGAAAATGAAAGAGGAGAGTGAAAAGTTTGGCTTGAAGCTCAAAATTCAGAAAACTAAGATCATGGCATCTGGTCCCATCACTTCATGGGCAATAGATGGAGAAACAGTGGAAACAGTGACTGACTTTATTTTTCTGGGCTCCAAAATCACTGCAGATGGTGACTGCAGCCATGAAATTAACAGACGCTTGCTCCTTGGAAGAAAAACTATGACCAACCTAGATAACATATTAAAAAGCAGAGACATTACTTTGCCAACAGAGGTCCATCTAGTCAAGGCTATGGTTTTTCCCGTGGTCATGTATGGATGTGAGAGTTGGACAATAAAGAAAGCTGAGCACCAAAGAATTGATGCTTTTGAACTGTGGTGCTGGAGAAGACTCTTGAGAGTCCCTTGGACTGCAAGGAGATCCAGCCAGTCCATCCTAAAGAAAATCAGTCCTGAATATTCATTGGAAGGACTGATGTTGAAGCTGAAACTCCAATACTTTGGCTACCTGATGGGAAGAGCTGACTCATTTGAAAAGACCCTGATGCTGGGAAAGATTGAAGGCAGGAAGAGAAGGGGACGACAGAGGATGAGATGGTTGGATGGCATCACCGACTCGATGCACATGAGTTTGGTTGAACTCTGGGAGTTGGTGATGGACATGGAGGCCTGGTGTGCTGCAGTCCACGGGGTTGCAAAGAGTCAGACACGACTGAGAGACTGAACTGAACTGAACTTGTATAATTATCACTTCCGGGCTTAAAGAAAAACTGATTTATGTGACTAAGGAATGTAGAGAGAGGGAAAAAAAAAGTTTGTCCTTTCCTTCTCCTTGAGATTTCCAGACCCCTGTCTCCTCCTCGAGAACCTCAGACCCCTCTCTCCTCAGGGACCCTTGGACTTCTTATCAACCTGCCGAGGAATTGACTCTCTCAGAAAGAGTCAGTTGTTTAGTTGTGTTCAACTCTTTGCAACCCCGTGAACTGTAGCCCACCAGACTCCTCTGTCCATGAAATTCTCGAGGCAACAATACTGGAGTGGGTAGGGTAGCTAGCTATTCCCTTCTCCGGGGGATCTTTCTAACCCAGAGATCGAACGTGGGTCCACCACATTTCAAGCAGATTCTTTACCATCTGAGCCACCAGGGAGAGAGTTTGGGTCTGTGATCAGTTAAAGTGGACTCTTGAGAAATCAATAGGAGTCTGAGGTTTCCTATATGCTTTGCGGGACTGGTGGGGTGGGATGGATATTTTATTATTATCTGGGAATAAAGGGAAGAGATTCTTTTAACACATTTTTCAAACTAAATATTTGTGTAATTAAAGAATTTTAATAAAATTTCAAACAAAGGCCATCAAAAGGTCAAGATTAGAGTGTGTAAGCAACCATCTTCTTCAGGATATTTTTTTCTGTTGAGGCAGCTTGGAGCTCACTGAGAAACCACAGAGTTAAATGATTATCCTATGCCTTCCTGATTAGGAGCAGGCTGCTCTCTGCAGTTTGATTAGTCTCGCTCATAGCGACAGGATTACAGCTTATTAAAACTGACAGTGCTGTGTAGGGCAGGGAGCCAGGAAGGTCAAACTTACATGCTGAGCCAGCCACCAGCAAGGCTCTGCCTTTACCTGAAGGTTTGGTGTAATTGGCATTCATTATAATATGCTTTTTCTCATTTCTTTTATTTTTTTTCACCCTTTAGGTCTCTTACTCGTTTTACACCTTTTCTCTCCCTTCTTCCTTATGGGAATCCCTAACTTATGACCATATAACCATGATAACCCCTATAATAGTTGGGCAAATCAGGAAAGAAAGTCCAGTGTAATAGTGTGAAATGAGGTGACTATGCATCCTCATTGCCCACAGCAGTTCTGGTTTAGGTCTGTGGTCCAGGCATCATTACTAATAGCACCCCGTTTACTCTCAGAAGTGCCCGAGTTTGGCCAAGTTATGCGGTCATCCTAACGTGAGTGGTGGGGTTGGTCAGTCGAGAGCAGATGCCCCATCCAAACAGGGCAGCTGCTATCCACCTCTTGCTAACTGCTGCTGTGGATCCAGTGTTGTCACATCTTCCAATCTTTCAGAGTAGCCAATAAATCTGGATTTTCAGATAAAAGCTTTTATTTTTCATTTTCATCATAATTTATTATTATTTATTTTATTACTGGAGTATAATTGCTTTACAACGTTGTGTTAGTTTCTGCTGTAAAACAAAATGAATCAGCTATAAGTATACATATATCCCCTCCCTTGAGCCTCCCCCTCCACCCCACCCTCTAGGTCATCACAGAACACTGAAACTCACAATTTTTAAATGCTGTATCAATTTTTTAAAAAATATTCTGCTAGTCAGGCAAGACTTAAGTGTGCCTAGTTTCCAGCCTTTGGTTTAGAATCTGGAGGGAAGACTGGCATCTTTAACATTTAAAAGTTTTTCAGTGGTGCATCAACATATACAGAAAAAGCACCTAGAGTTTCTAGCTCCTGCAGCTGATTACAGATTTCCGCATTAAGAGATCCCCATTCCCTGGTGGCTCTGATAGTAAAGAATCTGCCTACAGTGCAGAAGACTGGGGCTCAATCCCTGGGTCAGGAAGATCCCCTGGAGAAGGGAATGGCAACCCACTCCAGTATTCTTGCCTAGAGAATTCCATGGACAGAGGAGCCTGGTAGGCTACAGTCCATGGAGTCTCAGAATTGGACACAACTGAATGACTACACTTTCACTTTCATGTTAGGAACTGAATTGTTAGTTATGCTTAAAAAAAATACTGGTTCACATATTAATCAAGGTGCATTTTAAGTTCAAACTTTGTTAGGTATTTGGTATTTGGAAATACCAAAGAAATATCTGTTTGTTTTTAATGATGCAAGAGTGGAAGCAATGCTAGTTGGCAGTATTTGATTGTAATAATTCAATAAGGTAATTTTATTTTTTTTAACAGAAGAGATCCCCCATGTTGTCCCAGCTCCCTGGCATGATCCCCAGATAACTCCCAAAACCATTCCAAACCTGCCCAAAGGGAAGGTATGATTGCCTTGTTCAACTTTTTGATTTATGGTTGAGAACTGTCAGGCCTGGAGAAGAAAGACTTTCAGTCACTGTGTCTTTCATCTTAAGGAGTTTAAAGAGAAGCCTATCTCTTTCCAGTTATATTTTGACTCTCCTCCATCCTACCCTATTTTCTGCTGGGCTGTGCCCTTCCAGGGTCAGCAGTGGTTTCCCAGTACCCCTTTCCCAGGATCCTTTCTGGCTCATAAAACTAGATGGTACAAGGACAAAAGGGTTCCTATCACACCTTCCAGCATTTAACAGCACTAGTCTCGGCCGACACAGTGAGAGCTCAAATACTGTTTGTCTAGGGAAGGCGTGTTCTCCGAGCCGTTGAGGCATTATCTTCAGATTTTTGCCTGCTGAGCTGACACAGCAGTACGCGGTGGGACCTAGGCTGAATGTCTTGTCATTGGTGATTTTATCTCACTTTACGTTAGGCAAGTTCCCAGTGATCTGACACATTTTTATTTTCTTCTTTGACTCAGTACTGCCTTCTGCCATTAGCATCTTCTAGCGCTGGCCTCAAAGCAGTTTCCCCTGCTCTGACAAGAGGAACTCAGAGTGAACTTTTCTTTTGTTCTCATTCCTCACAATCCACTTTGTGTCCAAGCTGAAGTTGCCAAAGAGTTCAAACGGCCCGTGCTCCTGCCAGTATGATTCAGAGGGATTAGCGCATCTTCCTCTGCACGCTCTCCCTAATGCTTGCCTCTTTCCCTGAGCTGCTGTCCCCTGCTGTCTGCTCCTTTGTCTGAGGAACACATTTGCTCTTATTATCACCTTGTTCCCTGACTCTTTTGGATGGCTTTAGAACAAAATCAAGATGTGGCTATTAATGGTCTTCTCTTTCTTAACAGCTCAGAGTCACTTCCTTTTGTTTAGTCCATTTTCCCTTCCCTCCCAAACAACATAATCATCTTGGTTTCAAATCAAAGTTTCATAACCGTTTAATAACTACTGCTTTATAGTTGCAGTTAGTAAGGGATGTTGGAGAAGGCAATGGCAAGCCACTCCATTACTCTTGCCTAGAAAATCGCATGGACAGAGGAGCCTGGTGGGCTGCAGTCCATGGGGTCGCTACTAGTCAGACACAACTGAGCGATTTCACTTTCACTTTTCACTTTCACACATTGGAGAAGGAAATGGCAACCCACTCCAGTGTTCTTGCCTGGAGAATCCCAGGGATGGCGGAGCCTGGTCGGCTGCCGTCTATGGAGTCGCACGGAGTCGGACACGACTGAAGCGACTTAGCAGCAACAGCAGCAGCAGTAAGGGATGTGAGACAGGAGGTAAGAGATAAGAAACCGAAAGGTGAGGGGGGCTGAGGGAACCTCCAGTAACTGAGAAACACCTCAAGCAGCTTCAGGATGCCTCTTTCCTGAATAAATTAGGCAAGATTAGCCCTCAAGACTCAACATTACAAACCCAGTGGTCTGGTGAAGTTTTACTCTAATTTTTATGGATGGAATGAGAAGATGGTCTCCCCTCAGAGGATCTGATTTCCTTCCAAACAGTTAAAATAGTACTTAAAACCATCCCAGGGTGATTTATGTTGGTCACAAGTCCTTTCATAGAATTCAGTGACATAATAGATAATAAGAGTTTTTCAGATCACACCTCCAATTTTCCATTCCCAACTCACTTATTTTTATTTTTGTTTAACAAACTTATTTAACATTTTCATCACAATTGCGTTTATCATTTCCTATGATGCCAGCTGAAGAAAATACAAACTATGAAAATATATTCAGTCCCCCACATAGTAATTGCACATCAAAAAAGAAGAGAATGACAGAGTACATTCATTTTTTTCTTTTTTTACCATGCATCTGATTTTGGTTGGACTCCAATTCCATGTTGTTTGAGTAGAAAAGTCACTTACAGTCATATTTAAAAAGTCAGTTCAACTTCACTTTTCTACTTGAACGTTCAGCTATTACCAGAAATCTGACACATGAGAAACCAGATTTATTATCTTTCCTCCTTCAGTCAAACTAAAGTCAAAGTCAAACTTCAACTTCTTGCCTCTGTCAATGGCACCTAGTCAATCCAGCTAGGAAACTTACTCCTTGGATGAATGATATAATTCATAAAAGGGATGGGGATAAGATATTTTATCCCCATAAATGTTAATCTTTTCTGAAACAGCCTTACAGACACACTCAGAAATAATGTTTTACCAGCTATTTGGGCATCCCTTCCGCAGTCAAATTGACATATAAAATTAACCATCACAAGTCCCCAGTACATGATGTAGGAGCTGCTTAAGAGTACTGAGGCTGTATGGAGGCAGAACAAGAGCTCTCTTTTCCCTTTTTGGTTCTAGAAATCTGCAGCTACAATTTTAATGAGGAGAAGCCTGAGGAATCACCCAGAGATGGTAATTTTGTTTTGGTCAAAGTCTCCCACATTTACATATAAATGAAAAACAAAAGAACATTTAAATTGTCGAAAGGGATGGGGAGGGGAAATTAGCTTAGTTTTTCTCCTTGTCAAAAACAGGATTCTTTGGTGACACAGAAAATATAATCATTTATCAGCCCCTTCGTTTTATAAACAGAGATGGAACCGAGGCCCAGATAGAATGTGACTAACCCAAGGTCTAACAGGAAGTGAGAGGAAGGGCTGGAACAAGAGTCTAGGTTTCCTTTCCCAGCCTTTCTCCTGGTCCCTTGTTCTTGTTCTGCCTCTGACAGGCATGATTTTACCATTCTGGCCATGGTTGTGAGCCTCCCCAGCTTCTGGAATTATAGTGGTTCTTGAACGCAGAGATCATTCTGTTTATAGATACACTTTTTAAAGTCTGCATTGACCTTACTATAACTGTGGGCATCATACGAGTTGGCAAAGATGTCTCAAGCCTAGTCCAGAAAGATCATATAGACCAAGTCATTCCAATGTAATCTGCCATTCATAATCCTTTCTGTGTTCTATGCCCCTCCCATAATTGTAAAGGGCTCCACAGTTTTTTTGAGCTGCTGGTTTGTGTCAGGAGAAAGGAAAGGAGTGAGCTGTGGTGTTCATCATCCAGGGTCTCATCAAGGGATCATATCTTTTTTCTCACAGGTTCTTGATTATCTATGGAATTTGGTCCAGCTAATCAGTACATCGGAGTAGGCAATGGCAACCCACTCCAGTACTCTTGCCTGGAAAATCCCACGGACAGAGGAGCCTGGTGGGCTACAGTCCATGGGGTCACTACTAGTCGGACAAGACTGAGCGACTTCACTTTCACTTTTCACTTTCACACATTGGAGAAGGAAATGGCAACCCACTCCAGTGTTCTTGCCTGGAGAATCCCAGGGATGGGGGAGCCTGGTGGGCTGCCATCTATGGGGTCACACAGAGTCGGACACGACTGAAGTGACTTAGCAGCAGCAGCAGCAGCAGCAATCAGTACATAAAAACAAATCTCATTGAGGGACTTCCCCATAATTTGTCATTGGGGATATTGTTCAGTCATAAATATATCCTCACCAACCTGATTCATTCCAATATCTAGCATTCAGTCAGTTAGTCAAGAAAAGCTCATTGATTTCCAACTAAGTGTCAGTCACTCTCTACACTTGGAATTCAATGACAAACACCCCACAGAGAGTACCTACCTTCTTGGAACTTGCAGACCAGGAGTAAACTCAGAATTACATACATTCTATATAATTAGAAAACTTCACTTTGCTCAATAGTCTAAGTCGTATCCTAACCACAAAAGAATACTATGAAACTCCCCTAAGAAATGAGAGAATGTAAAAAATCACTGGATGACAATTCCTATGATAAAGAAAATGCGAATGTTAAAGAGTTTTTTGTTTTCAATATTTGTTAGAAATATTTGAAGAAATAGAACTGCAGGACAGATTAGTGAGCTGAGTTTGCCTGGATTGGCAGACATTAATTCAATTTGAGTGGTCTTCATTTTAAGGCTCCAACAAATGTATCAGTTCAGTTCAGTTGCTCAGTCGTGTCCAACTCTTTGCGACCCCATGAATCACAGCACACCAGACCTCCCTGTCCATCACCAACTCCCGGAGTTCACTCAAACTCATGTCCATCGAGTCGGTGATGCCATCCAGCCATCTCATTCTCTGTCGTCCCCGTCTCCTCCTGCCCCCAACCCCTCCCAGCATCAGAGTCTTTTCCCGTGAGTCAACTCGTTGCATGAGGAGGCCAAAGTATTGGAGTTTCAGTTTTAGCATCAGTCCCTCCAATGAACACCCAGGATTGATCTCCTTTAGAATGGACTGGTTGGATCTCCTTGCAGTCCAAGGGACTCACAAGAGTCTTCTCCAGCACCACAGTTCAAAAGCATCAATTCTTCAGTGATCAGCTTTCTTCACAGTCCAACTCTCCCATCCATACATGACCACTGGAAAAACCATAGCCTTGACTAGACAGACTTTTGTTGGCATCCCTCTAAAAAAGTATAATTGTTTCCATTTATATTTGAGAAAACAGGGCTGGAACAATCAAATAACTACTTATAATTATGTACTTTGATTCCAGGAACATCTGGTGCCATAGCCTATGCTATAATTCCAACCTTACCCCCTTCTCATTCATAGGCATCTGAGGTCCAGCGTAGAGCTCTGAAATAGGTATATAGCCTATCTTCTCTTAACAACAAGTTTCTACAGAAACGTGTCACTGATTTTTTTGAACAGAATTTTGAAAGAAGTGATCTAATCTTGAAGATACTCATATGAGTAGAGACTTTTTCTAATGATCCAGCAATTATTCAAAACCTTTATGGAGCAACATTTAGATATAGAGTTTAGGAAGTAGTACAGACTGGAAAGCACACTCAGTTGAGTGTCCTTAATAACAGCAATATATATGTGCTTTACATTTTAGAAAATACCAAAGGTCATTCTAATCCATGTCTCATGAGTAGGTCAAGCTGAGTAATTCTGGTTATGATTATTTTTTAAAGGTTATGTGTATATGAGTCAAAGTAACTGCAATGTAATCTTCTACTGGTTTTCTTGTGTGACTTTTGAAGTCAGTAACAAGATCCTAGCTAGAAAGCCATGTTTGGAGTGTTCATCTAGAAAATAAAAAGTTAAGGAAGTTGCCACTTCATGCTGTTAACCTGTTTTGGTGCCCAGTAATGTCTGTCGATGGATGATCTATTCATTCAACATGTACTGACTGCTTATGTCCCACAGTGGCTGGATAGTGGGGATTGAAACATGAAAATGTCAGAGGTTTTGCTTTTGAAATCACAGCTTAGTGGAGAGAATAAACACATTTATAATCGTGCAAAATAGCACAGTAACCACACTGCTGTGGGATATACAAAGTGACACGGCAGAGAAGTTTTCCTCGTCATATTTTTTGAACAAAAAAAAGAACATGCAGTTGGATGAATGTGAATCTACTTATGGAGACAACAGGGAAAATAGTTAACTTGGTAATTTAAAAAAGGATGTATAGAGTTTTACCAGGGAAGACAATTCCAGGCCACTAACACAGTGGTCCAGGAATTCCTCCCAGACTTGCCTGCATTCCTTCCATGATACTGTGTTGCCTCTGATTGCTCTCCGTTATCCATCCCACACGCACTCCACAACAGTTTGCTGACTGACAAGGCAGGCTATGCAGGGGATACAAAAGAAAAGAAAGCCTGCTGTCTCCTCTGGTGAAATGGAACCCGGAATCCTCAAGGTTTAGTGCTGGGAAGAGGATGGTATTCCACAGCAGGTGGTTAACTGACTCCAGCAGCTCCATGTTCTCCTCTGAGATTTGACTCCTCTTTGGATGTTTCATATTTGAGTTAGCCCTGTCTCCACCAACTGAACATCTCCGGAGGAATACTGGCTCAAGCTGCATTTGAAACATTAGTTTTCTTCCCTGACAGAAGTTGAAATTTCTTCATTTTTTTCCACATAGTTTATCTAAATCTTCAGATCCAATCTTTTTTTCAATTTTAGCATTTGGGGTAATGTAGGGAAGCAGAAAGTAGGAAACATTACTTGCCAACCAAGGTCCGTCTAGTCAAGGCTATGGTTTTTCCCGTGGTCATGTATGGATGTGAGAGTTGGACTGTGAAGAAAGCTGATCGCCGAAGAATTGATGCTTTTGAACAGTGGCATTGGAGAAGACTCTTGAGAGTCCCTTGGACTGCAAGGAGATCCAACCAGTCCATTCTAAAGGAGATCAATCCTGGGTGTTCATTGGAGGGACTGATGCTAAAGCTGAAACTCCAATACTTTGGCCACCTCGTGCGAAGAGTTGACTCACTGGAGAAGACTCTGATTCTGGGAGGGATTGGTGGCAGGAGGAGAAGGGGACAACAGAGAATGAGATGGCTGGATGGCATCACCAACTCGATGGACATGAGTTTGAATGAACTCCGGGAGTTGGTGATGGACAAGGAGGCCTGGCATGCTGTGATTCATGGAGTCGCAAAGAGTCAGACACGACTGAGCGACTGAACTGAACTGAACTGAACTGAAGGGAAGCAGAGGGAACATGGGAAAACATTGCCCAAGATTGGATATCTGCTTCAAAGCCAGGGGAGAAATTCTAGCCACTGTTATAACCTCTCCTGGAGTCAAAAATGAATGACATAATAGATTAATTATAACTTACTGTATTCAATAAACAAGACAATGCTGTTCTTCTACAGAAACTCTGAACAACAAGCTGGTACCATGTTCTTAGTGTCAACCATCAGCTCAGGGCCAATCTTGCTTTTTCGCTATGGTTATTCCCGTGGTCATGTATGGATGTGAGAGTTGGACTGTGAAGAAAGCTGATCGCCGAAGAATTGATGCTTTTGAACTGTGGTGCTGGAGAAGACTCTTGAGAGTCCCTTGGACTGCAAGGAGATCCAACCAGTCCATTCTAAAGGAGGTTAATCCTGGGTGTTCATTGGAAGGACTGATGCTGAAGCTGAAACTGCAATACTTTGGCCACCTCATGCGACGAGTTGACTCACTGGAAAAGACTCTGATGCTAGGAAAGGTTGGGGGCGGGAGGAGAAGGGGACGACGGAGAATGAGATGGCTGGATGGCATCACCGACTCAATGGACATGAGTTTGAGTGAACTCCGGGAGTTGGTGATGGACAGGGAGGCCTGGTGTGCTGTGATTCATGGGGTCGCAGAGAGTCGGACACGACTGAGCGACTGAACTGAACTGAACTGATCTACTCCTCTCAGGGTTATCTGGATTATTTTGAAGCAAATTACAGACAATTTATGATATTAATATTATTTTTAAACACTTCAACATCTATCTTTAAAAAATAAGGGCTCTCTAAAAATTAATAATAATAAATTATTCCAAAAAACAACCAAGAAACTCTAAAACACACGTGTGAAGTAGCTAGCCACTTCAGATTTCCTTCACTAGACACTATGCCATTTTATCCTATTATTGATTAAAGATTAAGCTAGTGATTTTTACTGAAAAATCTTTGAAAGTGGCTCAATAAAAATTTTACTGTAGTCAATAAGCAAATAAGTAAGTAAACACAGTACTTTTATTCCACTTAAAATGAATAACACCTTACTATAACCAAATGCCTAGACAGTATTCAAATTTACTTCATCATGTCATAATTTTTTAGAGTTTATTTGAATCAGCATCTGTGTAGCAATTAAGTGCTTGAAATGTGGCTAGTCTGAATTGTGATATGCTTAAAGTGTCTAATATGCAAGAGATTTCAAAAGTTTAGTACATGAAAAAGATGCAAATAATTATTTTTACATTGTTAACATCTTAATGTTAAGTAATATTTTAATCCATTGGGATAAATAAAATATATTATTAAAGTTAATTTTACTTATTTACTTTTAATTTTTAATATGGATAGTAGAAAACTTTTAATTACATATGTGATTTACGTTATACTTCTGTTGAATAGTGCTCATCTAGAGGCAAGATCAGTTTCAGATTTGATTTTTCTGGCGAGACTATTTTGAGAATGGTGGTGTGTTCTTCCATGAGGAGGCACATAATAGTTCGTTCACTTCTTGTGCCATTAAGATTGATCAGTGGTCCTGATACTGCAGACTTATCCATCAGCTTTTCTTCTGGTGGTCATGACAGTCGCTAATGATCACTTCCCAGAGCCACTATTCCATTAGGGGCTGCTGTGGACTGAATTTTGTGCCTCTCACCCCAATTCATGTTGTTGGTGTACAGAAACTTGGTATATATTCTCCCAAAATAAAAACATGAATTCAAAAGATATATGCACCCCAATATTCACTGCAGCACTATTTATAACATTGACACATACACACTACTATATATAAAATAGATAACTAATAAAGACCTACTGACTAGCCCAGGGAACTCCACTCAGCATTCTGTAATGGCCTATATGGGAAAAAAATCTAAAAAAGAGTGGATATATGTACATGTATAATTGATTCACTTTCCTGTACTCCTGAAACTAACACAACATTGTAAATCAATTATACTCCAATAAAAGCTTTAAAAAATCAGATACTCATTAGGATATAAAGGAGATCAATTCTGGGTATTCATTGGAAAGACTGATGCTAAAGCTGAAACTGCAATACTTTGGCCACCTCATGCGACGAGTTGACTCACTGGAAAAGACTCTTATGCTAGGAAAGGTTGGGGGCGGGAGGAGAAGGGGACGACAGAGAATGAGATGGCTGGATGGCATCACCGACTCTGTGGACATGAGTTTGAGTGAACTCTGGGTGTTGGTGATGGACAGGGAGGCCTGGCGTGCTGTGATTCATGGGGTCGCAGAGAGTCGAACACGACTGAGCAACTGAACTGAACTGAACTGAACTAGAGTAGAAGATGTGCAAATCTTTCTACTAATAATTTCTCTTTTAGGTTTATATCCTAGAAAAAATTCAGCACATATGCTCAAGGATATATGTATAAAAATATTCATTATAGCTTTTAAAAACAATAAAGGTTTGAGAACAGATTAAATGACTATCAACAGGAGAATAGTATGTTTATATAGAGTTAAAATGAATTATAAACTAAACCTACATGTATCAACTTATATGAAGAAAGATTTTCAGAGAATAGTACTTATACTATTAGTACTATAATTGTACTTACACTTTGAAAACATAAAATAAAATTCAATATGGATACATGTGTACATAGCAAGGCATAAAACATGGTGAAAATGATAAATATTTAATGCCAATATTGATTCCTTCTGGGTATGTAAAGAGGAAAATGCAATAAGGATGATTAAGTGTATTTGTAATGTATTCTTTCGTTTAAAAGATCTGAAATGAATATGGCAAAATGTTAACATCTGATATAGCTATTATGTACAATTGTTGCTGTTCAGTAGCTTAGTCGTGTCTGACTCTTTGTGACTCCATGGACTGCTGCACGCCAAGCTTCCCTGTCCTTTACCATCTCCCGGAGCTTCCTCAAACTCATGTCCATTGGGTCAGTGATGCCATCTAACAATCTTGTTCTCTGTCGTCCCCTTCTCCTGCCTTTAATCTTTCCCAACTCAGGGTCTTTTCTAATGAGTTAGCTCTTCCCATCAGGTAGCCAAAGTACTGGCTTCAGTGTCAACATCAGTCCTTCCAATGAATATTCAGGATTGATTTCCTTTAGGATTGACTGGTTTGATCTCCTTGCAGTCCAAGGGACTCTCAAGAGTCTTCTCCAACACCACAGTTCAAAAGCATCAGTTCTTTGGTGCTCAGCCTTCTTTATGGTTCAACTCTCACATCCATACATGACTACTGGAAAAACCATAGCTTTGACTAGACGGACCTTTGTTGGCAAAGTAATGTCTCTACTTTTTAATATGTTGTCTAAATTTGAGGACAAGCATCTTCTGAGGAGCAAGCATCTTTTACTTTCATGGCTGCAACCATCATCTGCAGTAATTTTGGAGCCGAAGAAAATAAAGTCTGTCACTGTTTCCACTGTTTCTTCATCTATTTGCCATGAAGTAGTGGGACCGGATGCTGTGATCTTAGTTTTCTGAATGTTGAGTTTTAAGTCAACTTTTTCACTCTCCTCTTTCACTTTCATCAAGAGGCTCTTTAGTTCCTCTTTGCTTTCTGCCATCAGGGTGGTGTCATCTGCATATCTGAGGTTATTGATATTTCTCCCAGCAATCTTGATTCCAGCTTCTGCTTCATCCAGCCTGGCATTTCGTATGACGTATTCTACATATAAGTTAAATAATCAGGGTGACAATATACAGCCTTACATACTCCTTTCCCAATTTGGAACCAGTTCATTGTTCCATGTCTGGTTCTAACTGTTTGTTCTTGACCTGCATACAGATTTCTCAGGAGGCAGGGAAAGTGGGCTGGTATTCCCATCTCAAAGAATTTTCCACAGTTTGTTGTGATCCATACAGTCAAAGGCTTTAGCATAGTGAATGAATCAGAGGTAGATGTTGTTCTGGAATTCTCTTGCTTTTTCAATGATCCAACAGATGTTGGCAAGTTGATCTCTGGTTCCTTTGCCTTTTCTAAATCCAGCTTGCACATCTGGATGTTCTCGGTTCATGGACTATTGAAACCTAGTTTGGAGAATTTTGAGCATTACTTTGCTAGTATGTGAAATGAGTGCAATTGGGTGGTAGTGTGAACATTCTTTGGCATTGCCCTTCTTTGGTGCAATATTATTCTCTAAAGTTTTTTGAGTGTTTGATACATCTTATAATATTTTCAAAAATGAAATACAAAATCCAAGAAGACAGCATTTAAAAAATTTTTATTTTACGTATTTATTTTTTTGGCAGGCTCCACACAACATTGTAGGATCTTAATTCCCTAATCAAGGATAGAACCCACACCCCCTGCATTGGAAGCACAGATTCTTAACCACTGACCACCCGGTAAGTCCTAGAAGGCAACATTTTAAATCTCATGGACCACTCCCAGGGTTGCTGAGTTTAATGTTTCTACCAGATGATGTTCCAAATCCCCTGTCTGAACTCCCTTGTCTCTTCTTTAGGAAGTTAGTTTGAGGTCATGTTTGCATAACTACCAGGGCAACACAACAAGAACCAGCAATTTGTTCTCTATGTTTTTTTTTCCCCCGTGACAGGAATTAAAACCCATGTTCTATTTCTACCCCCATGATGCTGCTCAGGATTGATGTAATTAAATGAACAAAACTTTGAGGTTTCTTCTATAGCTCTTCAGAGTGAAACCTAATAAAAGTTTGAAGGTGATGGTGGTGGACAAGCAGGAATGCAGGTGGATTGGCATTACCAGGCAAACTGTTTTGTTCATTGAAAGGAATTACTCCTCTTGGCTTTCTTAGCTTTTTTCTAACTTTCACTGAATTCTCCATTTCTTACTAACATATCTCATAGTGTCTCTCTTTTCTAAACTTTATTTTCACTTGATAAAGCTATTTTCCTACTTCCTTTCAATTTCTACTCCACATAGCACAACTTCCCTTAGCTTCCAGAATCTTTGCTCCTTTACTTTACCTCCCTTTGCAAATCCTGAGAAAGCCTTGCCATTATCTCCACTCCCCTCCCTCTGTTTCAGTCTTCTGGACAGTTTTGTCCTCATAATATTTTTAGAAGTGAAATAAATCATCTCAGAGGCAGTAACATTGTTATCTCATGAAGCCTTCAGCCTTTAATCTTCACATGTATAGGGACAGGGTGATTTTTTTTTTTTTTTGAGACATCAGTAGTTTAATGGATCAGAACTTACATATCTGAAGCAAGGTCCTGGAGTCCATTGTGTGCAGTGGACAATGGGCAGGACATGACAGCAGGAGGGGAGCAGGAATTACCAGTTGACATCAGGTGGGCTCATTAATTAGCAGTAGAGGGGCATGTCCCTTTGATAAGAACAGTCACTAGCTGGGGCCTGGGGCAGCTATGTGGGATAGAAGGTCAGTCATGTGCATAAGATACAGGTGAGGCAGGCATTGGTTGGGCAGGGGATGTACACAGAGCAAGAGAACAGCCATCTTGAGAGGCCTACCATACACTCCACCTCTCCATACCCTGAACAATCCTTACAGTCTTTGGTCTGCCCCTCTTACGTGATATACCTGGGGTCAGTTATGTAGAGGGGCACTGGAACCAGATACCACAAATACAATAGAGTTAGGCCACCCCTGGTTTTCACAAATCCAGAGCCACCCCTGTGGGAAGGAGCAGGGACAGGGCAATTCTTGACTTAAAAAACTCAGTTCTTAGACTTGTGGTTGCCAGGTGGGGCTGGGGGTGGAGGAGGGATGGATTGGGAGTTTGGGCTTAGCAGATGCAAACTATTATACATAGGATGGATAAACAGCAAGGCCCTACTGTATAATGCAGGGAAGTGAAAGTGAAAGTCGCTCAGTCGTGTCTGACTATTTGCAACCCCATGGACTGTATAGTGCATGGAATTCTCAAGGCCAGCATACTGGTGTGGGTAGCCTTTCCCTTCTCCAGGGGATCTTCCCAACCCAGGGATCAAACCCAGGTCTCCCACATTGTGGGTGGATTCTTTACCAGCTGAGTCACAAGGGAAGCCCAAGAATACTGGAGTGGGTAGCCTATCCCTTCTCCAGCAGGTCTTCCTGACCCAGGAATTGAACCGGGGTCTCCTGCATTGCAGGTGGATTTTTTACCAACTGAACTATGGGGGAAGCCCATAATGCTGGGAACTATATTCAATATCCTATAATAAACAATAACGGAAAAGAATATGAAAAAGAATGTATTATATGTATAACTGAATCATTTTGCAGTAGAGCAGAAATTAACACGTTGTAAATCAAGTATACTTTAATAAAACAAATTTTTAAAAGATCTCAGTTCTCAGAGTTCCTTGCTCACAACCCTCCCTAAAGATCCTTCATTTCTACCCAGTTCCAGACTCAACACTCCCATCCCTGATATTTTCAGGCAACAAATCTATATTAAGCACAAGCAGTAGATATTCTTGTGTAGCTCGATCATGCTTTCCAGTTTATATTTTCTTACACATGATTTTTTTTCTCAACAGCACTGTAAAGCAGACAGGACAGAGATCATTGCCCTCATTTTACCCCTGAGGAGGCTGAGGCAGAGACTGACTCCTCAGAGTTTGTCAGTTGAAGAAGGTGGACTTTAATTGAAGTTGATAGATACAGAACAGTCAGGAAATGGAAATCCCCAGCTGTCAGGGGTTACAGACTGACAACCAATTCTCCATACAAGTGCTTTCTTCACTTGGCTCTGCTTGTGAGCTCTTTTAGAAGCAGGTGTTAGCTAAGTCAGCCTGGTACAACAAAGGCTCACTCCACTACTTGAACGGAAAGTATTTCAGTTTGACAAAAGCAGTGTCAGGGAGAGAAGCCCGAGGGCCTTGCACAGATCCTGGAAGGAGGAAGGAAAACAACCCAGAGGGGAATAGGACAGGAGGGAATTGGGAGGGGGAAGGAGAGTAAGCAACCGAGAAGAAAAAAGGTGTGAAATCATTTGCCCTGAATTTGTCTTTATGAAAATTTGATATATGAAAATTCCTACTTGAAAATGAGATAAATAAAGAGGTAATTATTTGCATTACAAATTAATTCTTCACTTCAAAAGAGTATTTACCACAGGTGTGATTCTGTGATGTGAGCCTTTACAAAAGGAATATGACTTGGGGGAGGTGGGAGATTTAAATAATAAAATCCTGATTATAATATAATAGGAAATAATCCAGGGATAAAGGGGAGACATCTGAAGAAGGAGGTGGTTGTGCAGGGAGCTCTCTGCAGAGCTCAGGCTTTTAAAAGGACATGAACAAAAGACAGGGAAAGGGGATTATAGATGAGCTTGAACACAAAAGATTGTCATGAACCTTCAAAAACAGAATAAAGGAAGCTGAAGTTGGGAATAAACCTCCCCTTACAAAAAGTGCTAACAGCTGCTCTAAAAGCCCTAAAAGCTTTGTCAGAGTGAGGGGAAGCCCAAACATGGAGCAGCTTGCTCTTTCAGTAAGTGAGGTGGTATAACGTTAACCCAAGTCAAGTAGTTTTTACATTTTTCTATTGTTTACTTTGCTTCTGTTTTCACCAATGTGCAAAAAGATGGGAAAAATTATAATTCTCTTAATGTGGAAGGAAGATATTGATATTACCCCACTTGGAAAAGGAATGAAGATTCCGAGTGTGGGCATCAAGGACAGGAGAAGACTCGAAGGCCCCGAGGCCAAATTTGGGAGAAAGGTTGTGAGAAGACACAGGAGAAAGACCAAGTAAGGAAATGGTGATCTGCCTCTTCTCTCTTCCCCACCAGGCTCAGATCTTGCATAGATTCCATTCAGTTCAGTTCAGTCGCTCAGTCGTGTCCGACTCTTTGCGACCCCCTGAATCGCAGCACGCCAGGCCTTCCTGTCCATCTCCAACTCCCAGAGTTCACCCAAACTCGTGTGCATTGAGTCGGTGATGCCATGCAGCCATCTCATCCTCTGTCGTCCCCTTCTCCTCCTGCCACCAATCCCTCCCAGCATAAGGGTCTTTTCCAATGAGTCAACTCTTCGCGTGAGGTGGCCAAAGTATTGGAGTTTCAGCTTTAGCATCAGTCCTTCCAATGAACACACCCAGGATTGATCTCCTTTAGAATGGACTGGTTGGATCTCCTTGCAGTCCAAGGGACTCTCAAGAGTCTTCTCCAGCACCACAGTTCAAAAGCATCAATTCTTCGGCAATCAGCTTTCTTCACAGTCCAACTCTCACATCCATACACGACCACTGGAAAAACCATAGCCTCGACTAGGTGGATCTTTGTTGGCAAAGTAATGTCTCTGCTTTTTAATATGCTACCTAGGCTGGTCATAACTTTCCTTCCAAGGAGTAAGCGTCTTTTAATTTCATGGCTGCAATCACCATCTGCAGTGATTTTGGAGCCCAAAAAATAAAGTCTGACACTGTTTCCCCATCTATTTCCCATGAAGTGATGGGACCAGATGCCATGATCTTAGTTTTCTGAATGTTGAGCTTTAAGCCAACTTTTTCACTCTCCTCTTTCACTTTCATCAAGAGGCATTTTAGTTCCTCTTCACTTTCTGCCATAAGGGTGGTGACATTTGCATATCTGAGATTATTGATATTTCTCCCAGCAATCTTGATTCCAGCTTGTGCTTCCTCCAGCCCAGCGTTTCTCATGATGTACTCTGCGTATAAGTTAAATAAGCAGGGTGACAATATACAGCCTTGACGTACTCCTTTTCCTATTTGGAACCAGTCTGTTGTTCCATGTCCAGTTCTAACTGTTGCTTCCTGACCTGCATATAGGTCAAGAGGCAGGTCAGGTGGTCTGGTATTCCCATCTCTTTCAGAATTTTGCACAGTTTATTGTGATCCACTCAGTCAAAGGCTAAAGTTTGTTAATTGCTTAGTGTGAGTGGATTTCTTATGGAAATAGAGGGTGGAACTCAGCTTGGTTCCCTAGGGGTGCTGGGGAAAATATAAGTCTTTCAAATGCAGGAGCCAGAGAAAGGCAACACCAGGATATACCATATTCAGTTTTGAAAGGAGGATACAGGGAGGATTGAAGTCCCACATAAGTGAGAAATTAAGAAAACATGGACCCTCTCTAAGAGGATTTAAGTTTCTAGAGCTGGAGGAATTAAATGCCAGAAAACTGAAATAAGGTACAGTGCAGAGGGGTTCCCAGAGCCTTTATCAACAGTTCACTGGGGGTGAAGAGGTGCCTGAAGGCTGAAGGTTCTGCACACAGGAACAGATTAGGTTCTACCAACTACAGTACAGGGAGCCCTGAAATCCATTCCATTGCAAATGATTGGTTTAAGACTAAACTGATCATGATATTCCACTCCCCTTGCCAGGATGGATTTTAGAATGCTACAGATTTAATCCAGAGAAGAGGGGAATTCTTTTTAAGAATAAAGTCTCAGATAGTATGCCTGTGAAGAAAAATACTTTGAGGTAAGACTATATATCTCTCATGGGCAGTAGTGAATGACTTGTTCAGGTGATGTTTTACAACCTACAAAACAGAATGTCTTAGTTAGTTGATGTCAGTCAACTTCTATCAATGCTGGCACAAAAGGCACATTAATGCACTAGTATGTAAGAAATGGAGTCACCATCCTTGCGAGGCTAACTGACCTTTATCACCAAGTGAAGATAGTTCTGTGCTTTATGTGATGGAGACAGATGCTGTGCTAAAGCTGAAGCTCCAATATTCTGGCCACCTGAAAAAGACCCTGATGCTGGGAAAGATTCAGGGGAGGAGAAGAAGGAGGTCACAGAGGATAAGATGGTTGGATGGCATCACTGACTCGGTGGACACAAATTTAAGCAAACTCCGGGAGATAGTGAAGGACAGGGAAGCCTGGCGTGCTGCAGGCCGTGAGGTTGCAAAGAGTCAGATATGACTTAGTGACTCAACAACGACATTCATTTCAGTTCAGACACTCAGTCGTGTCCGACTCTTTGCAATCCCCTGAATCGCAGCACACCAGGCCTTCCTGTCCATCACCAACTCCCAGAGTTCAACCAAACTCATGTGCATTGAGTCGGTGATGCCATCCAACCATCTCATCCTCTGTCGTCCCCGTCTCCTCCTGCCACCAATCCCTCCCAGCATAAGGGTCTTTTCCAATGAGTCAACTCTTCGCATGAGGTGGCCAAAGTATTGGAGTTTCAGCTTTAGCATCAGTCCTTCCAATGAACACCCAGGACTGATCTGCTTTAGGATGGACTGGTTGGATCTCCTTGCAGTCCAAGGGACTCTCAAGAGTCTTCTCCAGCACCACAGTTCAAAAGCATCAATTCTTCGGCGATCAGCTTTCTTCACAGTCCAACTCTCACATCCATACATGACCACTGGAAAAACCATAGCCTTGACTAGATGGACCTTTGTTGGCAAAGTAATGTCTCTGCTTTTTAATATGCTATCTAGGTGGGTCATAACTTTTGTTCCAAGGTGTAAGCGTCTTTTAATTTCATGGCTGCAATCACCATCTGCAGTGATTTTGGAGACCCCAAAATAAAGCCTGCCACTGTTTCCCCATCTATTTGCCATGAAGTGATGGGACCAGATGCCATGATCTTAATTTTCTAAATGTTGAGCTTTAAGCCAACTTTTTCACTCTCCTCTTTCACTTTTATCAATAGGCCTTTGTGCCGGGAGCCAGCGAGGGAAATCCTACCCGTGGCAAAGGTCAACTGGGGAAGAGGCCTGACGGGCAAAGGCTAATCAGGACTCGAGGAGCCCCCTGGACTTACCTGAGCATCTACCCCAAAGAAAACCGGAATCTGACTGCTTTACTATCTTACGCCTCTTACCAAGTCCTCTAATACTTACGGGGCCTTCCCCCCAACCACCTTTCTCTGAAAACATTAATTCAGAGCTGTAGTTTAAAAGTTCTCCTCGGCTTAATAGGAGTGTTCCGACCCAAGCCCCTCTGATAGCTTTCTAACTTGCATGACAAGTTTGTCCGGACTCTTACAACTATGAGTGTGACTGTTTATAGCCTCCCAGCCATGCAAGGACAGAAAGCCTAATATTCTAATATACAGGAATCTGTTGAAGAAGTTAAAATCATTAGGGTAGTACTAAAAAAGATTTCATTGTTGCATCAATGCTTGCTGCAAAGTTTCCTCTATCTATTGTATCCTTGGAAATATATTAATCACATATAGAGAATGTAAGTAGTAACCTTTGATTTAACCACATCAGATCTTAAGTTAATAAGTTCCTTTCTTGCAGCTCACTACACCGGTGCCTTATAGGAATGTAACTTTGTTATGCACCTAACTTTAGGAAAGTCACCTTAAAAAAAGGGTCTTTTACTTGCTAACTAACCTATTGTCAGGAGAAGAGGGCCATAAAACTGTTAGTAGGCCCCCTGGCCAGAAGATAATGTAAACCACCTAAAAAACTTTTATCACGAGACACACAAAAATAAGCCCTGATCCTAATAAGGGTCAAGACTGCTGACCCCACGCGATTTTGGCGTAACTCTATACCTCCCTTTCTCTGTTTCTTATGCGCATAACTTAGGGTATAAAAGCAACACTGGAAAATAAAGTTTTGGGCCTTGCTCACTGAAGCTTGGTCTCCCCGTGTCGTTCTTTCTCTCTTTCCATCCTTTTCTCTATTCTCCTTTTTCTGGTTGAGATCCTTGGAGCGCTGGGCCCTCTGCGTTTACTTATCTGCCTGGGCTTCTAAGACTCACTCGAGGGGGTGCCCTGGTGGGGTGCCTCCGGCGATTCGAGAGGGCGCCTGCGGCCTACGTAAACAGAGCAAACCCCATGCTGGGGTTTTATTGGTTTCCAGCGTAAACCAAGGAATCATCAGCCCCTGTCTCTCTCTCTCTCTCTCTAACGCCGACGCCGTTCATCCCGAGGATACCCTGGGTCATATCGGGGCTGGACCCCGATACCTTTGAGTTCCTCTTCACTTTCTGCCATAAGGGTGGTGTCATCTGCATATCTGAGGTTATTGATATTTCTCCCAGCAATCTTGATTCCAGCTTGTGCTTCCTCCAGCCCAGCGTTTCTCATGATATACTCTGCATATAAGTTAAATAAGCAGGGTGACAATATACAGCCTTGATGTACTCCTTTTCCTATTTGGAACCAGTCTGTTGTTCCATGTCCAGTTCTAACTGTTGCTTCCTGACCTGCATACAGGTTTCTCAAGAGGCAGGTCAGGTGGTCTGGTATTCCCATCTCTTTTAGAATTTTCCACAGTTTGTTATGATCCGCACAGTCAAAGGATTTGGCATAGTCAATAAAGCAGAAATAGATGTTTTTCTGGAACTCTCTTGCTTTTTTGATGATCCATCGGATGTTGGCAATTTGATTTCTGGTTCCTCTGACTTTTCTAAAACCAGCTTGAACATCTGGAAGTTCATGTATTGCTGAACCCTGGCTTGGATTGCTTTACTAGCGTGTGAGATGAGTGCAATTGTGCGGTAGTTTGATCATTCTTTGACATTGTCTTTCTTTGGGATTGGAATGAAAACTGACCTTTTCCAGTCCTGTGAACACTGCTGAGTTTTCCAAATTTGCTGGCATATTGAGTGCTGCACTTTCTCAGCATCATCTTTCAGGATTTGAAATAGCTCAACTGGAATTCCATCACCTCCTCTAGCTTTGTTCATAGTGATGCTTTCTAAGGCCCACTTGACTTCTCATTCCAGGATGTCTGGCTCTAGGTGGGTGATCTTTATCTTGGTCGTGAAGATCTTTTTTGTACAGTTCTTCTGTGTATTCCTGCCACCTCTTCTTAATATCTTCTGCTTCTGTTAGGTCCATACCATTTCTGTCCTTTATTGTGCCCATCTTTGCATGAAATCTTCCCTTGGTATCTGTAATTTTCTTGAAGAGATCTCTAGTCTTTCCTATTCTGTTGTTTTCCTCTATTTCTTTGCATTGATCACTGAGGAAGGCTTTCTTATCTCTCCTTGCTATTCTTTGGAACTCTGCATTCAGATGCTTGTATCTTTCCTTTTCTCCTTTGCTTTTCGCTTCTCTTCTTTTCACAGCTATTTGTAAGGCCTCCTCAGACAGCCATTTTGCTTTTTTGCATTTTTTTTCCATGGGGATGGTCTTGATCCCTGTCTCCTGTACAATGTCACGAATCTCCATCCATTGTTCATCAGGCACTCTGTCATATCTAGTCCCTTAAATCTATTTCTCACTTCCACTGTATAGTCATAAGGGATTTGATTTAGGTCATACCTGAATGGTCTAGTGGTTTTCTCTACTTTCTTCAATTTCAGTCTGAATTTGGCAATAAGGAGTTCATGATCTGAGCCACCATCAGCTCCAAGTCTTGTTTTTGCTGACTGTTTAGAGCTTCTCCATCTTTGGCTGCAAAGAATATAATCAATCTGATTTCGGTGTTGACCATCACATTAAGGAGACCAAAAAAATAAAAAAAAATAGTTGCCCAATTGTGTGAACAAGCACAACAATCGTTCTATGAAGTGCTAGCAAGGATGGAGGTTACACATGGCCCAAAACATGGGCTCCAGCTATCCACGTCTGACCCAGTTATTCCCACTGTTGAAGATCCAGCCTACCAGCAAAGAATCCCAGCATTATACTTGCAATATGGATCCAACTCTTGAAGAGACCCATCAGCTCCTTAATGGCAAGTTTATTACAATAGGTCCTTCCAAATTGTGATTCCTCCTGATAGAAATTCACTGAACTAACACATATCCCAGTGTGGATTTACCTTTCCTATTCATAGAATCTCAGCTGAACAGGGCTTAGGAAGCATTTGATCCACTGGAAGAGAATCCTGCCAAATATTGTATCAGACCAAAGAAATTGCTTATCTGGATGAAGAGATGACCGTATGCACATGAACGTGTGATCCACTCTTTCTATCACATATTACACTTCCCAAAAGCTACTGGTTTAATGCATGTGCAACAGCTTTTTGAATCCACAGTAGAGGCATCAGCTTGGAGATGATACCTTCTGACGATGGGGCACCAGATTTCAGATAGAGTATATACTCTAAGTCAAAGATCAGTAGAATACATGGATCTGGGAAACAAGAAGTAGAAGTACAAGCACCCTGCTTAACATTACTGTTTCTGAAACACTTGAGGAATTTTGCACTTCTTGTCCCTGCTATTCTGGACTCTGAACATTTACAGGTCCTTTTCAAAAAAATTATTTTATTGAGGTATACCTTACATAGTGTATAATTCACATACTTCACGTGTATAATTCAACGATTGTTAGTAAATTTACCACATTGTACAACTATCACCATAAATCAGTTTTAAAACATTTGTATGCTTCCACTAAGATTCTCACGTGCATTACATTCCCCTGCCCCCAGGCAACTACTAATTTGCTCTTTCTCTATAAACTTGCCTCTTTGGACATTTCATATAAATAGAATCATAAAATATATAGTCTCTTGTGGATTGCTTCTTTCCCTTAGTAAAAGTTCCTGACATTTTTCGTGTCATAGCATGTACCACTAGTTGATTACTTTCCAATGTTGAATAATATTTTGTTGTACAAACATACCGCATTTTGTCTATACATTCAGTGATTGATGGACATTTGGGTTGTTTTTAACTTTTGACTATTATGAATAGTGCTGCAAAAATATTATGTGCAAGTCTTTGTGCAGATATTTGTTTTGATTTCTCTTGAGTAAATGCCCAGGAGCAGAATCACTGAATGATATGGTAAATTTATATTTAACTTTTTAAATAAAAAAATTATTATTACTTTTTGGGGTGCACCTAGGAAGCTTCCCAGGTGGCTTGATGGTAAAGAATCCTCCTGCCAATGAAGGAGATGCTGAAGATGTGGGTTTGAGCCCTAGGTTGGGAAGATCCCCTGGAGGAGGAGATGGCAACCCACTCCAGTACTCTTGCCTGGAGAATTCCAAGGACAGACCACAGAGTCACAAAGAGTCAGACACAGCTGAGCAACTTTTCACTTTCAACCTGTTTTCCAAAGTGACTGCACCATTTTACATTCCAATGAGCAGTGTAGGAGGTTCCCTATTTCTCTACCTACTCTCTAAATTTTGTTATTGTCTGTCTTTTAAAAAATTTTTAATCATTGTCTAATGATGACGATGAGCATCTTTTTCATGTGTCTATAAGCAATTTTTCTTTTTTAGTAAAATATCCATTAAAATATTTTTTGCCATTTTTGAATTGAGTTATTTTTCTTATTACTGAGTTGTAATAGTTCTTTATATATTCTGGATACAGATCCTTTATTAGATATGTGTTTTGCAAATATTTTGCAAGCTAGTCTGTTGTTTCTAAACGGTATCTTCAGAAGTGCAAAATTTTAAATTGTCATAAGGTCAGTTAATCACTTTTTTTCTTTTGTATGGTGCTTATAGTGTTTTGGCTAAGAAATCTTCGCCTATCCTAAGGTTCAAAGATTTCTACCTACATTTTCTTTTAAAGTTAAAAAAATTTTTTTGTTTAGCTCTTACATTTAATTTTATGATCCATATTGAATTAATTTGGGGGGATGGCATGAGGTATGGGCCTAAATTCATGTTTATGCATATGACTATCCACCTGTCCTAACACTGTTTGTTTAAAAGATTCTCCTTTCCCCAACAGATTGCCTTTGTTGAAAATCAATTAACCATAAATGTAAGGATTTCTTTCTATACTTTTTTGTTCAATTGATCTACATATTATTATGTCAATACCATATTATCTTGATAACTGTAGCTTCATAGTGAGTTTTGAAATTGGGAAGGAAACATTCTCCTATTTTATTCTTCTTTTCAAAAATTATTTTGCCTGTTCTGAATCTTTTGCATTTCCATATAAATTTTACAATCTGCTTGTGAGTTTCTGTAAAAGAAAGAAGGTCTGCTGGACTTTGAACTGGATTGCATGAGTTATATAGATCAATTTGGAGAGAATTGCCAATGCAACAATATCGAGTCTTCCAATCCAGGAATATGGGACCTCTAGGCCCTTGGTCATTTTTATTTCCTTTTAAAATTAAAAAAAAAAAAAAACATATTGAGGTGAAATTCACATCACATAAAGTTAACCATTTTGGAGCAAAGAATCCAGTGGCATTTAGTACCTCTATCTACTGTGCAAACACTACATCTATTTAGTTCCAAAAACATTTTCATCAAAGAAAACCGTGAAAGAAAACCCCAAAGAAAACCATGTACCCATTAAGCAGAGAAGCAGCATTCCTTCTCCTTCCGCCTTTGTCACTGTGGACTTACCTATTCTTGATGTTTCACATAAATAATCTCATACAATTTGTGATCTTTTTGTGTCTGACTTCTTCCATTTAGCATAACTTTTTCCAGGTTCACCTGCATTGTTACAAGTATCAGTACTTCATCTTTATGACTGAATAGTATTCCATTCTATCTATATCTGTAATGGAATTATGTGATATACTATTATGTAATTGTATTATATATACCACAATTTGTTTATCCATTCATCTGTTGCTGTACATCTGGGTTCTTTCTGTACTTTTGGCTGTTATGAATAATGTTACTATGAGCATTTCTATATACATATTTGTTTGAACTTTTCACTTTGGGGGGTATATACATAGGAGTGGAATTGCTGGATTATGTAGCAATGCTATGTTTAACTTTTTGAGGTAAAGGTCCTTGTTTTTAAAGGAGGAACACTTTCACTAGGGATGAGGATCCCATTCAGTTTTTAAGTTATAGTTTCCACCTAGTCATTTGGAATTCTTTGTGCCAGGAGACCAACAGGCAAGCGATGGAGCATTCTGTCTAGGATAACTGAATCCTGATCATTAGGAAAAATTAGGGATGTTGTTACACAGTGGAGACAGGGGAGAATACATCTGTTACCTGGATGATCCACTGAGGTATTTCTTTGTATCCTCTAATTTATTTTGATGGTAATGGATAAGTGTAGCAGCCACGGCCTGAGAAATTTGCCATGTCCCTCAGGACATTGTACCAGGTAAGTTACCTAGACCAGTACAGTGATAATCAAAAGTGAGGGGAATCTAGAATAGATAGTAGAAAGGGAAATGATGAGAATTACTATGTTTTTGAAACCAGTTGCTGTGGCAGAGATTATAGTCTATTCCATTAACGTTCCATAGGAAGAAGCCAACTAGGTTCCTGAGGAAGCTGCTTCTAGAATTTATTGTATGAAGAAAAGTGAAGCCAAATGGCATAAAGGATGAACTGTAGTGAATCCCGTGGTTTGCTACCCAGACCCCTCTTCAGGACTGAGGAATTGTTCCCCTCAGTTGTTAGGAGTGTTAACAGCCGAAATCCTTCAGCTGAAGAGAGCATCCTTGCCTAAGTCATGCCTCCTCCCCAGAGGTAGCCCGCATCCAATTAATGGCAAGACAAGGGCCTTAAAGACCCAGTCCCTCCAGAAGTCCCTGTAGGATCATCTAAGATTTTATGTGTGACTACACCACACTTATATGCAGAGTACATCATGAGGAACGCTGGGCTGGAAGAAGCACAAGCTGGAATCAAGATTGCTGGGAGAAATATCAATAACTTCAGATATGCAGATGACACCACCCTTATGGCAGAAAGTGAAGAGGAACTCAAAGGCCTCTTGATGAAAGTGAAAGAGGAGAGTGAAAAGGTTGGCTTGAAGCTCAGCATTCAGAAAACTAAGATTATGGCATCTGGTCCCATCACTTCATGGGAAATAGATGGAAAAACAGTGGAAACAGTGTCAGACTTTATTTTTTTGGGCTCCAAAATCACTGCAGATGCTGATTGCAGCCATGAAATTAAAAGACGCTTACTCCTTGGAAGGAAAGTTATGACCAGCCTAGATAGCATATTAAAAAGCAGAGACATTACTTTTCCAACCAAGGTCCGTCTAGTCAAGGCTATGGTTTTTCCCGTGGTCATGTATGGATGTGAGAGTTGGACCGTGAAGAAAGCTGAGCACAGAAGAATTGATGCTTTTGAACTGTGGTGCTGGAGAAGACTCTTGAGAGTCCCTTGGACTGCAAGGAGATCCAACCAATCCATTCTAAAGGAGATCAATCCTGGATGTTCATTGGAAGGACTTATGCTAAAGCTGAAACTCCAATACTTTGGCCACCTCATGAGACGAGTTGACTCACTGGAAAAGAGTCTGATGCTAGGAGGGATTGGGGGTAGGAGAAGACGGGGACGACAGAGAATGAGATGGCTGGATGGCATCACCGACTCGATGGACATGAGTTTGAACTCCGGGAGTTGGTGATGGACAGGGAGGCCTGGTGTGCTGTGGTTCATGGGGTCGCAAAGAGTCGGACATGACTGAGCGACTGAACAGAACTGAACTGAACACCACAGTTAAACTCCTCCCTGAAGTATAGGTGTTGTTCCCTAAGGCACATCCCATTAAACTGATCCATTCAGGATGCAAATTTCCTTCTTAAAGAGTTTCAATATGAGCCCTAATCGTCTATGTAATTTGCGTTGGATCATTAAAAATTGAATATTCCAATCATGTGGAATAATGAGTCCATGGTACTCTGAACTGGTTAAACAACATTTAGAAGATTGTATTCTATTTGGGGCCTCATATTTTAAGAGAAGGTCTTCCCTGGTGGCTCAGCAGTAAACAATCTGCTTGCAATGCAGGAGAAGACCCGGGTTCGATCCCTGGGTTGGGAAGATCCCTTGGAGAAGGGTATGGTAACCCACTCCAGTATTCTTGCCTGGAGAATCCCCATGGACCGAGGAGCTCAGCAGGCTGCAGTTCATAGGGTCTCACAGAGTTGGACATGACTGAAGCGACTAAGCAGCAGCAGCAGCAGCAGCAGCAGCGTTTTAAGAGAAACACTAACAACATGGCTACACCCAGAGGAAAGCAACCAAGATGGAGAGTGTAAGACAATGTAATACAAAGTAGAGATGGGCATTGAAACTTTGGAGAACTGTCAAAACGCACAAAGATCATCGGGAAGATGTAATAGGAAGAGAATAGGGACCAAAAGGTGGATTTTATAAGAAGGCAAATTTTGTCTTAAAAGAGGGAGGGATTTTCTAAAGGATAGCTTGTTATATGTCTTGGAAAGAAGTGAGCCAGTTCCTTAATACAATTGAGTGATAATGGATCAGAGATGTTGGAGAGAATTTCTACAATAACTAGGAGATTGGACTAAAGTCCCCTTCAACACTCAAATCTCATAATTATACACTGTGATGAATTGCATGCTTTCTAAGAGTCTTTACTATGGAGTTTTATGGAGTCTGCTCAAGCCATAATGCAAGACTCAATTATGTCAGTTTTTCTTAAAGGGAAAAATACCCTCTTCCACCTTAGTCAGTCTGAAGTGGTGCTACATGGAATAGGAAACCTACGTGATTTTCCATCAACTTTCCTCCTCAGCCCCAGTGAGTTTGCTGTTGAACTCCTTTTTTTCCCTTAAGACACAGAGAAGCAGCTTAGAGTTGTTTTTGAACAGTTTCGGCTTTTATTAATAAGTGTATGCATAGGCTTTTAGGACTCAGAAGATAATTTATATCCCTCTAGAATTATTTTAAGTTGTCTCATCATAGGTTAAGGATTCAGACATCACTTTCACTGATAATAAAGTTGAGCTCCAGGAAGTCTATAGACTCAACTTGGGTCACTAAAGGACCATATGCCAAGGCTGAAATCAGACCTCTTATACTGAATGACGGGTAAAGAATCCACCTGCAATTCAGGAGACACAGAAGATGTGGGTTCAATCCCTGGGTTGGGAGGAGTCCCCTGGAGGAGCAAATGGCAACCCACTCCAGTATTCTCGCTGGGAAAACCCATGGACAGAGGAGCCTAAAGGGCTAGTCCAAAGCGTCGCAGAATCAGACATGACTGAGCAGCAGCAGGCAATACTGAATGACAGAGCATTTATACACTTCCCCAAGTTTTCCAGGTTCTAAGTACTCCTTCCTTTCAGATCACTCTCACTATATTTTATGGATTTAGTTGTGTTCCCACAAAAAGATATGTCCTAATTCCCCAGAATCTGTAAATGTGATCTGATTTGGAAATAGGGTCTTTGTAGATGTGAGTGAAAATGGGGTTATATAAGATTAGGGTGGGACCTAATTCTATGACTTCTAAAAAGAGTGAAGCTTGGACATATACACACAGAAGAGAATGCCGTATGGAGATGGAAGCAGAGATTGGCATTGTGCTGCCACGAATACCAAGGATTGCTGGCAGCTACCAGAAACTAGAAGAGGCAAAGAAGGCTCTTCCCTTACAGTCTTCAGAGAGAGCATGGTCCTGCCAACACCTTGACTTTGGACTCCAGCTCCCAGAATCATGAAAGAACAAACGTCTGTTGTTTCAAGCCACTCAGTTTGTGGTGATTAGTAGCTCCAGGAAACCAAAGCACTAGTCTCGGTCAGGAAGAAATAGATGGAGGAAGAGGAAAGTGTGTTAGCCTCACACATCATGAAGAACAAAGCTGCAAAGTCCTGAGGAATAGATGTGTTCGGCTCTCTTTTCTTGGCCAGGAGAGGGACAGAGGCCCCAAGGTCACTTTAGCAAGCAAGCATCTGCTGTCAGTCTGGTATTAGATCATGCCACACTTGCGCGCTTGGCTGTGTGAACAGTGAAAGGGAGCTATCCAGTTGCCTAACAATCTGACTGCAAATTCAGCCAAGTATCCTGGGCACATTTGGGGAATAAAAGACAAGAGAAAAATCAGTTTCATGTGGGAGGCTGAACAGACTGTGCCTAATAACTTGAGACAATTAGAGAATCAGCAAGGGGAGAGAAAGGTGCACTGTGAACCAGATAGGGTAGAAATAGCTGCCTAGGGGGGAAGTGATACTAATAGTAACAATAATATCAATAATGATAATAATCTCTTACATCCGATAGAGCTTTGTAGTTGACCAAGCACTTCTAATATTAGCTATTTGATCTTTAAATGGTCTATGAGGAAGGCTCGGTCTTCAGCTCACCATTTTACTAGGGAAGAAGTTGGTGCTCATAGAGGTGAAACAGTTGCCCAAGGTCACTTGTCTCTGCTAGTCCTCCAGTGTTTCTCTCATTTCTGTCCATTGTTTTTCCCACAAGCTGGTCAGAGACACCTTGGGTTCAGCCCAGCTCGCTCTCTGGCACATATCCATCCTTGGTGGCCCACGGCCGTACCTCTCCTCCTGGTATCCAGCAGACTGCACAAAGCAGGGACTTGAGGCACAATGGTAGAGGCTGGGTGATTAATCGAGGTGAGGGCAGGTGGAGCAAGAGGTTCCAGGTCTTGTGCTTGGCACAGACTTCGGGTCTGTCCTCACCAGTGTGTGTTACAAAGCAGAGCTGACACTGGCATCACCCTCAGCTGAGTCTCCGTGTGTCAGAAGGTAGTCATGGAAACTCACTCCCTTTCTGAGCTGATGAGGAGAGAATTAGGTAGAAAGGAGGAATCAAATTAATTGCCTGTCATCCCCTTGCTGCTCTCTGTGTGTTGATTCAAATTAAGCTTTTTCAGTTTCCTGATGTCAGCAGATACCAGACGATCAGAGCACAGGCATGGGAGTCAGGATCTCCAAGAAAGAGCCCGTTCTTAACGAATGCCTTAACCTTTCTGCCTCTTTAGTTCTGACCTGAGCATTCAGGAAAACAAATCTCTTTGTCTGACCTCCCTTGATTTCTGACCTAAACTCCCTTAATTTCTGAACCGAACTCTCTTAATTTTAGCCATCTTTGACTGAACAGTCACCAAACTAGTCATTCCTCTTGTAGAGAAAAGAGCAGAAATTCAAACTGAATTCTGCTTTTATTGAAATTCATCATAATTCAGAGAGAAGTAGTTAGATTAGTTGGTGGTAAATGTGCTGTGATGTGCATTGCCCATGTGGAGGAAAGCAGAGGCAAAATCTTTAGCGTTTCTGTGAGAGATGTCACCACCAGCTCAGCAGCCATTTTTGCAGAGCTGGAGGATGTCGCCAACAATGAGGCCCTTTCCTGTCTTATCTAAAGGGTCTCTTCTCTATAGCCAGATGGAATTATTTGAGGTACCTTGCATGTTCTTGCTTGTTCTCTTATTTTTTCAGAGGTTTTCTCTGTCTGGAACACTCTTTCTACTTTTTAACTATGTCTCAACCCTGACATGTCTGCAAAGCCTTCTCAAGGTTGAATATGGGATGTCCAGACACCATGAATTCCCTTTAAAATAGATGACAAGCAGGTCATCTCTGTGCACAAGGGGTTGATTTAGTAAACGAGTAATGAAAGGAATTTCTTTAGGATGGTGCTGTAGAAGAAGAAAATATTTACTTCAGATCTAAAGTTGAATGTTGGTTGTCATCTGTTTGGATATCCACACTGTTTACATTTCACCCAAACAGTATGGACTGCTCTTTGGTGTCTTTGGACTCCAGACCGGGTTTGCCCCCAAGAACTCTGCTCTACTTTATTCAGGCTAGCATCTCTCCTGGGATATTTGATCATACTGGTTCAGGAAGTAGCGAGCTCTGAGGTAGAGTGTGGTGATTCGTGTTGGGAATGGATAGGTGGAGGAGGTAGAATGCAGAACCTCAGGATGAGGAGGCTGAAGTGAGTGCTCGGAAGATGTGTTTGGGATTCCCCAGGAAGCTCTTCCTGGCTTAGAAGGAAATTCTGGAAAGGAGATGTTGTTTCCTAATAGATACTATCGAGGGGAAAAGTGCCTCAGTTTAATGATGGAGATGACAGTAGGACTTTGTCCTTGTATTTGTATGGAGTTTATGATTTTTATGGGGCTCGCAGGCAGTGTGGTAGAGTAGAAAAAGTACTGAACTAGGATTTAGCAGATTCGAGTACTTGTCTGTCATTAACCAATGGTGGGACAACAATTCTGGGCCTCAGTTTCCTTTTCTGTGAATGAAGGAGAGGATAGAACCAATACTCCCTCAGGTCTGTTCCATGATCTGCAAAAACAGATTATGAATGTCCCATGTGACTGGTTCAGAGGCTGAACATGAAAGGAGGGTGAAAGTAATGCCTTGGATTCTCAAGAGGAGGATGTCCAAGGTGGAGGTGGGTGGGGCAGGATAAGACTGTCCTGGGGATCTTTGTTCCATCTTTTTCTCCCCACCCCTTTACCACTCTCAGTGGTTAATTGCATGAGCTTAGGAATCAGGCAGACGGACCCTTGTATCCTGGCTCTGCCACTCACTGACTGTGTGACCTGAGGCAAACCTCTTAACCTCCCTCTGCCCCAGTTTCCTCATGTACAAAATGATGTTTATCTCTCTAAAGTTATCATAATGGTTGGATGACCTGATGTAAATAAATGGTACAAAATATTTGCTATGACTGTTCTTCACAAATATTTTGAGTACTGATGCTATTTATATTTCCCCTTGTAGGACTCTGATTTTGATATGAAATTCTATGATCTTTCACCGCACTGTCCCACCTATGTTGCTGTTTGTTTTGCATAGAAAAACTTAGGACTCACGTACTTTGACTTCTTCTGATGTTTAATTGTCTCAGTCCCTAGTTCTACTTGTTCCATAAACCTATTGTGCCAGATGGTGTCAGGTACAAGAACTAGTGGGCAGACAGCATTGTTATGGACAATAATACTTTAAAATATTGGCAATCAAAGCATTCAGGAGTAACAGTAACTGGTTGACTGGGGCGGGGGGCGTATATCTCCTCCTTATATATACTTACAGGTTAAAGGAATGAGAAGGGGCAAAGGAAGCCTTGGATTCCATATAGAGTTCCTGTGCATTTTGAGGTTTTAATAGCATTGCAGCAAATATCTGTCATGCCTACGTACTAACAGGTCTTAACAGTAAATTTGTTGAAGCTCAGGATGATAATGTTTCATAAATTAGCCACAGATTTTATTGATCCTGTAATAAGAAAGAGCTTCTATAGGTGAAAAGGTAAATGTGAGAATATTTAAGTTTCTTCTAAATGCAATTTTGAATGACATTTACATATTGTTTCTATTATACCTTTAATCTAAATTGTTGGAGGATAATGTTTAGCATCTGCATTAGGACTTTTCAAAGACTGTCCTTATGATGGCTTTGGACAGCTACTTGGTCTCAGTTCTGGGGTCCTCTGGTAGCTTAGGTGAGTCCCTACCATCCTTAGACAAGTGAACAGTCAAACACTGGAGCAGGTGGTGGGCTCCTTGAGGGCAGAAGCTGTATTATTCATTGTCATATATCCAGAACCTGGGGGATGAATGGCACCTTGTAGACACTTAATACTCAATGGGTTTCCGGGTCTGAAAGTATTGGATCTCTGTTAAGCAGGAGATGGAGATGTCTGTGTAGGAAAACCTCATGTGAGGTTATGAAAAGCACATCTAAAGCATGTTCTGAACCATAAGTTTCAACAGTGATACTATAGAGAGAATTGTCCTTCCTTTGTCACTTCACCCGCATCTCAAATTACTCTGAAGCTGACACTTTGAAAGGGAACGGAATCAAAGGGGCTTCTTAGCTAGAGCTAAAATCCAGGGGTTGTTGTTGTTTAGTCACTCAGTCATATCTGACTCTTTCGTGACCCCATGGACCATAGCGCACCAGGCTTCTCTGTCCATGGGATTTCCCAGGCAAGAATACTGGAGTGGGTAGCCATTTCCTTCTTCAGGGGATCTTCCTGACCCAGGGGTCAAACCCATGTCTCCTGCTTGGCAGGTGGATTCTTTACCACTGAGCCACCAGGGAAGCCCAAAATACGGGGGTAGCAGGGTTTAAAATGGAGCCCAGGTCCCAGTGTGGGGCCATGTCTCTCTCAGGGTGAGGAATTTCCCAAACTAAATGTAGCCAGTCAGGGTCTAAGGAGAGGTGGAAGCGCTGGCCTTGCTGTTATATCTTGGGATGCAGTGAATGAAAGGAATGACCAGAGAGAGCGGGCCCGTGAAAGTGCAAGGTTAGCCTGACAGTTAATTAGAAATCTGAAGGAAGAGAGACTGGCTGTCTGCAGGATGGTTTACTGGCTGAGATTTCAAGGACCCCTGGCAAGTTGAAAATTATGAGCTCTGTTCTTTTTTTCCTTCACTATAATGAATCATGCCTCTGATGACAATGGTGTTTGTGTGTGGAATCGTGTCCTATCAGCTTCTCTCTGAATTATTGCTTATCATTCAGGGGCCCTAAACCACTTCAAGATTACCAGACTGAAGTCAGATTTTAGCTGGGGAGGTAGAACATGCTGTTCTGGAGGAAGTAGTTGGTGACACCTGCCACACAGGGACATCCTTGCTCTAGGGATCTCCTTCCCCATTCAGAAAATATTGCACCATCCTTCTGAGCAGGCCAGCAGCACCGTGGCCTGGCAGCTAAAGGTGGGCACAGGGAGTCTTCTCTCCCATCCTCCTTCAGCAGGACAGTATCTTGAGGAAGGCTTTCCGGAACTCGACGTTGAAGGTGGTATAGATCACGGGGTTGAGGGCACTATTCACGTAGCCCAGCCACGTGGTGGCACTGTAGAGCTGTGGGGACACGTGGCACGCTCCGCAGTGGGCATTGAGAATGTGGGTCACGAAGAAGGGCAGCCAGCAGACAATGAAGGTCCCTAAGGTGCAAAGGAAAAGAAAAACCGGGTCACAGATTTGTTTACTTCCTTTGTTGAAGCATGAAAACGAGTCCCTGTTGTTTACTTAATGGCAGCCAGTATGCTGCAAGTTTAATTTTAATTTTAAACTTCTAATTTTTACACCAAACCTATGAAATAAGTATGATTAGTCACTTTCTTTTTTTTTAGATGAGAAAACTAGATGCTTACATCTTTGATTCATCCTAGACCTTTGCTCCTAAATCAGTTTTCCAGTTTGATCTTTACATAATTCTTCATTAGCCTTGTCAACTTCTCAGTTCAATTCAAATGTTTATGTCTATCCATGCAAGATATGATTCTTGGCATTGATAGGGGAAGACCTTAAAGATGCAATTGACATAATTAAGGCTGTCAAGGAGATTAACATAGGGGTTCCCTGGATATAAGAAGTCCCTAAGATATGACAAGTTTGGGGCTTGTCTCTGACAGTGAACAGGATACAGTTCAGTTCAGTCACTCAGTCATGTGCGACTCTTTGCAACCCCAAGGACTGCAGCACACCAGGCTTCCCTGTCCATCATCAATTCCCGGAGCTTACTCAAACTCATGTCCATCAAGTTGATGATGCCATCTAACCATCTCATCCTCTGTCATCCCCTTCTCCTCCCACCTTCAGTCTTTCCCAGCATCAAGGTCTTTCCCAATGAGTCAGTTCTGAATTTCCGTCAGCATTAAGATATATTCACAAACTCTTTACATTCTAAACATTTATAAATATTAACACTTACAAGTATTAAAGTTGTTGGATTTCCAATTTCTGTTAAATATGGTTACCCAAAGTGAAAGTGAAGTCGCTCAGTCGTGTCCGACTCTTTGCGACCCTGTGGACTGTAGCCTACCAGGCTTCTCCGTCCATGGGATTCTCCAGGCAAGAATACTGGAGTGGGTTACCATTTCCTTCTCCAATACTTTGGCCACCTGATGTGAAGAACTGACTCATTAGAATAGGATATGGTTACCTTAACTAACCTCTATATGGTATTGCAACTTATAAATTTTTAATTTCTTTATTTAAATAAAGTTTGTATTTTTCTACTATAACAACTAGTTCCAGTTTTATATATTATGGAAAACTTGATAAATATGGAAAACTAAAAAATGTGAAATAATCAGCCACTGTACAGTCAATCACTTTTGACATCTGAGTGAATTAATTTTCAGTCTTTTTTTCTCTATATTTAATCTAGATGTTATAATATCATATGGCAGAAGTCTTTTTGCATCCTCATTTTCCCCCCTCAATATTTTAAAATAGGTAAGCATTTAGTAAATATCCAATATGTGCCAGATGGTTTTATTGAATTGTTGTCTTATTTATTATTTGGTTTATCCATTATAATTCCAAGTGATAGATGCAAAACACAGCTCAATTAGGTGACTTGTTTGGTTTTATAAATTTCAGTCTAAGTGTTTTGAATTTCCATCAGCATTAAGATGTATTCACAAACTCTTTACATTCTAAACATTTATAAATATTAACATTTACAAGTATTAAAGTTGTCAGATTTCCAATTTCTGTTAAATAGGGTTACCCAAGTATCCTCCACCAGCTCCACTAAATTCAGCCTAACCCAACGTAATCCAGTCTATCCCAGCTTAACATGACTCGGACTCACCAAGCACAATGACCAGCGTCTGGGTTGCCTTCTTTTCCCGCAGTGGCACTGCCCGAGGTTGCAGGGGCCCCAGCCTCAGGGATGTCGATAACCTGCCGTTACTGAGTTTTCGAACCTCTAGGCTGAGTTTAGGTGCCATGGTAGGGCTGAGAGAGTTCCGAGTCCTCCCTTCCCTTTTCAAGTCTCCCTCTCCGTCTTGGAAGCCTGGTGTTCCCAAGGCAGTGTCTTGGCAGATGCTGTAGTAGCGTTTCAGCTCCATGTGTGTCTGGCCAGGGGAGAGGGGCTGTAGATGTAAAAAGAGTGGGTCCTGACATTTCTGGGGATATTGTTTATCTTCTGAATGTTCCTGAAAGGGAAACAGTGCAATGAAGGAAAAAGAACCATCATTCTGTGATACCTACAGAGGGTGCCTCTGAGAGTGGTGGGCTCATGGGAAGTTATGGTAAACAAAATCTGCTTATACCATTACAACCAAAAGCACCTACCACATATAGAACATCTGAGAATCACAACAATCCCTTGAGGAGGGGAGCGTAGAATTATAGCCTGGACTTTCTGAGATAGAATGACCTGGATGGGTTAAATGACACCATTAGGATGTAAGGAGAAAAATCTGGAATATGGGAAACTACAAGACAAATGACTCAATTTCTTCAACAAATAAATTGCAATGACAACAACACCTACTGGGTACAAAGTATGGGTCTTACTTGAATTTTGATGCAAATAAACCATCTATAACAATTTACCTGACATTTGAGGAAATTTTGAATGAATATTTAATATCATGTGTGTGTTAGTTGCTCAGTCATGTCTGACTCTTTGTGACCCCATGTACTATAGCCCACCAGATTCCTCATACTGGAGTGCATAGCCATTCCCTTCTCCAGGAGATCTTCCCGACCTAGGGATTGAACCCAGGTCTCCTACACTGCAGGCAGATTCTTAACCATATGAGCCACTAGGGAGGAATTATTATTAAATTTGTTAGTGTGATGTGGTATTGTGGTTATATGTTTTATAAAAGGGCCCATATCCTTTAGAGAGTCTTATACCATATTTTTGGTTGAAATGTTATTGTGTTTGAGATCTGCTTCACAGCAATCCAGTGGGGTGTATGAATGTAGGTGGGCATGTAGTTGAAAGAAGATGGGGCCATGAGCTGATAATTGCTGAGCTTGGCTGATGGCTACTGAAGGCTTAGTTATATTTGTCTTTCTACATTTTTACTTCTGAAATTTTCAATAACAAAAAGTTAAAAAAAACAGGATTTTCATCTCAGCTTCTTACTACTTAGATGCATCCTTGGGCAAGTGAATTAAATGTCTCTGAGCCTCACTTATAAAACAGAAAACAAATAAAAAGAAATAGGTTTGGGGTGGGCAGACTCAGAGTAGAAAATTGATGATATGCAGATGTTTTGGGTATTTTGGAGGATGTGTGTGTGCTCAACAACAGCACTTTTTCCCATGTTTGAAAACTCAGATACTGTGTTAATCTTGAGTAGAAGAAAGACTCCCCAACACCCGTACTAAAACCATGAAAATCAGATATTCACTCTCCCTGACCTCCCCACAGGGCAGCTAGAACTCTGGCTCATGAACACATGAACCAAACCCAGCCAATTGGAAATTTGAACCTACAACCTTGAACTTGCTCATGAAGCAAGACTTCAGAATTCATCTAGCAGTGGGGACAGTCAGTGTCCAGTGTCCTCACTATTCTACCCAGATTCTTCCTTAGGCATGAACAGCATCTTCTGAAGCTGTTCTTTAGCCTTCTTGTTAAGCTTGAGCTCCTTGATATCCTTCCAGTAAATTCCTTTTTTTACATGTTAGTCAGTGTCAACAACCAAGAACTTTCACTAGTCTCTCCTTAGTTCAAGGAATCATAGTCTTCTAAATACTCAGGGGCAGTATACTGCACACGCTCAGAAACATTGTTGAATAAATGGATGAATGGAGTTGGTGCTGGACAGGGAGGCCTGGCGTGCTGTGATTCATGGGGTCGCGGAGAGCCGGACACGACTGAGCGACTGAACTGAACTGAACTGAACTGAATGCAAGTGGCCTTCAAGATAATTTACTGTTTTATAAACTGCTCACAGATGTGTTTGTAAGGATTCTATCATAATACGTTTTTTAAAAATTTGGTTTTCATTTTGATAGAATTTTCTAAAAATTAATATAAGTATATTGTGATTATTCCGGCTGACCATTTGTAAGATTATATTTATGACTGAGCTGACATCTAGTGATCTTCTGAAAGGTGAATTATTTCTGAAACTAAAGGGCCAGAGACAAATTTCTGAGAGTGCTTATGAAATCTCACATTGGAGAACACTGTTCTAAAGCAGCTTGTCTCCCTTTCACAGATTTGGAAATTCAGTCCTACAGAAGGAAAGTGATTCTTCCTGTTTTCACATTAGTGAGTGTATTTTTCAGCTCTCTCTACAAACTTTTATCACGACCTCTCTGACTGACATGAAGAAACACTGGACTCCTTGGGATATAGCTGGAAGAGTCCTCCATTCCCAGATGGCAGAACAGAACCTAATTCTCCACACTCCGGACAATGCCAGCTTCTTGATTCTCCAATCACTCCTACATAGTTACTACTTTTCCTTCATTTGCCCTTGGAGCCTTCTCAGACCTTAGATTTGTTGTAGGTAACTTTAAACCTCCTACCTACTAAAAAAAAAAATCATTTGCAGCAAGAGTCTGTAACTGCTATATGAGGACCAGGTAAAAATGGTTAGTTAACTATACAGATATTAAGAAAAGCGGCAAGAATACACAGAAGAACTAAAGAAAAAAACCTTCATGACCCAGATAATCATGATGGTATGATCACTCAGCTAGAGCCAGACAAAGTCTGGTGGGAATGTGAAGTCAGGTGGGTCTTAGGAAGCATCACTATGAACAAAGCTAGTGGAAGTGATGAAATTCCAGTTGAGTAACTTCAAATCCTAAAAGATGATGCTGTGAAAGAGCTGCACTCAATATGCCAGCAAATTTGGTAAACGCAGCAGCGGTCACAGGACTGAAAAATATCACTTTTCATTCCAATCCCAAAGAAAGGCAATGCCAAAGAATGTTCAAACTACCGCACAATTGCACTCATCTCACACATTGGGCAAAGTAATGCTCAAAATTCTCCAAGCCAGGCTTCAGCAATATGTGAACCGTGAACTTCCAGATGTTCAAGCTGGTTTTAGAAAAGGCAGAGGAACCAGAGATCAAATTGCCAACATCCGCTGGATCATCAAAAAAGCAAGAGAGTTCCAGAAAAACATCTATTTCTGCTTTATTGACTAAGCCTTTGACTGTGTGGATCACAATAAACTATGGAAAATTCTAAAAGAGATGGGAATACCAGACCACCTGACCTGCCTCCTGAGAAATCTGTATGCAGGTCAGGAAGCAACAGAATTGGACATGAAACAACAGACTGGTTCCAAATAGGAAAAGGAGTACATCAAGGCTGTATATTGTCACCCTGCTTATTTAACTTATATGCAGAGTATATCATGAGAAACGCTGGGTTGGAGGAAGCACAAGCTGGAATCAAGATTGCCGGAAGAAATATCAATAACCTCAGATATGCAGATGACACCACCCTTATGGCAGAAAGTGAAGAAGAACTAAAGAGCCTCTTGATGAAAGTGAAGGAGGAAAGTGAAAAAGTTGGCTTAAAACTCAAAATTCAAAAAACTAAGATCATGGCATCTGGTCCCATCACTTCATGGCAAATGGATGGGGAAACAGTGGAAACAGTGGCTGACTTTATTTTTTGGGGCTCCAAAATCACTACAGATGGTTACTGCAGTCATGAAATTAAAAGACACTTGCTTCTTGGAAGAAAAGTTATGACCAACCTAGACAGCATATTAAAAAGCAGAGACATTACTTTGCCAACAAACATCCACCTAGTCAAGGCTATGGTTTTTCCAGTAGTCATGTATGGATGTGACTATACATGACTATAAGGAAAGCTGAGCACCGAAGAATTGATGCTTTTGAACTGTGGTGTTGGAGAAGACTCTTGAGAGTCCCTTGAAGTGCAAGGAGGTCCAACCAGTCCATCTTAGAGGAAATCAGTACTGAATATTCATTGGAAGGACTGATGTTGAAGTTGAAACTCCAATACTTTGGTCACCTGATGCAAAGAACTGACTCATTTGAAAAGACCCTGATGCTGGGAAAGATGGAAGGCGGGAGGAGAAGGGAACAACAGAGGATGAGATGGTTGGATGGTATCACCGACTCAATGGACATGAGTTTGAGTAAATTCCGGGAGTTGGTGATGGACAGGGAAGCCTGGCGTGCTGCAGTTCATGGGGTTGCAAAGAGTTGGACACGACTGAGCCACTGAACTATACAGAAATTAAACAAGGCTCTGTCATTCATCATTATGGGTTTTTCAAGCTTTATTCCTAATATTTACTTAGCTTTGGAGTTCAGGGAGAGGGATACTGGTCTTTTATCTAACACTTTTAGGCTCCTTTTGCACTTGGCTTGCTTGGGGAGTCAGGGCTGGTTTGAATGGGAAGGATAAGAATTAGGGTAACTATGAAAATGTCTTGGTTTTCCCCATATTTGATGGCAACTGGGCACATGAAATTCTCCCATTAGCCTCCTTTTTCTACTTTTCTTGGCTCTGCCCATGTCTGTTTCAGTGATGTCCTTTCCCTCTAATGCAGGTGGTTCTAGACAGTAAACTCCACAACACATCCAAGAGTCACTGGCTCCAGTCATTTGGATCTATCCCAAGAGTCACATGCTCCTGGAATATCACTTGATAATGCCTATTCTGAAGCTCAAATTAGATAGGTTCTCAGGGTTGTTATTTATCATAAATCCAAGTATGAAACTGGAGCCAAATTCATTTTGGGGTGGAAGTGGAATCGAGTCAAGCCATTGTCTTGAGAAAGGGGCTCTTATTCTTTTACTACAACCGAAGGCATGGCTTACTTACCATTTTCCCCGTGGCATCTGATGGAAATCTGGCCCTTAGTGAAAACTGCCGAATGGGATGCAACCGTAGACAGGAAGACTAGGTTGGGTTGAAGGAGAAACAGTTGTGTGTTAAGCTCTATATAGTTGGGTCAAATAGATGACGCTACATGAAAACAATGTGTTCATATCCTCAGTCTTGGGTCCTGACCTCCTATTTCATCGGGGCTAATATTCTTGTTCCACCCAAGCTTTGGGACTATTAGTTTGAGATTCTGATTCTCACTCAAGTCATTACAGGTTGATCTAGATGTCCAGTTTGGACCTACCTTCAAGATCAAACTTAGTTCTTATTCTATGAAGCCCTTTCCTGAGCATATTGACTTTATCTTCTCATAATCTCTCCAGCATTTAATATTTATGTGCTTAGTTGTCTTCACCTCACTTTGGCAAACATTCTATTCAGTTTGGGGCTGCTCATTAATTTTGGGTGTAGGTATGTTTTATTTGCTTATCTAAAGTTTTAAACTCCATGAAGGTTGCTGCTGCTGCTGCTAAGTCACTTCAGTCGTGTCTGACTCTGTGCGACCCCATAGACGGAAGTCCACCAGGCTCCCCCATCCCTGGGATTCTCCAGGCAAGAACACTGGAGTGGGTTGCCATTTCCTTCTCCAATGTGTGAAAGTGAAAAGTGAAAGTGAAGTCGCTCAGTCGTGTCCGACCCCTAGCGACCCCATGGACTGCAGCCTACCAGGCTCCTCCATCCATGGGATTTTCTAGGCAAGAGTACTGGAGTGGCTTGCCATTGCCTTCTCCGCCATGAAGGTAGAGGCTGTATAATATCCCTGCTGTCTCTGGCTTAGCAGTTGCAAGTAATACTATCCATTCATGCTTCAAATGAATACACTTGAACCATGTACTAGGCACTGGAATAAGCAGAATTTACAGTCCAAGCAACTGGAATATTTCAATGAACTTCCTTTTCAGAGCCTCAAAAGACCTAATGAAACATGACATCAGCATCCCATTCCACCAGCTGGTTAGTGCCTTGACACAGAGGCAGATCTAGAAAGGAAAAGAAATTTCAACACAACCCTAGTGATTCTTGATGTGAATGGTGTGGCCAGAAAGTCATTCCTGGAAGCCCAGCAGCTAAAGCTGCTACACTAAAACTTCATACCTGTGTGATATCTGAACAGCTGGCCATTTGAGGGCAATGAGAGACTTTGAAAGGAAGCAGAACAAGCCCAGAAAGGGTACTCTAGGGAGGACTATCATTGCACTGTTGAGATCGGATTTCCTCCAAGGCCTAGCCAATATCTGCAGGTTGAAAGGTGGCAGATGTGTGTCCCTGATGGGCAGAACAGGCAAAAGCGTGCACTGCTGGACACAAGGCTGGGAGGCCGTGTCTTCCTTCTGCCGCTCCGGGATGCTCACCTGCTGGGGGAAGCCGGGTCTGACACTGAGGCACTGACTGTTCTGTCGAGTGAGGATCCGCTTCCGTCTCCTCTGTCTCAACACCACGTAGATCCTGGCATAGATGAGGACGGTCACTCCGAAGGGCAGGTAGAAGGACACCACTGAAGAGTAGAGGACAAAGTCAGGGTTGGAGATGGAGCAGATGCTGGGGTCCCCTGCGAGGGAGAGAAGCGGAGAAAGCAAAGTAGTTGGTCGAGTACGGGGTTCAGTGGGCAGCACGAAGAGGGCCCCACCTCTCACGCGGTGTCTCCACCATCAGATCCACAGTGGAAGTCTGCGCAGTGCTGGGAGCCGGTCCTATCTCCTCCCTCATCATGTCCCAGTTTATATGCTGCCTCCTCTGAGAGGGCTCCCTGCCTTGAGTTTCTCAGTCGGAAGCAACCCTTACTCCCTTTGTGCCCCACAGGCCTTTACTGTCATCATTTTGTGTCATAGCACTCATGGCCTGATTGTTAAGCTGTGGGGGAGTGGTCCCTTCTCAGACACCCACATTGTCCGCTTGTCCTCCCTAGGAGGTCTAATTCATCTTTTAAAAAATATATTTATTTTTTAAATGGAGGGAAATTGCTTGACAATGTTGTGTTGGTTTCTGCTGTACAACAATGCAAATCAGCCATGATTATATTAATACAAGTATCCCCTCCCTCTTAAGCCTCCCTCCATCCCCCCGTCAACCCCTCTGCTCCCTGTGTCATACAGCAACTTCTTACCAGCTATCTATTTTACACTTGGTACTGTATATATGCCTATGCTACATTCTCTGTTCATCCTACTCTTTCCTTCCCCAACTGTGTCCACAAGTCTGTTCTATATATGTGTGTCTCCATTCCTTCCCTGCAAATAGGTTCATCAATACCATTTTTCCAGATTCCATAGACATGTGTTGAGTTCAGTTCAGTTCAGTCACTTCAGTTCAGGTCAGTCGCTCAGTCATGTCCGACTTTTTGCGACCCCATGAATCACAGCAAGCCAGGCCTCCCTGTCCATCACCAACTCCTGGAGTTTATTCAAACTCATGTCCATCGAGTCAGTGATGCCATCCAGTCATCTCATTGTCTGTCGTCCCCATCTCCTCCTGCCCGCAATCCCTTGCAGTATCAGAGTCTTTTCCAGTGAGTCAACTCGTCACATGAGGTGGCCAAAGTATTGGAGTTTCAGCTTCAACATCAGTCCTACCAACGAACACCCAGGAGACTGATCTCCTTTAGGATGGACTGGTTGGATCTCCTTGCAGTCCAAGGGACTCTCAAGAGTCTTCTCTAAAACCACAGTTTAAAAGCATCAATTCTTCAGCGCTCAGCTTTCTTTATAGTCCAACTCTCACATCCATATATGACTACTGGAAAAACCATAGCCTAGACAGACCTTTGTTGGCAAAGTAATATCTCTGCTTTTTAATATGCTATCTAGGTTGGTCATAACTAACCTTTCAAGGAGTAAGCGTATTATAATTTCATGGCTGCAATCACCATTTGCAGTGATTTTGGAGCCCAGAAAAATAAAGTCAGCCACTGTTTCCACTGTTTCCCCATCTATTTGCCATGAAGTGATGGGACCGGATGCCATGATCTTAGTTTTCTGAATGTTGAGCTTTAAGCCAACTTTTTCACTCTCCTCTTTCACTTTCAAGAGGCTCTTTAGTTCTTCACTTTCTGCCATAAGGGTGGTGTCATCTGTATATCTGAGGTTATTGATATTTCTCCCAGCAATCTTGATTCCAGCTTGTGCTTCCTCCAGCCCAGCGTTTCTCATGATGTACTCTGCATATAAGTGAAATAAGCAGGGTGACAATATACAGCCTTGACATACTCCTTTTCCTATTTGGAACCAGTCTGTTGTTCCACGTCCAGTTCTAACTGTTGCTTCCTGACCTGCATACAGGTTTTTCCAGAGGCAGGTCAGGTGGTCTGGTATTTCCATCTCTTTCAGAATTTTCCATAGTTTGTTGTGATCCACACAGTCAAAGGATTTGGCATAATCAATAAAGCAGAAATAGATGTTTTACTGGAACTCTCTTGGTTTTTCAATGATCCAATGGATGTTGGCAATTTGGTCTCTGATTCCTCTGCCTTTTCTAAAACCAGCTTGAACATCTGGAAGTTCATGGTTCACATATTGCTGAAGCCTGGTTTGGAGAATTTTGAGCATGACTTTACCAGCGTGTGAGATGAGTGCAATTGTGCGGTAGTTTGAGCATTCTTTGGCATTGCCTTTCTTTGGTATTGAAATGAAAACTGACCTTTTCCAGTCCTGTGGTCACTGCTGAGTTTTCCAAATTTGCTGGCATATTGAGTGCAGCACTTTCACAGCATCATCTTTCAGGATTTGAAATAGCTCCACTGGAATTCCATCACCTCCACTAGTTGTTCCTAATGATGCTCTCTAAGGCCCACTTGACTTCACATTCCAAGATGTCTGGCTCTAGGTGAGTGATCACACCATCGTGATTATCTTGGTTGTGAAGATCTTTTTTGTACAGTTCTTCTGTGTATTCTTGCCACCTCTCCTTAATATCTTCTGCTTCTGTTAGGTCCCTACCATTTCTGTCCTTTATCGAGCCCATCTTTGCATGAAGTGTTCCCTTGGTATCTCTAATTATCTTGAAGAGATCTCTAGTCTTTCCATTCTATTGTTTTCCTCTATTTTTTTGCATTGATCACTGAGGAAGGCTTTCTTATCTCTCCTAGCTATTCTTTGGAACTCTGCATTCAAATGGATATATCTTTCTTTTTCTCCTTTGCTTTTTGCTTCCCTTCTTTTCACAGCTATTTGTAAGGCCTCCTCACACAGCCATTTTGCTTTTTTGCATTTCTTTTTCTTGGGGATGGTCTTGATTCCTGTCTCCTGTACAATGTCACAAACCTCCGTCCATAGTTCATCAGGCACTCTGTCTATCAGATCTAAACCCTTAAATCTATTTCTCACTTTCACTGTATAAGGCATTTTATTTAGGTCATACCTGAATGGTGTAGTGGTTTTCTCCACTTTCTTCAATTTCAATCTGATTTTGGCAATGATGAGTTCATGATCTGAGCCACAGTCAGCTCCCAGTCTTGTTTTTGCTGACTGTATAGAGCTTCTCCATCTTTGGCTGCAAAGAATATAATCAATCTGATTTTGGTGTTGACCATCCGGTGATATCCATGTGTGGAGTCTTCTCTTGTGTTGTTGGAAGAGGGTGTTTGGTATGACCAGTGCGTTCTCTTGGCAGAACTCTATTAGCCTTTGCCCTGCTTCATTCTGTACTCCAAGGCCAATTTGCCTGTTACTCCAGATGTTTCTTGACTTGCTACTTTTGCATTCCAGTCCCCGATAATGAAAAGGACATCTTTTTTGGGGTGTTAGTTCTAGAAGGTCTTGTAGGTCTTCATAGAACTGTTCAACTTCAGCTTCTTCAGCGTTACTGGTCGGGGCATAGTCTTGGGTTACTGTGATATACAATAGATTCTGTTTCTGATAGACTTCACTCTGTATAACATGTTCTAGCTTCATTCACCTCATAGAAGTGTTTCAAATTTGTTCTTTTTTATGGCTGTAACATTACACTGGATATATGTACCATGTCTTCTTTATCTGTTCATCTGCTGATGGACATCTAGGTTGTTTCCATGTGCTAGCTATTGTAAATAGTGGTGCTACGAACATTGGGTACATGTGTCTTTTTCAATCATGATTTTCTCAGGGTATATGCCCAGTAGTGGGATTGTTGGGGTAGTTCACTTCCCAGGTGGCTTAGGTGGTAAAGAATCTGCCTGCAGTTCAGGAGACCTAGGTTTGATCCCTGGGTTGGGAAGATCTCCTGGAGAAGGGAACGGCTACCCACTCCAGTATTCTTCCCTGAATAATTCCATGAACAGAGGAGCCTGGCAGGCTACAGTCCATGGGATCATAAAGAGTTAGATACAAATGAGCGACTAATGTTTCATTTTCATGGTAGTTTTATTCCTAGTTTTTAAAGGAATCTCCATACTGTTCTCCATAGTGGCTGTATCAATTTACACAGATGGCCAATAAACACATGAAAAGATGTTCAACATCACTAAATTTTGGAGAAATGCAAATCTAATTCATCTTTGTGTTGCTCACAGTTCACTTAAAAAGAAAATTTACTGATGACTACATGCCAGACACCACTCTACACTGGGGCTACAAAGATGAGTAAGACTCGGTGTCTGCCCTTGAAGGAGCTCACAGTCTAGACAGACAGACAGTCCTTTCTGTATGCTGTGCTAAGTGTCACAGAGGGACGCAGCCTGGGAGGCTGGGTGGAGTGTTACAGTGTAACAGAGCAGAGACTCCCAGGAGGGATGCAGCCCCGGGAAAAGGGCCTGCTGGTGTGGAGGCCATCAAAGGAGCGTTGAATGCAGTGAGAGAAAGGAGGAAGGCTTCTGTGCTGAGAATGCCAGGTCTCCAAGTTTGAATCAAATGTGGGGTAGGTGGTAGCTGAATACAGGCAAGTTTATTTTTCAGGGAATGCCTGTACTGCTCAAGGGTACGATGGCAAAAGAACCAGAAAACATATTGTCATCATGGACAATGTGAATCAAGGCACGTCCTTGTCCTTGCTTTATGTCCAGAAATGCTCCTGGGCCTCCTCTCTAGGAGGGCCATGCAACTTTGTCTTCATGAGCAGATGTTGAGATTCCTCCAATAGCCAGAGTGAGACCTGGTACTTGTGCCGCCTTGGAAAAGAAAAGGGAAGAAAACTAATATCTTCTGGGTGATTCCAAGGACTTTATACACATTGTCTTACCTAATCATTGTGGCAACATGATGTAAGCAGGTGCCATTACTGTCTCTATTTTCAGATGAGCTGACGAAGGCTCAGAGAGATTCAGTAAGTGGCCAAACATCACAGAGCCTGAAAGGGGTGGAGACCAGATGGATTCCTCCAGTCATTCTGATCTCAAAACCAATGTTCTTTCTAGGATTTTAACTCTCCGCTTCCCTCTACCACTGGGACACAACAAACTTGCACTTTGTCCCATCATCAACAGGTGTTGGCACATCCAGTCAATCTTAATGAAGGGGTGGGGATTCTCCAACCCAAAATCTGACCTCAGAAGATGTAGCCTTGGGTGTGAACTGATGATAGAGAGCCTTGGGCCCCTCATTCTGCTTCCTGGTCTTTGGATGAAGGCAGAGCTGAGGCAGCCTGAGGTGGGAGACCCAGGTCTCCACTTACTAACTATGTGACCTTGGGTTTGTTACTTAATGCAACCCACTCCAGTGTTCTTGCTTGGAGAATCCCAGGGACAGGGGAGCCTGGTGGGCTTCCATCTATGGGGTCACACAGAGTTGGACACGACTGAAGTGACTTAGCAGCAGCATGCCAAACCTTGGAGAAGGTGATGGCACCCAACTCCAGTACTCTTGCCTGGAAAATCCCATGGGCAGAGGAGCCTGGTAGGCTGCAGTCCATGGGATCACAAAGAGTCAGACATGACTGAGCGACTTCACTTTCACTTTTCACTTTCATACACTAGAGAAGGAAATGGCAGCCCACTCCAGTGTTCTTGCCTGGAGAATACCAGGGACGGGGGAGCCTGGTGGGGTGCCGTCTATGGGGTCACGCAGAGTTGGACACGACTGAAGCGACTTAGCAGCAGCAGCAGCATGCCAAACCTCAGGCTTCCCTTGTGACTCAGCTGGTAAAGAATCTGCCTGCAATGTGGGAGACCTAGGTGTGATCCCTGGGTTGGGAAGATCCCCTGGAGAAGGGAAAGGCTACCCCCTCCAGTATTCTGGCCTGGAGAATTCCATGAACTGTATAGTCTATGGGGTCATTTTCACTTTCATGCCAAACCTCAGTTTCGTTATCTACGAAAGAAAGACAAAAATCCTGTCTCATGTAGAGGTTGTGAGACTAAATGGCAGCTATGATTATTATTAATGTCATTTACTATTATTTATTATATACCTCCTCTGACCTTTTTGAACTTGGAAGGGAAGGAATCACTTGGAATGAAAATTTGGAGAGAAACTTGTATGGAACAGTATTTGTAGAGGAGAGAAGGGAGCAACAGGTAAGAATTAACCCAAACTGAATGTGTTTAGTGCTCAGTGAGACATTTTAATGACAACACTGCCACCAAAACCTTTATGAGCCACTCCAAATTCTCTGATTCTCTGAGGAGGGGGTAAAATTCAAGGAAAATTAATGTCCTCTCACCAAAGCCTGTATCTTCATCCTTTAGGAAATGGCTCATAAGACTCTGAACAGTGATTACCATATTGGCATTTCTGGTCATCTGGGGGAGACGGGGTTGGGGGTGGGGAGAGGGTGGCACCTGGTGGTCTTTCTGAATCTATAAGGAGCCACGCTGGCAGTGAGCAGCCCGCCCCTGCCATCAGCCCCCTTGTTGTCAGTGACTGACATGTCTCCTCTAGTGAGGAGGCACCTCAGCACGTCTGTAGTGAGGTGGTCAGAGAGGTGGCAGAGTCACTTTCCTCCTGTTCATCTGGTTGCCATCTTTGGTGTGCTGGGTGTCCATGGGTCTCCCCAGCTTGACCTTCTCCCCTTCTTTATCCTCCTCTGGGTTCTGGGAGGCTGACCTCTATACTTTATACATTAACTACAACATTTAAAAAGCAATGAGCAAAAGTGGGTATAGCATGCTTCTGTTTGTGTAAAAATGGACACACATACACACGCACTCATGTATGCATGCATGGCGGTGTGTGTGTATGCACTTGTTTCAAGTCTTTTAAGAAGATTGGTGTTTACTGCTAGGGAGGGGATGGGGGTTGGCAGTCAAGGATAGGAGGGAGCCGTACATGCTTTTATATGTAAGTATGCATGTGTGTGTGTGTGTATATATATATATATATATATCACTACCCTTTATGTTTTGTCATGTGCAAGCATTTTCCATTAAAAATATTGAGAGCATACGTATGAGAAACAGTGAAGAGAGAGCAGAGAAAGCACATAGTTATTTTAGGGTCACTGAGCAATGAAGACAACCCCTGAGCATGCCTTGTTATCCTGTCCTTCCTTCCCTAAGCACCTGCTGCCTGAGCTTAGACAGAGTTTTGAAGCCTCTCCCACAATGTCTCCACATTATGTGGCTGGTGAGGCCTGTCAGCAGGCAGAGTGACTTTGGAGAAGGATGGGCAGTGAGCTGGGCCCTGTCTCAGCCTCCTCCAGGCCAGGCCTAGGAGTGCGTCCTACGGGCAGGGCGGAGTGAAGCACCACATACAGTTCTGAAAGCTTCTCTCTGCTGAGTCCCAAGGAGGTGGTGAGAGCAGGGAGCCCCCCAAGAGCTAGGCTTCCCCAGGAGATGAGGTGCCTTGTCTTGATTATTTCACTGAAACAGTACTGTGCTGTCAGCATGAGTTAGTGCATGATGAATCAATGAGCAACGTGTACAGAGGAGCATTTTCCCTAAGAACATCAGCAGTCATGAGCTGAAGCCTAATAGGGAAGGCCAGGAAGTTACTAAGCCAACTGATTTCAACAGCTAAGGGGCAAAGAATGATGGTGAGACTCACCCAGTGATTCATTCCACACAAGTTTATGGAGCCCCTGCTGTATTCAAGGGCTTCCCTTATGACTCAGCTGGTAAAGAATCTGCCTGCAATGTGGGAGACCTGAGTTCGATCCCTGGGTTGGGAAGATCCCCTGGAGAAGGGAACGGCTACCCATTCCAGTACTCTGGCCTGGAGAATGCCATGGACTGTATAGTCCATGGGGTTGCAAAGAGTCAGACACGCTGTATTCAAGGCACTGCACTCAGTGGTAAACATCTTTTGTGGGCTAGGCTGTGAACTTAAGTTGCATGGTGATGTGAATGGCAAAGTCAAAAACGAGTTGAGAGATTCATGAATTTCCAACTCATTGGAGGATTTGTCCTCAATTTGTTTACAAAGACAGGAGATCCTGATGAATTTGATTGAAGATGAGCCTAGTATTCTCTTAACTTTGTGCTTCTCAACTAACCACCCCCTGCCCCACATCCAGTGTTCTGAAAGCCAGGTGAGGCATTCTATTGCTAAAATCTAGAGTCTTCTTTTTTTTTTTTTTTTAAGCCACACTGTGACGGTTTCCCTGGTGGCTCAGAAGAGTCCACCTGCAATGCAGGAGACCCAGGTTCAATCCCTGGGTTGGAAAGATCTCGTGGAGGAGGGAATGGCAACCCATTCCTGTATTCTTGCCTAGAGAATTCCATGGACAGAGAAGCTGGTTGGCTACAGTCCATGGGGTCACACAAAGTCATACACAACTGAGTGACTAATACACACATATACACGTGTGGCATGTGGGATCTTACTTCCCTGACCAGGGATCGAACCCACCCTCTAGTAGTGAAAGTGCAGATTCTATTGCTAAACCATAAATCGCCCCCCTCTATTTCCTTGTTTCAAAAGAAAGTTAAGTAAGTTGGTAGGACTTTAAAGATTCTTGCACTTGAAAGTTTCTTAAATTCTGGTCACCAGCTATTGTTTATCTATTCTGGAATTTTAAATAACTCAATAGCTATCTGATTTAGCAGACATTTAAATCCTAGTTATTTTTCTGACCTGTGCAATGGAAGGATCAGGGATCTTTAGGGTTTTCTCTAGCACTAACAAAATTCTCCAAGTCAGGCTTCAGCAATACGTGAACCGTGAACTTCCAGATGTTCAAGCTGGTTTTAGAAAAGGCAGAGGAACCAGAGATCAAATTGCCAACATCCGCTGGATCATCAAAAAAGCAAGAGAGTTCCAGAAAAACATCTATTTCTGCTTTATTGACTATCCCAAATCCTTTGACTGTGCGGATCATAACAAACTGTGGAAAATTCTAAAAGAGATGGGAATCCCAGACCACCTGACCTGCCTCTAGAGAAACCTGTATGCAGGTCAGGAAGCAACAGTTAGAACTGGACATGGAACAACAGACTGGTTCCAAATAGGAAAAGGAGTACATCAAGGCTGTATATTGTCACCCTGCTTATTTAACTTATATGCAGAGTACATCATGAGAAACGCTGGGCTGGAGGAAGCACAAGCTGGAATCAAGATTGCTGGGAGAAACATCAGTAACCTCAGATATGCAGATGACACCACCCTTATGGCAGAAAGAGAAGAAGAACTAAAGAGCCTCGTGATGAAAGTGAAAGAGGAGAGTGAAAAAGTTGGCTTGAAGCTCAACATTCAGCAAACTAAGATTGTGGCATCTGGTCCCATCACTTCATGGGAAATACATGGGGAAACAGTGGCTGACTTTATTTTTCTGGGCTCCAAAATCACTGCAGATGGTGATTGCAGCCATGCAATATCCTTGGAAGAAAAGTTATGACCAATGTGGAAAGCATATTGAAAAGCAGAGACATTACTCTGTCAACAAAGGTCTATCTAGTCAAGGCTATGGTTTTCCCAGTGGTCATGTATGGATGTGAGAGTTGGACTACTGAGAAAGCTGAGCACCAAAGAATTGATGCTTTTGAACTGTGGTTTTGGAGAAGACTCTTGAGAGTCCCTTGGACTGCATGGAGGTCCAACCAGTCCATCTTAAAGGAGATCAGTCCTGGGTGTTCATTGGAAGGACTGATGTTGAAGCTGGAACAGCAATATTTTGGCCACCTGATGGGAAGAGCTGTCTCATTTGAAAAGACCCTGATGCTGGGAAAGATTGAGGGCAGGAGGATGAGATGGTTGGATGGCATCATCGACTCAATGGACATGGGTTTCGGTGGACTCTGGGAGTTGGTGGTGGACAGGGAGGCCTGGTGTGCTGCAGTTCATGGGGTCGCAAAGAGTCGGACATGACTGAACGACTCAACTGAACTGAACTAGCACTAACTCTCCACCCTCCACTGCCTTAGGGGCTGTTGATGCTGTGATATTTGACTCCTGACTGTTGAGTCTCTGCTGGAAACCGAGGCAACACAGGTCAATGAGGCCCCACAGCCTTGGAACTCTCTGCAACCCATGGTCCTGTCTTACATGTGCATCCAGAAATGCACGTCACCCTTCTCAGGCAATAAGAGTGATTCCAGGAAGGAAGAAACTGCAGTTCAACTTTGTTCTACCTCAGTCCCTAGGGTCGCAAAGAGTCGGACATGACTGAGCGACTGAACTGAACTGATGATGTTCTCTGACCATTCACAATCCTGCGTGGCCGCCCATTTCATTAAAAGATGAGCTCCGGGGGACTTCCTTGGTGGTCCAGGGGTTAAGCACCCACCTTGTAATGCAGGGGATGCGGGTTTGATCCTTGGGCAGGAAACAAAGATCCCACATACCTCAGAGCAACTAAGCCCGCGGCAAGCTACTGAATTCATGGGCTCTGGAGCCCCTGAGCCACAGCTGGAGAGTCTGGGCATTGTGATGAAAGACCCCTCAGGAGGTAGCGAAGATCCCTTGTGCTGCAGCGAAGACCTGACGCAGCCAAATATGTAAATTAATTAATTTAGGAAAAGAAAAAAGAAATTAAAAGAAAGAAGAGCTCTGCCAGAAGGTTGTGTTTTGTGCTGCATTTAGTAGAAGTCCAGTGACGTCCACTATCAGGTGCTGGCAGTATACTGCTCCTTTATCCTCTGCTTCTCACAGGAGGAGGAGTGAGAAAAAATGGCAGAGAGGTTATTTCTATTGGGCTTTCAATACAACTTGGGAAATTCCTTATAGATGCAATATATCACTATATCAATAGCGAAGTTATGCTGTGAAGGCCAGAAGTGGCAGAGGAGGACGGCTGGGTTTCTCTGCCTTGAGTCCTGCTCACAAATTCTCTAACCAGTGTTCTAGAATGAGACGACGAGGCTCCTCTCCTTCCACCGGCAGAACTCCACTGTTTAGATTTCCCTTGGAGCGAGGGCATAGTTATATTTTGAAGCAGAGGAACTTTTTCTAATACATAATAATAATAATAACAATAACACTGGCTAATCTCTATTGGGCTTTTATAATGGCCCAGAGAATTTAACACAATATATGAATAAGTGGAGACCTTATTATAGTCTGGGCTTCCCTGGTGGCTCAGCTGGTAAAGAATCTGCCTGCAATGAGGGAGACCTGGGTTACATCCCTGAGTTGGGAAGATCCCCTGGGGAAGGGAACGGCTACCCACTCCAATAATCTGGCCTGGGGAATTTCATGGACTGTGTAGTCCATGGGGTTGCAAAGCGTTGGACACAACTGAGTGACTTTCACTTTCACTTACTATAGTCTAATGAATACATTTAAAAGTAAAAGAGAAAGAGATGACAGAGAAGCGAGCCTATATGTGCTAAGTCACAAGTCTTTTTTTGCCTTCTCAAGGCTGTATTTGAAAATTCTTTTGGAAAGTTTTATTTCTGGAACAGTTATGATCTCACTGGTGGCAACAAGACTGCAATTAGCTCATCATTCTTCACCTTACATGTTGACATTAACTGGGAACTCTGTCTAATGTCAGGTTTTGTGATTATGTGCGTGTGTGTGTGTGTGAGCATGAGTAAGACTGCCCCTGCCAGCCTCCAAGAATGAGTAAGAGGAATAACTCTGCCCAGCAAACGTTGCTGGAGGTTTGCTGCTGCCCAGGGAAGGACCACTTTGGTCTAGCAGTGGTAGTGAGTGCCCCATACTGCAGATTCCAACTTCGAAGGCATTTTCTCTTTTTGAAAAAGTGTTTATTTATTTGGCTTTGTTGGGTCTTAGTTGTGGCATGAGAATTCTTAGTTATGGCATGTAGGATCTAGTTCCCTGACCAGGAATCAAACCCAGGCTCATGCATTGGAGCACCAGGGAAGTCCAGAATGCATTTTCTTATAGAAACATGGATACAGAGGGTGGCTTAGCTATCAGACTAACGCCCAAAGCACATTTAGACTCATCGAAATGGTGTTTGAGTGCCAGAGTCAACCTCTGTTGTTATGTTAGAGAATGTTGCCTGGGTGTCTGTGTGTACACATGTGTGTTTGTGTATGTAATGTGTCATTGGTAAGTGGTCATGGGAAACGGTAAAAAGTAACGCAAGGATGATAACAACATCATATTTTAGGAGCACCCTGAATTGACCAGGCACATCTTCATTGGATAACTTCTCAATTTAACCTCTAATATGGCAGAGAAACAAGCCTCACCTTGAGCAGGGGATATGTGCTTGGCATGTCTATGTATGTTATCCCAACTTAATCTTCACTTAATTGTAAAAAAAAAAGCTCCATGAAGGAGGTGGAATGAAGTTATAGCATATGTAGGCTTAGATTCTAGAGCCAATGAAAATTATAGAGAGTCAAAATTCACCCTGAATCACATATAAAAATATACATGGTTTGATTACAACCCTGAACAGTAATAAGTAAAGACATATGACACATGCAGTAATATGTCATCTTTTATAAAGAGTTCAGCATAACATGTAATTTTAGAGATGAAGTTGCTGCACTTATTTGCAGGAGGCCATATATAAAAATAAATGCTGAAAACTTCCTAACTAAATACATAGTCCTAGTACAAATATTTGATTTTGTTCATTTATGCTCTACTATATTATTACTCCAAATTTGTCACTAAGGAAGCTTAACTTAGAAAAGTTAAGTAACTTGTTCAAACAGACATAGCTGTTATGTAGTAGAATTGAAGTTTGAATCTAGGTTTTTCTGACTCCAGGGCCTCTGCCTTCCTAAGTATTCTGACTTCTAAATAACTGACCAGCAAATGACTCTTTGAAGACTATTCATACATTAAGATTTACCTGAATTTATATGTAAAATGTTACATATATCTGTACACGTAAGTACATAGCTATGTGACTTGTACATGTATACCAGAAATTCATAAAAATGGAACACAGTAGGAATTGAATGAACCAATTCAAATGGACAAAGTAAGAAATCCAGACGAACACTAGAAAAGGAGTTAATTAGTTATCTTTTAGTGAATACTCAGTGTTTACTGTCAATGCCTATAACTTTACTATATGTGCCAACAGTTTTCTTTCAACACATCAAATTCCTGAGGCTGAAAGATGGTCATAGAATAGACATGAAAGGCACTGAAGCACATGAGGTGTAAATTTGGATCAGGATTGTATTTAAAGTCCTGGACATGTCAGATAAACACATTTTTTATCGTTTGTCCATCCATCCATCCATCCATCCATCCACCCATCCATCTAATAGAAGATGTACCATATGCCAAGCACCATGGTCAAAAATTTCTATATATTAAAAATATAAAATACATCCTCCAATAATTCACAAATGTATCCTAGTTCCCAAGTGCTAGAAATGAATCTTATTGAGTAACAAGCTAGAAATGTATACCCTGCTCAAGGGCTTTTATGATATGCTACTTTGCGTTGTAAATTCATTACAAATTATCATCTTTTCATTAACAAATCTCACCTGAATTATTCATATAGCATAGTTTTTTTAACTGGCATATTTCTTCAAATGAATACAATGGTATTTCTTTTAAAACAGGAGTGGGCCAGACTTCACTAATTGGGGCAGAATGTGGCTCCTGCACCATTAATTGAAGAGATTTTGCTTTCTATTTTATTTGTAATCAATAGAGGCCAGTGCTTTGCAGTCTATAGGATCCTCATTTGATTACAAAGTACACTGCCTTTGAGGTCAGACATTTCAGGGGTGAACACCACTCGCAGCCATTCAGATGTACTGGGAATCCCTTGGGGGTTGGAAGTGACACTGTCGTTGTTACCTGTGGTGTTGAAACCAAAGAGGAGAGGGCTAGACACAGCAAAGGACAGCAGCCAGACAGCTGTGATCATGAGGGCCACCCGTCGACAGGAGCTCTGTCCTGTGCCTTGCTGGTAGTGAACGGGCATGACCACAGCAGTGTACCTGTGAAAGGAAGGGGATAGAGAACAGACATGATAAGAAGCATCAAAGGACAGGCTGCAAAAGTTTACTGGATAAATAAGCAGGTTGATACATGCGGAAGGAGAAAAATAATTTGGTTGGAGAAACTTTAGGGAGAAAGGGGTCTTTGAGTGAACAGCAAAAAGATTGAGATAAGACAGATGAGAACTCATGGAGGGAGGTGAGCAGAGAAAGGGAGAAAGTGGAAAGCATAGCGGGTGACACTGGGTTGTCAGCAAGCTTCTTATATATCCACGAGGGCATCAGGAATGGCTGGTGGCCCAGCGTATTCCAGCCTTGTATTCACATACCCTCACACCCCTAAACCTGAAGACGCTAGGTGCTGCTTTGTGTGCCTTTATTTTCTCCCACAGTTTGCAGATAATGATGGAACTGTGCCCAAAGAGGATGTTTATCCCTGCTTGTATCCTAACATTAATTCTAACCCTTGCAGTGACAACTATTCCAAGTAGCAGAGATTTTGTAAATAGAGATGAGTAATATCTAATGAAGGCTTATTTTAAAATCAACTTTTCATCCTTCCTTAGTCTGTTCGGGCTGCCCTATCAAAAATACCGTTGGGTGACTTAAACAATGAATATTTATTTTTCACAGTTCAGGAGATCGTAAAGTCCAGGATTAACGTGCTGGTAGATTTGGTGTCTGGTGTTTAACCCACTACTTGGCTGGTGGACAGCCATCTTCTTGCTGTGTTCTCTCATGGTGGGAGGGGTGAGGCGAGCTCTCTGGAGTCTCTTTTATAAGGGAAAATCCCATTAATGAGGGTGGATTCCTACTCACCACCCAAAGGTTCCACTTGCATCACAGTGGCGGTTAGGATTTTAATATATGAATTTAGGGGTGGGGGACGTAAACATTCAGTCTACAACACACACTTTTACATGGTCAAGGCAGCTTTTTATTCTTGTTGGATATTGTCTTTTCTGTGGTATATCCACACATACATTTCCAGCTGCTTATTGGACTTGCCTGCACAATTGTTCCATGGTTGTCCCAAACTCAAGCTATCTGAAGTAGATCTTTCTATTTCCCTACATCTCTTCATCTGGCTCCAATCCCTGCCTTTCTTCAAGACATCCACGCCCAGCACTCAGACTTTTTGACATTTCTTTGGCCTTTCCATAACATTTTCTCACCCATTCATTTAACATTTCATTCATCCAGCATTTATTGGGTTCTTTACTATTATCCAGGAAATACCAAGATGTGCAAATGGGAAAATGGTCTCTTTCCTTATCGAGCTTGGAGGTACGTGGAGTGGATGGATGAAAAAGAATGTTAATATGAAATGAAAACTATTATGAAAGAAGTAAGCTGGGTGACATGTTTAAGGGTAGAGGAGGATGTACAGAAGGGGCAAACTGACACAAGACGGGAGGAAATGAGTGGGGAGAGAGGGCGCCAGCCGTGAGGGAAGGTAGGAGAAGAGCATTTTAGGCAGAAGGACAGCAGGTCCTGCAAATTTATGCATTAGAGTAACTTCCCCATTTATCCACGCACTTCTACCACCTTCTCTCTGTGATGGCTACAGCCTCCTGGCTGGTTTCCTGTGCCAGATTCCAAAATAGATTTCATTATGTCTTCCCCACCCCATGGGCCCTCAGCTGACAACTGTCTAAGATAGGCAGAATTCTAAGATGGTGCCCAAGGTTCATGCACCGTAGAACTAGCAGAACTCCTGTGATTAGACTACAAATCAACAGATTGAGTTAACCAAAAGGGAGATGATTCTGGGTGGCTGGGCCTAATCAGGTGAGTCCTTAAAAGGAACTAAGTACTTCCTGAATAAGAGAGAGTCAAAGCATGAGAAATTATCCTCCTGGCCTGGAAGAGGCAACTAGCCACATTTGGGAAGAGATCATTTGGCAGGGAACAGCATAAGGCCTACAGGAGCTGAGAACAGCCCCTGGTTGACAACCACTAAGAAAGTGGGAACCTCCATCTTATAATTGCAAGCAGCTGAATTCTACTGACTATATGAATACATTTGAAAGATGAAAACACAAGTCAGCCTATAGCCATTTTCAGCCTCTTGAGACCCTGAGCAGAGAACCTACCTACACTTTGCACAAACTTTTGCCCCGTGAGATAAAAAATGAATATAAAGTTACTACCTTTGTGATAATTTGTTACACAGCAACATAAAACAAATACAGTGTCAATACTAAGCCTTCCCCAACACGACCCCAACTTGTCTTGCCAATTTGACTTCCCACTGGTCCCTGACACTTACTTATAACTCCAGCCATGTTAGCCATGTTACCCATGTTACTGATGGGTAATCGTCAATAGTCTTTGCTCAATCCATTATCTCTTTTCCTTCCCCAGGTAGCTCATATTTTCTCTCCTTTAATCTCAGATCAGTGCTCAGTAACCATTCCAGTCTTCCATCTTATGAAGACCTCTAACTCTAAATGCATAGCACTCCTCTGCCAATCAGTCACATTGCTCTTCTGCATGCAGTGTCTTGCCTCACTAGTGAACTTACCTCATGGCTGGAGAGAGATAGACTCCGTATGATTTAAGCTACTTAATGGCTCAACTCATCTTCAGTTCAGTTCAGATCCGTTCAGTCCCTCAGTCGTGTCCGACTCTTTGCGACCCCATGAATCGCAGCACGCCAGGCCTCCCTGTCCATCACCAACTCCCGGAGTTCACTCAAACTCATGTCCATCGAGTCAGTGATGCCATCCAGCCATCTCATTCTCTGTCGTCCCCTTCTCCTCCTGCCCCCAATCCCTCCCAGCATCAGAGTCTTTTCCAGTGAGTCAGCTCTTCACATGAGGTGGCCAAAGTATTAGAGCCTTGGTATTATTCCATATAGGTCCTTGCACAAGGCAAGTAGTAAGAAGCTGTAGACTGATTGCCTCATGGATCCCATAGGTGTCCTACCCCAAAGAGGACAATTCTAATTCTATCTCAGCTCAAGGGATCTAATATATATAGCTGAGTCTACAAATGTTCAGTCTATAGCTGAACATTTATTACTATTGAAGTATAGTTGATTTACAATGATGTGTTAATTTCAGGTGTAAAGTGACATTTTAAAATATATATATTTGTGTGTGTGTGACTCTGTATGTGTGTGTGGGTGTGTATGGGCTTCCCAGGAGGTGCTAGTGGTAAAGAACCCACCTGCCAATCAAGGAGACTTAAGAGATGCATATTTGATCCCTGGGTTGGGAAGATTCCGCTGGAGGAGGGCATGGCAACCCTCTCCAGTATACTTGCCTGGAGAATTCCATGGACAGAGGAGCCTGGCTGGCTACAGTCCATAGGGTTGCAAAGAGTTGGACACCACTGAAGCGACTTAGCATGCACAAACACATATACACACACACACACACACACACACACACTTTTTCAGATTCCTTTCCCATATAGCTTATTATTAAACATTGAGCAGAGGTCCCTGTGCTACACAGTAGGTCCTTGTTGTTTATTTATTTTATATATAGTAGTGTGTATTTGCTACTCCCAAATTCCTAATTTATCTGTCCCGCCCACCTTTCCCCTCTGGTAGTCTTGTTTGTGTTCTATGTCTGTGAGTCTGTTTCTGTTTTGTAAATAAGTCCATTTGTATCTTTTTAGATTCCACATATAAGTGCTATCATATGATATCTGTCTTTCTCTGTCTGACTTACTATGATAATCTCCTAGGTCCATCTGTGTTGCTGTAAATAGCCTTGTTCCATTCATTTTTATGGCTGAGTAGTATTCCACTTTGTATATGTACCACTTTTTTATCCATTCATCTGTTGATGGACACTTATCTTGGCTATTGTAAATAGCACGTATGCTCAAATTTTCATTGTCCTCTCGGTGTCCTCTCGGTATCCAGGGAACCTGGAAGCCAGATGCAGAGAAGAACCCCCTTAGCTCCTCTTGTGCACCTCAAGGCTTGGGGCTGAGGAAGGACAGACCCTGAGCTGGAGGGGGTGAGGCAGTGCTCCCCAATGCTCCAGCTGCCTGACTCATCTACCTCTTGTGTATCTGGCCTTAGAGTTCATGTGTTAACATTTGTGTCCCCAAAGAGCCTTGCGAGTCAGCTCCAAGGGCGAAGATGGATGCAGACTCAATAGAATTTGGTCATGGCATCCTGGCATGTGACAGAGGTGGTTCTTTCTCAAGAAGGAAGAACAGAGCCCTTATTTAGTAAGGTCAAATTTAGATCCCGGCACCAACTCCAAGGACGGCCCATGATGGCCCAGTTTCCTTCTCCTGATACACATACACTACAAATCCTCCTTTGAATCCCTAACTTGGAGATGAAGGGGCAGGCAAATAGTGCCTGGCACTCCTCCAGGCCCTCACTCTGCTCAGGACTTCACACTCTGCTGGGGCTTCAAGTCAAATACATCTACCGGGGACTGGCCGTTAGCAGTGATCCCTTGAGGCACCTCAGAGGAGAGGCTGAGCCTTGAGTCCTGTAGCTGCCCTGGCCGAACACCTGCTGAGGGTCAGGAAGGAAAGGTAAGATGCACTTCCTGCCCTTCAGACCTGCAGCTGGACCCAGGCCTTCATTTACATAATTACCTTTGATATAGAGGAACCTGACCATCCCATTCATTCAGTGATATGCTGCTAAATGCTTAATAACTGGCTCTGCAGGTGAAAAAGATCCTTAATTTATACCATTTGTCAATTTATGTGGTGGAAATACTCCCACCAGTGTCCATTTCAAGTTATACCAATGGTATAGTAACTGCCTCAAAAAGCTCCTAAAGTTTTGCCATCAGCTCTCACTGGCCATTATGAGCCGACCCCAAGCCCACCACTGATAGTTGCTCATTTTCCTAAATAGGCTTTAATGTTCAGCAACTTCTTGGAGGTTCCAATTTATTCAATGAGTCAGTAAGCCCAGGGAGCGCTGTCACTGAAGGATTACATCATGAAAACAACTTCCCATAGCTAGTGGTGGCAGAGGCCAGGTCTCTTCGGGCTGCCCCGCTGCTTCTCCAGGGCATTGCAAGTCTCTGAGGCCTTGTGGGGACTTCACAGATGGTGCAGTGGTAAAGAATCTGCCTGCCAAGCAGGCGATGTGGGTTCAATCCCTGTGTCAGAAAGATCCCCTGGAGAAGGAAATGGCAATCCACTCCAGTATTGTTGCCTGGAAATCCCATGGACAGTGGAGCCTAGCTAGCAGCCTCAGTCCATGGGGTTTCAAAAGTTGGACACGTCTTAGTGACTAAGCACGCACGCATGAGGCCTTGTGGGTACAAGGGCTTCATCAGGAAACATGGTATTGAAGGGTGCTTTGTACTTAAGCAACCAGCTGCCTGGAACTGAGTTTCCCCAAGTAGCTTGATTCTATTAATTTCCTGCGGGTCCTGTTAAAATGCACATTTCAAGGCCACACCCTTGCATATTTGTTTCACTCCAGAAGTGCTTATTTTTAACAAGCAAGTGTATCTTTTGATTAGACAAGCTGGAGAAAGTCTGCATTGGGGAACATTTCTGTGTCAAAAACTCCTGTGAACTTGGGTTAGAAGTGAGAGATGAGACTACATCATGCCACTGTTACATTAATATTTTTTCTTAATTTTAAAACATGATTAAACTTTTAGAATAAGTGACACCCTTTCGCCTCCTCCCCGCCTCGCCCCCGCCCCCGCGCCCCACCCTTCACCCCAATTTGCTTCCAGGGCTTTTCCTCCAGGAAGCTTGCCACAATGGGCTGAGACCCAGAGGCTGTTCCGGCATTGGCCACCGGAGGGCGCCAGAATGCAGCAAGAGCTCCGCCAGCGCGGCGGGGTGAGAAGTTCACGGCTCACCTGGGGGCTCTCCAGGCACCGTGGGGAGGTGGGGAGGGAAAGCTCGAGAGACACCCTCTGGTTCCTGCAGCCCTGCAGGGACCCCGAATTCCCACTCAAGCAGACTGCTTAGCCTCTGGTCTGCCCCCGAATCGGTGGCAGATGACCGACCTCAGGCCAAGGCAGGGCTGGGCGTGGGCCCGATGCCCTCCCCCGTGGCTTCCAGGTCTTCAGCAAAGCTCCAGTGCGCCGCGGGCGGGCGCTGTCCCGGTTGCAGCGCGCCTGGCCAGGACCCCTCCCTTTGAGCTCTTAGCTTTCCGGGTCCTTGCTGGCATGGCGGGAACACTGGCAGTGTGCTCAGTGGTAAGTCCATGGGTGTTGGAAAACAGGCTGATTAGCGACTGAATCCCACTTGGCCTGCCGCTGAACTGTGGGGCCATGGACCAGAGATACCACTTCGTTGAGACCCAATTTCCTCATCTGCACTGTGGGGATAATGGCTGTTTTGGGTATTGAATGAGATGATCTCTGTGAAGTTTTTAGCACAATGCCCAGTACCTATTAAGCATTTGAAAAACAGGATTATTGTTGTTGTCATTATTATTTGCTAGCCCAGGGGATCTGTAACTGTTCATATCAATCAGTTTTGGGGAGGGGGGTGTCTGCACCTTATTCCTGATTATCAGGGAACATTAAGTTTATTTATTTCTCAAATAAACAAGTGTACAGCACTTTCTCCCAGTCAAACAACGGTTTGAAGTGCTCTACAAATATTAACTCATTTGTTCTTCATAACAACCCTTCTGCTATGATCCCCACTAAATGGAAGGGCACTGAGGCCCAGAGAGGTTAACTGACTTATTCAAGGTCACATTGCTATGAACTGGTTAAAAAAAAAGTGCTAGTGTTAGTTGCTCAGTCATGTCAGACTCTGTGACCATAGCCTACCAGGCTCCTCTGTCCATGGGATTCTCCTGGCAAGAATACTGGATTGGGTTGCCATGCCCTCCTCCAGAGGATCTTCCCAACACAGGGCTCAAACCCTGGTCTCCTGCACTGTAGGCAGGGAAGCCTATGGAGTGGTAGAGCAAGGATTTCCAGCCAGGCGGCATGACTCAGGGCTAAGGGGCCCAGAGTGTGGCCAAGCCTCTGAGACAGGCAGTAAGCTAGAGGAGAAAGAGGCTGCCTGGGTCTTTCCACCTTCACCTACCAGCTGTGAGATCTGGGCAAGCTTACCTGAACAGTCTAGCCTTCAGACTCTTTACTTGCAGAATGCAGGTAATACACCTGCCTTGCTGGGGTGTTGTGACGGTCAGCATAATGACAAGCTTTTGGTGCCTGGCCTATAGTACATGCTAAAGAAACGGTAGCTATTGGGTTGGCCAAAAAGTTCATGTGATTTTTTTCCTTAAGATGGTGTGGAAAAATCTGAACGCACTTTTTGGCCAATGCAGTATTTCTATTGCTATCGCTTTTAGATTCACTCATGTTAGGATCAGCAGAGCGGTAGCCAGGTCATTGAATACAAAGGAGATGTGCCTGAGTTACTCCCAGGAAATGGCACCTACAAAGCTAGGTGCCAGCCTGGCCAGAGGCCCCTCCCTCCGAGCCCCATCCTCGCCTCCAACAATGAAGGGGCCACTGGTTGGCACAGACAGAGGGGTGTGTGAGTCAGAAGATTCAGGTTCTAGGCTCAAAACTAAGAGGCTGTGGGACCCTGGTGAGCATTTAGTTTAACTCATTCCTGTACCAACAAGTTAAACTCTTACTGCCCCTCGGACTTCCAATTCTTTGACTGTGGTTCGTGGGGTTGGCACTTTCCTGAAGGTCTCGGGTCCTCACAGAATTCGGCCTCGGCCTGGAGCCCTGTCGACCGGTGGGAGGTGTGTGTGTGGGAACCGAGGAGGGTGCGTCCTGAGAACGCTGCAGCGGGACGGCAGGAGGCTGGGCCGGGAGGGAGGGCCCGAGTCTGACTCCCCGCCTGGGTTTAATGAGCCCCCGAGCCCTGTGAGCGCTGCTTTTCACCACCTTTCATTTGGTCAGACAGGGGGCTCAATAAATCTTTAGTTCTGTGGACTCCCCTCGTGGAATTGTTGAAGGAGAAGGCTTTTTGCAAATGACTGGGAAGCCCGTTGCAAATATAAAGTGCTTATTTAGATGCAAACTAAAACACCCAAGGTGCCTGTGACTCATCCGGCACCTATTGTGCTCGCTGCAAAGCCGCGGAGGCTTGCCTGTGTGATGGGTGCCATTTGAGAGCCACTTAAAGAACTCCCTGGTGAATGAATTTGGTTGCATTATTCCCGGCATCCTTGCGGAGGACCCGTATTCTCACCGCTCGCTCGGATCTTGTCCTCCTCCTTTGACACTTTCTCAGCCCTCTCCCCGAGTTAGCTCTGACCCAGGGTGCGGCGGGAGGGGTTGGCCCACTGGGAGGCAAGGAGCCAAGGGGTGGGGGGAGTCTGGGGGTGGTGTTCACCCACTCTGCTTTTTAGAAAAGAAAAGGCAGCATTAATGCCAGCATCCAGAGCTATGCCTGAGAATCTAATGACAATGGTATTACTTGCTTTCAAAAACCCTTTTATCATTTCCTTTTCTTTTCTATCTCCTACTACCCTGCTATTACAGATCGGGGCTTCATGACCAAAAAATGCTGAATCCATTTGGTCAAGTTTGTCAGATGGGTGACTAGCATTGTGTGAAGACCAAAGGTCTGCATGAATGATTGCATTTTTAATGAATTGACCAGCTATTTGGCATCCCATGAACAGAATTTAATGCTGTGTACTGCAAACTGCTGTGAAGGATAATAGAGGCAGCTTTTCCAAGGCCTGTTTTCCGTCCTAGAAGAGGGAGAAGGCTACAGTTTAAGGTCGGTGAGGGTTGGTTCCTTTAGACCTACAAGCCAAGAGGGGAGCATCCTTGTCCATTGGGGTCTAAGATGGGAACTTGTCCCTCAGGTTGCAGGTAGGTGAGTGCTGTGCATTCTGGGAATTCTTCCTGTGTGAGACAGAAGCCAACTCAAAGTGTGCTCTTGTGTCTTAAGTTGTGCAAGTAGCAGCGTGTGTCAAGCATGGCTGCTGCCAGCAAAATGGTGCTTTTGTGCAAGTTACAAAAAGATACCCTCTCCTGGCTGGTGAGTTGTAAAAAAGTACCCTCTCTTGGTCTACTCAAGGCTTGGGAATGAAGCCCTGGCCGGATTCAGTTCCCACACTCCAGCCACAACGGGCACAACCTCACCTGCCAGCCCCATGCCTGAGAGTGTGTGTGGGTGGGGCGTGTAGTTCAGCTCAGTCGCTCAGTCATGTCCGACTCTTTCTGACCCCATGGACTGCAGCACGCCAGGCCTCCCTGTCCATCACCAACTCCCGGAGTTCACTCAAACTCATGCCCGTCGAGTCGGTGATGCCATCCAACCATCTCATCCCCTGTCGTCCCCTTCTCCTCCTGCCCTCAATCTTTCCCAGCATCAGGGTTTTTCAAATGAGTTTGTTCTTCGCATCAGGTGGCCAACGTATTGGGGTTTCAGCTTCAGCATCAGTCCTTCCAGTGAATATTCAGGACTGATCTCCTTTAGGATGGACTGGTTGGATCTCCTTGCAGTCCAAGGGACTTTCAAGAGTCTTCTCCAACATCACAGTTTAAAAGTATCAATTCTTTGGCACTCAGCTTTGTTTATAGTTCAGCTGTCACATTCATACATGAATACTGGAAAAACCATAGCCTTGACTAGACGGACTTTTGTTGGCAAAGTAATGTCTCTGCTTTTTAATATGCTGTTCAGGTTGGTCATAGCTTTTCTTCCAAGGAGCAAGCATCTTTTGATTTCATGGCTGCAGTCACCATCTGCAGTGATTTTGGAGCCCAAGAAAACAAAGTCTTTCACTGTTTCCATTGTTTTCCCATCTATTTGCCATGAAGTGATGGGACTGGATGTCATAATCTTAGTTTTTTGAATGTTGAGTTTTAAGCCAACTTTTTCACTGTCGTCTTTCACTTTCATCAAGAGGCTGTTTAGTTCTTCTTCACTTTCTGCCATAAGTGTGGTGTCATCTGCATATCTGAGGTTATTGATACTTCTCCAGGCAATCTTGATTCCAGCTTGTGCTTCATCCAGTCTAGCGTTTCTCATGATGTACTCTGCATACAGGTTAAATAAGCAGGGTGACGATATACAGCCTTGATGTACTCCTTTCCTTATTTGGAACCAGTCTGTTGTTCCATGTCCAGTTCTATCTGTTGCTTCTTGACCTGCATACAGATTTCTCAGCAGGCAGGTCACGTGGTCTGGTATTACCAACTCTTTCAGAATTTTCCATAGTTTGTTGTGATACACACAGTCAAAGGCTTTGGCATAGTCAATAAAGCAGAAATAGATGTTTTTCTAGAACTCTCTTGCTTTTTCAATGATCCAGTGGATGTTGGCAATTTGATCTCTGGTTCCTCTGCCTTTTCTAAATCCAGCTTGAACATCTGGAAGTTCATGGTTCATGTACTGTTGAAGCCTAGCTTGGAGAATTTTGAGCATTACTTTGCTAGTGTGTGAAATGAGTGCAATTGTGCAGTAGTTTGAGCATTCTTTGGCATTGCCTTTCTTTGGGATTGGAATGAAAACTGACTTTTTCCAGTCAGTCACTGCTGAGTTTTCCAAATTTGCTGGCATATTGAGTGCAACACTTTCACAGCATCAGCTTTTAGGATTTGAAATAGCTCAACTGGAATTCCATCACCTCCGCTAGCTTTGTTCATAGTGATGCTTCCTAAGGCCCACTTGACTTTGCGTTCCAGGAGTGTATAGGCACACCCTTAAAGATGGGAGAGGGTAGGGTTGGAACTAGAAGGCTAGAGGCCCAGAGGCTGTCCTAGGCGCTCTTTTTGTGCAGCTCTTCCCTCACTCCTCCAAGGCTGATCTGATTCTGTTCTCATGACCTCTCTGAAGGTGCATATTTGTGGTGTACAGATTGGCTATCCTCAGACAGGGATCCCTGGATCCAGTTTAATATTCCTTGTTCAAGGCTCTGAAATAGGTACAGCAGGGACATTCATGGGTGATGAGGAGCTAGGATGGTATAATTGTTGGGTGGTGGAGATAGTGATGTAGCAAACCAAACTCAGTCCATTATTTCTGTAAATCATATATTTCTGAAAACATGTACTAAATGTCCAGAAATCACACAAAAGGCATAGATGCTATGGGAGGAATTCTGTTCTCAGAGAGCTAAAAATATAAAATCCCTAACAATCCCTTTACTTTTTAACAGCTTTATCAAGATATAATTCACATACCACACAATTCATCTAAGTATAAAATTAATGTGGGTTTTTTGGTATGTTTACAGAGTTATCCAACTGTTCCCCTTTATTTTTAACACATTCTTTAATGGTATTAGTTTTAGCATTATGGACACATTCTTTGATTTTCCTTCTCAGCATAGCTAGTCAAGTAATAAAAGTCAAGTGATAGCCAATCACATTATAAAAGTCACGACCATTGAGTTGGCTGGTTGGTTTGCAGTATCCCCAGAGGCTTGGGTTTTCATGTCCAGTCACTGTTTACACACATGCGGGGAAGTTTAGGGCAGATCTATGGGTCATGTGAATGTCACACCTGGGGCTGTGAGGAGGGCCTGCATCAGGATTCCTGCAAAAGGAGCCTGGTGATGCCACAACATGTTTACAGAGGAAGCACCATGGGAGGTCAGGGGTGACTACCTTAAGCTGTAGACAGTTTGGAAGGGCTTCACAGAAAAGGGGACTGGTGTGGTCAGCCTTGGAGCATAAGAGGGCCAGAGGGTAACCCAGAAAGAGATGAGATTTTAAAGGTAGCGTGAAGCCATATCGTGGCAACCTTTGAATCTTAGACTGTGAAGGTAACTTCCATTTTTATTCCTCAGGCCAAGGAGACTGAAGGGTTTTGAGTAGGGCAGTGGACATTCGGGCTCCAATTCTGGGGGAGTAATTCTGAGCGTGGTTGAAGGGTCGGTTAGTAAGCTGTGGGAGGTCATAGGTGCCTAAAAGAAGCAGGTGAGGTAAGAAAGGAAAGATGGGGCATATTTAGAAAACATTTCAGAGACAGAGCCTGCAAGCACTGACTGTTTAGCCACATCAGTGTATCTAAACAAGGAGATGAGGAAGAGAAAGGAGCTGAACAAAATCCAAGCTTCCACAGGAATGATATTACCAGTGAGAGAGCGTCAAGTCAAGATGGTTTGGTGCTTTGATGGTTTGGTTTTTAACGTTTCACCTCCTAGGAGCCAGTGGTATATCCAGGCAGTAATGTGGTCCGGGTATCAGATTAGAGGTGAGGTTGGAGATTCGAGGAGGCTTAGCACAAAGCCTGCGATTATTAACTTGGGAATCAGATAGACACGAATTCAAATCCTGGCACTGCTTCATACTGTGTGACTAGGGAAAACTTCTTCATTATTCCAAGAAGCTGGAAATAAAGCTAATAATATTATCTAAGGGTTATTGTATCACCGCTGTTACGGACATGAGTTTGAGTAAGCTCCGGGAGTCGGTGATGGACAGGGAAGCCTGGCATGCTGCAGTCTATGGGACTGCGACGCGTCGGACACGACTGAGCGGTTGAACCGACTGACTGAAGGGTTGTTGTGAAAAGGAAATGGGTTAAGGTTTGACATGCCTTAGCACAAGTGTGGTAGTCTCAGTAGATGGCAGATTTTATTTGGGGTCACCCATTGAAGCTATGGAATGGACGGATAAAGTTCTGGGAGAAAGAGTGTAGGAAGAAACGAGACAGATGGGGAGCAGGAAAAGGGGAGACGGAGGCTCTTGACTGGCCACAGAGGCCACAGGCTGGAAAGCGACCTCCTTTGCCCAGGATGCTCCGCGGGTCTGGAGATGTCCGTGGGAGCCATGACAACGCTGACTCAGAAGGGAGGAAGGGAGAGAGGAGGGGAAACATAAACAGAGGGAAGAGAGGAGCAGAGCACCCCAGAGCTGGGCGGGACACGCTTAGGGCTAGAAAGTGATGCTATTCTGATGGAATACACACAGGTTCGAGTCAAAATCACAGAAGTCCGTTCCAGCAACCAAAAAGCAGTTCTAAAAAACATCCTTCTTGTTTTTCTTAAACTCTATGAGGGACATAAATATTTAACAGACAGGTCATGGCCACATTTTCTGCAATTACCTTTCCCCCTCATCCACTCCTCTCTCCGTCCTCGCAGATACTCCCAAACTTTTCTCTCTCCTGTCTGTCTTTTGCCCCTGGCCCCTTTGTCTCCCTCCCTTTACCAAAAACAAACAAAATAGCAGCAGGAACATTTTCTCCTAATCTCACCTCCCTGTCTCTCTGCTTTCTCCCTACAAAATTAAGATTCATGAAAGCCTCAAGGATGGTGGAAAAGCAAAACCAGAATCCTTCTTAGGGATCTCCGGGAAAGGAAAACTTCCAGAATAGTTCTTTCTCTCCTATCACAGGAGTTTCATCTCACCTACAAACCATCGTTTAAAAGAAAAAGAGAGAAAAGAAAATGTCCCAGTATTAAGTTTCACTTCACAATGACCCCAGTGCCCTAGATGCTGAGCCTGTGCCTGGAACACAGCAAGGGCAGCTTCCCTAGGTGGGGGTCCCTCACCTCCTGACCTAGTCACCTCTCTCCGAAGCCTGGAAGGAAAGCCCAGTCTTACCTGTCGATGCTGATGGCACAGAGGTTCAGGATGCTGGCTGTGCACATCATGACATCCAGAGTGACGAAAACATCACAGCAAACTCTGCTGAAATTCCAGACCCCACCTGTCACCTGGGCACCAGAGACAAGGATGTTAGTGTTTCCTCCCAGCAAAGGGACAGCAACCCTTCAACTCTACTACCTTCCCTGGGCTGTCCTGCGTAGACACGCCCTCCCTGTGAGTACAACCTCATCACCAAGGGTAGGCAGACACTGAGCGAATGTCAGGGTGCGCGAGATTACTTGCCTGAGAAAGGACAAATTGGCGGAATGTCAGTACTGAAATGGATCTTCTGAATCAAATATTCCAGCATTTCTCAAAGTGCGGTCCACAGTGGGGTGCTCATTAAAGATGTAGATTTCTGAACCCTTTCCTGGACCAACTGAGTCACAGTGTCTGGATCTGGGGCCCATGAATCATCTTTTTAAAATGAATACTCCCCACCCATCACACCAAGGCTTGTGAATCACTGATCTGTTTCAACTAGAGTCTCTTGATGAAAGTGAAAGAGGAGAGTGAAAAAGCTGGCTTAAAACTCAACATTCAAAAAACTAAGATCATGGCAACTGGTCCTATCACTTCATGGCAAATAGATGGGTAAACAATGGAAATAGTGACAGACTTTATTTTCTTGGGCTCCAAAATCACTGCAGATGGTGACTGCAGCCATGAAATTAAAAGATGCTTGCTCCTTGGAAGAAAATCTTTGACCAACCTAGACAGCATATTAAAAAGCAGAGACAATACTTTGCCAACAAAGGTCCTTCTAATCAAGGCTATAGTTTTTCCAGTAGTCATGTATGGATGTGAGAGTTGGACTATAAAGAAAGTTGAGTGCTGAAGAATTGATGCTTTTGAACTGTGATGTTGGAGAAGACTCTTGAGAGTCCCTTGGACTGCAAGGAGATCCAACCAGTCCATCCTAAAGGAAATCAGTCCTGAATATTCATTGGAAGGACTGAGGCTGAGGCTGAAACTCCAATACTTTGGCCACCTGATGCGAAGAACTGACTCATTGGAAAAGACCCTGGTTCTGGGAAAGATTGAAGGCGGGATGAGAAGGGGACAACAGAGGTTGAGATGGTTGGGTGGCATCACCAACTCGATTGATGTGAGTTTGAGTAAACTCTAGAAGTTGGTGATGGACAGGGAAGCCTGGTGTGCTGCAGTGCATGGGGTCACAAAGAGTCCGACACAACTGAGGTTGAGCTGATTGTGGTGAAGTGATGTGCCTGTCAATGCACAGCTCGTGGTAAACAAGCTTGGGTGACTGCCAGATGTGGGCCCTGTGCCAAGACTACCTCTTCGAAGCCCTCCACCCAGTGGAGAGCTCACCCTGTTCAGGAAATAAACCGAGAGCACATTTTTCATACACCTTCCCTCCACAATGAAAGCCTATCTGGCTTCTGGTTTTGAAGCTTGGAAGCTTTAACAGCATCTGTAAGAGCCTATGTCAAATCAGCTTGTGCCAGTGTGCCCGCCTTCATCGCTGTGGACCCGCTGACCAAGACGTTGGGGGGAAGGTGTGTCCAGGGCATTGGAAAGGGGCCCAGATCCTCTTCACTACTCACAGAATCAGAGAAGGTGGTTCTGACCTCATGCCTGTACACATGTGTTCCGATCTCCATAACTCTTCCGAGTAACACATGTAAATAAGTCAGGAATTTAGATAATTTAAGGTATATTCTAGCACCTTTCTATTTTATTCATTTTTTTTTTTTCTACATAACCTAATTGAGCCAGAGAGCTATGTCAGGGAGACTATCACTTTCATGCACAAATGCCACTCTTGGGGCCCGGAGGCGTTTGTGCTTTGGGCAGCTTCCAGCCCCTGGGGCAGCTTCCAGCCCCTGGGGCTGAGACCCATGGACACCATGGGTCTCAAGGGGAAACCTGTGAGGCTGGCCCCCTAGTCTTAGCTGGGTGTTCACGATAGCTCTGCTGGCAGGCCAAATGGCTATTTAAGAGAAAGGGGAGTGAAACATAGATTCAGTAGCCTCTGAAGTAGCTTTTCAAGGAAAAAACTGCCAACAATAGTGCATGAAAATGCTGTTGTTCCTCTAATTTTTCTCATCCAAGAGTCTTGTTATATCGCCAGACCACTTCACTGGGTATCATTGTTTTATGGCATTAATGCACGTTCCTGAAAGGCTCTCTCTGTTTCCCCTCCACTAATAACTTTTCCCCATAGAATTATTTCCTTTCCAGCATTTGATCTTTTCCCTATATTTGGTCATCTCCAGGCTCTAGTGTGAGAAACTCTGACCAAAAGTATTTTAAGAGCAACAATGAAAAGTTCCAACTAGTGATGAAGTCATCATTTTTGTTCATTTAGTTGTGGATTTACTTTCTTTCTTTTAGTCCAGTCATTTGGTGCTGTGTAAATAAAAGCCTAATAATGACTATATAGGAATTCTGAAAATGAAAAAATTTTTAAAGGGACATGTGTTTAAGGCAGCCAGGAGAATAGAAGAGGGTTTTGCTCAGTCCCTAGGACAGTTCTATGCTATAAAAGCTTCTTGCAAAAGGTGAAATTTGTATGTTGTAGTGTGTCACTTGGTTGTGTCTGACTCTTTGTGACTCTGTGGATTGTAGCCCGCCAGGCTCCTCTGTCCATGGCTTTCTCCAGGCAGGAATTCTGGAGTGGGTTGCCATACCCTCTTCCAGGGGATCTTTCCAGTTCGGGGATCAAACCCGCAGGCAGAATCTGCATTGCAGGCAGATTCTTTACTGTCTGAGCCACCGGGGAAATTTGTATGCTAAATCTCTTTTAACATCTCTTTGTATGCTAATCTTTTCATGTAACTTAAATTGGGGGAAACCATTTCTTTTTTTTTTTGGTGAAACTGTGAGTGCCTGTTTGTTTATGTGTGTTGGGGGACTGTGTAAGTGAGAGAGGATCATTAGAACAGCAGCAAACCCCAGGCTTGCTGGATGTCCTGTTTATTCATTTGTTCATTCATTCATCAATAACACAAGTACCTGCAAAACTCCTATTAGTTCATTAGAGGAGGGTATATTATGTGTTTTTTTTTTAAAAAGTTCTTCAGGCCCCGTCCTTGTAGAGAACTGAAGAAGCAAGGCATTCTAAATAAAATAGAGATCATCTTGAGGTCCTAATATCATTAATAAAAGCTAACATTTATTGAGAACTCAGTCTGTGTGGGTCACCAATGCACATGACCCATTGCAGAAATTTCTGTAACTTTGGAACTTGATCCCTGAGTTTTTGTTTTTTTTTTTTAAACTGTATGTGCTCTCAAAGCTTTTTGAGGACAAATTATACACTTATTTGATAGGAGATTAAATGACTGCTACTTAATCGATCTGATAGGAGCAAGGAGTTCTTCTTATTTGCTGTGCATCCATCTCCTAGAGGGATCCCAGCCTGCAAATATATTCTGACAGGATGAAGGGTCTCTGACATAATCTGTGTTAATACCAACAGTTACATACATGGCCTCTGTGGCTGGTTATTTTCCTGTGAGAGAGGACTGTTGTTATCTTCATTGCTGAGAAAGAGACTAACGTTTGAAGAGGTGCAGCGCCTTGGCCCAGGAGGCATGGCTCTAGAGACAGACGGGGCACTGGGATGTAGACTGTTACACATCGCTGTATGGGGGTGTCGGGTGAGGAGGGGCCAGCTGTTGGAAAGGGATGCAAGTGGGTGGACACAAGAAGGAAGAGAAAACCATGTGCTCCTCAGGGAATTTTGTGGGACGGACCACATCACCCCCCTTCCAGGGAATGGGAGACCTTCTGATTGCTTGCATCCCAGGATTGCAGAAAAACAGTGCAAAACAGTGGGGGCCCGCTGACTCTGAGCTAGTGAAAGTACATACCTGTCAGGTCTCTGGTTTCTTGAGCTCCTCAGGGCCGAAGCCCTCAAGCTGTCCTCTGGCTTCCAGGCCCCCACTGTGCTACCCCATTCTGGCTCTCTTCTCCTCCTTTCTCCAACTCTGCCAGCAAAATACTCACTCCCTTGATCTCAGCTCAGTGTCAAGAAGATTTAAGTAATTCCTGCTAAGGTGCCATCACTTGGCCTTCTCTGGAGCTTTCTCGTCAAGATGCGTCTCTAATTGGTGGTATGTATAATGAAAATACCTTTATTTTTTTAAAAACGAGTCCTCTGCACCAAGTAAATAATAGTGAACAATCAGTAGCAGCCAAGAACATGCTAAGTAACTCTCACAGCAACCCAATGAGGTAAATATTCTTTCCAATTTATAGATAAAGAAATGGGAGTCTGAGAGAGGTTGAATAATTTGCCTAAGGACACATAGCTAGTAAAAGTAGCTGGAATTTCAAACCTTAATGTTAACCATTACTCTGTTTTGCCTCTCAGAGGTCAGCACCTTGACACGCTGCTTCTGAGATGTGTACAATTTAACTCCACTCTCATATCACAGGAGGGGGAAGACTTGGCCTTGGTCCATCCGTCCACCCACGCGTCCAGTGTTTACTGAGGGCCCATTATGGGGCTGATGCTTTGCTGGGGTAGGTGTACTGAAATGAATTAAACTTGTGAGATGAATTAAACTGTATTGTTAGACCAGCATATAGTGCATGTGTGGGGGGATGACAGGGGGTGGCGGGGGAGCAGGAAGTCATGTGTGAATGGGAAGGGGTGAACTGAAGGCCCAGGAGAGGCACACTAAGAAAATATCTATGATAATTGCTGACAGTGAGATGAGTACAGTGTTGGGAGAAAATGGAAGGTAAAGTGATTTTTGAAATTAAAGCAGGAAAAAAGCAGAAAAAAGAAATCTGATTGATTTAAGGCTTTTTAAGAGATGTGATTCTACCTTTCCCCTAAATTTTAATGAATAACTCACTTCAGAATTAAACAGCAGCCAGGTGGTGTTACTCTCACTTGCTAATGAATGTAACTGGCTCCCTTTGGCAATACAGAAGGCGGGGGTGGGGGGTTGGGGGGGAGCAGGAGAGTGTTTTCAGGTACTGAAGTTGGCTATTGATTTTCAACAGGCATAGCCTACGGCAGCATTTCCCAAATTCACTGATAAGGCAGCATTTTCCAAATCACCTGAGGCTCTTGTTAAAATGATTTTTAGGCCCCATTCAGGATAATAACAGAGAAGGCAATGGCAATCCACTCCAGTACTCTTGCCTGGAAAACCCCATGGATGGAGGAGCCTGGTGGGCTGCAGTCCATGGGGTCGCTAGGGGTCGGACACGACTGAGCGACTTCACTTTCACTTTTCACTTTCACACATTGGAGAAGGAAATGGCAACCCACTCCAGTGTTCTTGCCTGGAGAATCCCAGGGACAGGGGAGCCTGGTGGGCTTCCATCTATGGGGTCACACAGAGTCGGACACGACTGAAGTGACTTAGCAGCAGCAGTAGCAGCAGGATAATAAATACCTCCAGTGATTCATGCTGCCTGGGAGGTTTGGGAAATACTGGTCCACAGGATGTTGTGGGAGGGCAGGGCATGACTTTATCTTCTGAAATGGTTATCCCTAAAGAATATATGTGTATATATGTCCCTAAAGAATATATGTATAATATATGAATATATTTGTGTGTATAACAAAGTCACTTTGCTATACGGCAAAAATTAACACAACGTTGTAAATCAACTATATTTTAATAAAATAAAAATATTAAAAGAAAAAGAAATGGTTGTCCTAGGGCTCCTGAAGCATCCTTTATCCCTTGGGTGCCTTTGACCTTATAGTTCTTTCTCAGAAGAGTGTTTTAAATGCATAAGATAAAATACAATGAACCACAAAGGATACCAATTATATCAAACTGTAGTTACAAATTTTTAAAAAATATATGTGATTCTTTAATAATGCATTAAATGATAAGACCTAAGTGCAGGCCTCAAATTCCTATAGTTTCAGAGTACTGATGAGTGTAAATGCTATTTTGGTGTCTGTAAAAACTGTAATGCGATTTGAAAATATAAACATCTGTGATTTCTACTGGTGACACAAAGGATTTCTTCTGCTGTGGGTTGATGCTGACATTCATAATTGAAGGAAATGCTTAATTTTGGTTTAGTGAAAATAAAGAAGTAATTTTATTTATATCCAAGTTGATGGATTCCTCAGGTTAAGAATTTCTGCTCTAAGGGGTGGAATTTTAGTTGTTTTAGGGAGATATCCAAGGGGTAGATATGGAATTACTTCTCTGATTAGCCTCTTCACTCTATTTTTGCTTGCCACAGTCCAGTTTGGTACATCTAGGGTAGACCCATCAGTCTGTATTTAGAACAAGCAGCTCCCTGTAATGAAGGTTTAGCTCAACCCTGAGGCCCATTCCCACAGAGAATCCTGGTCACTAGGATATTGCCAGAAATTTCTTGAGGTTGGATGACACTTTAGAAATGACAGCAGAGGGACTTCCCTGGTGATCCAGTGGCTAAGACTCCTTATTCCCAATGCAGGGGGCCCGAGTTTGATCCCTGGTGGTGGAACTAGATCCCACATGCCACAGGTAAGACCTAGCACAGCCAAATAAATAAATATATATTAACAGAAAAAAAGAAATGACAGTAGAAACACTCTCCAAGCCCTTCCAGCTTTCATAGTCTATGACTTCCATCAAAATCCAGAGTTTGGTGAAGAGACTCCTGGTGTTTTTGTTTCCAGAGGGGAACTCTTAAATTGCTGTCATTTGGGGTTTTTGGACAATGGTGAAAGTTTCCTTTAAAAAGTCTTTATTTTTAACAATCAGGATCATTACAAGGTCCAAAGGCACCTCTCCCCAAAATAGTGCTGTTCTTTTCTGTCACCATTTTCTGACCTGGACCATGCTCTCTGTGGTGAGTGCCCCAGGCTGAACCCACTCGGCACTTTTTTGCTTGTTTGTATTACCTAACCCTCGAATCTTTCCTTCAGTCCACACTGGGACCCAAATACTCTGCAGTTAGTATTCTCAATGTTCCTGTGGCTGCTTACGCTGCCTTTCTGCCCTGATACAAGTGCATTAAACATCACAAAAGGTGCTTAACCGAGTGGAACAAGATGGGATGTTTGTGCTTGGAAAAGGAGCTCTAAACAGACTGAAGCTTCTAAAGCAGGAAATTAAAAACTTGAGAGGGAATCTGAGATAGAAATATTTGGTATAGCCCAGAAAAGAGTTTTCACAAAAATGCTGCAAACTGAATTAAAGAGATGGCCAGGGCCCTCTGGAATATAATGTACTCTGAGGTCACCTGCATAGTTTTTGTCCTCAACTTCTCTGCAAGGCCTGAGGACAGAGAAATCTGAAGAAGGGTAGTGACTGGCCCCCTCTAGTCCCTTTTAATATACTGTCCAAGCCCAGCCTTCTTGTGTGCCTTCATGATGAAAATGGTACCCATGAAAGCCACTGTGATGCATTCTTGCTGACAGTGTTCCTTGTTCTTTCCAATTGTCCTTGGATTCCACTGGGAATCCCTGAGATTCCTGAGCAGTTGATGTGTTCTATGGAAGGTTCACATAACCTGTGCCAAACTGATTATTCTCTGCAGTGATTGATTAAGAGAAAATTGTGTGCCATAAACCAATTCAATCCAAGTACATCTGGATACTTCTAATAGAAATTCTGGGATATATATTTTCTCTCTTGCTGTGAATGGCATGGTGTGCAATGTGAGATCTATAGCTTACCCTTTGCCAAAGGATAAGGCCAGGATATGGAAGAAGACAGAGCTGAGAGAATTGTAGAGAGATGGAACTGGCACCCTGTTCAAACTGTGCCTGCAGTCCACCCTACCACAGGACAGGAGAGCCAATGCATTGAAAGACAAACAACGTTCATTGTTTAAGTCAACTGGAGTTAAAGTTTCTTTTACTTACAGATAAAAGTGTATTAACTAAGATATCTATAGATTGCACTTTAGTTATCAGAGCACTTTTTTAGTTGATGACAGTTGAGCCTAAATCAACCCTTTGAGTTAGGGAAAGCGTAGTTGTCATTTTCATTTTATTCATGTAACTCCATGCCTTCTGACTCCCAATTCTGAGTCATTCTCATAGCATGACTGTATCAAAATAACATTCATCCCAGTGAATTCCAGCGGAAGCACAAAGTTATATGACATTTTATTGCCTATCTCTCCCCCACTTCTTGTTTTAATAAAACCCACATTTTCACTTTTTCTTTTCTATCCTCCCTTGTGACTAAAATTGGCCTTATATTCCGGTTCTGGCCAATTAGACTTAAATGAATTCACTTAGAGAAACCTGCAAACCACTCCAGGAAAGGATTTTTTTTTTTTCTTTCCCTGCTGTCCCCACCCATCCTATTTTTGAATATGGCCATGATGCTGAGGGCAATAGTAGCCCTCTTGTGAGCAGCATGAGGAAGTGAGTCAGTTTACCGAGGATGGTGATCAGAAAGAATGGGAGAGTCTGGTCCTTGATGACATGTGAGGCAGCTGACCCAATACCCACACAGCCCCTTCCTCCAGGATTCTGATTATGTAAGAAAAGTAAGTCCTATTTGTTTAAGCTATAGTGAGTCAAATTTTCCAATATTTACAGCCAAAACATTCGTAACTCAAACAAACTGGTGTCTGGCATGATGAGCCAATTTCCCTTTGAAGGAGGAGGTCTGGCCAATGTGAGCCAATATTCCCTTCAAACAGTATGGATGCATTCAAATCAAAGGACAGGAAGCTGGGAATTTGACAGTTAATTTTGCACTCTCCTGGTGTCTTCTCACATTCATCCTGCCCCCCTGGGGACCCTTGGGCCCACAGTGGTCTCTGTGGTCAACACTGCATCCTCTCCCCTTCTTTCCTCTTTGGTATGGTCTTGTAATTACTAGACCAGCTACCCAAACTGTATGGTCATTAAGACAAGTTAGTGGGAGTAACAGTTTGTTCTTCCCTGAGACACATGGATTTATGTATTCATGATTCCTTTAAGAGCGCAGAGTGTTCTTATTTCTCTTTAACCACCCAGTCTGCTTCTGAAGTCCACAGGGAGCTGGCATTTAGACTAAGGAAAATATACAGACTCGGGTAGGGTAGGGAGACCTGATCCTCTGGAATAGAATCTTCTGTTATCTTAATTGGTTGTCTGTTAATGATAGTTACTTAATGCCATATTTTGTCTTTTGTTGAGACAGGCCCTTAGTTGACTGTTGGAGGAAGTGATGCAGAGATAATAAGTTGCATTTACTACAGCCTTGAAGCAAATGGGTAGGACCAAAAAGAGGTCACAAAGCCCATTTCCCAGTGGAGAGATGTCTTTGCTCCACCAAATCTTTTTTGTTTGATTTCAGACTTATGTGACCATCCTCTTGGCCACTGAACGCCTGCTTGTTGTAAATAACCTGTTGGACAGAGGGTGTATTGGTTTTGATGAGGAGAAACAGGAGCTTCTCCAATGGAGAAAAGCCACAGATATAACCTGCAGGGAGCCCACTAAGGCCTTTGGAGAGAAGTCATGCTGGCCTTCTGCAGACTCAGGTGCTCCTCTATGCTCAGCAGTAGAGTGGGGGCACCATCCATATTGGTGGGCCAGAAGGAGATACAGTGGGTGTCTAGTGTGGGAAAGTCACACTGTCCATCTCCTATACCAATATCTACAGAGATTCTCCAACCGTGATCCATCCAGAGTCCTGGAAACAATCACAGGTGGACAGCCAAAGAGGCCCTAAGTGCACGGACACCAAAAGCCTGGTTTTATTTCAGATGCAATTAAGATGCTTATCAGAGGGAAGGTTCTCTTCCTGCATTTTTTTCTGACATTCGATCTTCTGAAAGACTGAAGAAATCCTTATAGCATATAGGGATAGACAGAAACACTTTTGAGGTGGGGTTTGGGGATGTTCTGAAGTGTTGACTAATCCATCCACACTGGGTTATGGCTGCTAAGTCTTCTCTATTGAACAGAAATATATGCTTCTAACTCCTTTTCAGTATCATTATTAAAAAATAAAAGTTCATTGTAGCAATAGATGTAGCTGCAGATGGTAATAGCAGAAAAGGTCTATCTAATGCATACTGTGCATAGCAGGTTCATTTAACCATTCATACATCAGATATTTATTTAGCACATATTATGTGCCAAGTAGTATGTTTGGACTATGGGGGAAAAGGGACGAAGACATGGCTTCTGACTTCAAGAATGTTTCTAATTGGGTTAGGAGGGCATGGCAGCCCACTCCAGTATTCTTGCCTGGAGAATCCCCATGGACAAAGGAGCCTGGTGGCTACAGACAATGGGGTCACAAAGAATTGGACACGACTGAGTGACTAAGCACAGCAGTTGGGTTGATGGAAAGGTCAAGATAATTACAAGACCCTTTACCATCAGGAACATCCTAATGGAAAAATAAATGTACAGTTTTTTACTCTGAGTATTCCCTTAGCCTTGAAATCTATCCCAGTCAGCCTAGTTGCTTTTATTCTTGAATTTCCTTTTCTGTCTTCTTGATTTTGTTCCTTTATCTCTCCCCGTTGAGATCATAAGTCTAATTTTAGTTCCCAGTCATTCTTTAATATGGTTACTCGGGTAAGCAGTCTGTGTTCGAGGTTTTTGCTCTCCTGTGATATGTCATACTTAATTAACTGTCATCTTCACTATTAATATTAACTGAGATATTAATTTGATGAATTTTAATTTCTCTTAATCATGGCATCATTTTGAGCCTTCATTGGATACCTCTTTAGAATGATACACAGTGCAGAGGAGAAATATTAATAGTGTATTAAGGTGTTTTAAAAAAACTCCTTAGTAATTGCATGTTTTCCTGGTAGGAATATCTGTTTCTTGAACAGGTGTGGGCACCCCAATTTCCTTGTTAGCAAATGGATGTTTTGTCTTGATCACCTCCTGACTCTGTTTTGCACTTTCCAGTGAAAATACTTTCAAATTTAAGAAACATTTCTTTCTGGAAGAATTCTCCAGGGTCTGCTGCATTATCTAACTGGTGAGGGCTCTGTACTATTAATGGAGGCATCGAAAATAAAAATTCGGTCTTTTCCTGTGGAAGCAGAGTGTGGAGAGCTGGTACCCAGGAGGAAAGTGCCAAGTCCAAGGGCAGCTGAGCCATCAGAAGTCTGGTCCATTCGCAGACTGTTCTTTCTCTCTTTTTTTCTCATTTTCTCTGCTCTGTTTCTCTTACCCTCCCACCCCCCTTTCCTGTTTCCTCTCATTCAGTAAAAAGATTTCATTAAAAAAGAATTCCTCTGCCCTTGCTGCACATCCTCACCCCTATGTATTAATATATTGAAACACTGATGAGTATGGCCATTGGACCGCCTCCCCCAGCCCGCCATGTCTTTGCAGCATGACTGACATGGAGAGTAAACCTGGTGCATTTTTTAGGACGAATCCCGTTACTCAAGTCCAGTCACCTGGATGCTGGAGGCCCAGGGAAGAATCATTCCCAGCTCCCTGTTTCTGACCTGGGCAAGTAATGCTGAATAAATGCTGCTCTCAAGACCTTCACTTCCCTCGTGAAAGGGAGAGTACCAGGAACTCTCCTTCCTTCCCCAGATCCTGGATCATGGCAGGGAGCATTCCGAGCCCAGGCGCCAGATGCTCGGGGAAGACAGAGGCAGGCACGGTCACATGGGAAGCTCGTACCTGCGGCCTACTCACCTCCAGGTACACCACCCAGGGCATTACCAGGGTGGCCACCAGCAGGTCCGCCACGGCCAGGCTCACCACCAGATAGTTGGTGGTGGTCTGCAGGGCCCGTTCCTTCAGCACAGCCACACACACTAGACCATTGCCGAAGACGATCGCCAGGATGAGTGCGCAGTAGGAGAGGGCATAGTAGGCGTGCGGGCGGGCCCGGCCGGCCCCTGTGGAGTTCTCTGCTGCACAGGTCACGTTGATGTGGCCCCCCAGCTGGTTGAGAGGTGCCATCGCCTGGAGGGAGTGGGGTAACCCCCACACGTTTCCTGGGAGGAGATAGAAAACAATGTCAGTCAAGTCAGACTCTTGGGAGTTTGACTTGCTTGGGTACATTTTTCAATTTATTTCTTTAACAGATATTTTATTGAGCACTTTCTATATGCTAGACACTATTCCAAGCCCTGGATATACAGCACTGAGAAAAGGGAGAAAAATTCCTGCCTTTGTGAAGCCTCCATTCCAGAGGAGAAGACAGTAGTAAGATAAATAAAACATGTAGTATGTTTGATGAAGGTCTTCACAGGGGGCTTAGTGGTGGCTCTTGCCAATGCAGGGGATGCAGGTTCCATCTCTGAGTGGGGAAGATCCTCTGGAGCAGGAAATGGCAGCCCACTCCAGTATTCTTGCCTGGAGAATTCCACAGACAGAGGAGCCTGATAGGCTACAGTTCATGGGGTCACGAAATAGTCGGACACAACTTAGAGACTAAGAAAACGACAACAATGTGTTCGATGATGATATGTATTTTGAAGAACAATAATTTAGGGAAGGAGGTGAGGACACGGTGAGGATTGTGTGTGTGTGCGATTCTGCACTAGTGTGGGGAAGTCACAGTGTCCATCTCCTATACCAATAACTAGATGGACATTGTGACTTTCCCACACTAGACAGTCAATAGGGGTCGGAGTGAAGTTTTTAACTTGAGTAATCAGGAAGCCCTCAGGGAGACGGTGACCACTGGGTCATCACTTGGAGGACCCAAGGAAGCCGACTGCACAGAGCCAAGCAGAAGGAACAGCAAGTACAGAAGGCAGCGGCTGGTGGGTGGAAGGGGCTGCGGGGAGACCAGTGTGCCTGGAGCCAGGTGAGGCAGGGGCAGAGTGGAAGGGTGTGAGGTTGAGAGGCCGTGCAGGGCCCTTGAAAGAACCTCACTTGGACTCTGAGTGAGCTGGGTAGCCGCTGCAGGATGACAACCCCAACTCTACCACTCCCTAACTCTGGGGACTTGGGCACATCGCTTCACCTTGCTGAGCTTCGTTTTCCTTCTCGGTAAAATGGGGAAATAATGGAACTTGTCCAAATAGGGATTTTGTGAAGATTAAATGAGTTATAATATATGTTAAGACATTGATAGCCATGCCCGACACCTAGAAAGTGATGTGTTAGCTCTTTCTCTGATGGGTCCTTTTCTCTTGGCTTCCCACTCCCCTTTCCTTTTTCCCCTCCCGCTCCACCCCCTCCCATTGCCTGCATTTGCCTTCTCCCCTGCCTCCCTCAGTCTCTCTTCACTTCCTTCAGTCTACCGTTCTTTCTCTTGGGTCTTAGGTAGTAGGACATGGTGGTTGTGGAGACTGGATTATGGGAGAAAGTCTGAAGAGTAATGGGGTTTAGAGGCAGTATAGTGGTTTTTATATTTAGGAAAAATCCATGTGTGGAATTTTATTTGAAACCTCCTAATTATTTCATTTTATATTTTTGGCTGTGCTGTGCAGCTTCTGGGATCTTAGTTCCCAGACCAGGAAGTGAACCCACATCACGACAGTGAAAATGCCGGGTCCTAACCACTGGTACATGCATGCTAAGTTGCTTTCTGTCAGACTCTTTGTGACCATATGGACTGCAGCCCACCAGGCTCCTCTGTCCATGGGATTCTCCAGGCAAGACTACTGAAGTGGGTTGCCATGCCCTCCTCCAGGGGATCTTCCCGATGTAGGGATTGAACCTGCGTCTCCTGCAGCTCTAGCATTGCAGGCTGCTTCTTTACCATTGAGCCACTGGGGAAGCCCCCTAACCACTAGATGACCAGGGAATTCCTGAAACTTCCTAATTTTTAAAGACTCATTACTAATTTAAAAAATATTTAAGCCTTATGAAGTCTCCCATCCCCCCCCAAAAATCCCGCATCCATGGGTCAATGAACCATATGTCACCAGTTTTTGATCTCTGACATAGTTCAATGCTCTCACTTTTCAAACAGGGAAATTGAGATGTAGAGAGATTAGTAACATAACTTAAGTCATACAGGTTCTTAGGGAACCAGCATGCAGGCCTTCCAGTGCTCTTCTTTGGCATCTGAAAGCCATGGTAGCTGTCATATTACTATCCACTAGGAAAAGCCAACCTTCCAACTGTGGGGTTGTTTGATGTAGAGTGGGAAAGGCAACAGAGCTCATCAGTTGACCAACAACACCAACCTGTTGGGGCCAGAAGGGACTCCGGGCCCTTAAAGCCAGGTGTGTGTATCCGTGGGGGATAAGAGGGAAATGCCTTTGTGCCAAGAGTAGCAGTCCCTTTGGTCCGGGAAGATCCCACATGCCACATGCTGGGGAAGCAGAAAGTTTGTAGCGTATAGCATGACCCTGAGACCTGGGCAGAGTGCTTCCTGGGGACTCTGTGCTTCTGAGGGCTTCACTCTGGACCCCATCTGGTCATAACCTCCCCAGAGGATGAAGTTGTGCCTTCCCATGGCACCAAGGAGCAGAACCACCTGGAGTCCACACTCCCTTTCTAGACTATACTCTTTATCTATTTATCTATGTGGATATATTTGCATGTGTACATATGTAATTTAATTAATTTCTTAATTTATGGCCAAGCAGGTTTTCATCACTGTGCAAACCTTTTTCTAGTTGTGGCAAGTGAGGATTACACTGTAGCTGTGGTGTGCGGGCTTCTCATTGCAGTGGCTTCTCTCGTTGTAGAGAATGGGCTGTAGGGCACGTGGGCTTCAGTAGTTGCATCTCCTGAGCTCTAGAGCACAGGCCTGATAGTTTTGGTGCATGGGCTTTATTGCCTCGTGGTATGTGGGATCTTCCCGGACAAGAGATTGAACCCATGTCTCCTGCATTGGCCGGAGGATGCTTTACCACTGGACCACTGGGGAGGCCCTCTAGACCATACTCTTGGTATCAGGATCACAGGATTCTCTGCCCAGACTGCTTAGACCCTATTTCTAGGCCTCATTTTGGATTTGTCACCCTGAAGGAAGACAGTGGCATATGTTTGGGACCCATAGGCTCCTGGGGCAGCTGTTTGGGGGAGTTTGGATGAATAGCTTGGAGGCAGCCTGAGATGGGGAGAGAAGACAGAGTCCCTGGGACAGGATGGGGAGTGGGGTAGTTTCTCCTGCCTTCTCACATTTTGCATGGCACTCTTAAGGCCTGGGAATCCTAAATTCAAACCTGGCCTTCCAGATTTTTGAAAAGGTACCTTTATTAAGGCAGGAGGAGTAAACATTTCCTTCAATACTCTTTGTTAGTTACAACTAAACTGTGTAGACGTGGAGTATATGGGCCCCCATGGGAATTCTTGCTCCAGGCCCCAGGTTGGTGGCCAGGATTTGCTCTCAATTCTGCTAACTGCAGCTCTCCTTTGATTTGAAGATTGGCTTATTCCTGGCTGTCATTTTGTATCTCATTTTGAATGTTTCAGCCTGGAATGTGAAAGTGTTAAATTGAACAAATAATTAATTGTAAGGGGCGAGCAGTTTGGAATGAATTCAGAGGATTGTTTAAAAAAAAAAAAACGTTCTTTATCTTGGCACACTGTTTGCACTAAATATATTTTAAAGCATAATAATAATTTTTGATAATAATTATAATTTTCTCATTATTCGGAGAAGGGCAGCCACTACCCCAGAGATAGCACTGTTACTGCCAAGAGCTTTTGGAAAAATACAAAGCTTTCTGATTGTTCAAGGATATTTTCACCTTTGAGACAGTCTCAGGCCTGGAACATTTTTGCTTCTGCAACTAGGCCATGTTGGAAATCAGTGGCCAGGAATCACATTTTCTTGGGGTCTGCAGTTGGGTAGTGATTTCTTGGCCTTATCTCATCTTTTGGATAGGAGGGAAGCATAAAACCTTGGGATATTTGTTACCATTGTGCTGGACATTTTACTCTGCTGAGGTTTGGCAGCTACTTAAAAATAGCACAGCTGAGTGTCAGTGACTAATTATATGAAGGGAAACCCTTGACTCTGAAAATCAATTCTGAGCCTGATGTTGGAATCACCATTGCAATTTCTAATTTACTTACTTTTTGCGTTACACTAGTGCTAGTCTTCGGAGAAGGCGATGGCACCCCACTCCAGTACTATTGCCTGGAAAATCCCATGGAGAGAGGAGCCCGGTGGGCTGCCGTCTATGGGGTCGCACAGAGTCGGACACGACTGAAGTGACTTAGCAGCAGCAGCAGCAGCTATAGTCTTAGATTCTTTTTTTTTCTTTTTTTAATTTTTATTGGAGGCTAATTATTTTACAATATTATATTGGTTGGTTTTGCCATACATTGACATGAATCTGCCTCGGGTGTACATGAGTTCCCCCTCCCAAACCCCCCTCCCACCTCCCTCCTCCCCTTATCCTCCCTCTGGGTCATCCCCTCGATGCATGTTACAGTCTTAGATTCTTTAGCGTAGCTGTAGGGTAAGTCTTGGTTGCCCAGGCAGTTCCTGATGGGTTGTAGGTGTGGGAGATGAAAGCAGAAAATGACTGAGATGCTAGGTTACTCCCTATTTCTCAGCTAATTGTTTCAACTTCCTCCCTCCTTAGATTTTATTTAGATTTTTTTTTTTTTTTTAACCAGCACTGCTTATATAACACAGAACGGGGCTGGGTTTTCTCTTTGCTTTCTTCTTTTGATAGATAAGCTATCAAGTAAACTGATCTCAGGTAGAAGAAGTAGAGTCTAGAGAATTTGTGAACTTAATATTCACTCTCTAAGTGGACTTCCCTGGTGGTCCAATGGTTAGGAATCTGCTTGTCAATGTAGGGAACAAGGGTTCAATCCCTGATCAGGGAAGATTCCACATACTACGGGGCAACTAAGCCTGAGTGCCACAACCACTGAGCCCATACTCTAGAAGCTATATGCTGCAACTACTGAAGCCTGCACACGCTAGAGCCCATGCTCCGCAACAAGAGAAGTCACTGCAATGAGAGGTCCACACACTGCAACTAGAGAGTAGCTCTCTTTTGCTGCAACTAGAGAAAACCCACACACAGCAATGAAGACCCAGCCCAGCTGGGAAAAAAAAGTCACTCTCTAAGTCAGGCAGTTCAGTCACTCAATTTTGTCTGAGTCTTTGCCGTCCCATGGACTGCAGCACGTCAGGCCACCCTGTCCATGACCAACTCCCGGAGTTTACTCAGACTCATGTTCATTGAGTCGGTGATGCCATCCAACCATCTCATCCTCTGTTGTCCCCGTCTTCTCCTGTCTTCAATCTTTCCCAGCATCAGGGTCTTTTCCAATGAGTCAGTTCTTTGTATCAGGTGGCCAAAGTATTGGAGTTTCAGTCTCAGCATCAGTCTTTCCAATGAATATTCAGGACTGATTTCCTTTAGGATTGACTGGTTGGATCTCCTTGCAGTCCAAGGGACTCTCCAGAGTCTTCTCCAACACCACAGTTCAAAAGCATCAATTCTTTGACTCTCTAAGTAATTCATAACAATAGCCTGATTTCCTCATCAGCAAAATGAGGACAATCATACCCACTCTATAGGGTTATTATAATGATCAAATAAAATTATATATGCAAAGTCTTGGGACTATTGACAACTGGGGCTGGAAAATTCTTTGTTGGGGTGAAGGGTTACTGTTTTCTATATTGTAGGATTTTTAGCAACATCCCTGACATCTACCCACTAGATGCCAGTAACACAGCCCTTCTTCCAGCTGTGACAGTGAAACAAGTCTCTGACATTGTCACTGTCCCTTGTGGGGCAAAATTGCTCTCCCCGTTGGGAATCATGGCTCTAACATCATGTCTGGCACATTTCACTTAAATTATTGTAGCTTTTATTGTTTAAGGGCAAGTGGGACTAGGTGAAGGAATCAAATAAACTACAATTGCAAAGTGTCTAATGGACCTGGAAATTAGGAGATTACTGATGACCTCAGCGAAGGGTATTAGTTAAGAGTGGATGGAGGTGACAGTGGAGATGGCAAGGACTAGAAGATTATTGCTGGTCTTACTCTTTCAAGAATCGTTACGTATCACACTACTTACAAATTTTAATGAGCCTTTTAATTTCTTACACAGTCTAGAGTTTATTGTAGCATCTCTTTGAGTGAGTGTCTAATCTACTTTAAAAAGCAGAGGGACAGAGTGTGGTCAGGCCCCCATCAGCTATGACATGCATTCTGTTTTGATGATATTCAGTCCCTCAGTGTGGAACCACAGTCTTCTTGGAATATCTGTACGTTGTCTCATCTGGGCTCCTGGTTCCATACCAGACTCCCATGGAGTTTGTTAGGAAGTTACTCATTAAGATTTACAGGGTTTTAATTATTTGTTTTCTTTCTTTGAGAACATGGAGTTAAGCAAAACATAACAAAAACAAAAACACCTTGAGTTCTCAACCTCCTTCTGAAGATAAGAGTCACTACCACTTCTGGCTGCTCCTCTGTACTAGGCACTAGTACTTTACAGATATTACCTCAGTTTAATATTTATAATAACCCTGAAGGTAGATATTGATATCTTCTTTTTACAGATTAAGAAACTGAGACAGAATTTCAGTAACTTTCCCAGGATTACACAGTATATGGGTCTGAATTGAGCCCAACTTTAATCGTGTGTCTTCCTAAATCCAAAATTTGTGACCTATTTAATGTATCTATGCTGACTCCCCTGGTAGCTCAGATGGTAAAGCGTCTCCCTATAATGTGGGAGACCCAGGTTCAATCCCTGGGTTGGGAAGATCTCCCAGAGAAGGAAATGGCAACCCACTCCAGTATTCTTGCCTAGAAAATCCCATAGATGGAGGAGCCTGGTAGGTTACCATCCATGGGATCGCAAAGAGTCGGACACGACTGAGCGACCTCACTTTCACTTTCTTTCATGCTGGAGGTGGAAGTCGCTATGGGCAATCATTTCCAGGTGACAACAGGGTTGCAAGACCAATTACTTGTATCACAGATCCCTGTCTTTTGCCATCTCTGAACTTTCACTCAGTTATATCCTGATCTCTAGTCTCCAAGGCTTTTCTGGCTTGGCACTTCAATTCAGACTTGCTATATTGCCTGAAAAAATTAATAATTATAGCTAACATTTATAAGCATTATTTTATCTAAACCTCATAACAACTTGATGAAAGAAATAGGTTCTATTGTATCCCCATCTTTGCAGATGAAGAAAGTAACAGAAAGGTTAAGGATCTCACTGAGGTCATACACCAGTAATTATGGAGCTGATTCAACCCAAGAACTGTCTGTTTCCAGAGCCCCATGTTCTTAACTTCCCCATTATTCAGGTGAGAGAGACACGCCAGAAATGGGGGCTAATTTTAAAACCTCGCTTTTTCAGAGTATCTTGTGCACATGACCTGACCAAGCACAGTGAAGTCAATGCAGGTGCACGCTGCACATAGAAACAGTGGGAGGTACATTGTCATTATTATTAGAGGTAGTCTTTAGCATTTCTATGGCACTTTATTCTTGAAAATTGTGTCTAATTTATTTTTCTACTGAAGATTCATAAGCGAATTGAAATCCATAGCTTATTTATATATTTGGGCACATTTACATTGTTGGGAAATATACAGAGAAAAATCATAGCTGGTTATTGAGATCCAGTAGCTAAGGTTTTATAGTTTTTCCTTCATTAAACTTGCCCAGTAAAGTAGAGCATCCCCACTCTCCATCACAAATTCTGATATCTGAATATCTTACCATTCTAGTCAGAGGTAAAATGGGGAACTCGATGGATTAGTCAGTCAATAAGCAAATATTGATTGATGACAACTTCAATGTATTAGAAATTGAATTTAGTATTGGGTAAAATCTACTTGGCATTTGTTTTAATTAACATTCCATAATAAGCAGCTTTCTGTATAGATTCATTAGTATCAGGTATGCACTTGAATGCTGTCAGTATTTAGTCTGCTCAACACCTCTGCATACTGCTAGCCAAGCAGACCCTTGAAAATGTTCAACTATAAATAAACAGCATCTGAGTAAGAATCTTTCTCATATTGTATCTGCTTCTCTTTGGCTACAAGAAATCCAATGCAGTTTCAAGCAGCAATTCTTCACTCTTACCTAAGGACAGGCATTTTACTGAACTTTTAGTGCCAGTAAGCAAACGGCTTCACCTATAAAATTCAAGCAGGATGCAGAATGTGTCTAGATTCCAAGTTTCACTTTGCTATTGCTGCGTTATTATTTGTGCATTCATTTTGATAGTATTTGGTTAAACTGAAGGCATGAACTGGAACAAATGTCTAATTGCAACAACTTCCATTGACCTAATAAGCTACAGTAAGTAATGAAAGTCCCACAATTAAACAACAATATCCTCAAAATCATCTGCCATCATTAAAGAAAATATACACAATCATCATCTCAAGTACTGCATATCTCTGTTGGGAATAATTGGATTCTGACTTGGAAGCAGCCTAACTTAAAATAGACCATTGAAAACAGTGCCTCTCCAAACACTCAGCTCTGGATTACCAGGGTGCTGAATTGAGAAGTTTAAAATAACAGACCCTTTCAATTAAGTAAAACCCTTAAGAGGAAAATAATCAACTTCCATACAAATCCCAGGAATAGTAACAGCTTTTTATTTTTCATTTTAAAATTCTGCCTTGATATAGTTTCTAGAGCCCATGAAAATCTAATTTGGGGGGGAAAAGGAGAAAGAAAATACGTTTCTACTGTCCAAAAAATGAGGAGGAAATGAAAACAGTTTCCTCAGGGGTTCAGGTTTTTAAGAGAGGGTACAGAGTTGTAATGCATAGTCTCAGAGAACCACAGAACCCCAAGCTGCTTAAATAACCTCTTAGAAAAACACTGTGTATTAAATTAGAAATGAAATAAAATTACTTACCCTGAAAATTTCTTCTGATTTCTGGAGGCTGTGGGGTTTAGCACTTCAGCTCCTATAACCATTTACGAACAGCAGACATGCCCAAGCAAAGCAAACTTTGCCTTTCTCAGGACACAGAAACTGTGGAAATGAACAGAAACAAAATCACCCATTTTTGCCTCTAAGGTGAAATCATTTGTGTGCTGCTCTTCCAGCTTCCCTATTAGACCTTACTGCATGTTTCATGACTGCTTTCGAATGCATCATTTTCTCCAGAGGATTTGGGAGGGACCCTAAACTGAGTGTCGCTTGGGTCAGCCCTTCAGAAGCTCTGTCCTTGGTGCTGAAAGAGAAGTGTAACAGGCAGAAGCAGAATCCGTTTTCTACCTTGCTTTTCTCTTTTCCCTCTGTGCCTCTATGTGCTTTGTGCTATGCTTTTGAGTACATGTGTATTTTTCCCTCAATGCTCTTTTGAATCTCAGTTTCCCACTGTCTTTACTTCTATGGTTTTAATTTCTCTTGAATAATTCTCACCTTCCTCAGTTTAATTGTCATTCCAGCTTTTGGTGGGTGTAAAGATGATTGGTTCAGAAGAATGAGCAGATCAACAAATTGATACCACAAGTGGTTAATAGAAATCAGTACAATTTAAAACACAACTGACAGAATAATTGAACTTGGAGGTGTAAGCCTGTCTTGGAAAAGAAGGTTAAAGGAAATATATTACAGGGGAAGCAAAACCAAGGCATGTAACCGGTGATAAAGATGAAATAAGCTTAATACTATGAGAAATTTTAAATGTTTATTTAGTGGCACTACTTGTTTTCAGAGAACTTTACAGTAACATTTACCAATTCATTCTTATGGCTCCTCTGAGGTATATGTGAGTAATTAAAAAAAAGAAACAAATTTAGAACTGAAAAAGGGAGATGCAATGAAGGAAAGTCAGTTTCTGAAGCAGCGCTAAAATTTAGACAATCTTAATTCATGGTCACCTGTTCATATAATGTTTAATCATGGAATCCTAACTATTCCCTACTTTCTTGTTTTTGATTTCTTTTCCTTCCTTTGGAAAGGGTGGCAACTGTTTCAGTACCTTCTCCACTCGCAGTGGATATGTTTGGCAGCTGCAGTGTGGATTGTCATGGGGAAGCTAGTCCTAGTTTGACTATGATAGAGATCTCTGCTGGCTGAGAAAGGCAGCAGCAGCAAGGTCTAAGTATGGCTATTAACAGCAGCCATCATTTATTGAGCATGTACTAGTAGCCAGCCATTTTAATGCTATCTCTCTTTTAATCCCTTCAACAACTCTAAAAGGTAGGTAATGTTTTTACATCCCTAATTTATAAATAGGGAAATTGAGACTTAGAGAATTTCTGAAGATCATACAGCTAACACATAGTAGAGCCAGAATCTGGATCTTGCTATCAACTATTTCTGGAACATGTTCTCTTAACTGCTATGCTACAGTTGTTTCAAAGGTGGAAAATTTAGATTTCTCAGGAGACTGACGTATGTCATGTGTGCATGCATACTAATTTGCGTCAGTCGTGTTCAACTCTGTGATGCTATGTACTGTAGCCCACCAGGCTCCTCTATCCATGGGATTCTCCAGGTGAGAGTGGAATGGGGTGCTATGCCCTCCTCCCCCAATATGTCATATAGAATAATAATGATGACAAAAATGATGATATTCAATGATATAATATTATGGTGACTTATCAGTTATAATGCATTTTCTAATTCGTGTTCCCATCTGTATCTTACATAATTCCTTATGATGCCTATTTTTACAGAGACTGTTGTGGATTGAACTGTATCCTTCTCAAGTTCATAATCTCGAGGTGTGACTCTATTTGGAAATAAGATCTTTAAGGAGGTGATTAGGTAAAAATGAGGCCATTATGGGGTGTGTAATCCAATCTGATGTGTGTTCTTATAAGAAGAGGGAGAGATAGGGAGACACAGAGAAAGGGCCACATGAAGACACAGTGAGAAGGTAGCCGTCTGCAAGCCAAGAGGAGTCTTTAGGAGAAACCAGACCTGCCAACAAGTTGATCTTGGATTTCTAGCCTCCAGAATTATGGGAAAATTAATTTATGTTGTTGAAGCCATCCAAGGACTTCCCAGGTGGCTCCATGGTAACGAATCTGCCTGATAATGCAGGAGACACTGGAGACACAGGTTTGATCCCTGGGTTGGAAAGATTCACTGGAGAAGAAAATGGCAACCCACTCCAGTATTCTTGCCTGGGAAAGCCCATGGACAGAGGAGCCTGGCAGGCTACCGTCCAGGGGGTCACAAAGAGCTGGACATGACTGAGCACAAGATCCAAGCCATCCAAACAATGGTATTTTGTTATGTAAACCTTAGCAAATTAATACAGAGATTTAGGGAGTTTAAGTACCATATCCAAGACTGCTCATGATTTATGGGGCATGAATGTATTGTTATGTGGCATAACTGTGTTGAACATGCCCTAAAACTGAAGCTCCCAGTTCTTCTTCTTTTGGATTAGGTGACCAAGAAAATATGCATTGTCAAGGTCTGGCACGTCTGATGTGTAATAACAGATAATTTGCAAATAGAGTTAAGCAGAATCATATTAAAGAATTCAGGATCTTAACTGCTCATTTTCAGCATCGTGGTTCCACTTTGAGTATCCTCTTTATTTTCTTTAACATTTGATGATATTGTGTCTGATGAGAACACTGCCATGATAATGCATGAATGTAACTGGAAAGGCCATATTTCTAAACTTTCTGTGTTGAGAGTACATGGTGTATCCTCACAGAGCAGCTGATGTTGGCAGGATTTTCTTCAGCATTTTTGTAATACCTTCCTTTGGCAAAGTTCAAAGGAAGATAAAGAGGGATGACGACTCTAATTCTATGTAGAAGCAACAGATAGAGAAATTAACTGACATGCCCAAAGTCACACATCTGAGCAGTCAACTCAGTCCTGACTCAACTTCCTCTCTAGTAGATTCCCTGACTGCCTTAGGGAATGGGCAGGGGGCCCTTTTTCTCAGGACTTCAGTGTAGGTGACAGCAATTGCTCCTTTTATCTGGCACTTTCCATTCATACAACACTGAACAAGTTTCATTCTTTTAAGTAAGTGAAACTCTTATTCATGATTGGCATTGAAGATTTTTGAGATTTGCCTTCTGGGAAGGACTCCAGGACGCCTACAAAACAGACATGCTTGGGCAGAAATCAAGAAAATTATAGATCATTCTCATTTTCTTTCCAGGAACCCATCTCAATAGCATAACTGGAACAGCTCATGTACCAGTCAACAGTGCTTCATCAAGGAAGTCTTCATCTTTTGAATCTGAACTGGGAGATTTAGAGCAAGAGTTAAAAGGTTGTGGGTTTCTGATACATAGGCATGCTCAGGGGTTTTGTTTGAAAGGGAATTCGTGTGAGTTTTGTGGTAGAAATACTCCTTTCAAGTCTTTGAAATTCGGCTCCAGGGTGGCAACTCTTTGGTTTCACTACAGGAATCTTGCCTTCAGCACCAACCACTGAGTGCAACATGACTTTCTGACATCACTTTAAGCTGCCACAGAGCTCACACTCAGCGTGACACTGTGGAGACCAAATGAAGCAATGTGGGGAGTCAATTTTCAGGCTCTGTATAAACAGAGGGACATTTTGTTTCTCTGTGTCAAGGTCAAGGTAACTCGGATTTTTCACTGTGAACTGGTAGATTTGATTGTCATGATGATCTTAAATTACATAAATGCCATCAAAGAATAGCCCTTTGGTATGTTTTTCACTGGAATCAGACCTCCAGTTGTAGAGTGCAAAGGTACTCTGGCAAACCTAGCAAGTGGTAGTATGGTCGCATCTTCCCAATCCCTGCCCCCATGCCTCACCAATGATGTCGTGGTCTTGCCATAAATGAGAAAGCCCTGGATTTATGTTTGAATTCACTGTGCTACTATAATAAATGTGCAAAACAGAAAAATAATTCAATTCATTTATTATTGTGTAGTACTGCACTCCAGTCTTTCTTCCTTCGTATCAGAGAATGGCAGCAAGTTACAATGTAAGCTTCCCAGACAATCAGATTAGTACCCATTCCATTGTTTTATAGGTAGTAGAGTAAGAGTAGAAAGTAAATAAGTGATATTTTCCTTTGTTTTTGCATGCAAGCACAAGTTCGTCTGCTTGCATCTTACTTCCTTTTTATATTTCTGTCTTCACTTTTCTACTTACTTTCTTCCGTTTTTTTTTCCTATCTCCATCAGATAATCTTTCATTCTTTAAACATTTTCTCATTTTCCCCAATATTTGATTTCTTTTCTTCTTCCCCGAGTTACATATAAATGTGAATGGGGATGGAGTAGAATTAGAAAAAGATTATCTTAATTTATCATTTGTTTAAAAAGGACTTTGGGTTGATGAGTATGGCAGGTTGTATCTTTCGAAGAGGGCTTCTCTGGTGGCTCAGTGGTAAAGAGTCCACCTGCCAATGCTGAAGAGGTAAGTTTGATCCCTGGATCAGGAAGATCTGGAGAAGGAAATGGCAACCCAAAGACAGTTGTCCCACTACCCGGGCTGAGCTTACAGCTGGAATCTAGCGTCAACTTGTCAGCCCTAAGAGTAAATCATTTTGTAAGTGGCTATTCTAATCTCCAGTTGAGCTGTCCCAGTAGATGCCATGTACAACAGAGATAAGCTATCTCTGCAAAGCTCTGCTGAAATTTCAGATTCATGAGCCCTATAAATGTTTGATACTGTTTTAAGCCAATAACTTTATTATATGGCAATAGGTAATACATTGAGTTCAGTCTTTACAGCACATTTCAAATTCTATCAAATCCCATCACATTCTGAAGCAATTGCCATTTAATTATTTAGAGTGGGTTTTTTTTTTTTTTTTTTGAGTCTCAGCTGCTGTTTATGTAACTGATTTTATAAAACTGTGTTTCTCAAAGTATGGGCCATGGACCAGGAGAAGGAATAGTAACTTCACTTTGGAAGTTGTTAGAAATGGAGAATCTTGGGTACCACCCCAGACTGGCTGAATCTAGAATCACTGTCTTAACAAGATTCTCAGGTTATTCATTAAAGTTTGAGAAGCACTAGTGTAAAGAACAAGCCTGCTAAAAGTTACAGATACAACAGGAAGAGTTTATTATTTATTTTCCATTTATTTTTACCACGCTCCTGGAATCAGGAGGCTGTATGTAGGGGGTAGAGATGCGGGAGATGGAGGAGAAATGTTATGACAGATGTAGAGATGCCTAAGAAAGCAGAAGGGGCCTAGAAGCTCTGCATTGGGTGAGGCATGTTTCAACTGTTTTACATTAAGAGGTGAGGGACATTGTGGGGAATAAGATGGAGGATTAATAGATGTTCCTTACCTTTTTCGTAGTTGATAACATTCTATTATAGAATAAGTTGTGCTTTTTTTTTTTTTTTGCAAATGCATATGAAAAATATGTTTATTTTGTAAAAATTGTTTTAAACCCTTTAGGATTTCCCAGGAGGAAATGTTCTCTCACATTAGAAATAAACTATTATTATTGTCATAAATTGAGGTTTGAGTGTTCACACACCATGTCTTTCTTGGGTAAGTGCCTTTATAATAGTTTGATCCCTGCCCTAGAGCACAAAGGAGCTCCTTTATCTTCATATCTGATTTTTCAAGATTCTCAGCATGTATAAAATGTATCTGCAGTTCGTTCTCTGTGGGTTACATTTTCTAATCCTCCAAAGTTCAGTTCTCTCCAGCAGACAGGACTTGTAGAACTTGGTTAATAACAATAATCTTGCATTCAGTGGTAACTTTTGTCCCCTCCACAACCCCTTTGCAAACTTGTCATTGATGTCCAGATATCCTACTGCAGTACTGTGATTGAAATACAGTCACTCTCAGAGTAAAGAAAAATGACAGATTATTATAAACTAGCTGGTTTGAAATAGGACAAATACAAGCATCCAAACAAGGATATTTGGTGTCACTAGAACTCTTGGGGGAGTTTTTAAAACTTCAGATTTATTGTGTGGCATGCCTACCCTAGAAATACTCATTTCCTCCTCTTTTCTATCTTATTTTCTCTTAAGAGAGGATTTCTCTCTCACATTGGTTTCAACTCTCTTATGGTTTAAAGATGTCATATTAAAGTGCTGATGGTCATCAGGTTCTGGTCATTTTGGGGTGCTTAGTAGAACCATAACTGATAGTTCAGGCACAAGAATTGTGCTTATATCCTTCTTGATCACACCCCTGAAATGAGGCACCAGAGAATTTGAATGTGGTCATCCTGCCTATGCCTTAGCAAGAGGAAAGGAGAAGAAAACATAAGGTATGCTCCGCTCTCCACAAAGGCGTCCCACTACACTCCCCAAAATACAAAGGAGAGAATTAAGCTAATTATTTTGGCTGGGGCTTTGGAAAACAACAGGAAACTTCCTTTTCAACTGAATTAAATGATAAGGAGTTGATTACTACAAGAAAATATGTACAGAGGTAGATGACTTTACACTAACTTTTTCGGGGTCATTTCTATCTTTCTGCTCTGCCAGCCTCTGCATATAGGTGTTGATCTTAGTCTGACTTGCCTCACGGTCACAAAATGGCTGCAGCAGCTGGAGGTGTTCATATTCTCAAACAACATCCAGAAGTGGAGAAAGAGACCTGTTACTGAGATTAGGAAACCCATTCCAAGTAGTTCTACACCAAATTCTTTTTGTGTTTCACTTTCCACATTTATATCATATGTCCATGCTTCAGCCAATCAGTAGCAAAGGGAATGGAAACATTGTTATTGACAGATTTATTAGGACATTCTCCTTAGGCACAAGGGAAAAGCCTAGATAGCTGAACAAAATATGAGGTTTTGCTAATAAGGAAGATATGAAGTGGTAAATGACTACCCTTGAGATTAAAATGAATTCTCATGTTAAAGAGAATAATGTAAAATGCCATGAGGAACATCACTACACATTAAAATGTTTTTTAAAAGAATGACAGTATCATCATGCTACTCTAATTTCATTTTGCAAATTTCGTTCTTGTCTGTGTCCACATGCACACATACTTTTCCATAGTTGAAATTTTAATTTTATAGTCATTGTTTACATTGTAAAATAACTGTGAAACACATCTTAAACATTATTGTTATCTTAAATGACAAAATTAGTGAAAGTGTTAGTTGCTCAGTTGTATCTGACACTTTGTGACCCCCATAGACTGTATCCCACCAGGCTTCTCTGTCCATGGGATTCTCCAGGCAAGAATACTGGAGTGGGTTGTCATTCCCTTTTCCAGAGGATCTTCCCAACCCAGGGAATGAACCCAAGTGTCCCACATTGCAGGCAGATTTTTTACCATCTGAACCACTAGGGATGTGATAACATTTTAATCCAGCCTCTGTCTTCTGAACTTTACTATTCAGATGTTACTATCACTGTTATTAATATTACTATTGTTATAGCTTTAAAGTGATATCTTTTACTGTTATTAATGTTATAATAGCTTTAAAGTAATATTTATTTTAAGCATGAAGCCTAAGATTGTTACTAACACATAGGAAAAGTGATGGCAAGTAGCTGAAAAATCATCAGACTTGGAGTTGGAGACTAGAGTTTTATCTTGACACTGCTACATGCTTGCTATGTACACTTTGATTGGTTTATCAACCTTTGGGTTTCAGTTCGCTTACTTGAAAATATGAAGTTGAAATAAATAAATTCTAAGCTGCAGATGCTGATTGCAGCCATGAAATTAAAAGACACTTGCTCCTTGGAAGGAAAGTTATGACCAACCTTGATAGTATATTAAAAAGCAGAGACATTACTTTGCCAACCAAGGTCCGTCTAGTCAAGGCAATGGTTTTTCCCGTGGTCATGTATGGATGTGAGAGTTGGACTGTGAAGAAAGCTGATTGCCGAAGAATCGATGCTTTTGAACTGTGGTGTTGGAGAAGACTCTTGAGAGTCCCTTATACTGCAAGGAGATCCAACCTGTCCATTCTAAAGGAGATCAATCCTGGGTGTTCATTGGAGGGACTGATGCTAAAGCTGAAACTGCAATACTTTGGCCACCTCATGCAACGAGTTGACTCACTGGAAAAGACTCTGATGCTGGGAAAGGTTGGGGGCGGGAGGAGAAGGGGACGACGGAGAATCAGATGGCTGGATGGCATCACCGACTCTGTGGACATGAGTTTGAGTGAACTCCGGGAGTTGGTGATGGACAGGGAGGCCTGGCGTGCTGTGGTTCATGGGGTCACGGAGAGTCGGACACGACTGAGCGACTGAACTGAACTGAACTGAAGATTATTTCCAGTTTCCATTGTCCATAATTTTATGAATTCTTAAATTCTGTGGAAAGCATCTGTGCTTGGGCCTCAGGCTAGGATACTGACTTAATAGAAGCATAGAGATTGAAAACTGGTGGCCACATCATGCCTGACCACATTAAACTTGGTTTCGCCAGCACATTTTTCTCTAAAGTGAATGCAATTTTTTTTTTTTTTTAAGATGGAGCATGCACTATGCATTTTGGCCACTTTTTTCTCCACTCTGTTGTTTTATACTAGGATGCTTCTGACTTTCATAGGACCCACTTGCCCCTGAAGTGTTTTGAGTTTGCAACTCCTGGAAGGAGGGGACACTGTGGAGACTCAGTAAATCACCCACCTGAACCCAGCACCGAGGTTTCCACAGAATTCTTTCTTTAGAGGGCTGTGAAAGGCAGCCTTACTTGTTCGCAGGATCTAGTGATGGTTTCCATGTTATGCACATAAACACCTTGTCAGGCACCAGAGACAGGTTGGGGAGGATGATTGATGGGAGTGGGCTTGTGAAATCACACCTGCTGTCACAGCAGATGGGAAAAAAAGCCGGAGTAACCTGTGGAATTGCTGATCTTTTTTGACAATTCACTCCTAAAAGCATTATTTTAGCTCTTTTACATACTTCAGAAAGAGTGGTATTACAAACCAGACTCTAAGGGAGCAACCACTATATGAGTTTTTAGGAATATAATTTCAATAAAATAGCAAGAAGCCTTCACCAACTGGGTGAACTGGTGTTTGAGCTTCAGGGTGGTGAAGCAATGCTTTCTTTGCCAAGCAAAAAAAAAAAAAATGTCATTCAAGCTGCAATTTCTGGCTGGCTGCCCACTGGGCATATAAGCCTGTCTTTAATAATGTTATCCTAAGCCATGCATGGCATTGCCTTTGGAGCACAGAATGCATCTTAGGAAAAGAGATGAGATAACTTTGCACAGAACAAACCAGTGAACAGGCAATGGGTAACACAGGCATCACCCCAAGAAGGAATCCATGTGGATTTGAGGAAGTGCTCTGAGATCTCTGCTTTGACCTCATTCATCATTGGCTCTGTCCTTTACAACTTAGCTTCATGTTATCCTAATTTTACCTGATATGCATCTGAGAAAATTTATTCAACAGCTAGTTACTGAGTTTTCACTATGCTCACTGCATGGTCTTATGGAGTTCAGTGTGTGTTTGGTGAGTAGGACTTGCACATGTGCCACAGTAAGAAGCAGGGAAGGGACTTCCCTGGTGGTCCAGTGGTTAAGAATCCACCTACCAATGAACAGGGTTCGATCCCTGGTTCAGGAAGATCCCACATGCCACAGGACAGCTATGCTTGTGCGCCACAACTACTAAAGTCCGTGTACCTAAAGCCCATGCTCCACAAGAGAAGCCTGCACATTACAACTAGACAGTAACCCCCACTTTCTGAAACTAGAGAAAACCGCACCCAGCAACAAAGACCCAGTGCAGCCAAAATAATAAATAAATAAACAAGTAATTTTGAAAAAAGAAGAAAGGAAGAGTTTAACAAGACTAGGCAGCAGGCTTCAAGGTATATGTGATCAAATTCAAACGAACCTTTCAGACAGAGCTATGTGTGAGGAAGAGAGGAAGCACAGCCTTTGAGTAGATTTGGAAGACTTTCCAGAGAAGCTGGAAATTGATTTGGGTGCTTCAGTTAATGGGAGTTAGATTTGAGCTGGGATGTGGTGAAGGAGAATTTGTTTCACCTGCCAGAGTCCAAAGTCTCAGGCAGTTCAATTTTTACTTCTTTCATTTATTTGTTCAACAAATACTTATTGAGCATCAGTTTGCTTCTAGGCCTGTTTTAGGCTGGGGGATACAGTGGATAATCATGACAGATAGAGTCCTGCTCTGGTAGAGGGAAACAGAGAATCCAATGGGCTAACAAAGCAAAGTCTCAGGTAGTGGTGAGCATTATTCAGAGAGGTAGAATCAGGTGATGTGACAGTGGCTGGGTGACTATGGTAGAGCAGATGTTTGCTTCTATGAAAAGGTGATTGCTAAGCTCAGAACTAAACAACAGAAAGCAGCCAGCCATGCTGAGGTCAAGGGGAAGAGTATTCCTTGCAGAGGGAACAGCTGGTGCAGAGGCCCTGAGATGGGTACACGTTTGGAACATTTGAGGAGGCCAGTGTAACTGGAGTGCAGTGGATGACAGGAGGGGTGGAACAAGGTGAGGCCGGAGAGGGAGTATGCCATATGTTATAGGAGTTTGAATTTTATTCTGAGTGGGATAGAAGCCGTTTGAAGGCTTAAGCGGAGGAGAAATGATGTACTGGATTTGCAGATCTCTCTGGCAGCTTTATGAGCAAGAGAGGAAGCAGTGAGCAGTGAAAAGGCCACTGTGGTGATCCAAAGCACATGGTTGGCCTCTTGGATTCCAGTGGTGGTACTGGGGATAGGGGAGTAGTGAATCCATTTGGGTTACATTTTAGAAACAGGCTTGACAGGACTTTCTGATAGATTGGATATGGGTGTGAGGGAAATGGAGTTGCCAAGATAGTAATAGAATTAGACTTCGTTATTAAGAATGCGCAGATTTCTATGAAATGCTTATGGAAACTCTGTCATCCATTATTAACAGCCCTGAGGTCTCCAAACAAAAACATGCATTTTGTGGAAATAAATGAAGACCAACTAAATGAGAAAACCAAAGACTGTTCAGAGCGTGCTTTGGCAAGGGAGTCAGTCACTGTCATTTGCATTTTGGTAGAGACTCTAAGTTAGGCTGAGACCCAAAGGCAGGCAGCTTTATAGTGAAGAAAGGGAAGGCTTCTGGAATGCCCTGATTGGTGGCTGTTGTCCTGGGGAAGCAATAAGTGGGCTACCTGGAAGCAGGGCATCCTGTGTGATTAGTTAGGGATGCATGTCTGACTTCTTCTGGTTGATTCTGAGATGAAGGGACAAAAATTAGGGAATCTGTCAGTTATTAATCAAGTTCTGTCTGTTTTTGACTGAATGTTATTTAAGTTATTGTTTAGCTTGGATTGTCTCTATAGATGGCAGTCTGGCTTCCTACAAGTCTAACTTAGAGCCAGCTGTCTTCTGGGGTTATTTATTGTAAATAACTGGTTGACTTTGTGAGCAGGTTGCTGCCTGTTTTTTTATATATGGAACTTGTGGGCAAGTTCCATATATAAAAATGTTCTATTTTTATATATGGTCTGGCCATAGTCTGATTGTATATTCAGTCTTTCAGTGTCTTGATGAAACTTATTTTTATTTTTGAAGCAGGTCATAAATGTCTATACACCTCTTTGTCCATGCTCCTGCATATCTGTTTCACCTGTTCATTGTTTCTTTCTCTGTTTCAACATCAGTTTTCTACTAGAGATTAAGCTTCCCTTCAGTGTCTCCTACGGCTCTTACCTCTCCTGGGTGACTATCTTATGACAGATATTAGCTGATGTACCAGTTCTAACCTAGGGTGTCTAATGGCATTTTTATGTCCGTCTATTCTAATTGCCAAAAGAACATGCTCTAGGGCTCAAAGCGTGGTTTACCAAGTGGGGCCACCTGGTGAACTTTGTTACTGGTCTGAGACAAGACAGATACAGAAATTGAGAGTAAGCATTCAGAAACCTTTATAACAATTCGACAAAATAATTTTTTCTTTGTTAAACTTAATACTTAAATTTTCGACTTTTTTTTCATTTCACCAGTTCAAGGTATGGGTTGGAAATTTAAAAGTAACCCTGAAAAACCCTGAACTTTCTTAACGTAGAATTGGAGAAGCACTGTGCTGGATTTCTTGCAGCAGCCAGCACTAGAGTACCTGGAATGAGAAGGGAAATGAAGAGGGTAGCAGACAGTTAATGCTTACATGTGCCATCAGAGGCAGTGGCAGACCTCACTGAAGAAGGGCTGCTTCTCCACCTGGAAGGCTCCTGCTGCCTACCTCTCAGAGGGGTTCCCAAGTTAACCGGACTTCTCTTTCTCTAGCCCTGCTGACACAGAGCATTCCTACTGCATATGGCTTGGTGGAATGTGGAGGGGCTGAGGAGGAACCAGAAGCTTCTGTCCCTGTTCATCCAAGTGACTGAGATAGTATATCCTAAGTGATGTCCCCGAATGACACAGCCAATGTGACTTTTATCCATCTCCAAGTCAGTGTGGTAGACTCAGTTTCCTCTCTTTGTTTCCATCTAACTGGTAGTTTTTGGAGAAGGAAATGGCAACCCACTCCAGTGTTCTTGCCTGGAGAATCCCAGGGATGGGGGAGCCTGGTAGGCTTCCATCTATGGGGTCACACAGAGTTGGACACGACTGAAGTGACTTAGCAGCAGCAGCAGCAACTGGTAGTTTTACACCTAGTTGTATTTCAGAAAACACTCCCTGCCAGGTCCCCTCTGGATCCTGAATTCTTTCTGCCCTTCACATCTCTACAGATGTGTTGAGAATGCCAAAATTTCTGATCTTATAAAACCATGTCATCAGTTTTCCATGAACTTGGACTTACTACCTGGTTTTCTCTGTTCTTTGAAGGGAGGCATGCTGTCTTATTTCAGAAAAGTCACTTCCTACGTTTCCTCCTTCCACTGGAAAGACAGACTTAGTCTGGGAGTGTATTGTAAAGAATTTTTTTTTCCTTTTGAAATCACTCAAGTAAAAGAAAGTCTCCTCTTGCTTTCAAGTCATTTATCACATTTATCACTAATGTTCAGAGCAAAATCTGCTTCATGTAGTCATCCACAATGAAGAAGGAACAACTTTCCTAAGACTTGGGGGAGGCTTGTCTGCTCTCAGTTCTTAGGAAATTCCCTCAGGCAGGTGTCGCCAATCAGCTGTAATCTACTCATCAGTGATTTTCTTTCAAAAGAAACCACTTGAGGCTAAGCCAGAGGCTTGTCAAGTGCCTTAGTCCTTATGGGAGGCAGGGAGGAAGGGAAAAAGTGTGGGTGAGGACGGCGGCGGTGGGGGGGGGGGGTTGCGGCGATAAAGGAGCTTATTAATCTGCTGCTAAATAACAGGAAACTTCTTCTGGAGGATGACTCCCTGAATACTAGGGGGAGAATGTTATTGCACATAGTTCCTTTTGTTTTGCTTTTGTCATTATTTGCAGTAACTGGGAGATACTTTCAGAATTCTCTGTAAAATAAAGGCCAGTATGTCCTAGTCTAGTTAAAGGGTGTCAGGTGACATTGTGCTGGGTCACCAGACATATCCAAGAATGATGACAAACCCTAGAAAAGTGTGAACATTGAAATGAGGTGAGCTTAAATATCTGTGATCACATAGTCAATCAAATGTGTAGCATTATGAAAATGCCTCAATTATAGGTTCACTAAGAAGGCAATGGCAACCCATTCCAGTACTCTTGCCTGGAAAATCCCATGGACGGAGGAGCCTGGTAGGCTGCAGTCCATGGGGTCGCTAAGAGTCGGACACAACTGAGTGACTTCACTTTCACTTTTCACTTTCATGCATTGGAGAAGGAAATGGCAACCCACTCCAGTGTTCTTGCTTGGAGAATCCCAGGGATGGCGGAGCCTGGTGGGCTGCTGTCTATGGGGTCGCACAGAGTTGGACAAGACTGAAGCGACTTAACAGCAAGCAAAGTGAGTTCCATAGCAGTCTTCATTACTTGTGTAATAACCAAGACTGGCAGTAAGAGACAGTAAGACATCAAGTGACTTTATTTTCTTTTCTATTATGGCTTATTACAGGATACTGAATATTGTTCCCTGTGCTATACAGTAGAACCTTATTGTTTATCCATGCTATATACAGTACTTTGCATCTGCTAGTCCCAAACTCCCACTCCATCTCTCCCCTGCCATCCCGTGATTTCCCCCACCCCTTGCATCCCCTGGCAACCACAAGTCTATTTTCTATACCTGTGAGTCTGTTTCTGTTTCATAGATAAATTCATTTGTGTCATATTTTAGATTTCACTATAAGTGACATGGTATTTATCTTTTTCTTTCTGATTTACTGCACTTAGTATGATAACATTTAGGTCCATACATATAGCTGCAAATAACTTTATTTCATTCTTTTTTCTGGCTGAGTAATATTCCATTGTGTATAGGTATTTGCATCTTCTTTATCCATTCTTCTGTCAGTGGACATTTAAGATGCTTCCATGTCTTGGCTATTGTAAATAGTGCTTCTATGAACTTTGTGATGCATGTGTATTTTTGAGTTACAGTTTTTTTTTTTTCCCCAGATATGTGCCTAGGAGTAGGATTGCTGATTATATGGAAACTCTATTTTTAGTTTTTTAAAGAAACTCTGTACTGTTCTCCATAGTGGCTGCATCAGTTAACATTCCCACCAACAATGTAGAAGGGTTCCCTCTTGTCCACGCCCTCTCCAGCATACATTATTTGTAGACTTTAATTGATGGCCATTCTGACAAGTGTGAGGTGGTACCTCATCGTGATTTTGATTCATTTTTCTCTAATAATTCAGTTCAGTTCAGTTCAGTCACTCAGTAGTGTCTGACTCTTTGCAACCCCATGAATCACAGCACACCAGGCCTCCCTGTCCATCACCAACTCCCAGAGTTCACTCAAACTCACGTCCTTCGAGTTGGTAATGCCATCCAGCCATCTCATTCTCTGTCGTCCCTGTCTCCTCCCGCCCCCAATCCCTCCCAGCATCAGAGTCTTTTCCAGTGAGTCAATTCTTTGCATGAGGTGGCCAAAGTATTGGAGTTTCAGCTTTAGCATCAGTCCTTCCAATGAATACCCAGGACTGATCTCCTTTAGACTGGACTGGTTGGATCTGCTTGCAGTCCAAGAGACTGTCAAGAGTCTTCTCCAGCACCACAGTTCAAAAGCATCAATTCTTCGGCAATCAGCTTTCTTCACAGTCCAACTCTCACATCCATACATGACCACTGGAAAAACCATAGCCTTGACTAGACAGGCCTTGGTTGGCAAAGTAATGTCTCTGCTTTCCAATATGCTATCTAGGTTGGTCATAACTTTCCTTCCAAGGAGTAAGTGTCTTTTAATTTCATGGCTGCAATCAGCATCTGCAGTGATTTTGAAGCCCCAAAAAATAAAGTCTGACACTGTTTCCACTGTTTCCCCATCTATTTGCCATGAAGTGATGGGACCAGATGCCATGATCTTTGTTTTCTGAATGTTGAGCTTCAAGCCAACCTTTTCACTCTCCTCTTTCACTTTTATCAAGAGGCTTTTTGAACATTTTATGGAAAGATGGGCTTGATAAAGGACAGAAATGGTATGGACCTAACAGAAACAGAATATATTAAGAAGAGGTGGCAAGAATACACAGAACTGTACAAAAAATATCTTCATGACCAAGATAATCACGATGGTGTGATCACTCACCTAAAGCCAGACATCTTGGAATGTGAAGTCAAGTGGGCCTTAGAAAGCAACACTACGAACAAAGCTAGTGGAGGTGATGGAATTCCAGTTGAGCTATTTCAAATCCTGAAAGATGATGCTATGAAAGTGCTGCACTCAATATGCCAGCAAATTTGGAAAACTCAGCAGTGGCCACAGGACTGGAAAAGATCAGTCTTCATTCCAGTCCCAAAGAAAGGCAATGCCAAAGAATGCTCAAACTACTGCACAATTGCACTCATCTCACACGCTAGTAAAGTCATGCTCAAAATTCTCCAAGCCAGGCTTCAGCAATACGTGAATCGTGAGCTCCCAGATGTTCAAGCTGGTTTTAGAAAAGGCAGAGGAACCAGAGGTCAAATTGCCAACATCAGCTGGATCATGGAAAAAGCAAGAGAGTTCCAGAAAAACATCTATTTCTGCTTCATTGACTATGCTAAAGCCTTTGACTGTGTCGATCACAACAAACTGTGGAAAATTCTGAGAGAGATGGGAATACCAGACCACCTGACCTGCCTCTTGAGAAACCTGTATGCAGGTCAGGAAGCAACAGTTAGAACTGGACATGGAGCAACAAACTGGTTCCAAATAGGAAAAGGAGTACGTCAAGGTTGTATATTGTCACCCTGCTTATTTAACTTATATGCAGAGTACATCATGAGAAACGCTGGGCTGGAGGAAGCACAAGCTGGAATCAAGATTGCCGGGAGAATTATCAATAACCTCAGGTATGCAGATGACACCACCCTTATGGCAGAAAGTGAAGAGGAACTAAAAAGCCTCTCTAATAATTAGTGATATTAAACATCTTACATGTGCCTATTAGCCATCTGTATGTCGTCTTTGGAGAAATATCTATTTAGGCCTTTTGCCCTTTTTTTGATTTTTTTTAATTTTTTTATTGATAGATAATTGCTTTACAGAATTTTGTTGTTTTCTGTCAAACCTCAACATGAATAAAAATATGGAATGCTTCATAAATTTGCATGTCATCCTTGTGCAGGGGCCCTGCTAATCTTCCCTGTATCATTCCAATTTTAGTATATGTGCCACCGAAGCGAGCACTGGGTTGCTTTTTTTTGGTTATTGAGTTCTATGAGCTGTTTGTATATTTTTGAAATTAAGCCCTTGTTGTTTACATCATTTGAAAATATTTCCTTCTAATTTGTAGGTTGTCTTTTTGTTTTGTTTATGGTTCCCTTTGCTATGCAAAAGTTTATAAGCTTGATTCAATTCCATTTGTTTATTTTTGCTTTTGTTTCCGTTGCCTTGGTAGACTGACTTAAGAAAGCACTGATACAATTTAAGACATCAAGTGACTTTTAAAAGCTATTGACCTTGTGGCTGGAAAATCTAGAAAGTTTAACTTTTAAGTTTGAAGTTAATTCAAAGTGAGGAAGGATACCTAGTATATTGCAATGTTGGATAGTTCAACTAGGATTCAAAAGGCTGAAATAGCGTTTCTATTTATAGCACTATGAAACAGTTTAAAATTATGAAACATGCTTGTCACACGTAAAATATCAATTGATCTAAAAGCAAAGGATGGGGAGATCTGACTTGACAAAACTTATGGTCACAAAGAGTTGGACATGGCTGAGTGACTAACACTACCTTCACACTTCATGGTCTTTGGGGAAAATGGTTGGATTAAAAAGATTTAGCAGTCTGATTAAAGTAAAGGAAATGTTCACAAAACTTCAAAACTGTGCAACCTTAGGCAGTATAAACAAAAGTCTACAAAAGCAGGGAGGGAATATTCCCTTTGTCCCCCAGACTGTCCCTGTAACCTTTTCAGTGTTGCTGTGGAACAGGAGCACAATCTGAGCAGGATGGCCATGTTGTATCTATGAACTAATGCTAACTCTCTCTCTCTCGTGCTAACTATGCTTCATGATCACCCCTAGAGTTTTGTTATTTAAATTGTTATGCAATGTGATAAATTTAATGTAAATTTTACACCCTTCCCTGTGATCAAGATAGTTAACGTATTCATCACCCCCCAAAGTCTCCTTGTGCCTCTCTGTAATTCTTCCCTTCTATCTTTTCTGTTTCCAACCTCCTTCCCTAGGCGACCACTGCTCTTGTTTCTGTCTATATAAACTAGCTTACATTGTGAAGGATTTTTATTTAAATAGAATCATAAAGTATGCATTCTTTTTTGCCTTTCACTTGGCATAGTTATTTTACATCCACTCATGGTGTTGTTTGTAGCAATAATTAACTGCTTTTCAATGCTGAGTATTATTCTGCTGTTCATCCATATCCAGTTTCTGGGTATTAGAAATAAGGCAGCTATGAACATATGTGTACCTGTCTTTGTATAGATGTGAGCTTTTCTTTTGGATACATTCCTAGGAGTGGACTGGTTGGATCATGTCATAGGTGTAAAGCAGTACCAAACAAGTGGCTGTATTATTTTACGTTCCCACCAATGCTATATGAAAGTTCCAGTTCCTGCTGATCCTTATTGACAATGTATGTGCAGCCTTTTAAATTTTTTAGTCATACTGATAGATATGAAGCATTAGCTCATTGTGGTTTTAAGTTGTGTTTCCCTAATGAATAATGATGTTGAGCGTATTTTTTAATGTGCTTATTTACCACCTCTATATTTTTGTGTTGGTGAACTGGATGTTCATTGGAGGGACTGATGCTAAAGCTGAAACTCCAATACTTTGGCCACCTCATGCGACGAGTTAACTCACTGGAAAAGACTCTGATGCTGGGAAAGGTTGGGGGCGGGAGGAGAAGGGGACGACCGAGAATGAGATGGCTGGATGGCATCACCGACTCTGTGGACATGAGTTTGAGTGAACTCCAGGAGTTGGTGATGGACAGGGAGGCCTGGCGTGCTGTGATTCATGGGGTTGCGGAGAGTCAGACACGACTGAGCGACTGAACTGACTGACTGACTGACTGACTGAAATGTCTATTCAAATCTTTTTTCCATTTTGTATTGGACACTTATTTTCTTATTATTTAGTTTTGAGAGTTCATTATACATTCTGGATACAAGCCCTTTATCTGATACAAACTTTGCAAATATATTCTTTCCAGTCTGTGTCTGTCTTTTCATTCTTTTAACAGTGTCTTTTGAAGGGTTAGTTTTAATATTTAAAAGTTTAATATTCTAATGAAGTCCAAGTTATCAACACTTCTTAATGGATTGTGTTTTGGTTTCTTACATAAGAAATTTTGCCTAACCTAACCCAAGGTTGGGCTTCCCTGGTGGCTCAGAGGTTAAAGCGTCTGCCTCCAATGCGGGAGACCTGGGTTCGATCCCTGGGTCGGGAAGATCCCCTGGAGAAGGAAATGGTAACCCATTCCAGTATTCTTGCCTGGAGAATCCCATGGACGGATAAGCCTGGTAGGCTGCAGTCCACGCGGTCGCATAGAGTCAGACACGACTGAGCGATGGAACGGAACGGAACCCAAGGTCACAGAGATATTCTTTATTTTTCCCCTAGAGGTTTCATAGTATTAGGTTTTACATTTAGGTCTGTATTATATTTTGAGTTAGTTTTTGTCTATGGTACAAGGCATGGATTGAAGTTCATATTTTTACATAAGGCGGGGCTTCTCACATGGCTCAGTGGTAGAGAATCTGTCTGTCAATACAGGATACCCAAGAGATGTGGGTTCAGTCCCTGGGTTGGGAAGATTGCCCGAGTAGGAAATGGCAACACACTCCAATATTCTTCCTGGAAAATTCCATAGACAGAGGAGCCTGGTGGGCTACGGTCCATGAGGTTGAAAAGTCCAGCATGACTGATTAACTGAGCACACAGCGTCCACTTTTTCCATACCTTTGTCTGTTGAGAAGTCTAATCTTTCAACACTGAATTACCTCTGTTCCTGTGCCAAAAATGAGTGTTCATGTACGTATAGGTATATTTCTGGCTTCCCTCTATCTTTCCACTGATCTGTTTATCAGTTAAAGCTTTCATGATACCAATACTATACAGTCTTTTTTTAAAAATTTATTTTAATTGGAGGATAATTACTTTACAATATTGTGGTGGTTTTTGCCATACATAGACATGAATCAACCATGGGTGGATACGTGTCCCCCCATACTGAACACCTCCCTCTTCCCTCCCCAAGTTCAATGCATGAACTTGCACTGGTCATCTATTTTGCATATGGTAATATGCATGTTTCAATGCTATTCTCTTAAATCATACCACCCTTGCCTTCTCCCACAGAGTCCAAAAGTCTGTTCTTTATATCTGTGTCTCTTTTGCTGCCTTGCATATAGGATCATTGTTACCGTCTTTCTAAATTCCATATATTTGCATTAATGTACTGTATTGGTGTTTCTCTTTCTGACTTACTTCTCTCTGCCAATACTACACACTCTTGATTACTCTAGCTAAATCTTGAAACCAGTCCATCCTAAAGGAGATCAGTCCTGAGTGTTCATCGGAAGGACTGATGTTGAAGCTGAAACTCCAATACTTTGGCCACCTGATACAAAGAGCTGACTCATTTGAAAAGACCCTGATGCTGGTAAAGATTGAAGGCAGGAGGAGAAGGGGACGACAGAGGATGAAATGGCTGGATGGCATCACCAACTCAATGGACATGAGTTTGAGTAAACTCCGGGAGTTGGTGATGGACAGGGAGGTCTGGCATACTGCAGTCCATGGGGTCGCAAAGAATCAGACACGACTGAGCGACTGAAATGAACTGCACTGAAATCTTGAAATCTGGTGGTGTCAGACCAGTCTGACTTTGTTCTTTCTCAAAGTTGCTTGGCCATTCTAGGTACTCTGCATTGCCACGCAAACTTTAAAATCATCTTGTTACTTTCTACTTCAAAAGTATGTAGGGATTTTGATTGGAATTGTGTTTATTTCATAGATGAATTTAGGGTCTTCCATATAAATCAATGTTGAATCTTTCCACATGTGAACAAAGATGTATCTTGTCATTTGTTTCTGAGGTCTTACTTAGTTTTTCTCAAAAATATTTTATTTAGTATATAGGTCTTTCATTCCTTTTGCCAGAGGTATTTCTAAGGAGTTAATATTCTTAATTCTTTTGTAAATGGTATTGTTTTATAATATCAATTTCCAATAATTTATTGGCAGCATATAGAAATAAAATTTTTTTTTTTTACATTTTGGTCTTGTATCCTGCAACCTTGCACTTATTTGTTCTAGTATTTTTTCTTTGTTTTGGGGTATTTTTTTTTTTTTTGGTAGATTCTTTTGGATTTTATACATAGATAATTATGTCATTTGAAAATAATGACTGTTTTATTTCTTTCCAATCTGGCTGACTTTTATTTCTTTCTTCCCCTTTTCTTCTCTTTCTGTGTCTCTCCTTCTGGCTCTTTGTCTTTCTATAAATATACGTATATTTAAAAATTCTTCTTGTGTTTCATTTTTGATAGTTTGTTTTTATTTCAAGTTCACTAATATTTTCTTCTGTGATGTCTAACCTGCCATTAATCTCATTCAATAAAGTTTTCATCTCCCATATTGTAGTTTTAATTACTAGAAATTCAATTTACCTGCTTTTCTTTTGCATATCTCTACTTAATTATTTGAATATAAAGAATACAGTTGTAATAATGGTTTTAATGCCCTCATCTGCCAAATTAAATATCTGTATTAGTCTAGGTCACTGTGATTGATTGTTTTCCCTTGTCATTATGAAGCGTTAATAGCTATTGGAAATAACTCCTGAATAAGATTTTAAAAACTCCTGATTTAACATTTGACTAGCAGGCCTAAAATTAAACAGTCTAAATTATAATATCAGAAGATCCATGAAAAACGTCTATAAAGAGAGTCCTATATATTATGAATTGATTGTTAAGAACCTGAAAGTGGAAAGTATGCTATTGATAAGATGAAGGAAAAAAATCTCTATGAATGAAAAATAGTAAGAGCAGCAACTACAGAGAAATGCAATTAGAAATTCAGAGAAAACTAAGTGCATATCATAAAGTCATGTTATAAACATGAAGTAAATGACATTGCATGATTAGAACAATATATGGAAATGAAAAGGCAGCATTTTCTGAAATAATGAGGCAAAATATTAGACAGTTCAGGAAAATAAGTGAAAATGTTTTGCATTCATGTGTTGTTTCTTTGAGCTTTCCTAATTACTAGATTTAATTTTGTTTCTGGGATGTATTTAGTTTTCCTCTCTTGAAACTGATTTTTCTTCCTTTCAGAGCATCCTGTCCCTATTAATTTCTTCCAAAGTTCAAACTTTATTCTTTCTTTTAAATTAAAAAATAGTTTTGTTCTTGTTATTTAACCTTCAGTTCAGTTGAGTTCAGTCGCTCAGTCATGTCTGACTGTTTGTGACCCCATGAATCACAGCACGCCAGGCCTCCCTGTCCATCACCAACTCCCGGAGTTCACTCAAACTCATGTCCATTGAGTCGGTGATGCCATCCAGCCGTCTCATTCTCTGTCATCCCCTTCTCCTCCTGCCCCCAATCCTTCCCAGCATCAAAGTCTTTTCCAGTGAGTCAACTCTTCGCATGAGGTGACCAAAATATTGGAGTTTCAGCTTTAGCATCAGTCCTTCCAATGAACACCCAGGACTGATCTCCTTTAGAATGGACTGGTTGGATCTCCTTGCAGTCCAAGGGACTCTCAAGAGTCTTCTCCAACATCACAGTTCAAAAGCATCAATTCTTTGGTGATCAGCTTTCTTCACAGTCCAACTCTCACATCCATACATGACCACTGGAAAAACCATAGCCTTGACTAGACAGGCCTTGGTTGGCAAAGTAATGTCTCTGCTTTTTAATATGCTATCTAGGTTGGTCATAACTTTCCTTCCAAGGAGTAAGCGTCTTTTAATTTCATGGCTGCAGTCAGCATCTGTAGTGATTTTGGAGCCCAAAAAAATAAAGTCTGACACTGTTTCCACTGTTTCCCCATCTATTTGCCATGAAGTGATGGGACCAGATGCCATGATCTTAGTTTTCTGAATGTTGTGTGGTATCTTTAGATGTTTAAGAGACCATTGATGAAGTATTAGTTCTAGAAACACTTGTGTCCATTGAGAAACATTTAAAAAAAAACTCTCACACAATCACTTAATCCTCTTAATGTTTTTGCTTTGTTTTTCTTATACCTCAAAAATTATTTTGGATGGAATAATTCTTGTTTTGAAGAAATAATTTTCTGAAGTTTATACGGTTTCTTTCTACAAATAGTTTTTGACTTATGATAGTTTGACTTAATATTTTTTGACTTTGTAATAGTGTGACAGCTATCTAGTGAAAACCACACTTGGAGTTTTGCATTTTGATCTTTTCCTGGGGTAGTGATATGTGGTAAGATACTCTCTAGTGATGCTGGGGCAGTGACAGTGAGCCATTGTTCTCAGTCAACCATGTGATCAGGGAAGTAAACAACCAATATACTTGCCATCAGATGTACACATGTAACCATTCTGTTTTCTACTTTCAGTACAGGATTCAATAAATTATATGAGATATTAAACATTTTATTATAAAATAGGCTATGGGTTAGATGATTTTGCCCAACTGTAGGCTAACGTGTTTTGAGTGTGTTTAAGGCAGGCTAGGCTCAGCTGTGATGTTTGGTAGGTTGTTGTTGTTTAGTTACTAAGTCATGTCCAACTCTTTCGAGACTCCATGGACTGTAGCCTGCCAGGCTCCTCTGTCCATGGGATTTCCCAGGCAAGAATACCAGAATGGATTTCCATTTCCTTCTCTAGGGGATCTTCCTGACCCAGGGATCGAACCTGCATCTCCTGCATTGGCAGGCACATTCTTTACCATTGAGCCACCTGTGAAGCTCTGTTTGGTAGGTTAGGTGTAGTTAAAGACATTTTTGACTTGGGATACTTTCAACTTATGATGAGTTTATTGGGATGTAACCCCATCACAAGTCAAGAAAGATCTGTAGTTGCTTTCTCTTGCTATTTCTTTATATTCTTGAAGAAAAAACTGTCTGTTGGAGTGTTATACAATTTGAACACTAACACAGCAGTTCCTTTGCCTTCTGGTCCAGCTGTTGAATAATCATCATGAACAATACCAAAATAAATCTTATTTCCTACCAAGAGGGTTAAAACAGACTTGATCTTCATAATTACTCATACCCAGGAAGCATTTAATTATCCTCTATTTAAAGATTTTGGCACAGTCATATTGACTTTTCAAAAACGTTTGTGACATAAGGTGACCTGGATACTAGAACTACCAGGAAGATTTTAATTGCTTGAGGAACTTCATCTAATTCTTACAGTGACTGTAGTCCTGACTATTATCCAGTTCACACCTCCTTTCTCTACCCTACTTCAACAGCTGAATAAAGCAAGATTGTATAGTCATACAATAGAAGAGCATTCACATAGCAAGTGTCCATTAAACGTTTGAATGGAGAAATAAATGGTCTATTTTATTAATCAGATACCTGGAAACTAAAGTTAAATAATTCTTCCCTCATTTAAAGTTACACAGACAGGTGTTTATAAGCTTTGGTAGGAGAGTAATAGTGCTCTAAAATAACATTAGCTGCCATTTATTGCACTCTTTTATATTTGCCAGGCTCCTTCCTAAATCCTTTATGTGCATTCTTGGATTTATAGCTTATACTACCTTATGAACTGGGCGTTGTTCTCCTCTGTTTATAGAGGAAGAAATCGAAGCATTAGAGAGATTGAGTAACAGCTCATGATCACTTACTGAAGGAATGACAGGGCTGGGATTCAAATTCCAGAGTGCTTGGATTCAAGCCCTGAGCCCTTAACCACTGGTCTAGATTGTCTTGGGAAAGTAGCCATTATCAAAAGACAGCTGAGGGATTTGGGAACACTTCACATCCTTAAGGGAACTAAAATGAAAGAAGATGGTCTAATAAAGGCAAATTGTACTTTTGCCTAAGTTTTACCTGAGACCCTGAGCTTATGTCTGTCTCCCAAACTATCATAGGGAATAGATTAATGTCTTCCCGCATTCTTTCTCTGATTGTCGTGCTATGAGTTTTTGGATAATGTAGTGCCTAGAAATGGCAGTCTTGAAAGTAGCTGTAGATAAAAGCAAATTTGACCTGCCTCACCCTCTCCATCACCGACTCGATGGACATGAGTTTGAGTGAACTCCGGGAGTTGGTGATGGACAGGGAGGCCTGGCGTGCTGTGATTTCATGGGGTCGCAAGGAGTCAGACACGACTGAGCGACTGAACTGAACTGAACCCTCTCCGTAACCTTTTTCACATCCCAGATCCAAAGGGCTATAGGCCAAGGCATTTAAATTATTTTCTACATGAGTTTCTGCTGATGGTTATTTACTATTACAATTTGTTGAGTACCTACCATACTATAAGACAGTCATTATTTTAAAAGTCATGGTAAAATATGCATAGCATAAAAATTTCCATTTTAATAATTTAAAAAATGTGTGATTTAATGACATTATTTACATTTGCAGTGTTATTCAATCAGCTCTTCTATGTATTTTTAAAACCCTTTCATCATCTCAGAAACTCTGTATCCATGAAGCAACAACTGGTCATTCCTCCCTTCCCCTAGTCACTGGTAACCTCTAATGACTTTCTGTCTCCAAGAATTTACCTATTTTAGATATTTCATGTAAGTGACATTATGCAATACTTTTTTATTTATGTCTAGCTCATTTCACTTAAAGTTCAAGGTTCATCCATGTTGTAGTATGTTTCAGAACTTCATTCCTTTCTGTGGCTGAGTAATATTCCATTGCATGTATACTGTATGTCACAATTTGTTTACCCATTCATCTGTTGATGGACACTTAGGTTGTTTCTGCCTATTGCGAACAATGCTGTTATGAACATTCGCATACTGGTATTTGTTTTAGTTCTCATTTCAATTATTTTGGTGTATGCCTGGTAGAATTGCTGGTTCATATGATAATTCTATGCTTAACTTTTTGAGGAACAAACTCTTTTCCAAGGCAGATATACCATTTATATTCCCACACTGCTTCTGATTATTTAGTTATATCTTGTTTATAGAGGTTTTCACAGTAGACTGTCCAATTGGAGTTTTTAATGCTATACCAAAGAGCTTGTCCATTTTAGGCAAGTGTCTAAATAGTGATGATCTTTTTGAGGTGGAGTACAATCTGTATTCTTATAGCTCTTCCCTGTTTAAAACACTATTTTTTGTTTCCTCTAATAATATTATAGGCAGGAATCATTCCCTTCCATTATAAAGATGAAGAGATGTAGCCTCAGAGAGATAGAGGGACAATCCAGAAGTCACAGGCATGGTGAGGGGGACGCAAGGCTTCAGATGCAGGCTTTGGATTCCAAGTCCTAGATGTGAACTGCTGCACAGAGCAGGGCACAGGGAGCTGGGAATGGAATTTCTGGGCTTCCCTTTTCCAGTTGGTACCAGAAAGCTAGGTTGAAGGTGAGGACTATCAAAATTACCCCACTTGTGTCCTCCTGTAGGAGTAGAATAGCTTTTTAATAATGAAATTATAATTTATGTTCAGAGGCCCAGACTGTAAAGAATCTGTCTGCAATGCAGGAAACCCGGGTTTGATCCTTGGGTTGAGAAGATCCCCTGGGGAAGGGAATGGCAACCTACTCCAGTATTCTTGCCTAGAGATTTCTATAGACAGAGGAGCTTGGTGGGCTACAGTCCATGGAGTCACAAAGAGTTGGACATGAGTTTGCAACTAACACTGCACTTCACTTTACAGTGAAACAAACAGAATATACAGTTTGATCACCTTTTTCTTAAAGATTTTTTTTCTTTTTGATGTGAACCATTTTTAAAGATTTTATTGAATCTATTACAGAATTGCTTCTGCTTTATGTTTTGGGCTTTTGGCCTTGAGGCTTGTGGGATCTTAGTTACCCAATCAGGGATCAAACCTGCACCCGCTGCACTGGAAGGCGAAGTCTTAACCACTGGATCACCAGGGAAGTCCTAGTTTGATCACTTTTGACAAATACAGACACTAGTGTAACCCACATAGGATCAGGATGGAGAGCATCTCCATCACTCCATGTCCCATTTCAACTAACCCCCACCCCCCAAAAGCAGGTTCTCCTGCCAGAAGTGCTCGGTTTTGATTTCTGTAGCATAGCTTCAGAACACTGCTTTAAGATGGTTCTGTTTTGGTCACCTGTGGGAGGGGCTGGGCTGGTAGCAGGGACCACGCCACTTCTCTTGGTTGTCATGGCCATCCTGGCACCAGGCTACATGCATGGGGCTGCCAGCTTGTGTCACTAATCAGAGGCAGTGTCTCTGTGCCAACAGCTGACTTCTGCATTCACTAGGCAGTGAGGGGCATTCAAGTAGCTTCCCGACCTTGCCCTGAGGCTCTTGTTGGCTGGCACATAACAAACCACTGGAATCAAGAAAATGTTGATACAAAATAAAACATCAACCCCATTCTAATCCCCCACTCTGGGGATAGTGAGTTATAAGCTCATAGACATCTATGCTGGGGCTCCCCCTCAAGGGACAGAGTCTCCCCTGTGTACGGAGGAGACTGAGTCATGCCCTAAAGGAAAGGCGCTAGGAGAGGCTGGAGTGTGGAGCACACCCCCAGCCAAGCTGAAAGCAGCAGCGGGAGGGACCCTTGTCTTTGGAAACTGCCTATTACATGCTCTTCTTGGTCCTGCCAGTGAAGAGCAGGGGTGGGGAGCAGTTCATCTGCACATCCCTGGTCATGCAGAAGACAATGGATACAGATAATAACTTGTTTTCACTCATGATTGCTTATCTTTGCCTCCAACTGGCAAACCAGAGTGGGGTTGGCACTCCGGCAACAGCAGCAGGGAGAAACAGCCTTTTCATTAATGCCTGGAGACACAGAGACCATGGCTCAGGTGGGGCCTGGGGATTTTATGATTTTTAAGAGAAGGTTCCAGATTCTTCTTTTCTCTTTGCTAACTGATTTCCCCCATTGCTTCTCTGTTGAAAAGTGAAGTGAAAGTGAAAGTTACTCATTCGTGTCCAACTCTTTGTGACTCCATGGACTATAGAGATCATGAAATTCTCCAGGCCAGAATACTGGAGTGGGTAGCTGTTCCCTTCTCAACCCAGGGATCGAACCCAGGTCTCCCTCATTGCAGGCGGATTCTTTACCAGCTGTGCCACCAGGGAAGCCCTTGCCCTCGTTTTATTTGGAGCTGCATAGATTCAAATAACCTGACTTCATCTAGAAAAGACAGATAAAAAAAAAGATAAAAAAAAAAAAAGAAAAGACAGATAATCGAGGTTCTGCCTGGTGAAAGTCTTGGGAGAAAGCTTATAGAAATCTTCAGGGATGAAAATAAACAGCGCTGAGCCTGGGCTGTGGTCCTGAAGCTGACCTGTCAATGCCTAAGCTAGGAAGGTGAGGGAGGGAATGAGAGCTCTGGCCCCAGTGTGATTACCATTGTACCCTTAACAGGACGTACCCGGGGCTCGGGCATTCAATTATGTTTGCTGTGCGTGTGTGCATGCGCTCACACACTCACACACGCAGAGCTGGAATTGAAATCATCTCAAGTGAGAATTCTTGTGATGCATTTAAGGGGACTGCATTTGACAGGTTGCTACCTAGTTATGGACTAAAATCTCACCAGGCACCCCCGTAGCTTATCGCCTGTCATTTCAAAACAAAGACATCCTGCTTCCCCGTTCTGTGTCACAACTCATCGGTTCCTTCTCAGCAGAATCTTACTTTCATGACGAGCTTGGTGCCACCTCCCTGACTTTCATCAGATGAGAACTTGAAAAAAAAAAAAAAAGAAAAAACAAAACAAAAAAAACCCGTTCCATGTTTTGACTTGGATTCTAGGTGTTATTCTCTCAGTCCAGCTTGAAAGAAAAAAAAAAAACAAAAAACCCACCCCACGAGGGGGCAGGCCTGCTCTCCTGTCTTCTGCCAGCACACAGCCTCTGAAGTGTGTGAAGAAGAGAGGAAGAGACAATTAACACTCAGCACCAATCTGCATTTCCTTTTTAGCTGCCATTTACACGCTGCTCAGGTTTTGAAAACCAGCATTTCATGCTACTCCCCAGAGAGCCAGCACCAGCTTCAGCAGGATCCATCTGCACAGCAGTCGCTGAGCTGAAATCTTCAGCCAACCCCAAATTCATTTATCTATTTATTTATTTTGAAAAATGAGAGAGAGGAAAAGAGAGAGAAGGTGAGTGCAGGAGCCCGCAAGCTGGGTGCAAAGAATAGATTAGAATCTGCTAATATTTCACACACACACTTGACCACTCCCCGTGCTGGGCTAGGTAGGGGTGAGTTGGTGGAGTTTTCCTTTGATTATCTTTTAGATTCGTGTGAGCAGTGAGTGAATGTGCAGGAGCCATGTGACCACAGGAGATGACAAGCTGTGGGGTTTGAGGCTGGAAGGGCACACTGGCTGAGCTTTGGTGCCGCTCATCAGCCTGTGTGTCAGCAAGTTCTTGCTGATGGGGAACAGCGGGGAGAAGAGCCGCCCTGGGAAGTCGCTGCTGGGGGTAGGACGAGTTACAAGATGCTTCTGGAGGAGGGAGATGTGTGTCATCAACTCCTTAGGTCTGGCCAACTTGCTTTATTTCCTCCAGCCCCCAAAGGGTTGAGAATTGAAGCCTAATGGCTTCGATAACCTTGCTGATTTCTTCATTATTATTTTTTAAACTGAATTCACCACTGCAGGAGGTCACTGAGTCAATGGTCACAGCTGGCTTTTAAAAAGGGGTTGAGTCATTCTGTGATTGGTAAAACAGAGACTCAGCCTGAGATGGGGGCAATCAAATTTCCTGCTTCAAGGCATCAGTTGATCACTACAGGGGTCAGAAAGAAGTGTTTTTCTCATGCAAGTCCTGGCACGAATATCTAGGTGAATGCAAAGCAAACTGGAAATAAAAAAAAGGATTAGCTTTTTTTTTTTTTTTTTTTTTGAGAGCAGCAGGGCTGAAAAACCCATCCTTACTTTAATAGACCAATGAGTGCTCTGATTCCATCTAGCTCTGCTCAGATGGCAGTTGTGATTATAGTATTATGGGGGACACATTTCCCAGCTAAGCAGGGCAAGATGGTGCTGTCTGCATGGACCCAGATTTGCTCAGGCACAGGTGTGTTCAGATGGGGAAAATACTTCAGGGCTGGAGTAGGAGGTAGAGTGAGCATATGTCAGTTGAAATTGGTGAGTTTACAAAAAAAAGATTCATAAGAAGCCCATATGATCTCTGGGTGCAGTTGTCACATGATACCACACGTTCTCAGGATTCACGGGTGTTTTTGCATCTCTTGTAGTGACACAGATGTGTAACTCGGCCTTCTCAGCCCACCAGAGAAGCAGCAGAAGTAAAGTTATAATAAACAGCTTTTGCTTTTCTGGCTCTGTCCTTACTAGATGGGACTTCCAAGCTTTCAAATTCTCAAATAGTTTTTGGAGTCCTCCATGACAAGGATGTCCCTCTTCTGCTGTTCTAATGCCACCACATTCAGACGATATGGGTTCAAATGCCAAATTCATTCATTCAGTCAAAGTACACTTAAGGGGCTTCCCTGGTGGCTCAGACAGTAAAGTATCTGCCTGCAATTCGGGAAACCCAGGTTTGATCCCTGGGTTAGGAAGATCTCCTGGAGAAGGGCATGGCTACCTACTCCAGTATATTTGCCTGGAGAATTCCATGGACAGAGGAGCCTACTGGACTACATGGAGTCGCAGAGTTAAATATGGCTGAGACTAACATTGGTGGTCTAGTGGCTAAGACTCCGCACTCCCAATGCAAGGGGCCCAGGTTTGATCCCTGGTCAGGGAACTAGATTTTACATGGCATAACCGAGTAAGACCCTGCATGCCACAGCTAAGACCTGGAGCAGTCAAATAAATAATTTTTTTAGAAGTGCATTTTAAAGGAGTTCCTGGTATGAATCTAACACTATAGAAAGAGTTCTCATGGAATTTAGTTTCCAGGGAAGGGAGACACATGTAAATAAACAACTGAGTCTATAATATTCCAGGTAGAGATTGATGCTATGGAGAAAAATATATTTGGGTGGTGGGCAGGGAGGATGGGTGGGGAAGGTGACTATAGTTTCATGTTAGCTCAGCCAGGTGTGAGGGGCTTATTTCTGAAGTGAGTCTTTAGTAGAGACTGAAAGGAACAAACCATCTAGGGGAGAGAATCTTAGAGGAGAGGGCAGCAGGCATGGACCCAGGGGGCAGGTATGCTCAGCATGTTCCAGGAATGGAGAGGAAGCTGGTTGACTACAAGAGTCTGGATGTCAAAGGGGAGGTATAGTTTGGAGCTGTCACCTGAGGTGTGGCTGTAGCCAGAGAAGGGAAAAGACCTGAAGACTAAAACCCTACGAGATTCCAACATCTAAATGATGAGGGAGATGAGGAGGAACCAGCCAAGGAGACTGAGATGACCAGCTGGCGAGAGGGCGGTGCTCTGGAAGGGAAGGGGACCAAGCATTTAAGAAGGAAAGGGTGAGCATTTGCTGGTGGAAGGTCAAATTAGAATTTGCCACTGCATTTAAGATTGAGTGGTCATTGGTGACCTTGGTGAGAGCTGTTTTAGTTGCACGGAGGGATCAAAATTCTACTTGTGATGTGTTCAAGAAAAGACAGAAAAGAAGAATGGGAGAGAGTGAGTAAAGACAATTACTTTAAGGAGTTTTCTTGTGAAGGGGAATAGAAATAGAGCCGTACTTTGATTTAGATGTGGGATCAAAGGGAGTTGTTTGTGTTTCTGGTTGGAGAAATAGCGTCATGTTTGTATATGGATTCAGTGGAGAAGAAAAATTGGTACAAAAGCAATGTCATTGAGCAGGCATGAGGAGAGGGGATATAGTGCAAAGAGGAGAGACTGGCTTTAGGAAGAAGATGGACAGTTCATAGCAGCAGATGGGAAGGTTAAGTGTAACACATGGACAGAAGTGTGGAAAGATGCAGATTTGACAGTAGAAGCTTGTGCAGACTCTTCTGGTTGCTCAGACTTTCTCAGTGAAATGGGAAGTGATCAACCGAGCTTTCTTGAGGAGGAAGAGAGGGTGTTGGAGGTTTGGAGAGAAAGACAAATTGGTGAAATGATCTGGGAAAGTGAGTGGATGAGGGAAATACAGCAGGCTGCCAGGCAGCACTGGGGGCCCACTTGAGGCTTGTGATGAGACCTAAAGTGAGACCAGTCAGCAAGGTTGTTTCCTTCAGTTGTGCTCAACTGCTCAGATGCAGGTATGGAGTAGAGGGACAAACAAAACGTACAACGAAGGTACCTAAACAGATACAATGAAGAAGGAGCAGGTTGAGGCTGTTGAAGAGCTACACAGGGAGTAACACAGTGATGGAATCTAAGTTGGGTAAGAGGACAGGAGGTATTGTTGGTCCTGTTGTGGTACAAGAACTGTTGGAGCTGGGAGTCTAGAAAAGATAAGCTGGAAAGAGAGGAGGCAATGGTCTCAGAGGGAGATTCTGGAGTAGAGAGTGCATTGCATTGCATTGCAGCTGGTGACGTCTAGGCAGAGGCCTGAACATGGGCTGGCTGCCCAAGATGGTAACAGCAGAGTCACTGGAGGAGAGAAGCCTAAATAACGTGGTGGGGGGCAGTCTTTGGGAGGAGCATCCCCCTACCAGACAGCTATCCCTTGGGTACTTCCACTTCCTGTTGTGGTTTACATAGGTGGTGCCTTCTGGAGCCCAACTCCCTGAAGTCTAGTTGGATGTGGAAGGCACCAAGAATTACGATAGACGAAGTAGCTTTGGAAAGTGTCCAACTAATTAAAATCCTCAAGGAGTGAGTGGGAGGGATGCAGAGGTTAGTAATCAGGAGGGGACATAAGGAGGAGGCCGAGCTCACCCTCAACACAAGGCCTCTGGAAGAACAGAAGCAAAGACAGACAGACAGACTCCATCATGGTGGCTGCAGGTCCTCCATTGTTTGTGTGTTAAGTGACTCTGGGAGAATTATTTAACCTCTTTGTGCCTCAGTTTTGCCAAATGGAAAATGGAGAAAGTCATCAGATCTCCTTCACAGGGTCATTCTGAAGATTCAGTGACATAACATGTATGAAATGTGCTTAAGATACAGTACATGGCCCAGAGTGGTATGTTTTTAATGATTGAAGCAGTTTTATCAGTTATCTGGGTCACCAGAGCCCAGTGTTTTTAAAAGGACTGAACGAGCCCTTGGCAGGTGCTGAGGCACTTCTCAAGGAGGGCGCAGTGCAGGCTGGGACTGGACGAGTCGCCGACTTCACCATGAAAGCTTCAGAGAGGAGAGTGAAGAAAGCAGGCCCACTGCCAAGATGGAGCAATTAAATATGTAGAGGGCTGAGAGGCTTGACAGGAAAAATGGAAGTAAAGCATGTTTCTAATCAGAGCCATGACGAGGGCTGCCTGGAGGCTCTACTGGTAATTGATGTGCCTCTGACAATAATTAGAAACAATTTCTGGGGACTTATAGGATAGAGTCACATCGTGATATTATTTACCACGGAGAGTAGTGTCTGGAGTGAAAATGGATGTTATTGTTTCCTCGGAACACATTAGAAGGTGACTTCATGGTGAATAGATTTTTCAAGATATTTGACATTCGCTGACTTTCTATTTAACTCCTCTTAGACACAGAGGCCATTACTGTAATGACAATCCCTGGATTTATCTCTGTTAATGGCAGAAGACACGTGAGAAAGAAGTTATCCCTGTGTGGGCCCTGGACTAAATGTGAATTTAGCCACGTAGCCTCCCCAGCCGCTGAGACCTGAGGGATTCTGGGAGCTCAGGTGGCTCGAGTGCAGCTTCAGTTTAACAGAGACTCACCCACAAAGACTGAGGGGTGTGATTAGCATGACTGGCATTGCCTTTTTCTAAGGTAACCTTTATTTTACATCACTTGGCATGAAGTGAGATAAGGTATGTACAATGCTTGGCACAGAGCCTAGCACATAGCAAGGACACAGAAAGTGTTGACACATTAATTTTATTTTCTTGGGTTTTTCTGATAAGACTTAGGGGCCTTCCATACTTGCTATTCTCCAAGTGCTGGGGATGTGTAAAGAGTTGGGAGAGGGACAATGGCGTTATTGGGCCTTGAAGCTAGTGGGTTGTATTTCCCTTGGGAAGCCCAAGGAGTTTTTACTTGAGTGGGCTTTTCTTGGGGCATCCACTTGTAGGCAAGATGCCAAATGCCAGTTAGCAGCAAGGGTAGCACATAGGGGTTTGAAGTCAGAGCTTTATAGATCAGAGAGTATGCACTTGCCTTCTGCCCCCTCAGCACTGGCAGCCAAGTAAGAGTGGTGTGGTGCCCAGGGAAGGAGGCACAGAGAGCAATGCCTATCATTGCAACCTGGCCTCCAGGCCAAAGGGACAAAGCCTACTTTACCAGGTTGGGAAACAAGAGTAAAGGCTTTTTGATGTCTTAAGCCTACAGATGGTTCTCAAAAGAAGTGTTATTGGCATTTTGGGAAGGGTAGTCTTCTCTGGGTGGCACAACCCAAGCAACACAGGATATTTGGTGCCTGTGGATCCACCCACTACTATCAGGAGAGCCTCTCACATCTCAGGTGCTGGAGTGACTGAAAAACCCCCACACATCTTAACCTCCCCAGTCTTGGAACCCCAGTATGAACAGCAACGTGCTAGAATGTCCTCCCTGCAAATTAACCTGCACACCAGCCACCTGACCTCAACAGGGCCCCTTCCTGTTCCTGGTTCTCAAATGGGGGTGGCTGGCAGCGTGAATTCTCTTGGTTGAACAAGTATTTAAAGAATGCAAATGCTGACTGTCTCCTGGGATGTGACTCTGAACAGGCTGTGTTAGTCACATTACCTCCAGCCAGGCTTAAGTGTCCCACTTGGTCACATGCCACCAGCAGAGGGAGGATGGACTCCAAAGCTGGAGCCTCTGATGTATGAAAGGCATTTGGTAAAATCCCCAGATTTGAAACCTTCTAACATTTTATATGATGTTGCTTTCATCTGGGGGCTTCCCTGGTGGCTCAGTGGTAAAGAATCCACCTGTCAATGCAGGAGAGGCAGGAGACACAGGTTTGATCCCTGGGTCAGGAAGATCCCTTGGAGAGGGCATGGCAACCCACTTCAATATTCTTGCCTGGAGAATCCCATGGACAGAAGAACCTGGAGGGGTACAGTCCATAGGGTCGCACAGAGTCGGACATGACAGACCAACTGCCTGCTTGAGCATTCGCATTGGAGATTGGCCGTGGAATGATATTAAGAATAGCTGTAGTCATTACCAGTCTGTGCGCATATGTGTGCCAGAACAAGTGTTTTCAACAATCCAGTGAGTTCATTTTTTTTTTTTTTCATTACTACTTACTTTATGATTGAGGATTGAAGTCCAGAGAGCTTAAATGCTTTGCTGAGGATCACACAGCCAACAGGGTTAAGAGTCAGGATTTGAATCCCCATATTTCTGCTTCCAAAGCCTCACATACTCTGCATTTGGTGACACTGCTTCTCGGGCTGGGGGAATATTCAATATCAGGAGGCACAGGTCAAGTGAAGGGGAGGCTTGGCTAAGGGGGACAGTGGGCAGTAGTTTGAGGGAAGCTGAAGAGTTTGACCAGATCCAACTCAATTGGGAAGTTAGAAAAACAAAACAAAACAGTAATGTTGCCCTTCTTGTACTGACCAGAATGCATGAAGTCATCAGCCTGGCCAACTCTGGAGCAGAGGGGTAGGCCAGGCAAAAAGGAAAACCAGCAACCGGCATCTTGCAAGGATGTTGGAGGGAACAGCTGTTTGAGGAGAGTTGTTGGTAAAGACTTGGTGTTTGGAGTACATGTTGAACGCATGAGGGATTCAAGAATGTACATTTTTGGGAAACAGTGAACAAGGCACTGCACAAGAAAGATACATCCCAGCATGAACTCAGATGGGACAAAAGCAATGCTCAGTTGAGAGGGGAATTCCAGAGAACCTGAAAAGAGACACATTTTCTTACCCACAACAAGCAAAGGTTGTTCAGTTTCTTAGTGGGGAAGACTTTGAAATGTATAAACCCCTTTAAGTCACTTATTCAGTGTTGTATACAATTATGCTTAAATAAGCCATGTGCAATTTTCATTACACAATATAGATTTATTATCAACAACCCCCTTTTTTGTTATCCTAAAGATCCGCTGGGTAATTTGACAATTAGCATTGAAAAATACACACACTCTCTGAGCCACTTGTTGCAATATGTCTTATGGAACTACTAGCCTGGACCCATAAAGCTATATGGACAGAGATATTTATTACAGCGCTGGTTGAATAAATTATGGTTCAGCAGACAGTAGATAATCATGCAATTATTTTAAAAGGTTTGAATAGATTTTATATTTAGTAAAAAAAAAGCAATATGCAAAATAATCATGCGCCACATGCAAACACGGTCTTATTATTTAAAAAACCACTGTATGTGGATGTTTATGCCTACACGTATTTCTGTAAACATTAAAGAAAAAAGTCTGGAAGGACAGTGGATAGCTTTCAGAGCTGAAGTCAAAAATAAGAAGGAAATTTTCAGTTTTTACTTTATCCCTTTTCCTCAAACGCAGAAGTTTTAGGATAGTGGGTGATTTTTATTTCCTTTTTATGATTTTTTCTGTTTTTCCAAATTTCCTATGGTGACCCTGTGTTGCTTTTATGATCAAGCTTCATTTCTACCTGCGTGTTGTAGAGGCTAAGCATACGAGTCTGGAGTCCGATTACCTGGGTTCACACCCCAGCTCTGCTGCTCTGCCATGGATGATAACCATGGTGGATGACATCACCTCTCTGGGACGTAGCTTCCTTATTTGTAATGTGAAGATAACAAGAGTGTGAACCCTATGAGACTGTTGGGAGGATTACGTGAGACCCTTTGTGTAAGGAGTGTGGTCAGGATTGGGCCAGCATTGGTTTGGACTGTTTGCGTGTGGACCTCTCTACAGGAAAGATCAAGCTCAGGGCTGATGTTGAGCAAAGGGCTATACTTTGCTGTTTTATTTGGTATTGCAAGGAATGGACCCAACTGGGGGCAGAAACTTGCTGATGAGAAGATGAGTGTCGTGGTGGGACCTTGATCACCGTGCTTTCCTCACTCAGTAAAGCCACAGGGAAAAGGTCCAGAGGAACCCTTTCCTTTGGGTTCTTTCCCACCTTTCTTGTGGTTCAGCAAGGTTTTTCCTTCCTCCTGCAGGTTTCACTCCTGTATAATTTTTTGCAAATGAAGTCTGAATGTTTCTGAAGAGGAAGGGCCCTTACCCTACTCCACTGGGAGGGAGGGACAAAGAGAGTCTACCCTTTCCCTGAGATCTGTGATCTGTTTAACAAATGTGGCCAGTGTTCCCTCAACTTTCTTCATTCTGAAGCTTGAACAAATGATCAGATACCAGGAGCTGAATTCTGCCCATGGTGGAATTTGGCTTCTCAGAATTTCCCACTGGGTTCCAAAGCTGTGGACACTGAAAGCAATTCATGGCCCCATTTAGGATTCCTTTTCAGATAAGTTGTAAGCCAGACAAGTCCATGCTTTGACTGGTTAATGTAACAGAAAGGCCTCCAAATCACTGAAAATGGTCACCTGGATGCTGTCCAGGGACAACGACACATTGAGGAACAAACTAGCATGTGGAAGCTCTGGGTCTGAGGGCAACTCTGCCTCTAGCTGGGTTGGACTGTAGCTGTGCCAGTTTGCCTCTTGAGATCCCTTACAACTCTGAGAACACAGAGGAAAACACACATGGCCCAGATGCCTCATGGTATGGACCCAGTTAAGACAGCCCCACCTCCTACCAATTTCCCTCCCTAGCACTCTGCCCCTCTGCCTTCCAAGCTATCATGAGTCTAACTGCTCTCTGACACCCAAGACATGTTTCCCTCTCAAAGCCAGCTTGTGCTCTTCCATCCACAGTGTTTTGTGTTGTTTCTCTGATTGGCTACTTCTGGTGTAACCAATTCAACATAATCTGTTTTATGATGTCTTTCTAGAGCCTTCTATGCAGAATTGATTGTCTCCACTTTGGTGTTCCCTAACACTTTGTTCATGCTTATCTCTCTTTTCTTTTTTAGCTTTATTAATGTTTTGTTTACTTATTTATTGTATGATTGTATTACCTACACTTATTTATCTTATTGTGGTGTTTTATATAGTTAATCAGCAGTCCTCAAACATCAGTGGAAAAAAAGAATTTAAAAGAAGGAGCTGCAGAAACAATCTACTGAACAATTATGATGCACAGGCCTAGGACTGAAAAACTAGTGGCCTGTCAGATAGATGGGACCCAGCGTGTGTCTTAGGATATCCTGTCCTCTCTCCCAGATGGGACTTCTGATTAGGTGTCTTGACCATGGAGCCTGGGAATCTGCATATGTTAATTAATTTTAACCCCACTTGATCTGACTCAAATGGTTAGAGACACACTCTTTGGGTAACACTGTGGTAAAGTTACAGCTTATGTGAACGTGCTGTGCTGTGCTTAATTGCTCAGTCATGTTTGACTCTTTGTGACCCTTTGGACTGTAGCCCTCCAGGCTCCTCTGTCTATGGGATTTTTCAGGTAAGAATACCAGAGTGAGTTGCCATTTTCCTTCTCTGGGGATCTTCCTGACCCAGGGGTCAAACCCATGTCTCCTGTATCTCCTACATTACAAGAGATACTATAAATAAATATCATTTATAATTTTGCTGTAGTATACATTTGAATTCAAGTGTTTTGAGCCTGGTGTGTGAGAACTAATCATTAACTAGTGAGTGAAACTAACTAACCATCTAGGACCCTCGTCTCAAAGATGGTTTGTTGTTCTCTTCCGGCTGTTTGTTTTTCTCTTCCAGTCTTTGAATAAATGGTGTAGTAGTTCCCTAATAGGTATACTGAGGAACTCGATTCTGTAAGACATGGAGAAATTTGCTAGGTGCTATAATTGCAGCATAAAGAAAGTACTATTGGGCAACAGAAGAGGGAGAAATTAATTTTGACTGGGATAATTAATTTATAGCTAGCAGTTGAATGAAATGCCAAAAGCAAACAAACACACACAGGTGTTCAGGATTGTTTTTCTGACACCATTTGCTATTCATTTGTGTGTTTCTTGCTATGAGCAGGAACATGGGCGCAACTGGAGATCTGTGAATGCCAATCTTCAAGACAAGGAGCTGCCAAGGAGGATTTTGATGTGGTCAAAGAATTTTATTTTGCATTTCAGAAATCTCACTATAATTATACCTGAATAGACAATATTGAGATATATTCAATTCTAAGCCCAAGAAAATCATAACTTGGGAAAAGGCTTTACAAGCATTACAAATAACTTACCTTTATAGAATTTTGACATTCCCCAGAGGAAAAGGGAAATTATGCATTTTTTATACGATTGATCAATTTCAGAATAGTCTATTTGCCTAAGCAGCGAACTTTTGGCACTTTTTTCTCTCCCTGTAGCAGTGCTTTGTTGTCCGACTGAGGATTTAGTCAGAGGAGTTAAGGAAAGATCCTGGGATTTAGCAAGAAACAATCACATTTAACCAGACATTTATGTATTTGTTAACAAATTATAGACCTGTTTGTTGAGAACCTCTGTTTTTGTTGTTGTTGTTTCGCTACTAAGTCGTGTTCAACTCTTTTGCCACCCCTGGACTGTAGCCTGCCAGGCACCTCTGTCCATGGGATTCTCCAGACAAGAACACTAAAGCGGATTGCCATTTCCTTCTCCAGGGGATCTTCCCAACCCAGGGATCAAACCCACATCTCATGTGTTGGGAGGTGGGTTCTTTACCACTGAGCCACCTGGGAAGCCCTTGTTGAGCACCTACTAGATGGAAAGCAAGTATCCAGCACTGGGAGTCAATACTGTGCAAAATAGGCCCTGACCTCACTTTTATGCAGATGCAGTGTAGTGGGAGTTATAGAAAAGTCACCAGGTGACATAAGCCAGTGCGGCACAGTCTGGGTTACAGTGCGTACAGAGTGCTGTAGGGCACAGAAGAGGGGTCTCTGTTTGCATTCAAAGGGTGGGTAAAAGTGCCTAAGACTATTTCATGGCTCAGAAGTAGGGGAAATGAGGAATTCTTTGGGAGAGTCCTTGAGCTGACTCACAGAGCAGATAAGAGAGGAAGTCCTAAGCTGGTTGTCAAGAATAGCGAAAAGGCAGTTAGAAGCCACAGTGTAAGAACTGCCTGTGGGTGAGCATTCCTGGGAATGATCCTTCAGTTTCTAAAAGCTGGGCACAGTGTGATGTGTGATATGTTGTCTCAAGGTTGCTGCCCAGGGACTAATGGTCGCAGATGTTAAATGGCCTGAGCCTGGAACAAAGCCTCCAGATTGATAAAATATGTCTCTGCCTAGTTCCCCAGAGGCTTACAATTTGTTCTCTTTTTTGTTTGTTTGTTTCCTTTTTATTAAAAAAAAAAATATTTTGGTCTGTGCTGAGTCTTTGTTACTGTATGTGGGCTTTCTCTAGTTGCATGAGGGCTACTCTCTAGTTGGAGTGTGCAGATTCAGTAGTTGTGGCACATGGGACCAGCCTCCTTGTGAATGTGGGATCCTGGTTCCCAGAGCTGGGATCAAACCTGCATCCCCCACATTGACAGGTGGCCTCCCAACCAGTGGACCGCCATTTAAGTCCCTACAATTCATTCTTTGAGCACTGTATTGGTGGTTTCAGTTTCATAGAACAAAAACCATTCTATTAAATTTACTAATTTAAGCAGAAATATTATCAGACACTAATATGCAAGGAAATCAAACCAGTCAATCCTAGAGGAAATCAACCCTTAATATTCATTGGAAGGACTGATGCTGAGCTGAAGCTCCAACACTTTGGCCACCTGATTTGAAGAGCTGACTCACTGGAAAAGACCCTTATGCTGGGAATGATTGAAGGCAGGAGAAGAAGGAGGTGTTAGAGGAGGCGATGGTTGGATGGCATCATCAAGTCAACGGACTGAGTTTGAGCAAATTCTGGGAGATAGTGAAGGGAAGCATAGTATGCTGCAATCCATGGTGTTGCAAAGAGTCAGACATGACTTAGCAACTGAACGAAAACAACAATATTACCAGTTATTTAGTGGCTATACAATTACTTGAGGGCTGGAAGAACTGGCTTTAAGATGAACTTCCAAAAATAATTCCAGTCCTGGAAGTCATATAAACCTTCCTTATAATCATAATAGTTGCATTTCTGTTGCAGGAGACTGCTTAATTAGGAAGCTGCTGATTCCAGAATATGCTACCCCTTTCTTAATCCATGCCAGCAAATGGATGGATGCTCTGTCTCACTCCTTTCAAGTTTCTTCAGTGAGACTTGAGTCTCCCCAGAATCCTAGCTGCAAGAGAACCTGGAAATGTAGTTTTTGGCTTTTTGGACTCTTCAGCACAAGAAGACATACTCAGAGGAGCTTAGAATAAATCTGGAGCAAGCTAATTCTAGTATCTGCTGCAGGAAAATATCTCTCCTAGGTCTAACCAGGTGCTATGAGGAACAGAAAGCCCAAAGAACATACCCAACTCTCACTGTGTTAATTAATAAGATGAGGGACTTGGGGATGGGACATTGGATCCTTCTGGCCCTGAAGGGTCAAGGATGTGTGGGAACTTGGGAGGCTGAGGGAGCTGGAGTTGATGAGGATGTGCTGGGAAGGGCCAGGTACAGCCAACAGAATATTAGGGAGATGTGAAATGGGTAACAAGTGTACAAAATTCAGAGAGGGAGCAGAGTCTCAGCAGAAGACAAAGCTGTTGAGACTTCAAGAACAGGAAGCCAGGAATGGCCAACTGGTTATTCTCATCAATTTGCTAGAAGTCATGATGTTGACCCATTGCTGAACTAAGCACATGCCATCCAGTGTCTTCCCAGCTTCCTGACTGCTCGTTGGTTGATTTTAGCCTCAAGATTTCCCGAGAGACAGATCACTCACTTTGATTACCTCACTGAGCAGCTTGCCTTCTGAGATAGGCCTTGCCTGTATCTTCCCTGTGAGATTGGGTCATGAGCCCCCACCTGGAGGCTCAGTCTGACCTGGATCCTGAGACAATCATGGTAGAGACAGGAGGTGAAAGACCTCCAGACTCATCATTCAGGAGAATTCAGAATGAACACTTGGTGCCAACAGAACTGGGATGGGAACCATCCTAGATTCGTTCCTTTGTTCTCTCACTTAACCACGTCTGTTTAAACCCTGTCATGCAGTAGGCACGTGTGTGCTCTGCATGATGATATACTGGCAAGAAGCCTGGAAGATGAGTCAGATGCCCCTAGGTGTGGAAGTGATGGAAGTGGGAACAATGAGAGGTAGCATGAGGCATGGTAGGGTCTTCCTGGCCCCATTAGGGAGTTTTGCCTTCTCCTAAGGGTAAAAGGAAGCCCCTGAAAAGGGTTTAAGGTGGGAGGATGGACACGATCAGATTGTGCTTTTTTTCTTTTTTTTAACAATCTCATGTTTTCTTTCTTTCTCGATAGAATGGGAAGGGGCAAAAATAGGTAGGAAGACTTTGCAGGGACAGTGAAGTTTAAAAATAAGAATAGGGGCTTCCGTGATGGTTCAGTGGTTAAGAATCTGCCTTGCAATGTAGGGAACGCAAGTCCGCTCCCTGGCCCTGGAACTAAGATCCCCATGGGGCAAATAAGCCTGCACTGCCGCAACTAGGGAGAAGGCAATGGCAAGCCACTCCAGTACTCTTGCCTAGAAAATCCCATGGATGGAGGAGCCTGGTAGGCTGCAGTCCATGGGGTCACTCAGTTGGACACGACTGAGCGACCTCACTTTCACTTTCCACTTTCACGCTTTGGAGAAGGAAATGGCAACCCACTCCAGTGTTCTTGCCTGGAGAATCCCAGGGACGGGGGAGCCTGGTGGGCTGCTGTCTATGGGGTCGCACAGAGTCGGACACGACTGAAGCGACTTAGCAGCAGCAGCAGCAGCAGCCACAACTAGAGGGCCCACGTGACACAATGAAAGCTCCTGTGTTCTTCAGCTAGGACTTGACACAGCCAAATAAATAAATAAAACTGGCAGGGCTGAGAAGTTATCCAGTCAAGGTTTTTAAAAATTGATAATAAATCAGAGGGTAATAGTGATAAAGAAGAGAAGGGAAAGAGATGAGACAGCTATTTAGAGGAGGAAGGTGAAACTATAAGAAAGAACAGAGGTTTTGTTCTTTCTTTCTAGTCACTTCAAACTCTGTTTTCACTTTTGACTTGGTTTTGTTTTCATATTTATTTTATCTTATATCCTAGTGTAAGAAAAATCAAATGAAATAGATTTATTTAATAAAATTACATCACAATATGGGTATGCTTACATGGGACCCATAATCAAGACTCAGAAGTGGTATAAAAATCTGTCTATTTTTAGGGCCATAGTGAAGAGTATGGATTTCACAGAGTATTAGCTATGTGACCCCAGGTGAGCTATTGTACCTTTCTAAGCTTTAGATTCATCATCTATAAAACAGGGAAAAAATAGTGCCTAACTTGATGGGTTGCTCTGAGAATTAAATGAGATAATCCATATAAGGCTATTAGTATGGAGCCTCGCATAATGAAATTGCTCAGTGAATGCTAACTAGTATTATTATTCATAGCTTTTAGCTGACCATCCATAATGCAGTTGATGGATGCTCTTGCAGGCCTTCAGAGCCAGCACTGAGCATAGTACCAACAGTTATTGTATGACAGACTTATGCACAGATTGCAAGGACTCTGAAAAGGTGGTTCAACATATTGAATCTAATTCTGCCTGTTTTCTCTCAAGTCAGGTTCTGCCTCTGATCCTGTGCAGAACTCTTTGGAGAAGCACTGCCTGGTGGGGAGGACAGGGAAGAGAAGGGGTAAGACAGTTGATGGAAGGCAAGACTACAAAGTGGAACAGGTCTTCTGCTTCTGTTGGCCCATCTTAGCAGTAGTTTTATTATGGCTCATTTTTTTTTTTTTTAAATAAGGCTCTGGTTTGTTTTCTTATTCCTCATTCATTTAGTGAACAATTGCAGCGTGCCAGGCATTGTTATAAGTATTGGAAAAACAACCATGAACAAAGGCCCAGCTTCTGTGGAGCTTATATTTTGGTTGGGTTATCTCTCTTATTAATATATTTAATTCTCCTGAAAGTCTTAGCTGGCCCAGACTTCTTCCTCCATGATAGGAATGAAAGGAACCCATGGAAAACATTGCCTATTCTAGATCCATATTGAAAAGAGAGTTGTGTTGAGTGGAATTTGGAGTTCCTCCTCTTGGGGGAATTCATTTTGTATTTTGTAAGAGAGGGGAATAACAGAAAAGTCAATAACCCCTTCTCCTATTAGTCTTCAGAATATCCAAATGCATAATGAATTATTGTCACAGACGATGAACCTGAGGCTAAGGGGTTAAGTGATTTTCCAGCTTAGGTGGGACTCAAGATTTAAACTTCACATCCCTTGCTTTATTTCTTTCTTTTATAAATTGGGAGTTACTTGCTCAATTGCAAACAAATACATTTGCTGGCATTAGTTCGGTTGGCCATTGACTTGATATTGGTGGTTGGAACTTCTGGTTAATAAATTTTATACTTTCAGATACTCATCTTTAAGGAATGTGACATAACTCAGTGGTTCCCAAATGCTAGTCCATGGGCCAATGATGGTGTATGGCAGAGTTGTCACCAATCTCAGCAAAATGCAAAGTAAAGTTAACTTAAATGCTATTTCTTTCATAATCTGTCTGCCCAAATTTCCACTATAAAATGATCATGTTAGTAGGAGGTAGTTACGTTTTTGTTTGTTTGTTTGTTTAAAATGTTACTTTGCAAAATAAAAAGTTGACAGTCTCTGTCTGTCAATTCTTTTTTTGTTAAAATTTACTGTTTGGTAAATTCAAAAGGCTGAGGAAACCTGATATAGCTAACTAAATGAAAAATAGAAGTTCTGTTTCTGGCAATATGGAATACTAGATATTAAAAAAATCCTTCTGGTGCAGAGTACCTAAAAAAGAATGTAAAATTGGAAAAATTATATATTTTAAAAAATGCATAGTTGTATTGGCAAGAAAGGAAAATTCCTAGAGGCCAAAAATGACAAGAAAGCAGAAATCGGAGAAAACTACATTTGGGAAAGAAGAAATAAATCTCAAGGTGTTAGTGAGGTGGAAAATAGGATCAAATACTCTTGCCTAAAGCTACTATTCCCCAAAGATGACATCCTTAGTGGAAAGACAAAGTAGAAAAAAAGAAGTCCCCCTCAAAGGAGGCCCAGTAAATACAACTGCCTGACTCACCCTTGGGATTTGAGAAAGGGTAAATTTCTTCTGAGAACTTCATAACCATGAGTCACTCTCATTGGATTTAAGTGTAAAAATCTCATCATTAATATGAGCTGAAGAATCCCAAACTGAGAATTCAAAATAATCTGAGTTGGGTAGTGCCTGTAGGTGCCAGATGGGAGCAAATACAAATGTTCTCTGAAGGCATGCAGTTTGATTTCAGGCCTGAAAGTTATGACTCTGATTAACATTGGCTCAGAATTTACAAATCACAAAATAAATGAGGAAATAAGATGTCAGGAGAAGAAACCAAAAGAAACATCAAGAAGCAGAATCATAGCTTTGAAAACTTCAGGTATTAGAAATAAATATAACGTGTAAATAGAAGTCTTGAAAAGACAAGAGATTATCAATAATATTTATTGAAAAGAATCAATTAGTACTTGATAAATGAAAAATGCAACCACTGGCATTTAGAAGTTTCTGTTATACATGTGAGAAGAGAGATAATGAATGTGAGGATAGATATTTTCAGATTACTTTGAAAGCAGGGAGGAAAAAAGAGACTGAAAATATGGTAGGTAAGTTAAAGAGAAAGAGAAGGTAGAATGCATGTCTAATTGGAACTATGGGAATAATAATAGAGATAATGTCAGAAAGGCATATCCCAGGTTATAATGAAGGAAAAGATTCCAGAACTGATGAAATATGGGAATCCTCAGATTCAGACATCCTTATGAATACCAAGCCTGATAAATTAGAAACCCACACCTAGATACTTTAATATTATTTAATCCTATTATAGAATATCAAAGATAAACAGACCTTGGAAGAAGCTACAGGAAAAAGAAAAATAACCTATAAAGGAATGATGATAAGCTGATAGCTGACTTCTCAACAGCATCAATGAAAATAAGAGATGTACATTCAAAATATATCTGATTACTTTGCATTATGTTGGAAAAAATCAGCTAGGCTTCTCTTCATTCAGAATACTAACATACATCCAAAGTCTGAAAGTAAATCCAGTATCACCAAACCACATTCATTCAGCAAGGAACATTCAGAAATCAATCAATACCAGCAATCATGTTTGTGTATGTGTATGTGTACACAACATACAGTAACACCAAGCGAAGTACTTTCCTTGTGATCAATTCCAAGGAGATAAAAACCTGATGCCTTAAACCTAACCACTTGCTAAAAGGCATTTATAACCTCCAAGATTTTAAAGGAAATGAATGTTCATTGAAGAGTTCCTAAGCTGACCCCTCATTTTTTACATGTATTATTGTATGTTGACTCTATTTTTAGACTACTTTATTTATTAAGTGTGGCCAAGCAGCTGTGAATCCTTGATTTAAGTTGTTTTTATTCTTTTAAGGAAATAACACAGGGACTTAAAAAATTTCTGTAATAAAATTTATGTTTTATAAGAAATAATAGAAGTCACTTTTATTCCAAGGTGTCATTTTTGTTAAAATACTTAAAATATTTATTGAAAAATATTTGTTCTTTATTTTTAAAGATTAAAGCAATACTGAAGTATATAAAGTAAAAACTGAAAGCTCCTTACAAGCCTGGTCCATCTCATTCCCAACAGAGAGTCACTGTTAATCATGTCATGCTCATTCTTCCAGATCTAACTTTTCTGCAACTTGCTCTTCTAACTCTGGATCTGGGAGATGTTTAAACATCACTACATACAGAGACACTTTACTATTTCATAGTATTTCATAGACCAGATGTACCATAATCACCCTACTGATGGACATTTATATTTTTCTCAATATAAAACATTTTCAATATATTCAAAATAAAACCATATAAAACGTGTTTCATATATAAAATCAGAATCACAGTAATTATATTTTTGCACACATATCTGCACATTTGTGAGAATAGTTCTCTAGGCTAGATTCCTAGAAATTGAATTAAATGTCAAAGGGTCTACATGTTTTACATCTTAATGCATTGTATGCATTTTTAAAAATTAAAAAAAATTTTTCTGAGTTTCCTGTTACTTAAAAGTTCAGTTCAGTTCAGTTCAGTCACTCAGTCGTGTCCGACTCTCCGCGACCCCATGAATCACAGCACGCCAGGCCTCCCTGTCCATCACCAACTCCCGGAGTTCACTCAAACTCATGTCCACAGAGTCGGTGATGCCATCCAGCCATCTCATTCTCTGTCATCCCCTTCTCCTCCTGCCCCCAATCCTTCCCAGCATCAGAGTCTTTTCCAATGAGTCAACTCATCGCATGAGGTGGCCAAAGTATTGCAGTTTCAGCTTTAGCATCAGTCCCTCCAACGAACACCCAGGATTGACCTCCTTTAGAATGGACTGGTTGGATCTCCTTGCAGTATAAGGGACTCTCAAGAGTCTTCTCCAGCACCACAGTTCAAAAGCATCGATTCTTCGGTGATCAGCTTTCTTCACAGTCCAACTCTCACATCCATACATGACCACGGGAAAAACCAAAAAGTTAGCTGGATGTTATTAAGTTTGTTATGGCTTTAGGCTAACCTCTAGAAAACTGCTGACATGGTTTGGAGAAGCCCGTTTACAGAGGACTAAAGAAGCTGGGAAACTTTGGAGGAAAGATTTAGGGCTCACCTGGGAAAGACACACAGCTCCACAAGCAGCCCCACATCCCTGAGAAAGCACATCAAGTATACGGAAGTCAAAAGAAAAATGAAAGTGCTGGATGTTCAAAACCACAAGAAGAAATAAATTTAAAAAAACCTTTAAGAATGTCAGTAGTCTTGAATGATGCAGTAAAATGTGCCCATTCATATGTGGATACTTATCTTCTTAAACATAAAGTAATTAAATGTGGCAGTATTTTAATATTCTAATTTCTTACTAATAAATGTGGAAATTCTATACTTCAAAGTTTCAAGTATGTCATGACTTAAGCCTGTCTATTTCTCACAAAGACTTGTGCTCCTCAAGACTAGAGATTCTGTTTTAGGACAAAAAGTGCTTTCAACAAATCTTTTTACAGTTGCCTTCAACTGCCCAACTCTCCTGTCACTAAACAGATATGAATACATATATATATGTATTTCAGCTCTTGGAACCCAAATTCTTGGTTCCTAGTTGACAGGATATAACAGTAGCTCAAGACTTAGCTGGGCTTCCCAGGTGGCACTAGTAATAAAGAACCCACCTGCCAATGCTGGAAACTTAAGAGACTCGGGTTCAATCCCTGGGTCAGGAAGATCCCCTGGAGAAGGGCACGGCAACCCACTCCAGTATTCTTGCCCGAGAATCCCATGGACAGAGGAGCCTGGTGGGCTACGAATTACACACGACTGAAGTGACTGAGTACTCATGCAAATATCAAGGGAGAGAAAAGCCGTCACAGAAGGTTTCCCACGTTGCTTGCACTCAGAGGTTTTCTTCTCTAGGATGGGTCTTTTTATTACACCTGACAACAGTGGAGTGTCGGGCAGAGGCTTTTCCCCATTCCCTGTGCTCATAGGGCTTCACTCCACTGTGACTCCTGTAGTGTGAGTGAGGGAGCAGCTGTAGTCAAAGCCGTGTCCACAGTCTCTACCCTAGGGTGTAATTTGGGTCATGCCATGTGGGAAAAAACCAAGCAGCAGGTGAAGCTCTTTCCGCAGTTGCAGCACTTGCAGGGCCTCTCCTGTGTAGGGCTTGTCCCTTGTAGGGCTTTCTCCCATGTAGGGCTTGTCTCTGTGCAGAGCACACCTCCAACTACAGATACCAGGGAGCCATGTGCTCAGCAGGGTAGAGCGTGGGGCTACAAGTCCCAGAGGCTCCTCTTGGAATTGAATTTTCAGTTACTCTGGAAAAGGAAGTTCGCAAGTATGATTGGAAGTTCACCCCTGCCAGTTGTGGCAGGGAGAAACTCCAAACATGAATGCAAAGAATTTGGTCCAGCAGGGTATAGGGAGAGAAAGAACCCTACTTACTGCTTTAGTTTATCTGCTGACACACATCAAACCTTATTCAGGAGATGGGTGTTAAATTCAGTTCAAGTCAACTACGTAGTTGGAAAAGGCTGAACATTAAGGACCTCTTCTACACTGCTGATGGTTCTGTCGTAAAGCCACATTGAAAAGTTTTGACCTCATCTCCTAAAGCCCTTTTCAAAGAAAAGCTTTCCCACACATGTTCTGGGAGACATGTATCAGAAGGTTCACCGTAGCAGGCACCTGGATAGAGTCCAGGAAAGGGGATGGATAGAGGACTTCTCTCAAGATTGTAACATTATTTAGCAGCTAGTCCGCTAGTGTGGTGGGGGCCCAAATTATGTTGCAGAATCTTCAAAAAACCTAAGATCCCATCAGTGCCAAGTCCTTCTAGAACTGGTGAGGAGGGGAGACTGTCACGAGGAGGATGGTGACAGCAGTTTTAGCAGTTTCACCTTGACCCACTGCTCACCCCTGCTCATGCTGGAGCTGGTTCTTCTTGGAACTAGAGAAGGAGATGCAAATTTGAAGGTTTTGACACGAAGTGGAAAGACGTTTGATGGTCATTGACATGACCCATTATGGTCAAATATAAGAATTAAAACTATAAAACTCTTAGAAGAAAACATAGGAGTGAATTTCTGTGATCTTGGGTTAGGTAATGGTTTCTTAGACATGGCACACAAAACATGAGCAACAAAAGGACAATTGAGTTTGGCTTCATCAAAATTAAAAACCTTTCTGCTTCAAAGGACACCACTGATAAAGTAAAAAGACAGCCTGCAGACTAGGAGAAAATATTTGCTTTTTTGATGAGGGGTTTGTATCCAAAATATATAAATAACTATTGCTACTGCTGCTGCTGCTGCTAAGTCACTTCAGTCGTGTCCGACTCTGTGTGACCCCATAGACGGAAGCCCACCAGGCTCCCCCATCCCTGGGATTCTCCAGGCAAGAACACTGGAGTGGGTTGCCATTTCCTTCTCCAATGAATGAAAGGAAAAGTGAAAGTGAAGTCACTCAGTCGTTTCCGACTCGTAGCGACCCCGTGGACTGCAGCCTACCAGGCTCCTCCGTCCATGGGATTTTCTAGGCAAGAGTACTGGAGTGGCTTGCCATTGCCTTCTCCGAAATAACTCTTACAACTAAGTTAATCAAGAGACAAAAGCTTAATTAAAATGAGCAAAGGATTGGAACAGCTCTTTCTCCATAAAGGATAAGCAAATAACAAATAGTACATGAGAAGATGCACTAGCATCTTTAGACATCAGGGAAGTGAAAATCAAACCCACAATGAGAAAACCACTTCACACCTACCAGGATGACTAAAATTGAGAACACAGTAATGAGTTTTGCTGAAATAAGCAGAAATTGGAAACCTTATACATCACTGGTGGGAATGTAAAATGGTGCAGCCATTTTGGAAAGCAGCCTGTAGTTCCACAAAAATATAGCTACCACAGGACCCCAAAATTTTACTCCTAGGTATATACCTAAGAGAAAGGAGAAAAATATGTTTACACAAAAATCTGTATGTAAATGTTAATAGAAGCATGATGTATAACAGCAAAAAAGTGGAAAAAGTGGAAAAAATCCAAATGTCAGCCAACTGATGAGTGGATAAGCAAAAGGTGAGTTATGTGTATGGTGGAATATTAGTCACGAAGAGTGACGTTCTGGTAGATGCTGCAGTATCAGTAAATTTTGAAAACATCATGCTATGTGAAAGAATCAACCCACAGAAGAACACATGCTATATGAGTCCTTCCATGTGAGTTGTCTAGAATAGGTGAATTTATAGAAACAGAAACTAGAGTGGGGGTTAGAGGAAGGGATAAGGATTGACTGTGAAGAGGTATGGGGTTTTCTGGGGGAAGGGTGAGAAATATGTTCTAAAATTATATTGTGATAGTTGGACAACTCTGTTAATATACTAAAACCCATTGAATTGTGTACTTTGGGTAAATTTTATGTATGTGAACTGTAGTTCTCAATAAGATTTTTATTTTTAAATGAGAACCAAACATATTCAAGTGTTCAAAGAATATTTCATTTCAGGCATAGAGACCACTTTCCCAAAAGTACAACTTTTCCAAACTGAACCAGAAAGAAATAGAAAATCTGAACAGACCCATCACAAGCACGGAAATTGAAACTGTAATCAGAAATCTTCCAGCAAACAAAAGCCCAGGTCCAGATGGCTTCACAGCTGAATTCTACCAAAAATTTAGAGAAGAGCTAACACCTATCCTACTCAAACTCTTCCAGAAAATTGCAGAGGAAGGTAAACTTCCAAACTCATTCTATGAGGCCACCATCACCCTAATACCAAAACCTGACAAAGATGCCACAAAAAAAGAGAACTACAGGCCAATATCACTGATGAACATAGATGCAAAAATCCTTAACAAAATTCTAGCAATCAGAATCCAACAACACATTAAGAAGATCATACATCATGACCAAGTGGGCTTTATCCCAGGGATGCAAGGATTCTTCAATATCCACAAATCAATCAATGTAATACACCACATTAACAAATTGAAAGATAAAAAAACATATGATTATCTCAATAGATGCAGAGAAAGCCTTTGACAAAATTCAACAGCCATTTATAATCAAAACCCTCCAGAAAGCAGGAATAGAAGGAACATTCCTCAACATAATAAAAGCTATATATGACAAACCCACAGCAAACATTATCCTCAATGGTGAAAAATTGAAAGCGTTTCCCCTAAAGTCAGGAACAAGACAGGGGTGCCCACTCTCACCACTACTATTCAACATAGTTTTGGAAGTTTTGGCCACAGCAATCAGAGCAGAAAAAGACATAAAAGGAATCCAAATCGGAAAAGAAGTAAAACTCTCACTGTTTGCAGACGACATGATCCTCTACACAGAAAACCCTAAAGACTCTACCAGAAAAAATCAACACACAGAAATCCCTTGCATTTCTATATACTAATAATGAGAAAATAGAAAGAGAAATTAAGGAAACAATTCCATTCACTGTTGCAATGAAAAGAATAAAATACTTAGGAATATATCTACCTAAAGAAACAAAAGACCTATATATAGAAAACTATAAAACACTGTTGAAAGAAATCAGAGAGGACACTAATAGATGGAGAAATATACCATGTTCATGGATTGGAAGAATAAATATTGTGAAAATGAATATATTACCCAAAGTAATTTATAAGTTCAATGCAATCCCTATCAAGCTACCAACGGTATTTTTCACAGAGCTAGAACAAATAATCTCACAATTTGTACGGAAATACAAAAAACCTCGAATAGCCAAAGCAATCTTGAGAAAGAAGAATGGAACTGGAGGAATCAACCTGCCGGACTTCAGGCTCTACTACAAAGCCACAGTCATCAAGACAGTATGGTACTGGCATAAAGACAGAAATATAGATCAACGGAACAAAATAGAAAGCCCAGAGATAAATCCATGCACCTATGGACACCTTATTTTTGACAAGGGAGGCAAGAATATTCAATGGAGAAAAGACAATCTCTTTAACAAGTGGTGCTGAGAAAACTGGTCAACCACTTGTAAAAGAATGAAACTAGAACACTCCCTAACACCATACACAAAAATAAACTCAATATGGATTAGAGAGATAAACGTAAGACCAGAAACTATAAAACTCCTAGAGGAGAACATAGGCAAAACACTCTGACATAAATCACAGCAGGATCCTCCAAGACCCACCTCCCAGAATATTGGAAATAAAAGCAAAAATAAACAAATGGAACCTAATTCAAATTAAAAGCTTCTGCACAGCAAAGGAAACTATAAGCAAGGTGAAAAGACAGCCTGAAGAACGGGAGAAAATAATAGCAAATGAAACAACCGACAAAGGATTAATCTCAAAAATATACAAGCAACTCCTGCAGCTCAATTCCAGAAAAATAAACGACCCAATCAAAAAATGGGCCAAAGAACTAGACCGACATTTCTCCAAAGAAGACATACAGATGGCTAACAAACACATGAAAAGATGCTCAACATCACTCATCATCAGAGAAATACAAATCAAAACCACAATGAGGTACCATTTCATGCCAGTCAGAATGGCTGCTATCCAAAAGTCTACAAGCAATAAATGCTGGAGAGGGTGTGGAGAAAAGGGAACCCTCTTACACTGTTGGTGGGAATGCAAACTAGTACAGCCACTATGGAGAACAGTGTGGAGATTCCTTAAAAAACTGGAAATAGAACTGCCATACGACCCAGCAATCACAATCCTGGGCATACACACCGAGGAAACCAGAATTGAAAGAGACACATGTACTCCAATGTTCACTGCAGCACTGTTTATTATAGCTAAGACATGGAAGCAACCTAGATGTCCATCAGCAGATGAATGGATAAGAAAGCTGTGGTACATTTACACAATAGAGTACTACTCAGCAATTAAAAAGAATACATTTGAATCAGTTCTAATGAGGTGGATGACACTGGAGCCTATTATACAAAGTGAAGTAAGCCAGAAAGAATAACACCAATACAGTATATTAATGCACATATATGGAATTTAGAAAGATGATAACGATAACCCTGTATCAGTTCAGTTCAGTTCAGTCACTCAGTCGTGTCCGACTCTCCGTGACCCCATGAATCACAGCACGCCAGGCCTCCCTGTCCATCACCAACTCCTGGAGTTCACTCAAACTCATGTCCACAGAGTCGGTGATGCCATCCAGCCATCTCATTCTCTGTCGTTCCCTTCTCCTCCCGCCCCCAACCTTTCCTAGCATCAGAATCTTTTCCAGTGAGTCAACTCGTCGCATGAGGTGGCCAAAGTATTGGAGTTTCAGCTTTAGCATCAGTCCTTCCAGTGAACACCCAGGATTGATCTCCTTTAGAATGGACTGGTTGGATCTCCTTGCAGTCCAAGGGACTCTCAAGAGTCTTCTCCAGCACCACAGTTCAAAAGCATCAATTCTTCGGTGCTCAGCTTTCTTCACAGTCCAACTCTCACATCCATACATGACCACGGGAAAAACCTTAGCCTTGACTAGACGGACCTTTGTTGGCAAAGTAATGTCTCTGCTTTTTAATATACTATCAAGGTTGGTCATAACTTTCCTTCCAAGGAGCAAGCGTCTTTTAATTTCATGGCTGCAATCAGCATCTGCAGTGATTTTGGAGCCCCCAAAAATTAAGTCTGACACTGTTTCCACTGTTTTTCCATCTATTTCCCATGGAGACACAGGTGTATAGAACAGTCTTTTGGACTCTGTGGGAGAGGGCGAGGGTGGGATGATTTGGGAGAATGGTCTCTATGCCTGAAAGTTGTACATATAATGACCACTCATTTACTTACCACACAGCTTAATAAAGAAAATCCTACAGATTGATTCAATTAACCTAGCACCACCTCTGGAAGTAACTAGGTTGTTTGCTAGAGGTGAATTTTATATTTATCATTTGTTGTCATTTCTTGAGTTTTTTTAATCCTTTTGCTACATTTGTATTTATGTATATATATGAAAGCATGTATATATCTCTAAACTTTATGTAATACTGATATTCATATATAACCCCTTTTATTTTTAACTTTTCTGAAGGTTAGGCTATTCAGTTTTAAGCATACCTTGTATAGGATATTCACAGTATAATTCAGGCTGGGTTTCCACAAACCTTGTGGGGATCTTTTTCCAGAAGCCCAAAGAGAGGAGAGGATCTTTTTGCCTACAAGTTCCAGGATCAGACAGGAATTTAGCTTCTTGAATGGCAGCTGCTCCATTGCCTCTACTTTTCCATGGTGTCCAGTTCTTCTTTTAGGAGATGTTTTAATATGGTTAGTGTTTCACTGGTAAACTCTGTGTTCCATGTATTCTAGAAAAGTATGCTTTTTATTTTCTAGATCTGTTCAGTTGCCAGTTAGAAGAAACAGAATACTTCTATCATCATTTCTTCTTCTGGTCCCTGAGTCCAGCTACAGCAATAAAGATCCCGGTTCTGGCACTGAGAAAACCTGAAGCAGGTCTTTTCCACCTGGGACATCCCTGAGCATGGCCCTTGGACTTCTTTCCCACCTGGCATTAGGGCCTTCATGGGTCTATTTGCACTGGTAGGCCTAGGGTCTCTGCAAATTTATCCTCTCCAAACGTTCCTGGTCAGAGAGTTCCTCTCTCACTGTGTCAGATATATCTACCAAAGTGGAAGTCGCTCAGTCGTGACTGACTCTTTGCGGCCCCATTCTTCAGGCCAGAATACTGGTATGGGTAGCCTTTCCCTTCTTCAGGGAATCTTCCCAACCCTGGGCTTGAACTCATGTCTCCCGTGTTGCAGGCGGATTCTTTACCAGCTGAGCCACAGGGGAAGCCCAAGAATACTGGAGTGGTAGCCTATCCCTTCTCCAGCAGATCTTCCTGAGCCAGAAATCGAACCGGGGTCTCCTGCATTGCAGGCAGATTCTTTACCAACTGAGCTATCAGTGAAGCCATGTCTACCAGACTTGGCGTTTTAAAGCACAGAGGCGGGGAGGAATAGGAATTTAACAGTGTGAGCACATCCAGGGCTGAGCTGTGGAACTGAGCCCTCCTCTCCCTTTGCTTGGAGAGAGGAGGGGAGTAGAGGGGTCAAGGGATGGTCTGGGAAATGCAAGAGGACTAGGTGGTACACAGACCTGTGGAGATACTCTCTTTTGGCCTGTGGGTCCCCTGCTTCTGCCCTCTGTCACATCCAACAGGTATCCTGAATGCAGCCAAGTCCCACTCCTTTCAGCAGAGCAGGTCTGTGAAGCTGGCCCTTGAAAAGCTTCAGTAAGGAGGTTGTGGAATAGAAACAAGAATGCGGATGGGCCCTGGGCTCTTAGCAACAGGGTCCCCTGACTGTTAGGCAGGAAAATGAAAATCAAAATAGTACTTTTGAAGAGAGTGACATGGGTGATATATTTTGATTCTGACACATTTTCTGCCTTCAGAAGAAACAAAAAAAAAGAAAGTCTAATAAAAAGGAAATATCTTGAAATTTTTTTTGCTATTAAAAATTATTTTTTCTTGGAGTATTGGAGTTGCTTTACAATGTTCTGTCAGTTTCTGCTGTACAGCAAAGTGCATTAGCTGTACAAATACATATATCCCCTCTTGTTTGGATTTCCTTTCCATTTAGGTAACTACAGAGCACTGAGTAGAGTTCCCTGTGCTACGGGCCTTCTCAGGTGGTGCAGGTAAAGAATCTGCCTGCCAATGCAGGAGACACAAGAAACTCAGGTTTGATCCCCGGGTCTGGAATAGCCTCTGGAGTAGGAAATGGCAACTCACTCCAGTGTTCTTGACTGGACAATTCCATGGACAGAGGAGCCTGGTGGGGAGCACTCCATGGGGTCAAAAAGAGCTGTGCATGACTGAGCATGCAAGCACACACCCTATGCTATAGAGTGGGTTTTCATTAGTTATCTCTTTAATTTTTTTAAACTGGAGTATAATTGTTTTACAATGTTGTGTTAGTTTCTGCTCTACACCAGTGTGAATCAGCTGTGTGTATACATATATCCCCTCCCTCTTGAACTTTCCTCCTACCACCTCTCCTCCAATCCCACCCTTCTAGAAGGTCATCACAGAGCACCAAACTGAACTCCCTGTGCTATACAGCAGGTTCCCACTAGCTATCTATTTTACATATGGTAGTGCATTTATGTCAAATCTAATCTCCCAACTCATCCCACCCACCCTTTCCCTCCTTGGTATCCATAGGTTTGTTCTCTATGATTCTGTTGCTATTTCTGCTTTGCAAATAAGTTCATCTGTACCATTTTTTTCTAGATTCCACATGCACATGTGCTAAGTAGCTTCAGTCTTGTCCCACTCTTTGCGAATCTGTGGACAGCAGCCCACCAGGCTCCTCTGTCCATGGAATCCTCCAGGCAAAAATACTATAGTGGGTTGCCATGCCCTCCTCCAGGGGATCCTCCTGAGCCAGGGATCGAACCTGCATCTCCTGTGGCTCCTGCATTGCAGGTGTATACTTTACCGTTGAGCCACTGGGGAAGCCTTTCTGATTACATATATATGTGTAATATATGGTATTTGTTTTTCTCTTTCTGACTTATTTCACTCGGTAGTATTTTTAGAGGTGAGATAAAACAGCTTCAGTTGGAGAAGGCAATGGCAACCCACTCCAGTACTCTTGCCTGGAAAATCCCGTGGACAGAGGAGCCTGGTAGGCTGCAGTCCATGGGGTCACTAAGAGTCAGGCACGACTGAGCGACTTCACTTTCTCTTTTCACTCTCATGCATTGGAGAAGGTAATGGCAACCCACTCCAGTGTTCTTGCCTGGAGAATCCCAGGGACAGGGGAGCCTAGGGGCTGCCGTCTATGGGGTCGCACAGAGTCGGACACGACTGAAGCGACTTAGCAGCAGCAGGAGCAGCAAAACAGCTTCAAGTGCTGATGGTCTTTTGATTGCTTCTTTCCCGGGTCCCAGTTTATGGAGAAAGGAAGCCCAAGCTTAGGACAGTATTTAAAGCAAAAGGAAACAAAGAAACAAGTAGATCTCCTTAGGCACTTCTGGTGGTCTGCCAGATTCTAGAAAGTGATTAACTCAGTTACCTCCTTCCTCCTGTGAATCAGGCCTCTTGAAGTGCTCATCCTTTCCAGACTCACAAGTGTCTGCCTTCACCTCCTTGTCTGTGCTTTGCCCTGACCTGGAATGTTTTCATTCCCTCTCTAAATGTCCCAGACCCAATGAAAGGGTCCTTTTACCCCAAAATGTGGATTCTCCTTGATTCTCCAGGCTAGGAATAAACTCTCTCTGTGTTTCCCTAGTCCTTTGTCTTTAATCTCACGTCATTACTCTTCTTGTCTGCCTGGCGATGAGGCTGATTGTGTGCACAGCCTCACTTTTCCCACAGCTCACAGGAGCAGGATTCTCGTAAATTCACCTTTATATCTCCTGGAGGAAGAAACACTGCCTTGCATGGGGGCCACGGGCAAATCCTGTCCAGGTTAAGTCCTTTTACTGTTGCTGTTCAGTCGCTCAGTTGTGTCTGACTCTTTGCAGCCCTGTGGACTGTAGTCCCAACCAGGCTCCTCTGTCCAAGGAATTCTCCAGGCCAGAATTCTGGAGTGGGTAGCCGTTCCCTTCTTCAGGAGATCTTCCCAACCCAGGGAGCGAGCCCATGTCTCCCGCATTGCAGCACCTAAGCCAGCAGGGAAGCCCTCAAACAATATAAAGCCTAACAAACAATCAACTAAAACCCTGAAATGTCAAAGTCAGTAAAGCGTATCCATTGGTTATCTGTTTGGGGAGCCAACTTCTCTGTTTCTGCGTCGCAAGGGTGCCGGTCCACTTCCCAGGCAGAAGCAAAGCGTTCCTCCTGCCACAGTGTGGGACCAGCTCCTCTTCCTTTTTGTGCACGTGGGAGTTGCCTCTGGGCAACTGGGGCTGCCCAGTAGATTTAGAAGTTCTTCCCCATGGTGGTTGCTGTAGGGAATGATGAGTTTCTGTTTTCCTCAGAAGATATTCTTTCTGACTGGAGGTTTCCCTTGTGATTCTTGTCTGTTCTACTTGTCTGTCATTTGCCGACAGGGTGCTTGACTCCTCAGTTTTTCATATAAATAAACAAGTAAGTAAGTAATGAAATAAATATTTGTTTATTGGCATATTTCCCATTACCACACCAACAGCAAATTCTTCAGAGGTTGTTATAAAATGTCAAAGTCTCACTCTGTCACATCCCACTAAAAAGATTCAGAAATTGGAAACAGAGAAAGCTTCATTGTTTCTAGGTCTAGGAGGGTTTGACAACTCAATGTAGTGAGACCCGGATTTATCGGTTTCTTCACAGAAAAGAGTGGTTTAGATCAGATTCTGATCTGTGAATTTCCCCCCTCACCACATTTAGGCTAACTCAGTTGGTTTTCAGTGAGACTGTAGGACATGGGTCAATGTGGGAGACTCAGGTTCAATCCCTGGATCAGGAAGATCCTCTGGAGAAGGGAATGGCAACCTACTCCAGTATTCTTGCCTGGAGAATCCCATGGACAGAGGAGCCTGGTGGGCTACAGCTCAAGGGGTCATAAAGAGTTGGACATGACTGAGCAACTCACACACACACACACACACACACACAGACTAGAAAGGGAATATTAAAAAGAAAATGTCAGAAGCAGAATTCGTGAATTAATAGAACCATAATTACGTTTGTAACTCCAGATGGACCACCACGTTCCCTTTTATTTCAATATATCTCAGGGTTTCCCATGCCAAAACTCTCAAAATCCTTTACCAAAAAGTCTGGTCCAATCTTGGCAGTCTCTAAGCATCTAGATGGGTGATCATGCTATCCCTAAGAACTCCTTAACTAACTTCTTCCATTCCCATTTTTCCCAACAAGCCACTCCCAGCCACAGGATGTGGGCTAAGGTGAGGAAGGAGGGACCTTGAATATAATCCATGCTAAAGTCGAGTAGAGGATCCCTAAATAGTGCCTTTCCATCTTGGGCTATGCTAGCCTTTGCTTATGTTGTTGATGTGCTTAGTCGCTTCAGTCATGTCCAACTCTATACGACCCCATGGACCAAAGCCCACCAGGCTTCTCTGTTCATGGGATTCTCCTGGCAAGAATACTGGAGTGGGTTGCCATGCCCTAGTTTCTTTTTGTTTTCTTGTCCAGATTAAGGCTGCTCTATACTGTTGCCTGATTGGAGAAGGCAGTGGCATCCCACTCCAGTACTCTTGCCTGGAGAATCCCATGGATGGAGGAGCCTGGTAGGCTGCAGTCCATGGGGTCACGAAGAGTTGGACACGACTGAGTGGCTTCACTTCACTTTTTACTTTCCCACATTGGAGAAAGACATGGCAACCCACTCTAGTGTTCTTGCCTGGGGAATCCCATGGAGAGAGGAGCCTGGTGGGCTTTGGTCCATGGGGTCACACAGAGTCGGACACGACTGAAGCGACTTAGCAGCAGCAGCATACTGTTGCCTGAAGTTGCCAATTAAAGTCTCTTCAATTAGTGGCTGGACATGTGTGGCTGTTACTATTTGAGAATTTCAACTGTCCCTCTGAAAAAATTTTTTGGCTTCCCTTCCATAATGGGGGCAATGGAGCTCATCTGGGGATGTGATAGGACTTTTTTGATCTTTGGTAGATGTAGGGCTGATTGCTGCTCTCGGGAACTAAGCATATGGAAGAAAGTCCAATTATTCCAGCCCAGTCTCTTACTCCAGACTCATCATAAAATACTGCTTAGTTTTATGGGTTTTTATTGTGCCCACAAATTGAAGTTCTTCTCTAGAAGTTGATAGAGAATAGCTCTTCTTCATTCTGACATTCTGAGTACATCCCAGAACCCTGGAGCAAGTCTTCCTTGGGGAAACCTCTTCAACATTCTCCATAATAGAGGAGAATACATTCTTTAAAACACTCAGTTGATCTGGTCCCTAAGTATTGCTTAAATAGCCTCTTTGACTTTTTAATTAAGGCTTAATTAATGGACTCTCATTCTGCCCAAGATGGAATAGCTTCATTTTTCATCAGTCTTCCCTCTTACAACTAAAAAAAATTCCCAGACATAATACAATAAACACAGGAAGACTCTGAAAGATGGAAGGGGAATGTTTACTGTTTCCAATTTTAGGACTTGAGGAAAGACACAATGGTGAGCTCCCTGGGCTTTCCTCCAATGTATCTCAAACTGCAGAGTGCTGGAGAAAACTTCCACCCAGAACTCCTAACAAGCAAAGACAAAAAAAGGTTCAAGATTATTCTGTCTTTAGTCAAAAGACCAGGAAAAGAGCAGCCTAATAGAGCAGATGTCTTTTTGATATACCCGGCTCATTCCAGCCAAACAACCAATATACTAGGGAAAACAGTGATCAATACGTAGTGACAAATTATAAAATACAGGAGTGAATGAAAAGAGAGAAAACTGAAGATGTAAGCAGGGCGTACATCCAAAAATCTTTGGACTTTATCTTGTAGATTTAGAGGCACTACAGATGTGACTTAAGGAAATAACAGGGGTAGACTTGAGTTTTAAGTGGATCACTTCATGGGCTAACTCCAAGTGAAAGATGAGGGAGGCTTCCATTTGGGCAGGGGGCATTGGAAATGTGGAGATACAGAAAGATTCTGAAAATTCAATCACTTGGGAACTGATGTTAAGGGTAATGGTGGAAAGAGAAACCTAGGTGTCAAGAATGACTTCTATGTCATACAGTAAATTTCCACTGGCTATCTAATTTTACATATTCTAATGTATATGTTTCAATGGAGCTCAAATCTGAGCCTTTGTGTTAAACTAGAGGGGTAGGATGGCGTAGGAGGAGGGAAGGTGGTTCAGAGGGAGGAGACATACATTTACCTGTGGCTGATTCATGTTGATACATGGCAAAACCCAACACAATATTATCCTCCATTCAAAAATAAAGTGGGCAATTCCAAACACATGCACACAAAGAATGACTTGTAGGTTTCTAACTTAGTGGCTGTGTACATGGCATGTCATCAACTGACAACTTGGTGAAGGGCCTTATTTGAAGGTGGAGATGTTAACTTCCCCTATGAATATGGTGAGTTTGAGGTGCCTGTGGATTCCCCAGGTAGAGAATTCCCCCCACATTATCAGCTGTCCAGGTCTGAAGGGAGCTGTCTAGGGGGAAGAAGTAGATTAGAACCCAGTTAACATGTCGCTGACACCCTGGGGCTTCCAGTCCTATGCAAATGAGTCTGGGGCATTTGGTCATGACTCAGCCATAATTTTCCCCTGGAGCACAGAGTTATTTGGTTCAACCAGGGCCTTTCAGTCATTTTCTTTCCATGGTGCTATACATCTAAGAAAGAGCCGTGATTTCTTCTCTTTTTTAGACCTGGGAAGCCAGTATCTATGTAGTACATTAAGTTAAATTAAACTGTCAGGGAGCTCCTGTCTTGAGTTGAGACCTGTGAACAGAGGTAAGGATTTTTAAGACAATTGAAATGGGATAACCTCACTTGCCTCCAAATTCCTCTCAATATCTGGCGGGAGAGAGAAAGAATGAATCACTGCTGCAACAGCAAACATCTTACATGAGAGCGGGAAAGGACACTAGTTTTACTTTTAGTTGAGCTGAGGGAAGAAGGGAACTTTTGCCTCCAGAAGCTATGATGGCCAGAAACAGCCTGGACCATGTGCCTTTCTCTAATGGCCCAGGCAATCTTGAACTGACTTGGATCACCAGGCCCCTTGGCAGATGGCAGCCAGCAGCATCCAGATCCATAGATCAGCAGACATCAAGTGAAGGACTCAGGAGCTCTGCTACCAAGCCGGGCAGAAACTCCTTTGTGTGCAGGAGCAGGGAAGGTATGAGCCACACCCACAACCCCGGATAGTAAAGGCGGTCCCCGGGAAAGGAGGTCACAACCTCAGGCCCCACAGTCACACAGAGGTGATGCTAAAATTTCGCTGTGTTCAGTGGCTCAGTCATGTCTGACTGTGGACGTCTACTAACGGACTGTAGATCACCAGGCTCCTCGGTCTGTGGAATTCTCCAGGCAAGACTACTGCAGTGGGTTGCCATTTCCTACTCCAGGGGAGCTTCCTGACCCAGGGATCAAGCCCTCGTCTCTTGCATCTCCTGCATTGTCAGGTGGATCTTTACCACTGTGCCACCTGGGAAGCCCCTAAAATTTCATTAATTAAACATTAATGCTATGACTTAATCCTGAAAAGAGGTAAGGTGGTTGGTTATGAATCTAAGCGATATCTCCTGGTAAGAGAGAATAGGGTGGGGAAGTTTTAAAATGAAATTGGTTATTAATGATGTATTAAGCCCCACTAGTTCACTAAGCTCTGAGGTTGGTGTGTTAGAGAATATGAGGATGTACAAGTCACTGTCGCTACATGCAAAGGTCTGCAATGTGGAGGAAGAGAGACGTACACAGACGGGAGTGTAGTCCAGAAGATGCTGTTAAAATCGCTTCATGCTCCTTGAAGTCACAAAGAAAATATTCAAAGACATAAGATAGTCAGAATACCTATATTTAGGTAGTGATTCTCTTCATTTTCAGTTCAGTTCAGTTCAGTCGCTCAGTCGTGTCCGACTTTTTGTGACCCCATGAATCACAGCACGCCAGGCCTCCCTGTCCATCACCAACTCCCGAAGTTCACTCAAACTCATGTCCATCGAGTCAGTAATGCCATCCAGCCATCTCATTCTCTGTTGTCCCCTCTGCTCCGCTTTCAATCTTTCCCAGCATCAGAGTCTTTTCCAGTGAGTCAACTCGTCGCATGAGGTGGCCAAAGTGTTGGAGTTTCAGCTTTAGTATCAGTCCTTCCAATGAGCACCCAGGACTGATCTCCTTTAGAATGGACTGGTTGGATCTCCTTGCAGTCCAAGGGACTCTCAAGAGTCTTCTCCAACACCACAGTTCAAAAGCATCAATTCTTTGGCATTCAGTTTCTTCACAGTCCAACTCTCACATCCATACATGACCTTCTTGCACAGACCCTGCCACTTTTACATCTTGTAACTCATGCACTAGAAATTAGCTGAACAAAGCTTCTTCATCTTATATTGTGAGTTATACCATTCATTAACCTCAAAGGGCAATTTTAAGAACCAAAATGTTTAAATGAGCTTAAAATGAATCAGCTAATTCCTAGTTCATGAGGTTACAAGATATAAAAGTGGCAGGGTCTGTGCAAGAAGTTACACCTCCTTGACCATGTCTTATGGAAACAGCTTGCTGGTAACATGCAAGTATACACAACTGGGGCAGAGGTGGCCTTGTCCCTGGCCCCCAGGTGTGGAAAAGGAGAACAAAGCAAGGTAAGGGGCAAGGTACTCATCTTCCTCTTTTCACCTGGGTTTCCCATATCTCCTCTATAGGCACGAGTAGGGGCTGATTAACTTAAGAGTTCAAATCGCACTCCCTTGTGCCTGTTGAAGTAGACTTCTTGCCCTGGAACATATTCCCCTAATGATTTCTTGAAGGTCCCACTCTGGGGAGGGGAGTTACATGGACCCTTTGCCCGTGAAAACAGGCATCTCACAGGCTCTCCTGGGAAGCCGTCTTCATGAAAATGTGGAAGAACACCGCCCCTTCCTTCGTGATAAACTCAGTTATAAAGTAGGGACAGGAATAGCTCTTTCCCTTTTATTTTAAAGCCTTATCTCTCACTAGAATTCAGGATCCAGGCTGTGTCTAAAGGCCAGGAGCTCGGATGGGTCCAAGTGACACCTGCCATTCAGGATCTGACAATCACAGCAATTCTGAGAGCTGAGGTTTTGTTCCTAAGTCAGACTGTCAGTGTCTTGTGCTGTCTTTTGTCTCCTGGGCTTTCCAGTCAGTCTCCCAGCAAATAGGTTCCTGGTAGGCCTGTCCCATCTGGGTCAGATGTACCCAGGTTCCAATTTTATAGTAAAAAGAAGGAGCTGAGATTGGAGCAGGGCAAGTAGCATGCAAGGTATAAAATGGTAGCTCTGAAGTAGAGGGATTAAGGGGTCTGATCCCAGGAAAACAGTTCATAAAGAAAATAGATGGTATCACAAAATGCCTTCCAAACACGATGATGAAGAGATGGGATGGGGATGAAAACAGAGAAAAGTCTGGATTTCCTATGACCAGGCACAGAAGCCCAAGTTGGCATGTTTGGGCCCTTAGAAAAGGATCTGAAGGATTGATGAGGTCAGATGGACTGAAAGGGACCATTTGGTTCTTAAAGAATTGTGCCATCTTCACCAGGCCTCAAGAAGCAGGAAAGAATGCAGAGGGTTTAGAGTAACTATAGGGGGGTTTATCAAGCTCTTTTCATCTGTGTCTGGGTGACTGAAGGGTAGAAAATGTGGATGATGTGGTTGAACCATAAACAGCTTGGAGAAATTTTCAGAAAGGTCCCAGATTCTTTGAGACTTTTTCATTGAGAGGTAGTGACCATGTCCCCTCCTCTGAGTGGGTCTGTGCTTTGAACAACAGAGCATGGCTGAGGCTATGTGCCTTTTGAAGCTAGGTCAACAAAACTCATGCCTGGTTCTCCAGGGGCAGGTACCCAGACTCCATGTAAAATATCTGACTGGGACTTTCCTGGTGGTCTAGTGTTTAAGACTCTGTTTTCCCAGTACAGGGGACGTGGGTTCGATCTCTGGTGAGGGAACTAGATTCCACGTGCCACAACTAAGTGTTTGAGCACTGCTGCTGCTGCTAAGTTGCTTCAGTCGTGTCCAACTCTGTGCAACCCCATAGACGGCAGCCCACCAGGCTCCCCCGTCCCGGGGATTCTCCAGGCACTATGCAAAAAAAGACCCTGCCTGCTACAACAAAGATGGATGATCCTGTGTGCTGCAGCTAAGACCTGGCCCAGCCAAATATGTAAAGAAAGAAATATTTAAAAAGAAATCTGACCACTCCAAGGTGGCCAGGGAGAAGATGCTATGTGAAGACTCTCTAGTCAATGGGCACAACTGAACTCAGTCTTCCAGCCATCCCCACCTAGACCTCGGACAGCTGACTGAAGCCACTTTGGACCCTCCAGGCCATCCCAGCAGACAACTAAATGCCATGATATCAGTGAAGGCACTGTGTGATATCAGCAAAAAACTCACTATGAGGCCTGAATTGTAGTCCCCTCAAAGTTTATATGTTGAAATCCTACTCCCACCCAGTACCTCAGAATGTGACTGTATTTGAACATAAGGTCTTTAAAGAAGTGATTAAGGTAGAATGAGGTTATATGAGCAGGCTCCAATCCAGTATGACTGGTGTCCTTGTCTGAAGAAGAGTTTAGGACGCACACAGAAGGAAAGACATGTGAAGATGTATGCACAAGGTGGCCATCTACAAGCCCAAGAGAGAGGTCTGTTAAAAGAAAATTCTCCACAATTTACTGACCTAGGAGGCTTCATCAGGCAGCATTCAATCCTGCAGATAGAAAGAGCTCCAAAGAGTTGTACAAAGAGGGAGTTTTTAAAGACCAAAGTGAGCAGAAACAAGGAAGGAACACGGGGCATTTGTTGACTCGTTAAAGCAGAGTTGCTTTCCTTACACAGAGCAAAGGGCATTCTTGGAGTAAACTCAGGTAATTTATGCTGAGCAGGCAAGCCCTCACAGGCTGACCATGGTCTTCCTTTTTTGGGAGAGTTGAGCATAGAAACTTACTTAAGTTTTGGTTTGTAAACACGGGGCTTAGCGTGAGTGACTCCATCTAGGACCTAGTCTGTTACTGTAATAAGCCTCAGAAGAAACTGACACCTTGGTCTTGGACTTCCAGCATCCGAAACTGTGAGAAAATTAACCTCTGTTGTTTAAAGCACCCAGTCTGTGGTCCATTATTATGGCAGCCCTTGCAAACTAATATATTCACCCAACTAAGAAATTGTCTCAGAAATTGTGAGAGATAAGAACATGCTGCTGCTGCTGCTGCTGAGTCACTTCAGTTGTATCTGACTCTGTGCGACCCCATAGACGGCAGCCCACGAGGCTCCCCCGTCCCTGGGATTCTCCAGGCAAGAACACTGGCGTGGGTTGCCATTTCCTTCTCCAATGCGTGAAAGTGAAAAGTGAAAGTGAAGTCGCTCAGTTGTGTCCGACTCTTAGCGACCCCATGGACTGCAGCCCACCAGGCTCCTCCATCCATGGGATTTTCCAGGCAAGAGCACTGGAGTGGGGTGCCATTGCCTTCTCCAGATAAGAACATGGCACTATTTTAATTCACTAAGTTTGGGGGTAGTTTTGTTCTATAGACGTAGGAATGGGAACAAGCTTGGGCTTTTCTAAAAGAAAATTATCTGTGCCAAGTTTTAGTTGCAGCATGCGGGATCTTTGATCTTCAATGCAGCATGAAAATTCTCGTGGGATCTAGTTCCCTGACCAGGGCCCCCTGCACTGGGAGCGTGGAGTCTTAGCCACTGGACCACTAGGTAAGTTCCTTGGACTTCTGAAGTGCCTCTTCTACTAGGGATAGCTCATTTTCTATCCTCATTGTCAATTTAGGATGGATCACCATGGGCAACCTTGACGAACTGACACCATCAGAGAAGGAGAGGATGGAGTGAAGGGCTGGAGTCCAGGCTTGAGGCTTTGGTGGCAGAGCCACCAAAAAAACCCCAGAAACTTTTAAACAGAGGTTTAAAAATATTTTCTCATTAGTCTGGGAAAAGTGGAAAAAACTGTGCATACAGTGCAGCTTTATATAACAGCTATGTTATAGGGATATCGTTTGGTCAGGTGGGATTCCTTGAGAGAGAGAATTACAGCACCAGATTACAGGCTGAAGGCCCCATCTGACCCACATTCTGATTTTTTAAAAGAGTGATTATAGCTCTGGAGGCAGGGGTGAGGTCTCTTGGCCTCTACCAGGAAGCACTTTCCTTAGCCGTGGGGGATATTACATTATAGCTAATTACATGCTGTCTGCTAAGATTTTCTAATTACTTCACTTACATTAGTCTTGCTTTCTTAAGGAGCCCGTAAGTTTTTGGAAAGCATCTTGAGGACAGGGCAGAGCCCTCGTCAGTGTCAGCCACCCAAGAGATCTCAGAGAGCAGAGGTAGAAGGTCGATCATGAGTCACCGGAAGCCTGGGCTTTGCACTTAGCCTGGTTGGGTTCAAATCCAAATATTATTTCTTCTTCTCTTTAAAAAAAATTTTTTTTTTACTTGTTTATTTGGCTGTGATGGGTCTTCACTGCTGCTTGGACTTTCTCTAGTTGCCGTGATCGGGGGGCTACTTGTTAGTTGTGTTGCGCGGGCTTCTCATTTTGGTGGCTTCTCTTGTTCCTGAGCACAGGTTCTAGGGCATGAGGGCTTGAGTAGTTGTGGCTCCCAGGCTTTAGAGCACAGGTTCAACAATTGTGGAGCACGGGTTTAGTCTCTCCGGAGCATGCGGGATCTTCCTGGACCAGGGATCAAACCTGTGTCCCCTCCGTTGGCAGGCAGATTCTTTAAAATGGAGCCACCAGGGAAGCCCCAAATATTACTTCTTATTTGCTAAGTGACCTTGGGCAAATTGTCTTAACTTCTCCAAAACCTATTTCCTCATCTGCAAAATGGGAATACTAATAGTAGCTACCTTATAAAGCAGTTGAGACAATATCTGGCACCTAGTAAATGCTCTGTTTACATTGTATATATTCACATTAATAAACTTTTTTTCCTCTTTCATTTGGCTCTACCCTCCTACTCACTACTGTCAGTTTTGGGGTTTGCATGTGGGGAGAGGAGCAGAGAGCAGATGCTATTGGAGTTAAGGAGTGTGGGGCTTTTTTTTTTTTCTTATTTAACTTCATCAGGTCTTCACTGTGGCATGCGGAGCTTCAGTTGTGGCATGAAGGATCTAGTTCCCTGACCAGGGATGGAACCCAGGCTCCCTGCATTGGGACCATGGCATCTTAACTGCTAGACCATCAGGGAAGTGCCAGAGGCATGGGTTCTGGAGAGATCTAATACCCAGCTCCCATTTATGGAGGCTTCGTGAATCTGCATGCACCCTTATCTGTGATGCAGGGCACACTAGGATTGCCAAAGCAGGGCCATCCCTGCTTCTGTCTCCCCCACCCTCATTCTCAAGTGGACAAACCCCAGGTGACCATCCAGCTCTTGTATTAGACTGGAAGCCCCCACCAAAGCCAGAAGAACTAAAGATCTACTTCAGCCATGGCAGGGGCTTTGAGAAATGAAAAGGCAGCACATTAATTAGAAAATGCTTAATTAGGAAAGCAGTTCCCTAGAAGAAAGGGAATTAACTGAAAAATAAACCTTAATCAAGAAGCTTTGGGCTCAAAAATCCAGTGCTGGAGCTGGCTTGTACTGGCTTGGACAAGATGATTGGGCTCTTCCCTAACTTCACATTGTGTGATATCTTCTTGGTAGCTGAAATAACCATGGTGGGGTAATTGTACCACTGACATTGACTAAGGCTACAGATGGGGGACTTTTTCCTTGGAGATCTGTTGTTGATCATTTACCATCACACAGCTGCAGAAATCTAACTTGAGCTCCTGCCCTCTGGCCCCACAGGGGCATAGCCTCCCTCACCATGTTATGGGAGCATCTGGCCTTGTGTTTACACTTGACCTGCTGGACATCGGGATCAGGCCACATGTATCGACTCCATGAGACCAGGCTGGGACTCCTGAATTAATAGGTCCCTCTTTTACTGAGACTTCTACTGTACCTTCCTTTGAGCCATGACACCATCCACATTTATAATGTTTTGTTTTCCATAATATATATTTGGAAACATTCGTCTAAACATGTGGGGTGTCCCGTCTTATTTCAGAAGTGCTGCCTAGGAGCACAAGAGTCTGGGTGTGTGGATTAGCACTGTCATTGCAACTCTGCCCAGGCATTGGCTGCTTGCCAATGGTTGTTACTGCTTCTGCATTTACTTTTATTTTATATATCTCCTTGCTCTGAGATGAGGCATTCTTGCTACAGCCACACAACCACCTCTTTCACGTTTTCAGTTCAGTTCAGTTCAGTTCAGTCGCTCAGTCGTGTCCGACTCTCCGCGACCCCATGAATCACAGCACGCCAGGCCTCCCTGTCCATCACCAACTCCCGGAGTTCACTCAAACTCATGTCCACAGAGTCGGTGATGCCATCCAGCCATCTCATTCTCCGTCGTCCCCTTCTCCTCCCGCCCCCAACCTTTCCCAGCATCAGAGTCTTTTCCAGTGAGTCAACTCGTCGCATGAGGTGGCCAAAGTATTGCAGTTTCAGCTTCAGCATCAGTCCCTCCAATGAACATCCAGGATTGATCTCCTCTAGAATGGACTGGTTGGATCTCCTTGCAGTATAAGGGACTCTCAAGAGTCTTCTCCAACACCACAGTTCAAAAGCATCGATTCTTCGGCGGTCAGCCTTCTTCACAGTCCAACTCTCACATCCATACATGACGACGGGAAAAACCATTGCCTTGACTAGACGGACCTTGGTTGGCAAAGTAATGTCTCTGCTTTTTAATATACTATCAAGGTTGGTCATAACTTTCCTTCCAAGGAGCAAGCGTCTTTTAATTTCATGGCTGCAATCAGCATCTGCAGTGATTTTGGAGCCCAAAAAAACAAAGTCTGACACTGTTTCCACTGTTTTTCCATCTATTTCCCATGAAGTGATGGGACCAGATGCCATGATCTTAGTTTTCTGAATGTTGAGCTTCAAGCCAACCTTTTCACTCTCCTCTTTCACTTTCATCAAGAGGCTTTTGAGTTCCTCTTCACTTTCTGCCATAAGGGTAGTGTCATCTGCATATCTGAGGTTATTGATATTTCTCCCGGCAATCTTGATTCCAGCTTGTGCTTCTTCCAGCCCAGCGTTCTTCATGATGTACTCTGCATATAAGTTAAATAAGCAAGGTGACAATATACAACCTTGACGTACACCTTTTCCTATTTGGAACCAGTCTGTTGTTCCATGTCCGGTTCTAACAGTTGCTTCCTGACCTGCATACAGGTTTCTCAAGAGGCAGGTCAGGTGGTCTGGGATTCCCATCTCTTTCAGAATGTTCCACAGTTTATTGTGATCCACACAGTCAAAGGCTTTGGCATAGTCAATAAAGCAGAAATAGATGTTTTTCTGAAACTCTCTTGCTTTCTCCATGATCCAGTGGATGTTGGCAATTTGATCTCTGGTGCCTCTGCCTTTTCTAAAACCTGCTTGAACATTTGGGAGTTCACGGTTTATATACTGCTGAAGCCTGGCTTGGAGAATTTTGAGCATGACTTTACTAGCGTGTGAGATGAGTGCAATTGTGCGGTAGTTTGAGCATTCTTTGGCATTGCCTTTCTTTGGGATTGGAATGAAGACTGACCTCTTCCAGTCCTGTGGCCACTGCTGAGTTTTCCAAATCTGCTGGCATATTGAGTGCAGCACTTTCACAGCATCATCTTTCAAGACTTGAAATAGCTCAACTGGAATTCCATCACCTCCACTAGCTTTGTTCGTAGTGATGCTTTCTAAGGCCCACTTGACTTCACATTCCAAGATGTCTGGCTCTAGGTCAGTGATCACGTTATCGTGACTATCTTGGTCGTGAAGATCTTTTTTGTACAGTTCTTCTGTGTATTCCTGCCACCTCTTTTTAATATCTTCTGCTTCTGTTAGGCCCATACCATTTCTGTCCTTTATCGAGCCCATCTTTGCATGAAATGTTCCCTTGGAATCTCTAATTTTCTTGAAGAGCTCTCTTGTTTTTCCTATTCTGTTGTTTTCCTCTATTTCTTTGCATTGATCACTGAGGAAGGCTTTCTTATCTCTCCTTGCTATTCTTTGGAACTCTGCATTTAGATGCTTGTATCTTTCCTTTTCTCCTTTGCTTTTCGCCTCTCTTCTTTTCACAGCTATTTGTAAGGCCTCCTCAGACAGCCATTTCGCTCTTTTGCATTTCTTTTCCATGGGGATGGTCTTGGTCCCTGTCTCCTGTACAATGTCACGAACCTCCGTCCAGAGTTCATCAGGCACTCTATCAATCAGATCTAGTCCCTTAAATCTATTTCTCACTTCCACTGTATAATCATAAGGGATTTGATTGAGGTCATATCTGAATGGTCTAGTGGTTTTCCCTACTTTCTTCAATTTAAGTCTGAACTTCGCAATAAGGAGTTCGTGATCTGAGCCACAGTCAGCTCCTGGTCTTGTTTTCGCTAACTGTATACAGCTTCTCCATCTTTGGCTGCAAAGAATATAATCAATCTGATTTCGGTGTTGACCATCTGGTGATGTCCATGTGTAGAGTCTTCTCTTGTGTTGTTGGAAGAGGGTGTTTGCTATGACCAGTGCATTCTCTTGACAAAACTCTATTAGCCTTTGCCCTGCTTCATTCCGTGCTCCAAGGCCAAATTTGCCAGTTACTCCAGGTGTTTCTTGACTTCCTACTTTTGCATTCCAGTCCCCTATAATGAAAAGGACATCTTTTTTGGGTGTTAGTTCTAAAAGGTCTTGTAGGTCTTCATAGAACCGATTAACTTCGGCTTCTTCAGCATTACTGGTTGGGGCATAGGCCTGGATTACTGTAATATTGAATGGTTTGCCTTGGAAACGAACAGAAATCATCCTGTCATTTTTAAGATTGCATCCAAGTACTGCATTTCGGACTCTTTTGTTGACCATGATGGCTATTCCATTTCTTCTAAGGGATTCCTGCCCACAGTACCTGACACAGATGATTATCCTATAAACCCAGCTTTGTTTACGTGTACAAGTCCTTTGCACCCATTACCTACCTTATATATTAAATTATTTTTGTTTGGGTATAAAGCTTCCTGACTAGATTGTAAACTTCTTGAATAAACTTTTTCTTCTTCAGCCATAATGCCTAGCACAGCAGTTTTGCAAAGTAAGTGCTCAATATTTGTTGATTGATTGACATGAAGAGATGTGTTGGGGCTGTTAGATTTGTTATGACAGAGAATCAACCAGCCTCAGCTCAGACGAGGATCTGCCTATCCAATATGAGGAATTTGGCTAAATACTGAAAAGCTCCTTTAATTATTATGACATTTAAAATTAATTATATATTTTCAACTGTATTTTTCAGTTGTACGCATAATTATTATTATGCTGAACAGTATTTATACTTAAATGTTTAGTAGTTCATGTAAGTGACTGAAATTAGTAATGTTTTACAGCTAAACCAAATTCATTTTTAATGGTTCTCTTCTCACAGCCTCACTATTGACAATTTCTCTGATGCAATGTGCCTTTGCATTCTAATCACCCAGTCTCATGTGCAGATGGCTTGAAAGATGGAGGTCCTGAGTTGATTCCCACTTCAGGCAGGGGTCTCCTTGGAAGGGAACCCCTTCATCTTCATGTTCCCCCAAACTATCTGCACATCCTGTCTGGTGCCTTGATTCTCCCAGCTGCGCTTGAACATTTCCTTGCATTTAACTTCGAATTGTTACTATAAATTTTGTATTCACAGAGATGTAGAAACATAATGATTAATACCTATATCCCCATTGCCTAAATTCAACAATCCACATTTTGCCACCCGTTCTTCATTATATGAGGATTTAAAAATTACAGACATTAATACATTTCACACTTAAAAATTGCACAGATCTCTGAAAAACTTTCTATATAACCACAATATCATTGTTACATTGTATTAGTTTATCAGGACTGCCATAAAAAACACCACAGAAAATGAAAGAAAGTGTTAGTCGCTTAAGGCGTGTCCAGCTCTCTGCGACTACAGACCTGGGTGGCTGAAACAGCAGAAGTTAATTTTCTCACAACTCTGGAGGCAGGAAGTCCAAAATGAAGATGTCCGTAGGTTTGGTTTGACTGCGGGTTCTCTCCTTGGCTTACAGATGGCCACCTTCTCACTGTGTCCTCACTTGGTTGTACCTCTGTCTGTATCTGTCTCTTTTTCTAAATTTCCTCTTTTTTAAGAACAGGAAGAAGCACAGGCTGGAATTAAGATTGCCAGGAGAAATATCAATAACCTCAGATATGTAGATGGCACCACCCTTATGGCAGAAAGTGAAGAGGAACTAAAAAGCCTCTTGATGAAAGTGAAAGAGGAGAGTGAAAAAGTTGGCTTGAAGCTCAACATTCAGAAAACAAAGATCATGGCATCTGGTCCCATCACTTCATGGGAAATAGATGGAAAAACAGTGGAAACAGTGTCAGACTTTTTTTTTTTTGGGCTCCAAAATCACTGCAGATGCTGATTGCAGCCATGAAATTTAAAAGACGCTTACTCCTTGGAAGGAAAGTTATGACCAACCTTAATAGTATATTAAAAAGCAGAGACATTACTTTGCCAACCAAGGTCCGTCTAGTCAAGGCTATGGTTTTTCCCGTGGTCATGTATGGATGTGAGAGTTGGACTGTGAAAAAAGCTGATCACTGAAGAATTGATGCTTCTGAACTGTGGTGTTGGAGAAGACTCTTGAGAGTCCCTTGGACTGCAAGGAGATCCAACCAGTCCATCCTAAAGGAAATCAGTCCTGAATATTCATTGGGAGGACTGATGCTGAAGCTGAAACTCCAATACTTTGGCCACCTCATGTGAAGAGTTGACTCATTGGAAAAAACCCTGATGCTGGGAGGGATTAGGGGCAGGAGGAGTAGGGGACAACAGAGGATGAGATGGCTGGATGGCATCACCGACTTGATGGACATGAGTTTGGGTAAACTCTGGGAGTTGGTGATGGGAGGCCTGGTGTGCTGCGATTCATGGGGTTGCAAAGAGTCAGGCACGACTGAGCGACTGAACTGAACTGAACTGATCATATCAGATAAGGGCCCACCCTAAAGACTTTCAGGTTTCCCAGATGGTGTAGTGGTAAAGAATCTGCTGGCCAATGCAGGAGACTTGGGTTCGATACCTGGTTTGGGAGGATCCCTTGGAGCAGGAAATAGCAACCTACTCCAGTATTCTTGCCTGGACAATCCCATGGACAGAGTAGTCGGATAGACTACAGTCCAGGGTGTTGAAAAGAGTTGGACATGACTGAGCACTCACACACACTACAGACTTCATTTTAACTAAATCAGCTCTTTAAAGACCTCATCTTCCCTGGTAGCTCAATTGGTATAGAATCTGCCCGCAATGCAGGAAACCTGGCTTTGATTCCTGGGTCAGGAAGATCCTCTGGAGAAGGAATAGGCTACCCACTCCAGTATTCATGGGCTTCCCTAGTGGCTCAGACAGTGAAGAATCTGCCTGCAGTGCGGGAGACCTGGGTTTGATCCCTGGGTTGGGAACATTCCCTGGAGAAGGGAAAGGCTACCCACTCAAGTATTCTGGCCTGGAGAATTCCATGGACAGAGTAACCTGGCAGGCTAGAGTCCATGGGGTCACAAAGAGTTGGACATGACTGAGTGACTAAGCCCAGCACACCAAATATAGTTATACTCTGAGGTGCTGAGGATTAGGACTTCAACATAAGAATTTGTTGTGGGGGGTGGGGGGCACAATTCAGGTCATCAGTTCTGTTCAGTCGCTCAGTCGTGTCTGACTCTTTGTGATCCCATGAATCACAGCATGCCAGGCCTCCCTGTCCATCACCAACTCCCAGAGTTCACTCAAACTCATGTCCACAGAGTTGGTGATGCCATCCAGCCATCTCATTCTCTGTCGTCCCCTTCTCCTCCTGCCCCCAATCCCTCCCAGCATCAGTCTTTTCCAGTGAGTCAACTCGTCGCATAATGCACACTTAACAAAACTAACAGTAGTTTATTAATGTAATTAATGCCCAATCTGTATTTGATTTCTGACAGCTGTCCCCCAAATGTTTTTGTTCAAATGAAGGGTCAATTGAGGACCAACAATTGCATTTGGCTGTTATGTCTCCTGAATTTGTTTTACTCTAGAATAGTCCTCCTCCCTCCTTCTTTCCCCTTGCCTTTGTCTTGATGAAGAAATTGCCCCACATCTGCATTTTGCATTTTTCTCTGCTCTGTAGTTGGGGGAAATTTAACCTGTTCACCTATACATTGTATACTCTGTTTTTTATAAACTAGAAGTTATACCTTAAAATCTGCTCAGACTCAGGTTAAATATTTGTTTTTCCCAATAGTCATATACAGATGTGAGAGTTGGACCATAAAGAAGGCTGAGTGTTGAAGAATTGATGCTTTTGAACTGTGGTACTGGATAAGACACTTGGAAGTCCCTTGGACTGCAAGGAGATCAGACCAGTCCACTCTAAAGGAAATCAACCATGAATATTCACTGGAAGGACTGATGCTGAAGCTGAAGCTCCAATACTTTGGCCATATGATGAGAAGAGCTGACTCATTGGAAAAGACCCTGATGCTGGGAAAGATTGAGGGCGGGAGGAGAAGGGGACGACAGAGGATGAGATGGTTGGATGGTGTCATTGACTTAATGGACATGAATTTGAGCAAACTCTTAGAGACAGTGAAGGACAGGGAGGCCTGGCATGCTGCAGTCCAAGGGGTCACAGAGAGTCAGACAGGACTGAGTGACTGAAGAACAACAACAAGCATTTTGGGAATGAATATTTCATGGATGGCAGATGCACTTAATTTTGGGTCCTATTAGATTGCACAATATGTCTGGCTGTTCAAGTTTGAGTGGTGTTTAGATTGTGAAGTGAAGTTGCTCAGTCGTGTCCGACTCTTTGCGACCCCATGGACTGTAGCCCGCCAGGCTCCTCTGTCCACAGGATTCTCCAGGCAAGAATACTGGAGTGGGTTGCCAGTTCCTTCTCCAGGGGATCTTCCCGACCCAGGGATCGAACCCAGGTTCTCCCACATTGCGGGCAGATGCTTTAACCTCTAAGCCACCAGGGAAGCTGGGAAAAAAGTAGGGATAGCTTAATCCCTCCCTTGAGCTGTTGCACTTTCTCCCTTGTGACCAGAAAGCAATCTGTGAGACTGCCTTAGCACCTTGGAACATCTGCTCTGCCATCACATTTCACCTAATTGTTTTCATTTCTATCAGAGATCCTTAACTGAATCAGTGATTCCATTAGGGTTGACGAAATTTATTCTCTATTTATTAGGTAGAATTATTCTGTAAACAAGTGCTTTTTCTCATCAACTGGGCTATTTTTTGTTGTTATTGTTTAGTTGCTCAGTTGCATCTGACTCTTTGGGACACCCATGGGCTGTAGCCCGGCAGGCTCCTTTGTCCATGGGGCTTTCCAGGCAAGAATACTGGAGTAGGTAGCCATTTCTTTCTCCAGGGGATCTTTCCAACCCAGAGGTCGAACCTGCATCTTTTGCAAGTCTCCTTCATTGCAGGTGGTTTCTTTACAGCTGAACCACCTAGGAAACCAACTGGGCTATTTAGTTATCCTTAAATACAATTCCAAGCAGAAAGGATAAATCCTGTCAACTTTTGCCAATTTTTAGAACAAGGAGTTGGTGTGGTAACTGTCTCCAATAGTGACAAATGAGGCTTTCTTTGTTTAGAATTTTCTGTTTTTGGAGTATCATTTATGGATCTATGGCCTTTATAGATCTATGGTTCTATATTCTTGTAGCCATTTTTCTTTGTCACACACTAAGGGGCCCAACTTTGGCCATTTGTAGCCCCTGCAGATTGGTCTGGTCTTCTTGACCTGACTCCATTAATCTTTGAAAGACTGAGATGTCCCGGGCTTGTCTTGGATACTCCTTGATACAAACTCGGAGTCAGTTGTTTCTCTCAGAAGCCCTGGTCCCTAAAATGCAGAATGGTTTTGGAAAGCATTCTGCCTCTAGGGATACTCATTACTCCTGGAATATTGTTGTTTTGGGGCTCTTTCAATGGGCCACACTAGATTTTATATTTATATGTGTGTGTGTTGTGCTAAGTTGCTTCAGTTGTGTCTTTGTGACCCTATGGACTATAGCCTACCAGGCTCCCCTGTATATATATTATATATATATAATATATAATTTGTGGCTTTATATTGATCAAATTTTCAAATTTAACCTTCCAGGTTTTACTTGTTTGAATTTATACTTCTGTTTTCTCTTACACTGAAAAACTTGGCTTCTAACAATATTAATGTAACGACTTTGTTGTTGCATCATTATTTCAAAATTATACTACAGTGGAAGGACTATAATACTATGTTTTTATCCTAGAATATATTCCAGTGAGTAGATAAAAAGTGCTAAGTTTTAAACAGGGTTGATTATTTTCTCTGTGTGATTGTGTTATTCATTTTAAAGTTGATTAGATTAATTTGTTTCTTTTTTTTCCTTTGATTTTTAGGGATTTTTTCCTTTTAATTTTTATGTAATATGAATCATTTGAATATGTAAAGCACTCATATGTCTTAGAAGTTCAAAGCTATATTCCAAGAAGTTTCTTTTCCATTCCAGTTCCCCCCCATTCCTATACCTTCTCCGACCACCCAATGGTAACCAAGTTTTAAAATTAATTTTGATCAATTCTTAGTTTTTCTTATTAAAAATATAGGCAAATTTTTACTCATCTTCTTGCTCTCTTTGCCCCATCCCACTAAGGCTGCACACTAACACAATGGCTCCACGCTTTCTCATTTAACAAAGTCCCTCCTGATCACTCCATATCCATACATTGAGATTGTACTTATTCTTTCTATGGTTGCCCAGTTCCCCATGATGTGGCAGTACCATAGTTTATTTGATAAGGGACTTGGGTACCAGTTTATTCAGGCAGGAAACTACTGATCGATGTTTGGATTGTTACATGTTTTTGTTTGTTTGTTTGTTTTTGCTAGTGAATTATGCCTCGATGAATAACATTGTGCACATGTCATTTCCTACTTAGGCAATTAGGTCTTCAGAATTCATTTCTAGAAGTGGGATTCCTGGGCCAAAGGGTAAACACTACTGTGATCTTGATAGCTATGGACCAATTCTCCTGCAAAGGAGTTGTATGATTTTTTTAGTCCTAACAATAATAAATGACATTATTTATTTTCCCACAGCCTTAATATATATTGATAAAATTTTGATTTTTGCCAATTTGGTGGGGTAGAAATGGTATCACACTATAGTCTTAATGTATTAGAATGAATTTTTGAAATGTTTAAGGGATATTGTATTTCTTTTTCTAAGAACTTTCAGTTCATGAATTTTGGTCTTTTTCATATTGATTTCTAGAAATGATTTATGTTAAGGAAATGAATCATTTGGTTGTGAAATAAGTTCCAATATTCTTTCCTAGTTTGTCGGTTGTCTTTTGAACTTTGTGATTTTTTAAATGTAAAAGAGTCTTAAAAAAAACCTTTAGGTAGTCAAATTCCTCACCAGTTGTTTTTATTGAGTCCAGATTTTGATCACAGTTTAAAAAGTTTTCTCAACTTTTAGGTTTTAAAGGAATTTACCCATATTTTCTTTCAGTATTCATATGGTTTCATTTGGAGCTTCCCTGGGAGCTCAGCTCGTAAAAAATCAGCCTGCAATGCAGGAGACTCCAATTGATTCCTGGCTGGGGAAGATCCCCTGGAGACAGGATTGGCTACCTGCTCCAGTATCATGGATTTCCCTAGTGGCTCAGGCAGTAAAGAATCTGCCTGCAATTCGGGAGACCTGGGTTTGATCCCTGGGTTGGGAAGATCCCCTGGAGAAGGGCATGGCAGCCCATTCCTGTATTCTTGCCTGGAGAATCCCTATAGACAGAGGAGCTGGCAGGCTACATGGCAGTCCATGTAAAGAGTCAGACATGACTGAGCGACTAAGCACACGCGCACACACATGGTTCCATTTAAAAATGTATTTGGATAGCTGATACATTGGAGTAAAGATTTTTAGTATGGCTTTTGCACAATTCTTGCTAAATTTATTTCTGAGTATTTTATTTTTGCTGTTATTGTGAGATTTCTCTTCCAAAGTATTTTCTAACTAGTTAAATATTGTATGTAGGAAGACTACTTTTTAATTTATATTAATGCTGCTGCTGCTGCTAAGTCGCTTCAGTCGTGTCCGACTCTGTGCGACCCCATAGACGGCAGCCCATTAGGCTCCCTCGTCCCTGGGATTCTCCAGGCAAGAATACTGGAGTGGGTTGCCATTTCCTTCTCCAATGCATGAAAGTGAAAAGTCAAAGTGAAATCGTTCAGTCATGTCTGACTCTTAGCGACCCCATGGACTGAAGCCTACCAGGCTCCTCCATCCATGGGATTTTCCAGGCAAGAGTACTGGAGTGGGATGCCATTGCCTTCTCCATATTAATGCTATATCCTGCCAATTTTACAGAATTCTGTTGTTTGTGATATTTCCCCCATTGAGTCTCTTGTTATGATAACATAACTAGAAATAGTTTTATATCCTTATTTCTAACTCTTACTCCTCTAACTGCTTCTTTTAATTGCATTTGCTAATAGTTCTGATAACTTGTTGACTAGCTGTGGCAATGTTGAGTATTCTTGACTTATTTCTGAATTTACTGAGAACACCTCTAGTGTTTTTTCTTCAAAAGAGATGTTGACTTGGGCTGGTATGTGTGTGTGTGTGTGTGTAATTATGTGAAGAAAAAATTAATTTTTATTTTACTGACTGGTTTGTTTTTCCAGCCAGTCATAGGGATTGAATTTTCTTTTTCATGTCAGGAAATGACCATATGTTTTTCCTATATAGGTCTTGTGTTTCATATTAATATTAAAGGAATTCCTAGTAATGAATCATCCTTTTATGATTCATGTACATGTTTATTCACCCTGCAATAAACTCTAACTGGTGACTATGTATTTTGTTTAATTTGCTATTGGCATCTGTGTGGCAATATTTTATTTAGAATTTCCTCCACACTATTGGTAAGAGATTCAGTTCAGCTTTCTTCACAGTCCAACTCTCACATCCATACATGACCACTGGAAAAACCATAGCCTTGACTAGATGGACCTTGGTTAGCAAAGTAATGTCTCTGCTTTTTAATATGCTATCTAGGCTGGTCATAACTTTCCTTCTAAGGAGTAAGCATCTTTTAATTTCATGGGTGCAGTCACCATCTGCAGTGATTTTGGAGCCCCCCCAAAATAAAGTCTGACACTGCTTCCACTGTTTCCCCATCTATTTCCCATGAAGTGATGGGACCAGATGCCATGATCTTAGTTTAGGATCTGATTTTCTTTTATTGTGAGCAATCTTAATCATTATAAAAAGGATTAATCATCATAAAACAAATTTGGAAGTGTTTCTTTTATGTTTTATGTCTGTGTATTTTAAGTAGCATTGGAATTATCCTCTCTTTACAGGTTTGTCATAGTCCCCCGTGAAACAATCTTGGTCTGGCATTGTTTTGATGGTGGAGTGAGGATGCTTGACTGCTGAGATGTTCTTTGAACCACACATTCACATGCATTTCTATTGCAATCCTCCTTGTCCTGGATGCTGAGGGATGCAGGTAGTAGAAGTAAGTTTCTAGGGATAGAGGGCATCTTTCCCGTGGGAGACAGGGCTAGGGGATGACTGATAAGAAAATCACATCCAGGATGGGGGACGATGGGAGGGGAGCGATGTCTGTGGGTGGGAGGGCTGTGAGAGAGGCTACTGGAAAGGCCTAAGCTGAGGACAGAAGATCAGCTGCTTCCTCCCAAGACTTTTCTTCTGATTGCATTCCAGCCTCTCCTGGGAGTCTCTGTCCTATTTTCACAGCTGGGAAGGCAAAGGGAATTTCCCATAATCCATGAACCTCCTTGGCAGTCTTTGTTGGGGAGGTCCTCAGGGTCACCTCATCCAAGGGGGTTTGGACAAAAAACAGCAAACCCACTCCCGAGTTCCTCCTATTTGCATTTGCTCTGAGGTGATTGCCACCCACAAACCTCGTGGCTCACAGAATTATTAAAGACCATGAGGTCAGAGATATTCCTTTCATGTTGAGTAAAATGACTTCATGGTGGCAAAGGGTGGGTGGGGCTGAGGGGGATGCAGGGCAGGCTCTTCTGGGTACCCAGGGTGGCTGCGTCCCCTTATCTCCCCAGTTTCCTGTCTCCTGCTTTCTCAGCTCTCTGTAGACCTTCTAGCCACAGTACAGCCCACAGCAGGAGGCGCTAGCCTGTGAGGCAGAGAGTGGGAGCACTTGCCTGGGGAGGCCCCCGCCTCTGCAGCTGCTGGATGTTGCACTTGGTAAGAGGCTGGGGAGAGTGGGGAGAAGACAGTCATGATATCCCTCAGGCTTCCGCACCCCTTCTGAGCCGGAAGGAAGACTTTGGAGAGTCTGAAGTTCAAAGACACAGCTGAGAGATGGGCCTGTGCCCCGAGAAAATCCTAGGCTGTGTTTCCTATGTACAAGACATGGCCTTGTGGAAAGTGTGACCACTCTCAACCCTGTGGGTCCAGTGCTGTGACCCTTGCCAGGCCGTGGGCTTCCAACTGGAGTTGGGAAGTAGGCTGTGGGCTCAGGGGAGGCTTATAGGGCAAAGGGAAGGCTGGGCTGTGAAAGCACTTGAAGGGCCTGGGGAGAGTTTTACTTTCCAGGCCAGGGCTTCTTCCCCCTTTACACGCAAATGGAGTCCCTTTCCCAGTACCTTCACCCACTCCACTGCCTCAAGGCTAACCACACCTGTCCAACCCACAACCCCAGACGTCAGGGGAAAAAAGTACCGTGGCTCCTTTTAGAGCTTTAAATGCAAATATGAGTTAGCACCCAACTAACCACAGAGGAACCTGGCAGGCTATAGTCCAGAGGGCCACAAAGAGTCAGACATGACTGAAGCGACTTAGCACACACACAGCCACAGGGGTTCATGCTTTGCTGCAGGGACTGCCAGTGGCCCCAAGGGCTCGGGGTGGCTCAGAGAGCTATCGGTTCAGACCTGTTCTTGCGGTTGTGGTGCTTGGCTCTGGCTGCAGCCAGTGACCTTTCCAGGAGGCTTCCCAGGAGGAGGCTTCAGAGGAATTTGGAGGGTTCCCTGGGGAGACTCTTCCATCATTCACCTTGCTCCAAGGCCTTCTCAGGGTTTGACTGGTACAGTGGCTACTTTTCTGCAGTAACATTTTATCCTTTTATTTGATATCAGATGCCCAAGCCAGAATGAAGAGGTTAGTAGAACACTGGCTTTGTAGTCCAGAGACTAGGGTTTTACTCCTGGCAAAATACTCTACTTCAGTCAGTTCAGTTCAGTTCAGTCGCTCAGTCACGTCCGACCCTTTGCGACCCCATGAATCACAGCACGCCAGGCCTCCCTGTCCATCACCAACTCCCGGAGTTCACTCAAACTCATGTTGATCGAGTCGGTGATGCCATCCAGCCATCTCATTCTCTGTCATCCCCGTCTCCTCCCACCCCAATCCCTCCCAGCATCAGAGTCTTTTCCAGTGAGTCACCTCTTCACATGAGGTGGCCAAAGTATTGGAGTTTCAGCTTTAGCATCAGTCCTTCCAATGAACACCCAGGACTGATCTCCTTTAGGATGGACTGGTTGGATCTCCTTGCAGTCCAAGGGACTCTCAAGAGTCTTCTCCAGCACCACAGTTCAAAAGCATCAATTCTTCGGCGCTCAGCTTTCTTCACAGTCCAACTCTCACCTCCATACATGACCACGGGAAAAACCATAGCCTTGATTAGATGGACCTTTGTTGGCAAAGTAATGACTCTGCTTTTTAATATACTATCTAGGTTGGTCATAACTTTCCTTCCAAGGAGTAAGCGTCTTTTAATTTCATGGCTGCAATCAGCATCCACAATGATTTTGGAGCCCAAAAAAATAAAGTCTGACACTATCTCCTAGACTGGGCTATTCTTCTCTGATCTTCCTTTCACTGCCTCAGTTAATGTTTGGAGCAACACGATCATTGATGTGGTGACCTCTTCTGTGTTCCACACTGTGCCGAACACCTTACCAGGCATCAGCTCACCGAACCCTCACAATGACCCCGTGAGTGGGGGTGAGGAGGGGACGCTACTGTTTCTGTTAACAGATGAGGAAGCTGAAGCTTAAGGAGGTTGAGTAATTTCACAGCATCACCAAACCAGTATGAATTTTGGCCCCTGGTAGTTTTCATTCCATAGGGTGTTAGTCACCACCCTCAAATGTCTCTGGAAAGCAGCATTGATCAGAATAGAATTGCCTGTGTTCCACTTTGGACTGATCTTTTAAAGAACAATTCTTTAACCTAGATTAACTTTCTTTGGATTTCTCATTGTATAATCATTTTTCAGTATCCATGGGGATTGTTGGTTCCAGGAACCACACAGGTGCTCAAGTCTCTTACAAAAAGTGGCATAGTATTTGCATATAGTTTAGGCACAGCCTCCCATATAATTTATACCATTTCTAGATTACTTATAATATTTAATAGCTGCTGCTGCTGCTAAGTCGCTTCAGTCGTGTCCGACTCTGCGCGACCCCATGGACGGCAGCCCACCAGGCTCCGCCGTCCCTGGGATTCTCCAGGCAAGAACACTGGAGTGGGTTGTCATTGCCTTCTCCAATGCATGAAAGTGAAAAGTGAAAGTGAAGTCGCTCAGTCGTTTCCGACTCGTAGCGACCCCGTGGACTGCAGCCTACCAAGCTCCTCTGTCCGTGGGATTTTCCAGGCAAGAGTACTGGAGTGGGATGCCAGTGCCTTCTCTGGTTTCCGTTCCGTTTAGTCGCTCAGCCGTGTCCGACTCTTTGCGACCCTGTGGACTGTAGCCTACCAGGCTTCTCCGTCCATGGGATTCTCCAGGCAAGAATACTGGAGTGGGTTACCATCTCCTTCTCCAGGAAGAGATCTTCCCGACCCAGGGATCGAACCCAGGTCTCCCGCATTGGAGGCAGACGCTTTAACCTGTGAGCCACCAGGGAAGCCCCTTCTCTGGTTTAATGATGCTAAAGCTTGAAACTGCAATACTTTGGCCACCTCATGCGACGAGTTGACTCACTGGAAAAGACTCTGATGCTAGGAAAGGTTGGGCGCGGGAGGAGAAGGGGACGACAGAGAATGAGATGGCTGGATGGCATCACCGACTCTGTGGACATGAGTTTGAGTGAACTCCGGGAGTTGGTGATGGACAGGGAGGCCTGGCGTGCTGTGATTCATGGGGTCGCGGAGAGTCAGACACGGCTGAGCGACTGAACTGAACTGAAATGCTATGAGAACGGGGCTTCCCAGGTGGTGCTAGTAGTGAAGAACCCGCCTACCAATACAGGAGACGCAAGAGACAGTTTCTCTGAGTTGGTGCGATCCCCTGGAGGAAGGCATGGCATCCCAATATTCTTCCCTGAAAAATCCCATGGACAGAGCAGCCTGATGAGTTACAGTCCATAGGGTCGCGAAGAGTCAGACACGACTCAAGTGACTTGGCATGCAAGCACATTATGTGACTAGTTATAGATACAATGTAAATGCTATGCAAATAGTTGCCAGTGTAAGACAAGTTCAAATTTTGTTTTCTGGAACTTTCCGGAATTTTAAAAAATATTTTCTATCTGTGGATGGTTGAATCTGCACATGCTGAACTCATAATTCCAGAAGTTCAGCTGTATATAAGACAGGTCCTGCCTCTGTGGCTTCTACCAACCCTCACTGTAGAAGCAATCTAAGTTTTTTATAGTCCAAATGCCAGAGTCCACTTCTCTCTGTGCTTTATTCCCATCAGCTGCTCGCTGCTCTCCCACCCTTGGCTCTTCTGCCTTGGCAACCAGTTTTGGAAATGCCCACTGGTTCAACCTCTGCACCCACATTAGGTCTCAGCTTCTTCAGCTGCAGCTCTGTGACTGTGGGGAGGTGGTGGAGGAGATGTATTGATGTGAGCCTGGAAGGACAGGTTGAACTGGGGTGAGCAGAAAGTAGTTGGTGAGGCATGTGTTGTCTAAGGGGCTGGGGTGGAGGGTGAGTGTATGTTGTACGTGGGTCATGGTGTAGCCTTGGGAGAAGTCAGGGAGGGGAGGAAACTGGTTTGAGATCGGGCGTCCTGCAGGAGAAAAGGAGGACAGGAGTCTGGGCAGTGTGGGATGCTCAGGGTGCAGGCTGGAATGAGGGGCAGAGCACCAGGCTTCCAATGCTCTCCCCCTGGCGGAACAGCAGACTTTTAGGACATGTACCATGGGGCATGTCCAAGGCACCAGTGGCGAGCCCCGAAGGCAGGTGGATGTGTACCCTCCACCTCCTCTCCCCAGAGCGAGGCTTTGACTGGACTGTCTGAGAGCAGAGGGCTGTGATTATCCACCCTCGTCTCTCCAGAGCCTGGTCTCGAGTCTGGTGCTTCACAGGCACTCAGGGACTTTCACACGAATGAACAGAGAGATGGGGGAGGGAAGCAGGAAGGAAGGGTGGGCCAACAGCAGGGTTTGATGAGCTGGGAGCTCCAGGCGAGTGTCAGCCAATCCCAATCCAGGGTCAGGCAACTGGGGCTCACCCTCTGCAACCCCAATGGTTGTGGGGGTCACCATTCATAAGAAAACTCATTCTTCTAGTCTCCTCTGATTCTACTGCGTCAGAGAGACTAAACCCGAATTCAACAACATCTCAGTCCAAATAAATAAGATCAAAGGAATAAAATTCAAGGAGAGGGAATCTTGGTTCTTTCCCTCATTCAAGGGAAAGCCACTCTGTTTGGTCAAGACTTTCGTCTTGTTTTTGAAGTAAATGCCTCTTGTTCCTGCTATCATTTGATTTCAAGTGCAGTTCCTGGCCTTTAAGTGCACAAACTTAAGTTTCTCTTCTTACTGCACACTCTTTTAGTGGGAAGAAGTCGGGGCAACCCAGTGAACCCCATCAGGGACAGGTTCCCCAGGATCTTGGGCATTACACAGATGCTTTTGAGCTTGTTCGATAAAGGCTGATTTTTTAAAAAAGTACATTGAGACAGAGCTTGAAAACTCTGTTGACTAATAGTAATCCAAAGACCAGTGTACCTCTAACCACATTTTTGTTTAGTTTTAAAGTGTTTCCTTCATGGTTTTTCTTGTGGCTTGCCCAGTGCAGTTTGTGCTCTTGTTGTGAGCTTTATCGGTCTTTGACATTGTTTTTGCTGAACTTGGTTTTTCCGAGACCCTCTCTCCTCAGAGGCTCAGTTTCACCCTGCCATCAGCAGTCAGCCAGTTTCGGTGGCAGAAGGGGCCACAGCTGCTTCCTGTCAGCCCCCCGGGCAGAAGCATGCAGTGGTGTCTCCTCCTGATCTGGGTGCTGAGGCAGGCTCCCGTCCCCGCCTCAGGTAAGATCTGAAGTCTAGCCCATGACAGGATGGGGAGGGAAAGTGGGTGGGAAGGGGAGGCTGGAGCCAAGGCCTCATCCATCTGACAGAAGGAAATACAGTTTTCAGAGTCCTGTGTCCCTTCCTGGGAGAAAACGCTGTCTCTGAGAAGGAGCTCCCGTTCTGTTTTTCGGTGGTAGATGAAGGATTTGGGGTTGTGGGGTGCCTGCCTGGCTGACCCAAAAAAAGAAGCAGGAGGTGAGAAAGTGACTAAGGAGGAGGGATGATGGGTTTGCTGGGCGAAGTTCCCTCCTGCTCTATCTTCCTTTCTTCTGTCCTTGAGGAAACTTCTAGAAAATTATAGTATGCTTTTTGTGGGTCAAAAACGTCGTCACAGATTTCAGATATTCTAATGCTAAGACTGAATTTATGTTAAACCTATTTCCTTCTATATTAAATATCATAAATAAATGTGTCTGAGGGGGCAGAAATATTTAAAAACTGTTATAATGTTGTTTCCCTGTTGCTTTCTGAACCATCTGCTGGGGGTCAGTGCTGAGGAGGGTGGTTTGCCTGGGAGAAACAGAGTTGCTCTCCAAGCTTCCTTTCCTTTAGATTTCGGGGCTTTTCTGAAAATTTTCCAGGCACCCCCAAATGGCAGTCAATTGACACAGCCAGGTCTTATTTCAAAGGATAATGGGCCCAGCACAGAACTGGCTGCCGAAATGTACAATCAGAAACAGAGGTGGCGGCCGACAAGGGCCTATACCCTCGACAAGGGTAGAGAGACAACGTTAAGTGTGTGGAAAAAATCAATGAGCTCATCAGGAAATAATATTCCAGCAGAGTGTCCTGAGAGGGTGAAGCGGCTACATTGTATAGGAATTATGGTCTTTATGGGGGAAAGACAGGATGAACTGGAGAGACTGTCATTCCAAAATCCAATTCTGGTATTTCCCTGGCGATCCAGTGGTTAAGACGTCGCCTTCCTGTGGAGGGGGGTGTGGGCTCAATCCCTTGACGGAGAGCTAAGATCCCACATGCCTGGGGCCAAAAAAATCAAAACATAAAACAGAAACAATATTGTACCAGATTCAATAAAGACTTTAAAAATGGTACGCATCAAAAAAAAAAAAAATCTTTAAAAAAATGAAGCAAAACACCGAAAACCAATTTTGGCCTCAAAGACCCCTTGGAATTTCTATGGAAAGGTTCCAAACCAGCTGGTAAAGATGCACACTTCTTTCCCCTCCCTAGGAGCTGTGACAGGCAGGATAGTAACAATGGGGAACATCTCTGCAGAGGAAGGTGGCTCTGTCACCTTCCAATGTCACCTCTTCTCCACCACTGCCAAAGTGACCCAAGTCAACTGGAAGCAGCAAGACCAAGTTGTGGCCATTCATCATGCCAGCTTGGGGTGGCACATCGATCCTGCCTTCAAGGAGCGAGTGGTCCCGGGCTCCAATCTGGGCCTCACCCTCCAGTCGCTGACCAGTAACGACACAGGAGAGTACACCTGCATCTATCACACCTACCCTGATGGGATTTACAAAGGGGCACTCTTTCTGCAAGTCCTACGACACTCAGGTATGCCCTCTGGGGCCAGGTGGCTGAGGATCCTCATGCTCAATGGTTGAAACACTGCAGAGCGGGACCTCCCAACCCTGGTTCACATTCACATCACCTGGGAGCTTTCAAATGGTACAGAAGCTGGCAGCCCGTCCCAGACCAGTTCAGTCAGAGCCTCTAGGGGCTGAGCAGGGTGTGTTAGATTCTAGACGCACTCTCGATGGTTTGAATGGTCAGCCGTGACTGAGAACCACTGTTTGGGTAAAAGCACATCTTATGTGTTTTTGTTAGGAAGACCAGTTGTTCAGGTCATTTGAGAAGTGTATGCATCCTCAGTCACTCAGTCATGTCCGACTCTTTATAACTCTATGGACTGTAGCCCACTAGGCTCCTCTGTCCATGGGGTTTCCTAGGCAAGAATACTGGAGTGGGTTGCCATTTCCTACTCCAGGGCATCTTCCTGACCCAGGGATTGAACTTGAGTCTTCTGTGTCTCCTGCATTGGCAGGTGGATTCTTTACTGCTGCACCGCCTGGGAAGAACCCATTTGAGACGGGATCATATTAATTACTTTAGCAGTGATCATGCCAATTAGATTTAGCCTCTCCATTTATAAAAGATTAGAGCTCAGTGTGTGCTAAGTGTAAATGTACAACAATTTACATTTCTGTGGTACTTGATGGTTCCCCCAAATGCTCTCACCTTCATCATCCACCTGAACACTTAAACCTCTTTGGAGGGGGAAATGACTGTTCTAATGGCTGAGGGACAGGATAGAAAAGTGATGATGGCCTCAGATGGCCTGGGTCCAAATCCTAGTGTTGCTGTGACCTCAGACAAGATTATTGGACTTCTCTGTGCCTTGTTTTTCTCAACTGTGAAATGAGGAGAAGATGTAAGACCTTATGAGGTGTGAACATAGGGTTGGATTACTGACTAAAAGGAAATGCCCTTAGAATAGCACCTGGAATGTGGCAAGCATGAGGTCAGTGTTAGCTATTAATAGGATCCCCCAAACCCCATCTGACTGTAGGGCGGAGGAAGAAGCTGAGGCTGACCATTGCTCAGAGTGGTACAGCTGATTTTAATACAGGTTTTCAGGTTCCACTCAACTACACCCTCAGAGCTGCCGTCTGCTGCCATCAGTGGTGTGGGAGTTTAAGTCTTATGAGTTAGCAAACTGTGTATGTGTAAACTGAGGAGATAAAAGTTGTCCTGAAAGTTTCTTCTCAAGTGATACTTTCTGAGGGGCCCTGACATAGGCCCAGGTATCATGTGAGGAAAAGTCTCCATCCTTTGCTGGTTCTATGGATGGCCCTCTGCAGGCCCTCGCACCCCCTCCAGCCTCCAGCCTTTGCTGTTTGTATGGACAGCTCTCTGTAGCTTTGCTCCCCCTCAGTCCTCTTTGCCTATCTGTGGCCAAGGCAGGAGAGTGGGTCCTCAGGGCAGGAGGAAAACAATCTGGGCAATTTGGGCTCACTTCCCTGTCCTGGTACCTTGCAAGTACCATGTGTGCTGTCCCATCCTAAGTGATGACAGGCCTTAACCACCTTCCTGGCATTCAGAGTCCTCTGTTAAAGGGAAGAGGGCCCAGCCTCTGCTACACCCCTCTCCTTCCAAGACTTCCCTGGACACCTAGATTCTGCCCGAGATCCTGGGAAGGAGGTGGGGATCGGAGGGGGCAGCCTAGAAGCTTGTATGCCTATAGTCCAGCACACAGCCTGGCAGCTGTCCTGTTTCCCTCACACCCTCCTCGGGTCAAGCATCATCTCTCCAAGCCGCCCCGACTCTTCCTCCTTCTTGTTTATATTTCACATCTTGATACAGATTCTCCTGTTCATGCTTTAACTCGAACCTAGGTGTCTGCTAGGTTCCAGGTGCTGGCAAAACAGCAAAAAGTAAAGTTCCAGAGCCTTACCCCCTCCGGGGTCTCACAGCCTAGTTGAGATGTGTTATAGGCTTAAGGTGAAAGGTTATATGCCTTTTTTCTTCTTTGTACTTTAATGTTAATTTTACCTTTTAATTAAACTTTTCAAAATAGCAGATTGATTACAAACACCAAGTTTAATAAAAAGAAAGTATTCACTTTCTTGTTTTTTACTGAATGTTATTTGTTTCACTTTGTGACTATTACTGAAAGTGATTTTGTCAAACAGAAGAAGGGAGTGTTAAAAATGGTTTGCTGTGGTGTCAAATGTGTGAGGCACAGCCCTGGAGGGATCAGTTATCCATTTTGTGGTGGGCTGGGCAGGTGCTCTGCTGCCCAAAGAACTGGGTTTGAAGACTCCAGTCCTGTGGTTTGAGAAAAGCCTGGCCGATCCCCACCCCTGGTGCCCAGACGCCGAGGTTTCCCTGGATAATGGCTGCCCTTTGCTTCTGGCCTCTACCCACTCACCTTAGTTTTGTCTTCCCTCTAGTGGCTGAGTACAGTGCTGGGTTCCAGATCCCATTGCTTGGAGTCACGGCTGCAGTGCTGGTGGTCATCTGCGTAGCAGTCATTGCGGTGGCCACGCTGGCTAGAAAGGTAATGACTCTGGCTGCCCCTCTCAGTCCCGGGCATCCCATCCCTACCACCCGTCCTATCCCAGCCCTGGTCCTTTCCTGTCCCTTTGCTGTCTAGATGTGGCTCCCCCCAGCATTGCTCTCTAAGCCTTTTGCCACGGGACTTCCTCTGCCTTGCGCAGCGTTGTTTGCGCTCTTTCACTGTCCCTTTCCCGTGTCTAGGAGCTCCTGAAAGTTTGGACCTGTATCCTCCACATCACGCTGTTGCCTACAATTCCTGGCTTCTGCTTGGCCCTCAAGATGCATCTTGGGCATCTGCTCTGTGCCAGGGGTTTTTGAACACTAGCTCCTTAAATTTTAATAGCCAGTCACTAGTGCTGGTATTCATATGTAAAATGGGGATTATGATTCTGCTTGCTCTATATCCCAGAATTGTGATGAACAGGTAGCATACTACACGTGGAAGCTTTGTAAACGATGAAGAAATACATTTTCTTCATATATTCATGTGCTTGCGTGGTAACTGGCAGCTACTGTTGTGTGCATGTGTGCTAAGTCATTTCAGTCGTGTCCAACTCTTTCCAACCCTTTGGACTGTAGGCTGCCAGGCTCCTCTGTCCATGCGATTCTCTCGGCAAGAATACTGGAGTGGGCTGCCATGCCCTCTTCCAGGGGATCTTCCTGGCCCAGGGGTCAACCCAAGTCTCCTGCATCTCCTGCATTGGCAGGTGGGTTCTTTATCACTAGTGCCACCTGGGAAGCTACTGATTTGGATGAACAAAAGAATTCCCACTCCTTTTTATCTGCCCTCTTGGGTCTTTTAAACCATCCAAGGTTGCCTTAATTTAAGTTACTAAACAAACATTTTGGGGAGTACAAGCCTGTTATTCCTAACACTGTTTTCCACCTCATTCCAGATCCTGCTCCCCAGCCTGCCTTACTTTCCCTCCAACTCTGGCTGTACTCAGTTAACAACTCAACTCTACAGCCTGCTTTATTCTCTGGGCTGGTACCGTTATTCCTGATACATATGGGTTTACATCTGCCACCTTATTCTCTTCATGTTTGTTTTGCCTGTTTATTTCCCTAATCTTTTTCTTGCTACCTTTTGAACTAAGTATTTTTATTATTAAAAACATGTTTGGTAGTTATGCATTTTTGCTTTTCTTTAGTAGTTACACTAGAGATTATAAAATAGACCTCTGATTTATTAAGTCTAATATGTATTAGTACTTTTATCACCTCTTGGATTTTACATGAACCTTAGAACACGTTAACTCTTCTTACCTCACCAACTTATTGCTATTACTGTCATGGATTTTAGTTCTCTATTTTAACCACCCACCTGAAAATGATTATTGTCTTATGAGTCGATGTTTGTTTAGATTTACCTTTCTATTGCTCTTCACTTCTTCATCAATGTTCTTTCTTACAACTAGAATAGTTTTCCTTCTGCCTAAAGAATATCCTTTAGTATTTCCTTGTGAGCAGGCAAGCTAGTGGTGAATTATCTCACTTTTTGTTTATCTGAAAATATCTTAATTTTCCTTAATTTAGAAGTGATCTATTTGTTTTTCTGGGTATAGAATTCTATGTTGGCAGTTATTTTCTTTCAACACATGGAAAATACTGTCCCATTGTCTCTGACTTCCCATATTTCTGTTGAGAAATTATATGGGAGCCTTATTTTTGTTCTGTGAAAGACAGTGTGGGTTTGTTTTTGTTTTCTTGTTCTTTAAAATTGTTCCTTCTCTTTGGTTTTCAGCAATTATATGGTGATATAATTGGATATAGTCATCTATGTATTTATCCTGTTTGAGGTTCAGAGTGCTTTTTGAACTTGTTACTTGATATCTTCCGTCAGTTTTGTATCATTCTTGGCTGTTATTTCTTCATGTATTAATTCTCTGTCCTTGCTTTCCTTTCCTTCTGGAATTCTAATCGCAGGTGATATTTTCAACATTTTCACTTTTCCCCACATCCCTTACCCTCTTTTTGGAATTTTCCATCCACTTGTCTCATCAAATGTTTTCTTTGGATGTGCTTTTAAGTATCTTCTTTGATGTATCTAATCTTCTGTTAAATCCATCAAGTTTTTAATTTTCGTTATCATATTTTTCAGATCCACAACTTCTATTTTGCACTTTGTTTCAATGGTTTACAGTGTGCCAACATTCCCAATCTTGTTTTTAATTCTTTAAAAATATGAATCACAGTCATTTTGAGATCTGTGCCTGATAATCCTGTTAGTTGTGTTCTCTGTGGTCTTCTAATATTTTCTCTGTTTGCTTGTTCTTGGACCTATCTTATCTTCTTGACTGTTTAGTTTTCATTGAGTGTTGCACTTTCTACTTCAAGACCTGTGGCAATAATTTGAAGCTCTAGGTAATATCATCTTCCTCCAGAGAGGATTCCTTTGGCTTCTGTCAGATGACTAGTATGAAAGCACCAGCATTTCTGTCACTTTAAATAAATCAGTGGTGAGAGAATTTAAAGCTGGACCCAAATTTGCTACTTCCTTACTTGTAGAGGGTAGTCCTTTGGGATCCTAACTCAAAGCCTGTAGTGTTTGCCAAAGTCTCCCTCCTCAGTGATTTCTGAACTCAAAGTTTTGTCCCTCTAGCCAGAAACTCTGTGGAGTTTATCGGCTTCTTAGCCATGACTTTCAAGAAATTTCTCTAGAAGAAAATCTCCCTCAATGCTCATCTCATCTCTCTGGGTTTCCTACTCCTAGACTTTGCTCCCTAGCCCAAAATTTCTCACTGATTTGATAGATTTCAGATGACTACAAACAGACACATATTATTTAGCTTTTCCAGCTGTTCTCAATGGAAAGTTTGGTTCAAAGCAACATAGGTAATGATTGTTCTGCCAGAAGCAGAACTTCTGTTTCTGACATTGCATTTCCTATCTGCACTCAAAGGCTGACTTTTTTTCTTTTTCATAGTTATTTTATTTGGCTGTGTTGGGTCTTAGTTGCGGCATGCAGGCTCTATCGTTGGGGTGGTGCTCAGGCTTCTCTCCAGTTGAGGTATGTGGGCTTTAGTAGTTGCACAGGCTTAGCTGCCCCATGGCATATGGGATCTTAGTTCCCCAGCCAGGGACTGAAGCCACATCCCCTGCATTGAGAGGCAGATTCTTAATCACTGGACCAGCAGGGAAATCCCTCAAAGACTGAACTACAAGCAGAACATATGTAGCCAGCCCACCCACTCTGGACCTTGGGCTGTATTGGGTTCAGACCCCCAAATTGAGTTCTAGCCCCCCTGTACTGATTCCTCACCAGCCATTTAGCCTGAAACTGGCTGGGCCACTGCCGGTCCCAGAGGGAGAGATTCAGACAGCCGTGTGTTCTTAGGCTCAGATTTCATGTGTCTTTCTTATTTTGAGTTCTTGTCTTCTTTTTCCTTTTCTCCATCTCTCAGAAATGGACCATCCTTTGATTTTCTCTTCTTTTTTATTTAACATCTATTTGACTATTTTCCTCCTGTTACTCCTCTGAAGATCTTCAAGAGCTGTTTCCCTCTCCAGACCTCAGAGTTGAGATGAAATTGCACAAACGAGAATTGCGTAATAGGAAAGTGCTATTGTAATGTTTTTCCACTTAGACCTCATGATAATTTACATTTAAAATAGCCTTAATGCTGTATAAGTGTCTAGACTTTGTGTATATTTTCCTACTGTTAACTCTGCTTATGGAGTTACACTTTTGTGCATACTCATGCCTATCACCACTGACTAATCTTGAATTTTCAGTCTAATATTTTACATCTTAAATTCTTAGTTCATGTAGATAAACCCACTTTGCTTTCTGTAACCTATCATCAATACCAGGGCTTTGATGTAACAGTAACATGTCCCATTTGACACACATTCTGTCTTCATTCAGATCTGAAAGGGAAGAAATCCCAGGAGAACTTACTCTAACCTTATTTTACTGAGAACAGATTGGAATGAGGATGGGGAAAGGAATTTGGTAGCAGAACCAAAGTCTTATTCCCTCGAGTGACAAATTGCCCAGGTCTCCCCCAGTCAGTGGTCTAATAGTGCTTCAGGTACCTGTTGGACTTTGCAGGTTTGGTCCAGAGGAAGTGAAAGAGATTTTCCAAATGGTAGGAAAACTCATGTGATAGGTGAAAGTTACATAAAGTCTAATACTAGCATATGATTGCCTGGTCCACCAACTTGCCTGCAAAAATTTCTTGTCCTATGGTTCAAACCCTCACTTCCAGGTTTATGAGGCAAACATTTAGACTGCTGACTGACTTGGTTCATAAGGATGTGGCCACTGTTCCTTGTTGTTCAGCAGGTGTCATGGAACAGAGTGCTGGGGATTTAGCAGTGGCTGAAATGTGGCTCGTGCTATTGGAGAAATCAATGACTTAATGACTTACAGTATTTTCATTTATGTCTTAGCTCTGACAGTAGATAGGTTTAGTAGATGAAACCTCTAGGGGAAAATGAATGCAAGAAAAGTGATTGACTAGAGGAACGAGGTGAAGAGAACAACGATTGATCTATGAGCTGGAAGGGAGTTGGTAGCTGGTGAGCAGATGTCCTCTGCTGCCACTAGTACTCTGCAGCTCTGGCACACGGAAATATGGAAGGTTCTGTAGAAGCAGCAGAACACATTTTCCTGTTAATGATTAAGACTGGTTCATTTTCAGGCCCGTATTCCAGACAAGTTTGTATAAGGGAAAGGGGAAGAGGTGAAAAGACAGAGTCTAGTAGGTATCAAATTCTGTGGCTCCCCTTTTAAAGTGTTTTATTCACCAGCCCCTTCTTGGACATGTCTGCTGCTTCCTGTCTAAATCAGTTCTTCTCTGCTTTTTCCTATGCTTTGACTATGGCTTCCTGTCTTCTTTCTCTTATTGCTTAAATGTATTTTATCCTTGTAGTATTTAGGTCCAGCAGAGAAACATAGTACTCTTAAGCTGAGTAGTTTGAGGACAGTTTAATAAAGGGATTTACAAAGTATTGGAAAGCTTAGAGGGAAAGCCTAAGGGGGCATGTAGGAATGTATTGTTACCACCCTGAGATCTTTAGGGGAAAGGAGAGAGAATGATTACTGAAACCTGGAAGGAAGGGTGATTACTAGGCCCTGGAAAGAGAGAGTTGTGTGGAGGGGACCACCTTGAGAAGTACTATAATCTTTGATGATCACAGCCAGTCCAGGTCCACCCTGCAGAGAGAATGCTGGGGAACAGACACCCTCACCTCACTCTCCTTCCCTCCATTCTCCTAGTGTTGCTTTCCTTGACTGAACCCAGACTCAAGCCAGAGAGCAAGAGAAATCACTGGGTCAGTATGAATCCACTTGCAATGCGAGAGACCTGGGTTCGATCCCTGGGTTGGGAAGATCCCCTGGAGAGGGCATTGCAACCCACTCCAGAATTCCTGCCTGGAAAATCCCCATGGGCAGGGGAGACTAGTGGGCTACAGTCCCTGGGGTCACAAAGAGTCGGATATGACTGAGCGCCTAAGCACAACACAGCACACACGTGTAGTTCAGTATCCTTAGGGCACAGAAGGGGACACTGCGGGGTGGAGAGTGACATTGAGGGGTGAACAGACAGTATCCACCATTACTATTACAGATCTTGACTTGCCACACTTCAATCTTCTCTCATGTATCCTTGAACTCTTGATTACACATTTAAGCAATACTCTTGTCAGCTGTCCATCTATATTATTTGGGGATCTCCTCATCCCTGTCCCTGTTGGGGATCCAGATCTGTAGATCATCGCCTACTTCAACCCCAGCACACAGAGGAGAGCTACCTCTGAGCCCCTCAGTGATGCTGGTGGTTTCTTCATTAGCACATTCCTTTCCACTTTAGGAAAAGGGTGTCCTCTGGATCTTCTCCAGAAACACAAGCAGCTGTTGAAGTTTCAAAATTATGTAGTACAGAGATTGGCAAAGTTTCTCTATAAAGGGCCAGGATCTTTCAGCTTTTGTGGGCCTTCCAATCTCTGCTGCAGCAATTCAACAATGCCATCATATTGTGAAAAGACCACAGATAATATGTAAATGAATGAGTTGGCCATATTTCAGTAAATCTTTATTTATAAACAATGAAATTTAACTTTTATATAATTTTCATGTTTAATAAAATATTATTCTTTTGGATTTTTTGAACCATTAAAAAATGTAAAATCCACTTTTAGCCCATGGGCAGTGCAAAAGCCTGTGGTGCCCCAGATTTGACCCATGGACCTTAGTTTGCCAATTCCTGATTTAGTAAGTTGTATTGGGAAAAATAGGCTTCCCTCGAAGCTCAGTCAGTAAAGAATCTGCCTGTAATGCAGGAGACCTGGGTTTGATTCCTGGGTCGGGAAGATCCCCTGGAGAAGGAAATGGCAAACCACTCTAGTATTATTGCCTGGAGAATCCCATGGACAGAGGAGCCTGGCAGGCTACAGTTTATGGGGTTGCAAGAGTCAGACATGACTTAGCGAATAAATCACCACCACCATTGGGAAAAACTCTGTCCTTTCCTCTTCTCTACTCTTAGCAGTGTATGGAACACTTCTGCCACCAGATGTTCCCACACTGACCAATTCTGCCACATTATCTGAACGCCCTATAAGCAATCCAGTTCTGTTACTATCTACCTGTAGTTAACATCGGGTCCCAGAAGTTAGGGGCTCAGTCCTCCAAGACAGCCCTCACTTTAGATGCCAGTTGCAAGTCCCAGATTGTCACCTGTGCCTGTGACTGCTGCTGCTGCTTAGTCACTTCAGTCACATCTGACTCTGTGCAACCCCATGGACTGTAGCCTGCTATGGTCCTTGTCCATGGGGATTCTCCAACAAGAATACTGGAGTGGGTTTTCTTGCCTTCCTCCAGGAGATCTTCCCCACCCAGGAGTCAAACCCAGGTCTTCCACACTGCAGGCAGATTCTTTACCATCTGAGCCACCAGGGAAGCCTGACTGGTTGTAAATTGAGGTTTCCACAGTCCCCTCCTTGGATTTGATAATTTGCTAAGATGGCTCACAGAACTCAGGGGAACACTTACATGCACCAGTTTATTATATAATAAAGAATTTGATAAAGGATACAGATGAAGAGCCAAATGAAAGAAATACATGGGATGGGGTCTCAAAAGGTCCCAAGCACAGGAGCTTCTGTCCTCATGGAGCTGGGTGTGCTGCCCTCCAGGCATGTGGATGTATTCAGCAACCCAGAAACTGTCCAATCCCATACTGTTGGGGGTTTTATGGAGACTTCATCACACAGGCATGATTGGTTATTAACTCATTTTCCAGTCCCCTCCACTCCCTGGAGAATAGGGGTTAGGACCAGAAGTTCCAAGCTTCTCCTCATGGCTTGGTCATTCTGGTGACCAGCATCCATGTGAGGGCCCACTGAAAGTCACTTCGTTGGAACAAAAGACACGCCTGTCATCCAGGATATTCCAAGGGATTTAGGAGCTTTGTGTATGACATTCCTGTCACTCGGAATATGTTGCCTGGAGAATCCCAGCGATGGGGGAGCCTGGTGGGCTGCTGTCTATGGGGTCGCACAGAGTCGGACACGACTGAAGCGACTTAGCAGCAGCAGCAGCAGTGTATGACATTCCTATCACTCGGGATATGTTAGGGTCAGGAACTGGGATTTAATGAAGACCAAATAGTAACTGGAGGTAGAGACCAACATATGCTTCTTACTGTTCCACAAAGGTCCATGATAGCAGTGTCTGGGGAGTGGGAACACTGGTCGGGTGAGGAGGTGATCTGAGCAGAATGCCAGCTGCATTTCCTTCAGACCCTGAGAGCCAGTAGGTTGCATTATTTAGGAGTTTGGGCTTTGAAATCAGAAAGACCTAGGTTTTGGATCCTAGCTCTACCACTTGAGTATCTCGGCCACCTAACTTTGCTGACCCTCAGTTTCTTCATCTGTAAAATGGGAATAATAATTATGGCACTGACCAATTAGAGTTGTAGAAAAACTCAATTCAAATAATTCAAGTAAGGCAGTTTTCCCAATATGGATTAGTAACTGTTCTTTATTAAGTTCTTACAATTATTATAAAATTTATTTACTATAGCACTTCATAATACCTGGTGCTCAATAGTTATAGTGCATAGACTGATGAGGACTAAATGAATGAATGTTATTTGATGACCAACTATTGGGAAAAGTGCCCCCAGGGGACCTTCTGTAAGGGAAAGGAGAGATGGGTGTGTCTAGCTCCAGGACAGTGACTGCCAACTGCCCTTATGTTCCCCAAGAGGACAGTGTGTGTCCCGCAGGTCTCCATACTGCTTTATCCCAACACAGGATGGATGGAATGAAAACAGACCAGCTGAGAGACCCATCTCAGACATATTTACACTTCCCAGAGGATTTTTGGGAGCCAAAATAGTCCTGTGATTTAAAGACAAGGGTAGGCAGTCTAAGAATGGGAAGAAGAATATATATACCATCAGGAAAAGTCACAATCAGCTCTTTGAGAACTGGGTATCAGTATTTTTTTAAATGGATAAAGTTGCATTAAGGGATATATGACTCCTTTTAAGCACAGCACCACGTGACCTACAAGAACAACCCTTTCTTTCACACCCACAGTAAGGTGCAGCCACTTCTACTGAAAAGGAGTGAATGAAACAGTCTGTAGGACCCAGCTCTTCAGGGCCAGCAGGGTGACCCTGCTCCTAATTTTTGATATGTGTTCGAGGTGCCCATCTATGTATCACACCCTCCTGTTCAGCCTCTTTACATCTACTTGCATCCTGTTGAGCTTGACACTAGCCAGTGAAGATGGTGCTGCTTATTTTTGAAGCAGCGAGGTGGACAGAATGAAATGTGGTTTGTGTTCATTGCTATTTTCCAGGCCTGTGTGCAGCTCTTGGTAATTCTGTCATTTGGATCTATGGTGGGGCTGGGTGACCTGCTTTGGAGCAGCATCTGTGAAAGCTGAGAGACTGCCACCTTTGCATGGCATACCAGCAGGCATTTCTTCTGCCACCCCGCTTGTGCCTGCTGTTTGATTTTTTTGCCTCTAAGCATGACCCTCCAGAGAAGGCAATGGCAAGCCACTCCAGTACTCTTGCCTGGAAAACCCCATGGATGGAGGAGTCTGGTAGGCTGCAGTCCATGGGGTCGCTAGGGGTCGGACACGACTGAGCGACTTCACTTTCACTTTTCACTTTTACACATTGGAGAAGGAAATGGCAACCCACTCCAGTGTTCTTGCCTGGAGAATCCCAGGGACAGGGGAGCCTGGTGTGCTTCCATCTATGGGGTCACACAGAGTCGGACACGACTGAAGTGACTTAGCAGCAGCAGCAGCAGCAAGCATGACCCTCACCTGTGATACTGTCATGGGCATGTGATGGCTGATTTCACATCCTTGATTTTCCCAAACAGATTTCACTGTCCGTCCTCTTGTCTCATGAAGTACATATGTACCTGTCTCACCATGAGTCTATATTTTGATTTGAAAAATCCTCTTCATTTAGATTTGGGGCTAGTGGGATGGGCCAGGAGGGAGAGAGAGTGTTGTGTGTGTGTGTGTGTATGTGTGTATGTTTTAGTCCTAAGACATACAATAAGCATCTGTTATGGGCTCTGAGGTTACCAAGAGGAACACAGCACAGAACCTTTCCTCAGGAGAGCTCACAGTTTGGGGTCTAAAGAGACAGAAGTGTACACAATTATAGACAGCATTGAAGGTTACAATGAAGAACGCTCAGGACCACAGTGGAACACGCAGGAAGGATATAACTCTGCTTGGAAGGATCAAAGATGTCTTCCTGAACAGCGTGCTGTAGAGCAGAGTCTGAGGAAGGAGCAAACAACTTTTCAGGAGACTGTGGGGAATAGACAGTGGGGGTAACATATACCCAACTGGAGAGGCAGGAAGCAGTGCATAGCATTTGGAAACTGCAAGATGAGAGGCAGTTTGGCTAAGAAGAGCATGGCCCAGAGTCAGACAAACTCAAGTCAGAACTGAGATTTCACCTGTCTGAGCCTATCAGCTCACTCAAAAGTAGAAACTTCAATAGGTTGTTGCTGGGATGACAAAGAAACTAGCCCACTTGGTGCTCATAGCAGATTCTCAATAAATGGTGCCTCTTTGGCACCCAGGCCCTATACTTGAACTTGGGGTGTTGGTTAGGGAAGCACTGCAGGAAATGAAGCTGGAAAGGCAAGTATGACCAGATCATAAAAGGCATTTTGGGGTGCATTACTCACAGTCTCCTGTGGGGCATATGGTGAAACTGTGGACTTTCTTCCCAGAAAAATGCACTTTACACAACATTGTTAATACAGCTCAAGGGGTTTGAAGTCCACCTGTGGCATTTATAGGTGGTTAAGCACCTGCCCATTGACACTGGGGGCCATGGATGAGTTTTAGACAGAAGCATGGCAGGATCCAACTTCCATTTTTGAAGGATGGTGGCCGTGTGGAAGTTGGAGCAGAGGTTAGAGGGAATCTAGAGAGTGGTGAGTCTGGAAGTACAGGTGAGAGATGAGACATGGAAGTGGATGCAAAAGAGGGGCTTGATTTCAGAGCTACTGGCATAAAATCAGATGGGATTTTATGGCCCACTGGAATTTTTTAAAAGTTATTTATTAGGCTCTGATATTTGTGTGTATGCTCATTCGTGTCCAGCTCTTTGCAACCCTATGGACTGTAGCTTGCCAGGTTCCTCTCTCCATGGGATTTTTCAGGCAAGAATACTGGAGTATTGCCATTTCCTCCTCCAGGGGATCTTTGTGACCTAGGGATCGAACCCACATCTCTTGCACTGGCAGGTAGATTCTTCTACCACTGAAACCCCTGGGAAGCCCAACCTCTGATATTTACTTATTTATTTAAGTTTTGGCCACACTGCACAGCATGTAGGATCTTAATTCCCCATCCAGGGAAGGAAATCAGCTTCCTCTGCTTTGGAAGCACAGGGATCTTAACCACTGGACTGCCAGGGAAGTCCCAGGCCATTGGAGTTTAGTATTAGCCTCCAGATTTCTGGTCATCCGGTGCCATAAATCAGGACAGCTTGCTGCGTGCCAGTGGTGAGGGGTGAGGCTACCGGTCAGCAGCTGGACCTCTGTGTCTGGAGCTCAGGGCAGAAGGCTGGGCTAGTTTGGATAGGGATGTGGGGATCCTCAGACGGCAGAGGGTGGTGGAGACGTAGGTAAGGATGCATTGCTGAGCTGCTGTACAGAGGGAGAGAGGGTGTCGGGTGTGACAGACCAGAGGCGGAAGCCTGGAAGAACGTCTTTATCTGGGGAGATGAGGTGTAAGGGAAAAAAAACAAGAAAAAGAAAAGAGCAGGCTCAGCTACGGAGGGAGGTGGGAGACTTCCTCAGAAGGAGGAGGAGAAGCAAGAGAGAGTGATGCCGTGGGAGCAGCAAAACAGGGAAGGTGAACATCTCAGAGGGAAGCCAGCGGTCAGCGGTGTCAGAGGCAGCCAGGGAGCGGTGAGAGACAGGGGCTGGGAAGCTGGCTCTAACTGGAAGGAGAATGTGGGGGAGCCTGGAGCCTTTCAGTGGAGCGGTTGGGGCTGAAAGCTGGCTATGACGGATCAAGAAATTAAGGGTTAAGGAACTGGTGTTGATAAGAACACAAAGTGTGTGTGTGTGTGTAAGAAAGGCAGAGATTGTTATTACTGGATCATGTTGGAGAGTCACTTTTGAATGATATCCCCACATATTCATTTTGTGGGTTTTTTGTTTGTTTATTTTGGGAAGAAATCTCTCAGAATCCATTCTGCGGAAGATGACCTTGGGAGGAGGCCGTCTGAACCGGAGGCGTGCGGGCCCAGGGTCGTGTCCTCCCCATCCGCCTGCACACAGCTGCCAGATGCCGAGCTGTGCGGTGACCAGGGCAGAGACGAGCACGCCGAGGCCGAGCCGCACGAGTACTTCAACGTCCTGAGCTACAGAAGCCTGGCCAGCTTCAGCTTCCCCACCGAGACGGGTTAGCGCCCGGGCACTTTCCGGGAGACCCAGTCCCGCCTTTGTCGTCACTGATGGGCGTATTGGCGTCTGCACGTCACGGCTCTGTGTGTGTGTGCGTGTGTGCACATGTGTGTGCGTGTGTGCACATGTGTGTGCGTGTGTGCACATGTGTGTGCGTGTGTGCACGTGTGTGCGTGTGTGTTCTGGCGAGTGAAGGCATGTCATCCTCCTCTGTGTCTGTTTCCTCTACCAGTCCCTCCAGTTCCTTGGTGCAGACCCCGGTGAGGAGCTTGTGTTTGATTACAAATGCAAAGTTAGAAAACCGAACAAAGACCTGACCTGGTTTTGAAGCTGGCAGTGGGAGCAGATCCTGTGGCTGAGATCTGCATCCCCCTGAAAGCATTTGGCAGGACTTAGGGCTACAGGGCTTTGTGGTGGGTGATGGTGTGGTGCAGAGACACCTCATTTCATTTGTCACTGTTGTTTTCATCAACGATCACACACTGGAGGCATTTTAGGAAGAAGGCATGCTACTAGCTTCTATTGGGCTTCCCAGATGGTGCTAATGGTAAAGAACCAACCTACCAATACAAGAGATATAAAAGATGCAGGTTCGATCCCTGGGTTGGGAAGATGCCCTGGAGGAGGGCATGGCAACACACTCCAGTGTTTTTGCCTGGAGAATCCCCATGAACAGAGGAGCCTGGCGCACTACAGTCCATAGGTCCCAAAGAGGTGAACACGTCTGAGCGACTTAGTACCCATGCACCTGCTTGTGTGCAGAGCTTGGAGGATGACTAAATGCAGACTCTTTCAGAGTCCTAGCCCTGTATAACTCACAGTAAAGTGCGGAGACAACATTTACATTAAAAGGTAGTGAGGAGATAAGGGTTTAAGACACAGGCCTTTGGGAAGAGATGTCAGTTCAGGGTGAGATGGTCAGGATAAGCTTTTCTGTGTGGCTTGGGAGGATGTGGGGAACAGTGAGGCTGGGCGGGGAGAGCAGGAGTTTTGTCTAGGGAAGTCACAGATAGGAAAGTTGAGAGGTATAAGTCCCACACAGAAGACCCTGGCACCAAGGGAGCAAGCAAACTATTCAAATCTCCTTTTGCTGGATGTACTCAGAGGCTGGTGATGGCTGAAAACAGAGAACTCTAGGCTCTTCCAGCCACATGTTCTGGGGAAGCCCACAGAAATGGTACATGTCCACTGCAGAAGCTATAGTTTGATCCTTGGAATGTGATCTACTTCTTCTCTATCAATCTACCATTGAGTCTTTGAAGAAAGAATCTGTTTCCCAGCAAAGAGGAAATCTTAATTTTTAAAATAGAGACTCTCCCTAGGAAAACAAAAGAGGATGATAGCAGGTTTTAAAAAAATGGGCACCTCAAACTAGCTGCTTGGAACCCTTACAGTCATGCCCTTACCTTTTTGTGCTGGGGTTGGAGTGGCATCGGAGTGGCTCATTTCTGGCATTCAGGCTTTATCCTCCCACCGCCTCTCTTAGAAAAATGAGGGAGGTTGGGTTTACAGGAGACTGATTTTCTTTCATGGGCACAGGAACTGAGAGAAAATGTGAAGCAAGACTGTCCTTTGCCAGAAGATCCCCTGGAGGAGGGAATGGCAGCCCACTCCAGTTCTCTTGCTTGGAAAATCCCATGGGCGGAGGAGCCTGGTAGGCTACAGTCCATGGGGTCATAAAGAATTGGATACGACTGAGCAACTTCACTTTCACTTTCAAAATAGAGCATTGCCCTGCTCTTTCAGAATCAGGCTGTTGAGGGAGAAGACAGTTCAACTCCTACTCCTCCTTGGGTTTTTGTTTTTCTCACTTCTGTATCAAACAGGTATGTAGTCAGGAACAATGAACTTAAATATGTCCAGAGGGCCAAATCCTTTGGAAGAGAGATAGATACCTGTAAAAATGCTGCTTTTTGCCATGGCAGTTCACAGTTTCTTTCTTGCAAGGCTAGTGCAGATTGGTTGGGAGTAGAAGACAATTCACAATTCACAAATGAACTAACATAATGACAAAAAGGGAGTGGTACTTTGATTTGAAGAAGATGCAGATTTGGTTGAGGCCCGACGGAGAGTTGGATTCTGTTTAACAGGACTATGATAGTTATTTAACATGATTAGATAGGGAAACATTTCCAAATGTCATTTGGATGGTACTAAAAATAAGACTCTACACATGGACATCACCAGATGGTCAACACCGAAATCAGATTGATTATATTCTTTGCAACCAAAGATGGAGAAGCTGTATACAGTTAGCGAAAACAAGACCAGGAGCTGACTGTGGCTCAGATCATGAACTCCTTATTGCGAAGTTCAGACTTAAATTGAAGAAAGTAGGGAAAACCACTAGACCATTCAGATATGACCTCAATCAAATCCCTTATGATTATGCAGTGGAAGTGAGAAATAGATTTAAGGGACTAGATCTGATTGATAGAGTGCCTGATGAACTCTGGACGGAGGTTCGTGACATTGTACAGGAGACAGGGACCAAGACCATCCCCATGGAAAAGAAATGCAAAAGAGCGAAATGGCTGTCTGAGGAGGCCTTACAAATAGCTGTAAAAAGAAGAGAGGCGAAAAGCAAAGGAGAAAAGGAAAGATATAAGCATCTGAATGCAGAGTTCCAAAGAATAGCAAGGAGAGATAAGAAAGCCTTCCTCAGTGATCAATGCAAAGAAATAGAGGAAAACAACAGAATAGGAAAAACAAGAGACCTCTTCAAGAAAAGTAGAGATTCCAAGGGAACATTTCATGCAAAGATGGGCTCGATAAAGGACAGAAATGGTATGGACCTAACAGAAGCAGAAGATATTAAGAAGAGGTGGCAGGAATACACAGAAGAACTGTACAGAAAAGATCTTCACGACCAAGATAGTCACAATAACGTGATCACTGACCTAGAGCCAGACATCTTGGAATGTGAAGTCAAGTGGGCCTTAGAAAGCATCACTAGGAACAAAGCTAGTGGAGGTGATGGAATTCCAGTTGAGCTATTTCAAGTCTTGAAAGATGATGCTGTGAAAGTGCTGCACTCAATATGCCAGCAGATTTGGAAAACTCAGCAGTGGCCACAGGACTGGAAGAGGTCAGTCTTCATTCCAGTCCCAAAGAAAGGGAATGCCAAAGAATGCTCAAACTACCGCACAATTGCACTCATCTCACACGCTAGTAAAGTCATGCTCAAAATTCTCCAAGCCAGGCTTCAGCAGTATGTAAACCGTGAACTCCCAGATGTTCAAGCAGGTTTTAGAAAAGGCAGAGGCACCAGAGATCAAATTGCCAACATCCACTGGATCATGGAGAAAGCAAGAGAGTTTCAGAAAAATATCTATTTCTGCTTCATTGACTATGCCAAAGCCTTTGACTGTGTGGATCACAATAAACTGTGGAACATTCTGAAAGAGATGGGAATCCCAGACCACCTGACCTGCCTCTTGAGAAACCTGTATGCAGGTCAGGAAGCAACAGTTAGAACCAGTCATGGAACAACAGACTGGTTCCAAATAGGAAAAGGTGTACGTCAAGGTTGTATATTGTCACCTTGCTTATTTAACTTATATGCAGAGTACATCATGAGGAACGCTGGGCTGGAAGAAGCACAAGCTGGAATCAAGATTGCTGGGAGAAATATCAATAACCTCAGATATGCAGATGACACTACCCTTATGGCAGAAAGTGAAGAGGAACTCAAAAGCCTCTTGATGAAAGTGAAAGAGGAGAGTGAAAAGGTTGGCTTGAAGCTCAACATTCAGAAAACAAAGATCATGGCATCTGGTCCCATCACTTCATGGGAAATAGATGGAAAAACAGTGGAAACAGTGTCAGACTTTGTTTTTTTGGGCTCCAAAATCACTGCAGATGCTGATTGCAGCCATGAAATTAAAAGACGCTTGCTCCTTGGAAGGAAAGTTATGACCAACCTTGATAGTATATTAAAAAGCAGAGACATTACTTTGCCGACCAAGGTCCGTCTAGTCAAGGCAATGGTTTTTCCCGTGGTCATGTATGGATGTGAGAGTTGGACTGTGAAGAAAGCTGATCGCCGAAGAATCGATGCTTTTGAACTGTGGTGTTGGAGAAGACTCTTGAGAGTCCCTTATACTGCAAGGAGATCCAACCAGTCCATTCTAAAGGAGATCAATCCTGGATGTTCATTGGAGGGACTGATGCTAAAGCTGAAACTCCAGTACTTTGGCCACCTCATGAGACGAGTTGACTCACTGGAAAAGACTCTGATGCTGGGAAAGGTTGGGGGCGGGAGGAGAAGGGGACGACGGAGAATGAGATGGCTGGATGGCATCACCGATTCTGTGGACATGAGTTTGAGTGAACTCCGGGAGTTGGTGATGGACAGGGAGGCCTGGCGTGCTGTGATTCATGGGGTCGCGGAGAGTCGGACACGACTGAGCGACTGAACTGAACTGAACTGAACTGAACTGAAAAATAAACAGGGACCCATAGATGTTGCAAATGGGTTAGGTTATTAAAATGAGATTGAATTAGACAAAAAATAAGTCTGAAAGTAGAATTCATTGAAGCAGATTTTCTTTGGAGAACCGAGAAGATAGTCCCCTGAAAGCCATATACCTGGATACACGCCCGTCCAGTACAGCAGCCACTCTCCATGTGTGGCTCTCACAGTCCTGAGCTGGACTGTGGAGAAGGCAATGGCAAGCCACTCCAGTGCTCTTGCCTGGAAAATCCCACGGACAGAGGAGCCTGGTAGGCTGCAGTCCGTGGGGTCCCTAAGAGTCGGACACGACTGAGCGACTTCACTTTCACTTTTCACTTTCATGCATTGGAGAAGGAAATGGCAACCCACTCCAGTGTTCTTGCCTGGAAAATCCCAGGGACGGGGGAGCCTGGTGGGCTGCTGTCTATAGAGTCGCACAGAGTCGGACACGACTGAAGTGACTTAGCAGCAGTAGCAGCAGTGCTAGAAGTAGAAAATACACACCAGATTGTGAAAACAATGTGAATAATAGAAATGTAAATGGTCACATGATTAATTGAAAAATATGGATTACATGTTGAAATTATAATATTTTGTATATGTTGTATGAAATAAAATATATTATCAAAATGAATTTCACCGCTTTCTTTTTACTTTCTTAATGTGGCTACTGGAAAATCTAAAATTGCTTATGTAGCTCCCATTGTATTTGTGTTGGACTGTGAAGCCATAGACTTTAAATCCCAGTCAAGGTGGTACTTAAGATGGGTGTCTATCTCTGACTGGTAGATTGTTTCTCTCTCTATCATTCACAATAGGGCCTGAGGAAGGTTTTCTCTCTTATTGTGTCTTCTGAGAAATATGGGAAAAGATTACAAGAGAGATTGAGCTGGGGGACCACTAAGTGTAGACAAGAAGAGCTCCTAAGAGTTCCTGGATCCCATCTTAGAGTCTGTGATAGGGGGAAGGGAGAATAAATGAATCAATAAAGGTGAATTTGAAGAAAAATACATTTACACCATACCCCTTATCACTCCACATTCTGAGCCTGGGCATATAACCCAATGAATTACACTGAACTAATCTGTAACCCAATGAATTACACTGAACAAGTAAGAGAAATTATGAGTCATGGATCTTTGAGGCAGATGATCTTCATGAGTGGACAGAAACTTCCCATGCAATTTTATCTCATGACTTGTTCCTTCTCAGCTGGACAGGGAGGGTGGCTGTGTGTGCTGCACAGAATGGCAGGGTTCTAGTGGGCTCAAACCCCACCAAAGGAAGGAGTCAGCCACATGGCTGAGGCTGCCAGCTATGAGAAATCAGTGTTTTGTTCAGTTTTCTGGTTCTTTCAAGTCCTGTAACCTTGCAGTCAATTCCCAAATCCACTCCTAAGCACATCTTTCCAGAGACCCAGGAGAGTGTTAAGTGTGTAAAAGAGTGAGTTTTCTGGAAGTCAGAATTATATTCTTTGATGTTTGGGGTTTCCCTCATGGCTGAGATGGTAAAGAATCTGCCTGCAATACAGGAGTCCCAGCCAGATCAATCCCAGGGTTGGGGAGATCCTCTGGAGAAGGAAATTGTTACTCGTCTTCTCGCCTGGAAAATTCTATGAACAGAAGAGCCTGGCAGGCTATAGTCTATGGGGTTGTAAGGAGTCGGACACAACTGAGCAACTAACAAACACACTTTGGGAGAATTTTTGCATGAGTTAGAGTCTAGGACTGTGTGCTGTGTTTAGTCACTCAGTTGTGTTTGATTCTTTGCGACCCCGTGGACTGTAGCCCACGAGGCTCCTCTGTCCATGGGGATTCTCCAAGCAAAAATACTGGAGTGGGTTGCCATGCCCTCCTCCAAGTGATCTCCTGAACCCAGGGATTGAACCCAGGTCTCCTGCATTGCAGGTGGATTCTTTACAGTCTGAGCCATCCAATAAAGCTTTCTATCATGATGGAAATCTTCTATGTCTGTGCTCTCAAATATGGCAGCCAAAAGCCATAAATAGTCATGATTTCAATCAGTACTTGAGATGTGGTTAATGTGGCTGAGGGTATTAATGTTAAATTTTATTTAATTTTGATTAACTTAAATTTAATGTAAATAGCAACATGTGACTGGTGCCTAGCATATTAGATGTCACAATTCCAGGAATTGCCTTGTGTATGGTGAAAACACAGAGAGGTGTATCTATCAGCCACTGGATAGATCTTCAGATGTTATGCACGTGAAAGGGCTATGAACAGGAAGGAACATGGACGTCTTCTGTTCTCTCCTGTCCTTCCTTTGATCAAGACAAGTACTGTACCAAATGCAAGCTATGCATTTCCTTATTTCACACACTTCCCCATAGGTATCAGAGGTAGCTAAGTGGCTCCTGTAAACAGGGCAAGAACTGGCAAGAAGTTAGCAACTCAAGACTTGCATCACAAGACTTTCCCTGGACTACAGTCATCTTGACTTCATATCAGAATGTTGTGAAGATCATCACCCCTGATGCTAAAAGTCTAGTTGATTGTATAGAGATCAGAAGAGCAGTAGCTGTGGTGTGTGTTGGATTGGGAGTCAGGATACTTGTCCAAGCACTGAATGCTACTAGTTAGTTTCATGGCATTGGATAAACTGCTTAACCTATTGACCTTCATTACAAATGTTTTCTCATTTGTAAAATGGTAATAATAATATCTACCTTATAAGTTTCTTGGAGAGATGACGTAAGATAATGTGGTTGTTTTTTGTAAGCTGTAAAATGCAGGATTAATGTTATTATTGTGCTAGGCATTGCTTTTCGGAGAAGGCAATGGCAAGCCACTCCAGTACTCTTGCCTAGAAAATCCCATGGACGGAGGAGCCTGGTAGGCTGCAGTCCGTGGGGTCGCTAAGGGTCGGACATGACTGAGCGACTTCACTTTCACTTTTCACTTTCACACATTGGAGAGGGAAATGGCAACCCACTCCAGTGTTCTTGCCTGGAGAATCCCAGGGACGGGGGAGCCTGGTGGGCTTCCGTCTATTGGGTCACGCAGGGTCGGACATGACTGAAGTGACTTAGCAGCAGCAGCAGCAGGCATTGCTTTTAACCATGCCACAGAGGTCCCTGGGGGGGGGGGTGCATCAAATCTTGTCGGGATTTAAAGAATGCTAAGTTGCAGATATATTCTTGAGGCCTGCAAGCTCTTGGTAAGTATTTACAACTTTTGTGTGTTAAGTGAGATGATGGTCTTTAGCAAAGTCAAATGTATCTTGGATATTGATGATCCTCTTATAATAGGGTATTGTTGCTGTCTTCAGTCTTCATATTTGTATTTCTAATTAAGCTGATTTCAAAACATGTGGACTTAATTCAGAACAGATTAGCATGCTCCAGGAGGGTAAAGCAGTGGAAGAGTTTGCAGTAGCTGAAACACTAGGAACGTGATGAAAGAGTTGTCCTCACTTTGCACACTGTCATGTGGGGCTGCTGCCTCTGGACCAGGGCAGGCAGTGCACCTCCCTTTGCGAGCAGTGACTTCAAGCCAGCAAAGTATCATCCAACACATTACATTCATGCTGTTTATCTGTATTTATTTTTAGTTTTTTAAAATTACAGTATAGTTGATTTACAATATTGTGTTTGCTTCAGGTCTACAGCAAAGTGATTGTTATGCATGTATATGTGTGCACACATATATGTATTCTTTTTCCTTACAGATTATTACAAAATGTTAAGTATAATTCCTGTGTTATACAGTAGGTCCTTGTTGATTATCTATTTTATATATAGTCGTGTGTACATGTTAATCCCCAACTCCTAATCTATCCCTTCTCTACTTCCCCTTTGGTACCATAACTTTGTTTTTTATGTCTGTGGATTTATTTCTGTTTTGTAAATATGTTCATATTTTAGTCTTATAATTCTATAAGAGGCACAAGCATAAAAAATTTACTTGGTTTTATGTTTGAGAATATTTAAGAGAGAGTTTAATAAAAACACATTCCATTAATTATTGATTCATCTATTAATAGACATTAGAACAAAATTAATCAGACTCTCCGCATGGGGAGGGGTCTATGAGAAGTACTTATAAAAAATGAATTAGTAAGTTTATTTTTAATTAATTAATTATTGCAGTAGAGTTACTATGTGAGAAGTACCTTTTCCTTTTTTTTAAAAAAACAATTCTTTAACTGGCGGGAAAATTGCTTTACAATGTTGTGTTGCTTTCTGCTGTGTAACAATTCAGTTCAGCCATAATTATACGATATCCCCTCCCTCTTGAGCTTGTCTCTCCTCCCTCTTCCGACCCCTCTAGGTCATCACAGAGCACCAGGCTGGGCTCCCTGTGTTATACAGCAACTTCTCACCAACTGTTTTACCCATGGCAGTGTATATATCAGAGAAGGAAATGGCAACCCACTCCAGTGTTCTTTCCTGGAGAATCCCAGGGACGGAGGAGCCTGGTGGGCTGCTGTCCATGGGGTCGCACAGAGTCAGAATGACTGAAGAGACTTAGCATGCATGCACGCATTGGAGAAGGGAATGGCAACCCACTCCAGTATTCTTGCCTTGAGAATCCCAGGGATGGGGGAGCCTGGTGGGCTGCCGTCTATGGGGTCGGCAGTTAGTCGGACAGGACTGAAGCGCCTTAGCAGCAGCAGCAGCAGTGTATATATGTTGATGCTACTTTCTATATTTATCCCATTCTCTCCTTCTCCCACTGTGTCCACACGTCTGTTCTGTATATCTGCCCCTCCATTCCTTCCCGGCAGATAGTTTCATCAGTATCACTTTTCTAGATTCCATATATATGCATTAATATAATATTTGTTTTTCTCTTTCTGACTTAACGTTTTTTCCTTTGTAAGTGTATACACTTAAGTTTGAGAAACACTGGTATGGTATATATTTCATTGGATTTCTGAAAGCTTGACTTCAAGTACTAGTTTATTAATTGGTTTATATTGAGAAGGACACATATTTCTGAATTTGTTTCTATAAATAAGTGTACTAATGTTTCATAAGGCAACTGTAAGGATGGTTAAAGTACATGAAGGAAAAACTTTATAAACTATTAAGTTTCATATGAATAATCTATGTGCCATTATTATAGATATATAAACCAGCAAGGAGATCCAACTAGTCCATCCTAAAGGAAATCAGTCCTGAATATTCATTGGAAGGACTGATGCTGAAGCTGAAACTCCAATACTTTGGCCACCTGATGCAAAGAACTGACTCATTTGAAAAGACCCTGATGCTGGGAAAGATTGAAGGCAGAAGGAGAAGGGGATGACAGAGGATGAGATGGTTGGATGGCATCACCAACTCAATGGACATGAGTTTGGGCATAAACTCCGGGAGTTGGTGATGGACAGGGAGGCCTGGCATGCTGCAGTCCATGGGGTCACAAAGAATCAGACATGACTGAGCGACTGAACTGAACTGAACTGAACTGGACCACGTTTTCCACAGGTAGGGAAGAAGCCTAAAGTGTCTGTGGACAATTCAGGTTTCAAAGGCTCTGGGTGAAGTTGGCTGGCATTAACATGTTGCTGAGATTCACAGAAATCAAATAGGGGAAGATCATGCATCAGGAAAATGTTTTCCTCCTATTTTTTATTTCCTAGAGTACATCATGAGGAACGCTGGGCTGGAAGAAGCACAAGCTGGAATCAAGATTGCTGGGAGAAATATCAATAACCTCAGATATGCAGATGACACTACCCTTATGGCAGAAAGTGAAGAGGAACTCAAAAGCCTCTTGATGAAAGTGAAAGAGGAGAGTGAAAAGGTTGGCTTGAAGCTCAACATTCAGAAAACAAAGATCATGGCATCTGGTCCCATCACTTCATGGGAAATAGATGGAAAAACAGTGGAAACAGTGTCAGACTTTGTTTTTTTGGGCTCCAAAATCACTGCAGATGCTGATTGCAGCCATGAAATTAAAAGACGCTTGCTCCTTGGAAGGAAAGTTATGACCAACCTTGATAGTATATTAAAAAGCAGAGACATTACTTTGCCAACCAAGGTCCGTCTAGTCAAGGCAATGGTTTTTCCCGTGGTCATGTATGGATGTGAGAGCTGGACTGTGAAGAAAGCTGATCGCCGAAGAATCGATGCTTTTGAACTGTGGTGTTGGAGAAGACTCTTGAGAGTCCCTTATACTGCAAGGAGATCCAACCAGTCCATTCTAAAGGAGATCAATCCTGGATGTTCATTGGAGGGACTGATGCTAAAGCTGAAACTCCAATACTTTGGCCACCTCATGCGACGAGCTGACTCACTGGAAAAGACTCTGATGCTGGGAAAGGTTGGGGGCGGGAGGAGAAGGGGACGACCGAGAATGAGATGGCTGGATGGCATCACCGACTCTGTGGACATGAGTTTGAGTGTACTCCGGGAGTTGGTGATGGACAGGGAGGCCTGGCGTGCTGTGATTCATGGGGTCGCGGAGAGTCGGACACGACTGAGCGACTGAACTGAACTGAACTGAACTGAGAATATTAGGTGAATTTAGGTGTTCAGTGAGCAAGTTGCAGGAAGTCAATAATTCATAGAGTTCACCCCTTTCACCCCAGAGTTCTCCCCATCCCAGGTCCATGCCTGGGTCTCTTTGTATTCCTCGCACTGGTGGAAATGTCCATCTACATTCACCTCCTCCAACCTGAAGCCTGCATGTTCCTGAGAGTTCTGGATTAGACTGTTCAGCCCTTGGACCCTTCCTTGATGTACCTGCCCACGTATCTTTTTGTTAGTTTATAGGGTTTCCCTTGTGGCTCAGCTGGTAAAGAATCCATCTGCAATGTGTGAGACCTGGGTTTGATCCCTGGGTTGGGAAGATCCCCTGGAGAAGGGAAAGGCTTACCCACTCCAGTATTCTGGGCTAGAGAATTCCATGGACTTATAGTCCATGGGGTCACAAGGAGTCAAACACTACTGAACGACTTTCAACAGTGATAATAATAAACCTCCACACCACTGAGAGTTTGAATAGTAGAATCTAACTCTTGACATATACGAATCTTTATTTCTAGTTGTTAAATTTTAAAGTTCACCAGATCTGAAATAATTTCCTCCATTTCTTGCATACACTGCACAGTTTCGAGTGAAATGTAGATGCTTACTGAAGACAGCCAATCTAATTCAGTTGTGATGACTTCACCTGGGACAAACAAGATGCAAGTTTTCTCCATTACACCAGCAATTTCCGTGAGAATGATGAGGTTCGAGAGCTCTTATGGTAGGGTATGAGAAAGAGCCTATGGAGCAAATAGGAGGTCCCTGGGGGTCCCCAAAGTCTTCAGATGAAGACATATTTTGAGCCATGAATCTTCTTTGAATATGAAGATACAGGGATAGATGGGCATAGTGTCATGTAAGGTTGGTTATTTCCACAGTAGGCAGAGAGATACTGGTACCAGGAGAAGGGGAAAAAGGTGAATCAATTTAGGTAACAGTCAAGGAGCCATAGGGTTTCCCGCTGGTAAAGAACCTGCCTGCCAAGCGGGAGATGTGGATTTGATCCCTGGGTTTGGAAGATTGCCTGGAGAAGGAAATGGCAACCCACTACAGTATTCTTGCCTGGAAAAGTCTGTGGACAGAGGAGAATGGCAGGCTATAGTCTATGGGGTTGCAAAGAGTCAGAGATGACTTACTGACTAAGCAAAAAGCGCAACAACCACAAATGGTCCATGTGTCACTTATGAGGTGCTGTCAGGAGGCCCAGTTGGCCTTATATTTCCCTAAAGTGATTTCAGCATCATCGATCCTGGAATTCTTACTTATTGTAGCAAAAGGATTGATATGTTGAGAATTTTTCGGGCCCTTTAGGTTTAATCCTCAATTTGGATAATCTCAGACTAGATCCAGGCCACAATGTATGAAAGAATGTGTAAAAACAGTGCCACAATATAAAGAAGACACAATAGGAAACCAAGAGAAGAGTTTTTTTTTTTTAATTATTCCTTCATATTCAAACTTCACAAACAGTGTGAACTTGTACAATACCTCAGAAAGTGAAACTTACAAAAAAAGTGCTGGTAACATTTAAAAAAAAACAACAAAAACCCCAAAAAACAAACATCATTCTTAGCAACATCAATTACTCTTCCACACAAAACAGAAACCTTGTAAAATTTATTTTCGTATTTTTAAGGCGTAATACTTCCGTATAAAGTATATGCAAGAGATAAAACTTCACAGTATTCCAAAATGTCACAATAATAATAATAATAATATAGTATAATGAAGCGCTACAGTTAATTTTCTTTTTTTGAATGTTTTTTTCCTGTTTAAATAACAAATACAAGTCACAGGTAAATATACGTGAGAAAAATACGAGGCTAATATTAAATGGCAGGTAAGGATACTGTCACTGTAAGAAAAAACTGGCAGGATGTGTGTATTTAGTCTATATTTTAAAGCACTTGATAGAAAAGGCGTATGCAAGGTTTTTCAAAACAAGTTTTTGTTTGTTTGATAACTGACAACAATTTAAGAGTATAATGAGGAAAAAAAAAAGGAACAAACTCCCTCTCAAAACTATTGACCTGCTCATTCCAAACCACATGTATATATTGACGGGTGGATGGGTGTGTGTTCGTGTTTCCATGGGTTGAACGGTACACAGACTGATACAACAGTGTCCCTTGCCCAGCAGCAAGGATTGGAGGGGACAATCTCTGCAGTCATCAAGCCTAGGTTCCTCGTGGGAAATTATTCTTTCAGTTTAAAGATCTCTTTTTCCTTGCCTCTCCCTCTTTCCAAACTCCTCCCCAATCCCCAGGTCCTCAGACTGAAAAGACAATCTGGTTAGAAAAGTTGCCCTCCATTCAAAATTCACTGGGAAATAGAAACCGCGTAAACAGTGACAACCACACAGACACCGAAAATACCACTTGGACGAATGAATATGTTTGTGCACGTGGTGTGTGTGTGTACAGTAGCAATTGCAAAAAAGGGACCATGTTCCTTTCCATACTAAGATACAATGCGATAAGAAACGTTTCTGTGCAGGGAATACGGTTTCATCGAATCTTATCACAACACTGTGGCGGGAAGATCAGGAAACGGGTTCACCTTTCAGCAGTCACCACAGTAAACTTCATTGCGTACACGCAGGCCCCGCCCTCTAGTCTGTGCGCATGCGTGTGTTAACAGCTAGCCATTCAGCCAACAGGTAACAGAAAGACAGCAGATAGCAAAACACGTCAATAAGGTGCTCAAAGAAAAAAGTGGCACCCATTCCTTGAATGGATGGCCACATTAAGGTGCTTCAAAAAAGGTTTTTTTTTTTTTTCTTTTCAGTTTTATTTCAAACATTAAAAGAGTACTGGTTTGCACATGGTAGTTCTGAGTCAGGCCAAGGGTTTTGAGATTTCTGACATCTTCCACTGAAAAGGGCTTTCGCTGTAGTCGTTTTGTTCAGTTTGTTGTGGGTCATTTGAGTTAAAGAAAATTTAATAGCTGAAAACTGAGATCAAATCAACATGACGAAAAGAAATAGGTGAAATGGTACAGAACATTACTGCATTCCCACTGGATCAAGATGGTTTCGCCCATTTTTCCTCTTTCACTAACGCTGTTCCTTTTTTCTTTGTTACAATCCATTCCTTGTGAACATACAGAAATGACCAAAGTCACTGCAAGTGGCTGTTTTTATTTTTTGTGATCTGTTGCAAGAGTCCAACCTTGTTTCCTCTGCTGCTGTTTGTGTAGCATCTGGTTTTGTAATGAGCATCTGGATTTATGTGCATGTGTGTATATATGCACATATACACACCTATACATGTATAATATATACACTATATATATATGGATATATATAGGAAGTGTGTATACATTTATACATAATATAGTGTATATTGTTTCAACTGGAGATAAACTGAACTGGGTTCAGACACTAGCACATGTTTATCTTTCCCCTGCCCCCTCTGTACATTTTAAACAGTCTGGAGCTTTTATTTATTTTTTTAAAGTGCATTTTCAATGCAGAATAACTGTAATCCAATGATTTCTTGGAAAACATTTTTGATGAGAAAAATCTGACGGTTCTCAGCCCCCAGTAAGAGAAACCCGGGTTTGGTCATGCCAGGGGCTGACATGGCAGTGCCAGGCTTGTGCCTGAGTGATTACTGGGCGTTCTGGACTCTGGGCACCTCAGTAGCAGCAGCAGCAGCACCTTTGGGAGAAGACAGAGATAGAAGACGAAGGAGGAAGGAAAGCTCAGGTGAGGAAGGATGAGTTTGTGGTGTGTGATAGGTCAGAAGTGTTCACCGTGTGTGGATGTGTGCAGTTCCTGCTCGGCTTCGGCTAAGAGATGCCATCTAGTCCCCTCCCCACCAATGGACACCAGCCTCCCCACGCCCCACCCGCTCCAGCATTGCCCGGGCGTCCCCACTCCCCAGGCTGACTTTGGGTCAGCTCCCTGTGGGGATTTGAATGCCAGCGTCCAGTAGGAATAAGGCACCAGAGAAATCAAAATGTTACAAAAAAGATGCAAAACCCCGTTTCAAAGAGCCTCTCCCATTGCTCCGTTAAAATATTGCATGTGATACCACTCGTGTGTAAAATGTGTCAAATGCAGTCTCTGAAAGGAACTGGAGGCCCGTCAGCACCAGAGATCTTTAGGAATGCACCCTTTGTCAAAACACACCCACGCCACCCACCCCCATGCCCACCCCACGCCACATGCATAAGCACCAGACGGGGAGAACAAGGTTGTGCACCATTGCTCGCCTCATTTTTGAGAAGGATCAAAGAAGTCTATGAAATCAAATTTTCAGGAATTGCTCTAAAATTAAATGGGTGTAGGCTGTCATGTATCTGGTTACTGGATGCTCTAAATGTCCAAAGAATATGCTTAAGGGGTCGAAATCTTTGTACTGATGTTTGGGGGAATGTGCTAAACAAAAATTACTTCCTAAATGACACCCAAGTCCTCGCCCACTAACATTTCAACCTCCTCTATTTTTTAAATGCTGTAAAAAAAAGAAGAGGTTCATCTAGCCATAAAAGGAAAAAATGAAGGCACATGATTTTATTCGGTCCCACAATCCTTTAGAAAAATGGTGTTTTGCAAGCGTGTGTGTGTGTGTGTGTGTGTGTGTGTGTGTGTACACATGCGCACAGGTATGAATGGGAGACCAAGGGCCATTGGGGCAGTTGAAGGAAAGCTGGAAAAGGAGAAGAGAGAATTTCAAGACAGAGAGAAGAAAGGAGAAAGGAGGAAATGGAGGCCTCTCTTCAGCTTTCTGTCACAGACAGTCTCCAGATTTGGCTGCTTTAGGGTCCAGAACGAAATTCATTTGTCTTGGTCTAGAAAGTGCCCCCAGTTTAAATATCTCCAGTTAATCATGGTATAGCTTTTGGTGTTTCCCTTTTCCCTTCCCTCCAGCCAAATGATTAAAAAAAATCACAGTTTTAAAAAATTATTTTTTCAATGTTGAAAAAATATGGAAAAGCTATTGAACAGCCTTAGGGCACTCTGCCTCTCCATCTTCACAGTGAGCAGATGGATAGACAAGCCACAGAGTCAAAGATGAGGCAGGCAAGCTCCCTTGTGCTAGAGGTCCCTTGCCTCACCTTCCCCAGGGCTGGGGGGCTCTTCATAGCATCCACAGCATTTTATTTCAACTGGATCCTCCCTACCCCACACCATCCAAGGAAGGTGGGCTGCTGAGAGAGGCAAAGACATTCCAGAGAGCAGAGGTCTTAGAAGACAAGGATGGAGGTGACAGGGGTGGGGGAGCTCTCCCCTCAGGCAGGTCAGCACTGCTCTTGGACTGGATGGGAAAACTGCCCACTGACAAGTTGAAGTCGCACTCACACGGACTTCATGAGCCTTCAACTCTCAGGCTTGCCATCTTTATGCCTCTGTGGCCTCAGAGTTGGCCCCCAGTCCTTAAGAAGGCAATGATCCAAGACAGAGAGGCAGAGTCAACCGGCTGTGTCATACAAAAAAGGGCTACGGACAGTGGGATTTCATAAAGAAATTTAACTTTGGTTTTCCAACTTTTTCAAACCATAAAAATTAAAGCAGGGCTTCAGTGGCTTCGATCATCTGACAGCTGTTACATTTTTCTCATTTGGCAAGGCTAAGGCGGGGGGGAAGAGAAAAGGGGTTTCCCATAATTGGTCGAAGACACAGGGTGGTAAAATGCTTCCACACTTAAACTCACAGTCCAGTGTTTTTGACATTTCATAAATAGCTTTTTTTTTTCTCTAAAAAAAGAATAAAACAAGAACAATCCCTTTACTTACTCATCTGAAACAAAATAAACAGCAGTGGGTACAAACTTCTTCTTGTAACAATTACAAAAAACAACAATATAATCCCAACTTTTAACACGCATCTTGAATCAGTTATTTTTTTTTTTAACCTCAAAACTGCAGCATATCCTTAAGGGCAAACTTTTCGATTAGTTTTTTTCTTTTTTTTTTTAAATAATGTCTTCACCAAAAAAACAGTCTTGTACCAATAAAATGCATTCAAAAATAGAAAATATTACACAACAAAAATATGTATCCTTCCTTTCCAAAAAAGATTCTTCACAAAAAAATGTAGAAAAAATTCCAACAATTTTTTTCCTCTCCTAAACATTAACTTTCAGTCTAGGGCACGATTATTTATTGATTTAAATGTCTGCTTTTGCATAAAACATGGAAGATGCAAAACAATTACTGGATAAGGTTTGTGAAGTTATGTCTACGCCCACCCCAAGTCCAAAACAAAACCAAACCAGAAAAACCCAGCAAACATTAAACAAAAGATACAGCTGGCTGACTAGGAAAAAAAAAAATCTCTGTTTCCTTTCACTGTGCATTTGTATGGGTTAACTGGCTCTGTTAGTGTCTGGGAATGCTCAAGAAGGGAGATCAGATTGGAGTCAAGAGGCTCTTTAGCATGAGCTGACTGATGTTCTGAGAATCCTTTACAGTCTCCCATGTCATGGGCTTACCTGCTGCAAATCCTCAAGGAGAAAAGAAACATCCTGCCTGAGGATGGACAGAGGACTAAGCTGTGTCCACACTTGTACTACACAAATACCTCTATACAAGCCAGTTTCTCCATCACAGCACAATTTTCTTCCCCCTTACAATAGAGCTTAAGCCTAGGAGAAAAGGTAACAGAGAGCCCCAGTGGTATGTGGAAGGCTGGGGCCATTTTCTCTTGGCCACATTGAACCAGTTTGGGCATTAATTGTAACAATAATGAGATCTCTAATCTTAACGGAATGCCTTATTTTCCCCATCCTCATTGAATCCAGGTATTTTTAAAATTTCAAATGTTGTAGCTTTTAAATGATTTACTTTTTCTTATTTGATGGTATTTCTCTTTCATGTGGGATGTATTTTGTATGGTGTTTTCAGTACAAATAGATTTTTTCCCCCTATTACTTACATGGTTGCTGGTTTTTTCTCTGTGGTTTCTGTTCTGTTTTGTTTCTGATTTTTTAACAGTGAAATATGTCCAATTTTATTTCCAGTGCATTAAACAAATTTTAAATTAAAAGAAGAAATAAAACTTTTCTCCCATCCTTGTAAAGGAAACGACTGATAAAAGTACAATATAATAAAATCAGGCATTGCCAAAAACAGCATGATGTGCAACCTCAATTACATTAAAGAAAAACAGACAAACAAGAATTATAAAACATAAGCATGAAGGAGCCAAGACTATGTAATCCCAACTATGGTTTGACTGGCAAGCACTGGTTAAAATAGGTAAGGCTACTCTTAGATTTCTAACTCGACATAGTTAACCACTGCTCTTCGGTCTTTTCCTTCTTAATCTTTCACTCACTAGTTCTTTATATCTTTAAAATGAACAAATTTGTTTTTATATTTTTGGTCTACAGTAGAATTACATATTAATAATATAATAAACAGATACTTCATTAACAGATTGGTACTGCATTCATGTGGGGAAAATAGAAAAAAAGCACTCACAGAGACATAGCAAATGGACTCTATTCTCATAAAAATAACCACAAATATGATAGAAATTATAATCAGGGCAACAGATTCAACTGAAAACAGGGCAAAAAAGAGATATTTGGGATAATAAAAACTCCTGACAAGTATGCCCTAGAATTGCAGCCTCCAAACCTTTCCCATGATTTCCACCTTTCTATAGGATCACTCAAAATTCAAATGGAAATGGAAACAAAATGAAAAACAAGTGGACAGGTGACTGAGCAAGCCAAAGCTTCCAAGTTATCTTAGTTGACTGGTCAAGACCAGCTGGACAGCATTCGAGAAACTAGTAGGCCACAAGGGAGACACCGATGGTATTTGTTTTTAATTTTGGAGGAGTTCCCAGACCACTATTAAAGAGAGAAACCAAGGAACCAAATAATTCTTCTGGTACCATATAATGCTTGAGATACAATTTCAATAGATGGGGTATGAAGGTGAGTTGGAAGAGAGAGGAGAAATAGGCAACCTTTGGGCACCACCTCCCTTTGTTTTCTTCAACACGTTGGTTTCCTTCTTTCTGAGCATCCTTTAGGATTAGCTCTGGGTCTCAATGTCCTGAGCAAATATGCATCAGCTCAGCTTTTGACATGACATCGGTGCCTACTGGCTTCCCCAAGGGCTCAATGGCTCTGCAGCCTCCCCACCCCGATGCCTTTTATGAAGGAGAGAAGGGTTATGAAGTTGTAATGACAGAAGCCTTTCCATTAACCATTCCTACTTGATGGTTAACTCACACCGATGGTCCAGTGTGGGAATAAAATAAGAAGGAAAACAATTGGTAAGAGTTGAGCTTGGTAATCAACAAGTGTGAAGTTTCTTCCAGGAAAAAAAAAAAAGAAGAAGAAGAAGACAAAGAAATGGCATGAGTCAGAAAATACTGCTTTTGGTTTCTTTTAACTTGGAACTATCCTTGGTTTTTCTCTTCCTCAGTTGCTCCAGTTTTAAGTTTAGAATCTAGTGCAAATATCATCGCATCACAGCATTCCAGGAGCAATACCCTATCCCTTCATCCTAGGTGAATATTATCCCTTCAGACCTCCTCAGAAGACTGGGGCAATGACCCAGGAAAGCATAACTAAACAGATTATTAACCCAGTACTTGCTACAACAAGAAAGGCACTATCACAACAGACCAGCCTCAGCATTTTCCTTGCCATGGGCATGGATGTTTCAACCCCTCCAGCAACCACAATGAAACCCAACTGTGGTTTTTCCAGTACTTGAATTCATTGGCCAGTTATCTGATTTCCCTTCAGTTATCTGATGGCCCCGGCTGTTGGCTCCAGCCGTGCAGACCACTGACCTGCTCTGTGTACACGGTATGCGCTGCCCCACGTTTCACCAATGATCCTTGTTTGGTTCTCAACGATTTAGCTCACTCTCTTCCACGGAAGTTTCTTTCTCTCCATCAGTCTCTAGGTCATGACTATTAAAGACGAGTTTACAGTGTCAAGTACTATGGTTTATTTTTTTCCCTATTTTTTTTTTAAACTTCTAACCAATCCCTAAGTCATAGAGACAATTCAGTAGCTCCTCTAACAAATCTCCTGTTATATATCACTGTGAACAGAATGAAAACCTAAGTATCATCACTTGAACACCAAAGCATATCCCTCGAGCCTGTTATATTACTTTCGCCTTGTAAGAGAGGAAGTGGGGCTCTGGAGATTAAAATCTTTGGTGACAAAACTGGAGTGGGTATGTAAGTTTTAAGGAAGAAGTTATTTTCCAAAAGCCTCAAGGGAAGTATCCTAGGACAGTTAATGTGAATATATTTTAAAAGGTCAATTATTTCTGTATATAACTTTGGTTTGGTACAGTCAGTATCTTCTCAGTGCTTACCCAAAACATATCTCTAAGTATCTGTTAAGAGCTCTGAATTTAGAGTTTCTTATTTAAAAGGGAGAGAATACTTTGAGTGCTGAAGGGATTGCTTACATTAGTTTTGAAAGCTCTAAATGGAGTCTTCTGCCTAGCAAGGCTGACAGCTTCCTTAAAAAAATTTCAACTTGGAAAAGTAGACTTGGATGGATACGAAGAGGGAGAGAGAAAGACAGGTGTCAATGAAATCTTAAGAGGCCTCACCCAAGAATTTTCCACACTGATGCCCCAACATGTGACAGTGATCAGAGAAATTCAACAATACCCATCGATACGAGCTGTGATTCTTTCCTACTGAACCAGAATCTTCAAAGCTGTCACCTTGGATCCTGGAAGAGTCCTTCAGCATCTTCACTCTCCTACTATTATTCCCTACACAATCCATTACTTTTCCTGTGGCGAAAGATTCTTTTATGAATAGTCACTAAAGAGCTGTCAAATTCTAATTATTTCTGAGATTTAAAAAGGCAATACAAATAAATCAAATAAAGGAAAACTGAAAACGAAACAAAAACCAACCCAACTTCAAAACTAGGCTTTTAGGCACTGTTAAGGTCTTCTGTTTTATAAAGGATAGTCTCTGATGGAGCAGCTAGTAAGTAGGTTCCAATTAACCCTCCAACTCTTCCTCCAATTTCAAAGGTGGCTTAGCTTGTTTCAAAATAAACCTTTCACCTTACTGGTTTTCAATGTTTATTGCACTGTTCCCTTACTGTCATCTTAAAGGATTTTACCACATGCATGGCCTTCCTCTTTGGTTAGCCTGATCTAGGTTTCACCCAGTGATGAAAAAGCATGCTCAGGCTGAAAGGATCCCTCCACTATGGACAAGGTGAGGTTTTCCTGAAAGGAGGCTCTACCCCTGGCCAAGGCGAAGACTTCCGTCACCTCTGTTGGCTTCCTCACCATTGAAACTCTTACTGAAAGCTTAGTTGGAGACAACGTTGGGCAAACTTCTCCTTTTAAACGTCTTCAATGTACAGTACTAACTCAGCTTCTTTATAATAAGAAAACAGATCCTATCAGCATGGCAGTTGCTAGGCCTGATCAAGAGTTGGCAGATTGTGTAGATTCTCACCAACCTTGCTAAGACCAAGCATGATGAAAACAACCCTCCATTTCTGTGGTGCTTCTAATTTCATAACTTGCATCTTTCTTTCCCATACCTCACACACTCTCCCGGCACAAGTAAATACGTTTCAGTAGTGCAATGCAGTGCAGTCATATTTATTTAGTGCAAAAAAAAAAAAAAACAAAAACAAAAACTAAAAACCAGAAAGCCCTATTACAGACCCAAGCTCAACCCTAAACAACACTTACTAAAAGTTACCAGTGCCACAAAAGTGGGAAATTCAGTCTTTACCTCACACTTCTGTGAGTCATCTCTTTTGTTGTCCCTGTTTGTTTCAGCTCAAAGGAAAGAAACAACTAGCAAACACCTAGGCATTATTCTGTAAAATGTTAAGCCAATAGGCAGAATATAAAGGGAAGGAGTTGAGTTGAAACCGAGGGTAGTATTTAGAAGAGGAAAATAGCTATTTAATGCAAAGGTCAGTAGTGGTTTTTATTGAATAGTTTTCATCATGTCAAATGGCTCCGATGCTAAAGGGAATAGGTACAGAAAAAGATAAAGCTTTCCTGTTTCCCAAAACATGGTCCTAAATTTAACAGTGCTGGGTTCTTATTTCTGAATAGTGCAATTAGCTTTTCCTCAAGGGCTTCAGGCAGCAGCCACCTTACCTAACATCAATAGAGATACTAAGAGCACTCACTTTTTCACACTGACCTCATCTCTCACCTCATTCTTGTCCTGTCCACTTTTTCTGACTTCACATAAATACAGATCTACATACACATACACAGAAATTCTCAAGGCCCCTCTCAGGATTATAGATTGAAAACTGGTACAAATAGCTCAATGACACACTAACACAAAAAGTACAATTATTAAATATAAAAGTGAATTATTACACCAAAATTGAGTCTGCATTGTACCTCTTCTTATATTATTAAGAAAAGAAAAATTCATAGCAGGATGTCTGATGGAGCTTACTTTTTGCATGAGATTCATCTGGACTCAGTTTGGGATATGGGAGTATTGAGTGATTTTGGAGAGCTGCCTTGCCTTTGACCATCCTCCACATCATCCTCTCCAGTTTGTCTGGGTCTCCACCCTCCAGGTGTAAGTCTGCTTGTCTGCACATACCCACATACACGCTGGAAGTCTCAGGAGAATCAATATGTAGTTTAGAATAGATTCTAGAAACATTTGGCAGGGTGGGGTGGAGGGGTCAGCACACTCAAAGTACTTTGAAACAGTATGTTCCCACAGAGTTTCTTGATTCTGTAAATTTCTTGCCTTGGTTTGCCATGAGGATTATGAAGAGACTCTATTTTCATTTACTCTGAAAACCACAATTCTTTTAACAATAGAGCAAAAAACTAAATTTAATTAGATATATGAGAGTTACCCTTAATGTATATCTCAATAGGCCCCAATGGGACTAAGGAAGGGGTTTAAATGATGACAATGCTTATTGAGAACTCTCTCCCTCAAATCTACATATAAATCGCTTCAAATAAAGTTTGTGCCAAGGAGAGCAGGGGCAGTGTAACCCGCCTTACTTTTCAAGAACCCTCTGGTAGTGAACATATACTAAGCACTTTGGTCTATGTCTAAATCTTGTATCAAATTTGATCATTATTTTATTGTCAGTTCTTTCTGCATAAGCCCCAGAGAGCAGGTTAGGAATAGGGGCAGACAAATTCTATAATTTCTCTTATATGGGTTTGATAGTATTAAGAGAAGTCTTAAATCACAAAGAAATGAGGTTAATTCTTAGGCTGATAATAGTGAGAATTGGTGAGAAAGGCAAAGGGTGAATGGCGTTGACTTTCCTTGCTAACTCTGAGAACTGGCTTCAGGAATCCAGAACTGTATCAAATTTAGTCCCATTACATTGTCTTGTTTTCCCTCTTTGCTTTTCCTCTGTTCACTTAATTGAAATTGCAATTATTTTAAAGATTCAGCCAAGAATGCAAATTATAGCACAAAAGACAGGTTATAAAAAGGTTGTCAGGCTATCTGTAAATTGAGTTGAGAACAGTATGCTTGTATGCTTTCAAATGAAGCACTGCAATTTCCTCTATTTTTTTTTTAAAGTTTCTAATTTGGTTTTTCCCTCTTGTATGGTGGTGCATGGGTGAAGTCCTGACAATGCCAATCTCCCTCTGTGATTGTCACCTCCGGTGCCAGGTTAAGGAGATGTGAAGCAATGGAGGACTGATGCTTCACCATTTATGACTTTGGGAACACACACAGCTTTGAAATGAAGAGAACAGAAATCTGAACAATTATAGCAATTCATAGATCCGCTGGTTTTGTCATTTTAGTAGTATTCTCTTTTTCTTTTCTGGTGATTCTGTACTATATTAATAAAAAATATCCAAAGAGGGTTTTCATTACATTATCCTCAGCCTTATTTCCAAAATTTGAGGAGGCAATAAGATTTGTAGTGTGTAACTCTATGACCTTCCTCTGCAATCAATTCCCATAAGTTAGGTAAATGGGGTTTCTTTTGCAAGGAATAGCATTTAACTATTCTACCCTCAAAGTGAAGAGAGAATCTTTCTCCTCAAAGTTCTCAGGTGCTACTGGAAAAGGAAGATACGCTTTTCATGGAGAAAAGACTCCTTAATGATAGAATGGAAGGTTTTTCATTCTAAGAGGGAAAGGAGTAAGATCAGAGTGGGCAGTGATTTGACTGATGCCTAGGGCCAGGAACAGTATCAAATTAAAGAATCAAAACTTCACTGTCCTGAGAAGAAAGAGATAAAGGCTAACAAACAAATCAACAAACAAACTTTACTAAAATACACATTCCTCCAGTTTCAGGTTTCTAAAAAGTAATAATTATGCTTAAATCAAGGTTTACAGATAGCAAACGACTGTTTTAATGTGTAAAAGTATTCCCTTTGCTTTACTATGTTAGTTTCACTTTCTTTGAAGGAATTGTATCTGTGCACACTTGTCCTAAAGTCCAGTGCAGAAAATAAACTGGTTTGCTACCAGCCTCAATCTCAGAACATTTCCTAAGCTATATTTGCAAATCCTAAAACTACATATCTGTAAAATTAGATGCAGAGTTCCTGAAATGCATTGTGGTGGTGGTGGGGACAGGGGGAGAAAGCAAGCATTTTATGGAGGAAAAAAAAGGACATCCCTTCTTGTCCTCCCAAATATATACTATCATGTTTCTGACCATTATTTTGCTGCATTGGTTACCATTAGGGCTCCTGACAGATGTCAGCTTAGAGAAGTAGGAGGCTTGAAAGCAATAAGAAATTCACGTCCTGGACTCACTAGAATATTAAACAGGATTTAGACATTAATCTAGACTCGTGCAGAGGCTGTGATGAAAAATCCGGGGTCTTGGGACTAAAGCTCTTCTTGGAGAGCTAAAGGAACGATGTTAAGAAGGCATCCTGGGGGAATCCTGGTGATAAACTGGACCTACAGAACCAGATCCTCTCCTCCTCCACATTATACTTTAAATGATGGCATTCAGGATTTAAAAGAGAGTCTTTCATTCTTTCAGAAGTTAATGCCTGAGGAGAGGAATACTTTAGATGAAGATTACTTTAGAAAACAGAGGGAGTCAGAAGGGACGAAGGAAGAGAGATAGGAATGATGGGGAGAACATGTTCAATTAAAACGACAGTTGTAAGCAACATAATATTGACTTTAAGAAGTGTTGGTTTCTTATTACATTCATGACTCAGAGAGTCTTTTGAATCTCTTCTTTATTTCACCGTTCTCTATGGTGTGAGACGATGTTAAAAATTGGTTTGATTACAGTAAAAGATGGGTCAAGCCTCAAATCAGACTCCATTTCTGACATGAACGTTGCTTCTGTTTGTCAACAGGTAAAGCAAGAAATGAAAGCATACCCCCGTGCCCTCGAAACCTTTAGCTAGTGCTCTAAAGGCCACGGAATGGTCCTCCCAAGAGCAGAGAGCCAAAGCAGTATCACAGTAAGTGTTGGGCTTTCAGGTCAAGAAAGACAGTGTTATAGAGTTGCTTGGACTGCGTCCTAAACATCCTGTAAAGGGGCAGACCCAGAACTCTATGAGTCTTTGGGACAATGCTCTGGCAACTAGATGGGAGTAACTCATTGAAATGAGACCTAGCATGATGACCAAGTCACATGGTGAATGCTTAGGTACTGGGGACTGTATTACATGGCTCTTCAAGTATCTGATCTGCTCTAATATTATTCTATTTAAGCACAGATTATCTTTTAAAAAACATCTGGTTGCAAAATAGACATTTTAGAAACTTTAGGAATCCTTTCATCCCTTAGTAAATTACTGCTTAAAGTTCTAAACCAATCAACAATTGTTTTTCAAAAAGAATAATGAAAGAAAAAAATTCTTCCTAATTGTCTCCTATGCTTTTGAGTGGAAGTGGCTTTACTTGTTTTAGAAGAGCTCATTAAGGCTTGAATAGTTATCAAAATCATTCTGAAATGTGACCCCTTTCATTAGATTTCTCTAAGTCTAGCGTCTGGCAACTATGTCATTTGGCTAAATATTAGCAGGAGTTGAAAGAATCATCATTGATGAATTTTTTTTTCTCCCCCTCAGAAATGGTCTACTCATATCATGAATTCGAACACTGTGGTATTTAAGAAAAGAGGGGAAAAAAAAGCCAGAAAATATTTTTCTCTTTATCTTTGGCCAGATGTGAAGGTGAAAAGAATTCATGACCTCAGCTAATACGGCTGACATTTAAAACTGTGACTCAGGTCCTCCCACTCTCAAAAGAATATTGATAACTTTTAAGACCTGAAAGTACAGTGAAGACATGCTGCCTACGAGTCTGCTGAGCTCATTCGTTCACCACATAAAGCTTAAAGAAGGACATTCAGAAGGGGGCAGGGGGAAGGGAGGGAAATGAACCCTCAGGGGTCATGATGACTGGCATTCTTAAGGCAGTGAGGAGAGGAACAGGTAAAGTATTAAAGAGAAACAAGAAATAATAATAATTAAAAGGAAAAAAGAGTGAGGAAAAGGAAAGAGAGAAATAGTGAAGTTCATACAGTTTGGGTATCAAGGGGTCTGAGGCAAAGGAACAGCTCCCCTCACCCTCAACTCACAATTATGGGCTTCCCTGGTGGCTCAGTTGGTAAAGAATCTGCCTGCAATGCAGGAGACCTGGGTTCGATCCCTGGGTTGGGAAAATCCCCTGGAGAAGGAAATGGCAACCCACTCCAGTACTCTTGCCTGGAGAATTCCATGGACAGAGGAGGCTGGCGGGCTATAGTCCACAGGATCACAAAGAGTCAGACATGACTGTGTGACTACCTTTCACTTTCTTTTCAGTAGAAATATATGGAGTTGAAAACTTTGGAGAAACAGATGGATAATTTGCTTTTAGACTCAATACTCCTTCCAAGCAGATCAGAGCAGGTAGTTCCTTACCGAGTACTGTAAGTGGAGGGCACAGAGGAGTTGGATAAGGGACGGGGGTGGGGTGGGGTGGGACTTGTTGGAGGGGCACAGGAGAATGGGATGGGATTCGAAAATAAACAGCTACTAGAAAAGATGAAAGGGAGAAATTGGTGTTACACTGAGAAGCCTTAATAGCTGTTCAGTGTGGGAAGGGCTCTCACGCTGAGTATGGTGAACAGCTGTTTTCATCTTGTCCTGAATGTGGAGCTGGTCTTGGGCACCCAGGATAGATGTGAAGTTTATCCATCCGTGGGTTGTCTAGGCACTATGTTGAGTAGCTGAGGGAAGCTGAAGAAGCTCTTTATCTAAAATTACTGTTTGAAAACACTTCTTAATAGGGAAACAGGATGCCTATTTCTGATGTTTCCATGCGGGCCTTAAAGAAGAAAGGCACCAAGTCCCCACCTTAACAGACAACTGGAGATGCTGAGGGTGACATAGTATCTACACATTTCTGAGTTCTAGTTCTACCAGCCTCTGTCATGAAAAAGTTCCTCAAATTCTGATTTTATTAAAAAAAACTCCTAGGAAAATGAATATTATATTGCTAAACTGCCTCCAGGGAAGCACAGAAGACAAGTTAAAATAATTGTAGGCATACTGAAAACAGAAAGTAGTCAGTAAAGAACTAGTATTAAAAATCAGTATTTGAAAATACAGTTGGGACAACTAGGCATTTAACTGCCTCTGCTTCTCAGATGAGTAGCCCTTTGAAATGCAGCCTGTAACTGTTGGCCAGATCATATGGAGGTTAAGTGGCCCCTTGGTCATATTTTTAAAAGCAAATATAGACAGTGACAGTCCTAGAGGGGAAAATCACAGATACATTCATATGCACTTCTTTTGTTCTTCAGATATTGAGAGGGTCAGCTAAACAAGATCACTTTGACTATGAATCTCTTTGTGTCAACCATACCAAAAAAAATGTTTTCTTAACAAAGTTTTCACTTTTCTACATTTGCTAAATCCGAGCTTAAAAAAAAATTCTAAAATCCTGTAAAGACAATACTGAAGCTGATAATATAAAAAGCAAACTAGAGCAGTAATGATTATTATTAAATGCACCAGATTAACTGCAGCAGGTTGGTGATGGGTGATAAATGTGAAGAAATAATATTTCAATCAACTTGTGATTGTAGGCAGATTCAAAAGGAAAAATGAATATAATGTAATATATATTTCAATATAGAGTTGTTATATATAATGTGTATGTTCTAGCTTTCAGAAATACTGCAATGTAGTGTACTGTACTTAAGTAAGCATACCTAAATAGTAACTCATATTCTTCCACGAAGTCACCAGTACTGTTAATTAAAAAAAAAAAAAACCTCATTTTTTTTCCAGTAAAAAGAAATACCTATGGTTACAGTCACAGACTTCTTTTGGATATAGAAAGACAATATACATTAAAAATAACAACAAAAAAGATTGCAACTGTAAGTAGCCTTACTTAATGGAAGAGGGGAAAAGTCACCAAAATAGAGGAGGAAAGAAAATGTCCTCTGAATTCTGTGAGCAGAAATAATCCACATGTCATAAAAAATAAGAAGCCACCTAATAAAAGAAGGGCATGGGAGTGGAGAAAATGGAATTCAACTGTTTCCAGGCCACCCTTCAAAGCCAGCAGTGAGAGCCAGGTCCGTTGGTTCAGAATAGTCCACTAGAGCGCATTCTACTTTAATGTTTGAGATGGGCAAGAGCCGTCAATTCTTAGAGATTACCAAACAGGATTCTTCTGAGAGTCTATTGGTCTGCTAGACATGGTAAACAACCCACTTCTGGAAAGACTTCGGCAAAGGCCACACTGGTTTCAGGAGACACAGTTTATGAATGATGATGGTTCCCTGCAGATGCAGGCAGTATTAAGGACGTTTTAGTCTGGGAGTCAAACTCACAACTGGGTGTGTGTTTGTGAGCATACACTGGGTTGCATAGAGGAAAGGAATGGAGGCCTTTGAGCCACGGAAGGGCTTGGGCCAAAGTCTGTACAGGCCTTGCCTGTCTGGCCCCGGTGCCCCTCTTCCACAGGAAACCTGGGCGAGAGGCGGTGCCCCAGACTGCTGCTCCCTCTTGTCTACTTGCTAGTGGAGGACATCTGTTCTACCTTCTTCTGGAGGAGAGCAGCCTGTCACTGTGGGTTCGCTGTGGATCCAACAAGCTGCCTTTGTTTCTCCCAACTCTGAAATGCTGCAAAAAGCAACAGAGTGGGCAGGTGACTGGTTCCTGGGAAGGGAGCCACCAGCCTTGAGCGCAGTGTGGGAAGAGGCAATGGCATCTAGGCACCAGGACCTATGCCTATGTGTGCTTTGTTTGAGATGCACACATGACCAGACTACAGCAGCACACAGGCAAACACACATGTCCACACACACGTCAGTAAACCCCACAGAAGTGCAGCTGGTTAAGTGCACTCTACGTCACACAGGCATGTTCAAGTTTCTCATGAAAGGGGTATACAGAAATTACTGATGGTTGGGCTCCTTTAGAATGTCCTAAAGCCTCATCATAGACAGTGGACAGCACTAACGCATCCAACTAAGGCAACAGAGCAGAAGCTTGAGATACGTGAGACCTCTGACTAACTAGAAATTCCGGACTCTTTCTTGTTGTCACTGGGGAATATGAATGTGGAGCAGTTTTGCACCGAGAGCACCTCACGCTGCGTGTGTACATGCATAATGTATACTCATTTGCAGACATTTTGGACAGCAGCTGTGACATACTAGACGGGTTAAGTCCCTTTCATTACTAGAATCTACATATAAATTGCAATGATTTTGCCGGGCAATAACAAACTTCTGTTGCAACAGTAGCAGAAACAGATGTCTCCTAGGGGGTTAATTTTTTTTTTTTTTCTGTCTTGGGTGTATTAGAATCTCATTGAAGCATTTTGAATCAAGGAAACCACTGAATTTGAAAGAGGGCTAGTTAGGGACTTTTTACACTCTAATTAGGTATCGCAAAAGCCAGGACTCCAATAACTGGCTAGATTTTCCCTACGATCTGCAGATTGTGCTCCTTCATTGAAGATTTGAAAGTTGTGAGTTTGCATTTAAACAAAGAACCACCAGATAAACCAGATGCTCACTGAAACTGAGAAAAAAAAAAAGTTTAGCGATATACACTGTACAGGAAGAGAAAGCTTTTTGTTGAGATTGTTCTCCCTGCTAAGGAAATGATTCAAACTAGCATCTTAGGCACCTGTGATCATGTCTCATGGGACTCACTCTTTAGCTAATAGGATGTCCATTTTACATCCAGCCCAGACCTATGTCACTGAACTAGGATAAGAAATAGCAGCCATTCCTGAAAGCAGCCAGTTCCGTACAAGTTTGGTGCCTCCCTGTAAAGTCACTGTTTCCATAGTCTTCAGTCATGAATAGGGCTCAGTTTTGCGATAATGCAACCATTAAAAGGCAAGAAAGGGCCATGTCCTCCCACCCTTCCAATCTCTCTATTTCTGTTCTCTTCCCTGGGCTTTCTGATTTAAGGCAGTAATTCTTTACTATAAGTGGCTTCCTGTGAAAATACCTTAACTGAGGTCACTTCAGATTAGATTTAGTCTGAAATTATTCAGTTTTTGGAGCAATAGCCTAGGCCTGAAGAACCATGGAATCCATGCATTTTTGGTCAGCAGTGTGGAAAAATGATATTTCTTATTTCAGCACAGGGCATTCCTGCCCCCCATTCAGTGAAATACATAGTTCTGAAAAGGGACCCATGCTGGGCAGCCCTCATTTTCTACCTCTTCACCCTAAAAAGAATCCACACAGACCCGAGTGTTGCACACCATTTCCTGGGATCTATTAACGTGCACCACTGACTGCTACAGTCAGTGTTCTGTAGATGTCCAGAGACTGAGCAAGATCTTTGGGGTGTTTTGGCCAGGTTAATCATTTGAGTATCTAGTACTAGAAATGATGCTTTGGGTTAGTAGTTTCCAGGCTCTGTGTTTACAGGAACACTGAGTCACCACAGCTTTCCTTCTTGGGGAGGTTGATGCAGCATCACAAATGGCAGCTCTGCACAAACAGCTGTTGGGAATGTTCTCTCCAGAGCAAGAGCTCCTCTGTGCCTGTTTTTTGTCTCCATTTGCAGCCTGAGCACCAAGGCAGAGATTGTTTTGAAAGTTTGCCCCGTGCCATCTATTTCCTGGGCACCTAGGAGAAGAGCCCTTTCTCTGAGAGAACACAGAAGGGGAAGCAGCTGCAGCCGCCCCACTGCAAGGCTGCATCTGGCCTCGGGGAGCCTGGTGCGGCTCAAGCACCCTCTTCACACACTAGGCACCGAGGGGCACTGGGTTGCCTGGCCCTTCTGTGGAAGCAGGGAGTCTATTGAAATTCTAGTGCGCCCTTCCTTTTGTTTGACACCAAGTCACATGGTTGTGTCTTTAGTGTCCTGTTTTTCTCTTTATAAAATCTTTCTCTGGGGGACAAAATTGGCCATTTAAATAAAGTTCTTTTATAGTGAGCAAAGAGGTTTCTCAGAGCCAGAAATCACTCAAAAGAAAGTCTGTTGACCCTACCCGTGGAAAAGCCCAGAGCTTTCTCTAAGTACATCTTGCCAAACCTCCTAGTTTTGTGATTGGATGCTTTTTGGCTTCGCATTATTGGGTGCTGAATACATTTTGCAAACCTTCTGTTCTCTTCCCCATGGCTCCCAGGTCCCTGGACTTCAACTCATGACTATATCAAATAATTCTTGCACACGATGTCTTTTAAGTCAGGTCACAACAGACAGGGCAGCCCCTCCCTTCTCCTAAATTCCAAGGGCATGTCAGGGGGTGCCTGCTCCTCCTTTGCACGTACTTTTGGTGTACTTGGATGACGGGGGTACAGGAAGTCTTCAGGACCAGTGAAACTAACACACCCAGAGGAAACCTTTTCTCTTTTCATATCACAATGCATGCATTCTAACTGTTCATGAGTTAGAAGTTTTCTTGGTCCTTATAGATTGTTGGGCTGATACAAAACAAAACCTTGTGACTTTTAAACAAGGCAAATTCAAGTCTTTCTAAGGCCAGGAGCTACTGCGACCTCCGAGATGCCTAGGAAGAACTTACTCATGGCACAAAAAGATTTAGAGCATTAGGAATCTGAGGAAGAAAAAGTCTATAAAATTGCATTAAAAGCTAAAGTTTACAACTCAAACTATATAGTAAGAAATATTTTGATATAGAGATTTTCCTTTCAGATTCTTTTTTCGCCTGGCTTGTTTCTCAACCTTTTCCCCTGTGTAGATTTGTATCAGATCCATGTGTCCCAATTTCTTCCCTTTCTTGGGTTCTATTTTACTTACTGGGAGTTAGAGGGGTGGGTACAATTATTAGCACTTATTATATTAATAGGGGCAAAACTGCCTGCTCTGTTAAGATGCTACTGATGTTTTAGAGCTAGGACATTTCATTTTTCATAAACTACATCTAAATGTCTTGAGATAAACATTCCCCTTTGACTTTTCTCCTTTCCCTTGTCCAGCTAATCCAGTTTTAAAGCATAAATTGCTTAAAAATAAAGTACTTTTCCAAATCAGTTCTTGTTCCCTGTACTTATCCTAAGAGGTCTTATATCTGGAACATTTGATTCCATTACATCTATTTATTTTTCCTGGCTACTGAAAATTTTCTTTTTTAAAATCACTCATAACATCCTAGCATGACGTTCAAAATGTCAGAAGATTGTTGGATTTGAAAATAGAAAATTAAAAAGAATCCATGCTCATCTTCTATTCTTAAAGCAAAATTTTTCCCCTTTCCTAAGATGTTGGTGATTATTTAATTTAAAAGGAAGGATTGATAAACTAAAAGCTCCTTTATCCTTTTGAAACAGATACAGACTGGTTTATTTCCCCTAATGTAGGTCAGTTTGGAAAGCAGCTCTTTTAAGACCAGAGTATGGAGTAATGACCCCACAGCAAGTTCACTGCTCCCCAAACTTACATCTCCAACTTCAATCTAGCTTCTTCCTATCTTTAGAGGACAATCTGTCAACTATTTTGGACTATGAGATGTCTGGGAGGAATATACACACGGTAAGAAAAAGCCTACTGCTATGTAAACCTGGAGAGCACATATCATTAAAATGATTACCTCATTAGGAATTCTTTAGGGGTCCGCCAACATTTAAAAAACAGAGAGAGAAATACTTCATTTGAAGGGGAAGGATGAATATTAGGGTTTAAATTCAACTGGATTTTTTTTTTCCCTTACATGTTCTAGAACAAAAGGTAAATTTTAACCCAATTGCTTAGTTTTTTTATGTGACAAATCAGCATTTAGGCAAATGGGTCTCTCTCAGATTTGAGAAGCATATAGCTGAATGTGGTCCATACTGGCATTCAGGATTGAGTTTCTGGGGGTCCTATAATGTTGTCTACTTTGCTAAGATTTGAGTAAGGACACCATTTTAAACCAGCAACTGTCAAATAATTCAAAATATTTTAAAGTGGCTCTTGACCTTCTTCCATTTGTTAACATATGCTGAGTGATTTCACGTCATTTTCCTTTAGATTTAAAAGATCCCTTTTAATGTCAATTTTTTTTTCTGTGTTACATCATGGGTTGAATGACTTGTTTTTCAAAATATCAAAATTCTATGACATGGTTAATTAACTAATGCTCCCTCTGTTGGTAGTAGGTGGAAATACTGGAGTCTAAGATAGCTACTTGGAAAAGCACAATTAGCAAAAGAAAATGGACTTTTTCTTAGTTCTGAAGCTGTTTCCCACGGCTTTTAAAACAGGTCATTTTGGATACATAGTTTGTGGTAGGACTCCTCTTAGAAATCACGATGGGCAGTACTTAAAGGTCAGTTAATCATCCATGGCTGCATTAAAATTTCTAGCAAAATATTTACTGAATTAAGGACCACAGGATCAAATCAAACTCACATATACGCCAGTTGCACTAACCTTACTAATTATCAGCAAAAACTTATGGAAAAGATACAAGTTAACCAATTCTAAAATGATGAGTGAAACCAATTTAGTTATTATACAGGTGCTTCCCTTGGAAGATTTCTCCCCATTTGTTGCACAGTTTTTTTTATAAATACGTTGCTGATAGGAAAATTAAATGAAAATGCAAAGCAATTTTGAAACTGAGATACACCTTTCCTTCCTTTTTTTTTTAAACTGTAGTTTAGTGTGTCTGCTTTGTTTAAAGATTTATTTTCCCCCTTACATGTATTAAAATACTCCCAGCAGTGAAATCCCCTTTGGAGTTTTTATAAGGTTTAAGAATTCCTGTGTTTGAGTTGGAATCCCTTTAGGACACTGTCTATAATGGAAAAATCTCTATTCTGATACCTTGATCAGGACCGAGGAGAGAAATCTCAACTGGGAAGAGAGAGTGGCATCTAAGATGATGCAATGAATTGGTGACCTTCCCGGATGATGGATGTTGGGCATCTGGGAGATCTTTTGTTAGTTTCTTTAAAACCTTACCAACAAGCAAGGATTGATAAGGCATCTAAAGAATGATCATCTTGTTTAGCCCTCTCAACCAGGGTGGGAACAGAAGCGGATCTGTGAAAGGAAGAAAGTGACTGTGGCACTGAGGCGTCCTGGTCTGCAACAGGCTTCTGATAATGCCGCTTTCCGCAGTTGCGAAGGGTGAGGAGGGACAGCAGAGTTTCCTGAACTCCTCCTCCCAGCTGACCACAAAAGGAAAGGACCCAGTTGTCAAGACCTCTAGAGTACTAGTGTTTCATCAAAGAAAAAAGGTAAAGTCAATAGAAATTCTAGAATCACAAGATCTCAATGAAACTTTCAGAGAAGCAAGAAATCTGTTTCTGAAAGATAAAAGTCCCTCCTATGAAAAAGAACAGAATTCTAGATGAACTGGTGAAAAAAATATTCAGTGGAGCAACATAAGCTTGCTAAAAGTCGAAAAACTACGTATCAAAATACAAAGCAGCAGTTCAAATTACAGCAGGGATGGGCTGGCCAGAGGCCCTCATCAACCAGGCAATACTTAAAATAATAAAAATTAAGAAAAATTTAAAAAAATATGAAGAAAATATCCTTCCTCTCTTTCAAATATAACTTTAATTGCCTTTTATTCTTTCTATCTGGAAGCAGTATCGCTAACCTTAACAGTCTTGACTTACCAAAAAATATATATATGTGTGTGAAATAAAATAAAAGAGACGGGATTGGTGGCAGTGTATGCAAAACCAAAATGAAAAAAAAAATTACTTTTAACAATCTCACTTTTTTTTGTATTTTTTTTTACACAAATACTGTTGTAAATATATTAAAAAAATCAGCATTCTATCTGGTAAACGTCACTTTTGCCCCTCTATAAAATTTTGAATTAAAAAAGCCTCAAGAACTTTTTATTATTCCCCCCACCCTCCATTTCTCTTTCTTTTTCTCTTCCACAAGAATATATCCTGACACTTTTTTTTTTTGCAAAGATTGTTGGAAATAATCCTTCTCTTGTACCTAGAAACGTAGGTGCAAACCTCTGATATCTTTGTTTAATCTGCATTCCTGCCTTTCATGAAAGTCCCTCTTGATTGTGCTGAGGCTGGAGCTCAGCGAAGACACTGAATAAATACGATAGCCACTGTTGCTTGATGCTTGTCCAAGTCTTCCTGGCTTCTGCTGAAGGGAGGTGTGGGGGAGGTGGGCCAAGGTGTGTGGACCCCGCGGAATCTGGGGGAGAAGCCTGCCATTTGCCTTTCCCACACCATCAAACCTACACCCCTTCCCACCCCCACAGCCCTTTTTACGGAAATCAGACAACGTGGTAGGTGGAAAAGAGCAGGACCTTCTCTCTGGGTTTTCAACCAGAAAGTGATATATTCCACAGTTTTAAATGGTTACTGTGAAGTCCAAGCGGCCAGAATTGTGAAAATGTCCACTGAAACACTGCAAGCGGTGTACTTAAAGACAGTAGGCCTTTTAGATTTTGTTATATATTTTTGTAGTGCTCTTCACAAGTGAAAAAAAAAAAAATTTTTTTTTTTAACTTTTTTTTTTCTAAAGATTTTTTTGTAAAGAAGGGTTGTATTTAGAGGCCAGTAGCTAGAGATCCAACCAGTGGACCTCCGAAGCACTACCAGGCCTTAAGGCCACCATCCAAGGGAGACTGGGAGAACTATTACTCCCCCCGAGCCTCCGGAAATGTAATGTACCAGCAGGCAAAAAACAGTTCTTCATGTAGTACAAAATGAAACGAAACAAAAACAAAAACAGAAAGTAAAAACGAAACCAAAACATTTCTTAAATTCTAGTGCCATAGCTTTTTTGTTTGTTTCTTTTTTGTTGTTTTGTTTTGTTCATAAGAAAGAGAGAAAGATACTACTTATCCATCAGACACGTGCATCCTCATGTGGTCGTTGAACTGCTCGATTTGGTCAAACTTTGCTGGACAGACGGAGCAGACATAGGTGGTCCCCTCCGTGCAGGCCACCACCCCTGGGGGGCCAGCGCGGGCCCCCGGGGGTGTGCCCGCAGGAGGGGTCCCGTTGCTGGCACTGTGCAGGGCCACGTGTCGCTCTAGGAGGGTCTTGTGGGAGAACTTCTTTTTGCAGATGTAGCACTCATAGGACTTCTCGCCACGGTGGAGGCGCATGTGCACGTTGAGGGAGCTCTTCTGGGTGAAGCGCTTGTTGCAGATGCTACACTGGTACGCCCTCACTCCCGTGTGTGTCACCATGTGCTTGATAAGGTAATCCTTTAAGGAGAAGGAGCGCCAGCAGATGCTGCATTGGTGGGGCTTCTCACCTGGCCACAGGGGAAAGACAGCAGGCAGAACGAACAGAGCCAAACACAGCCAGGGAGGGAGAACGAGAGACAGAAAAATAAGACAACAGAAAACAAAAACAAAAACATTAAAAAAAAAATCTGGTTAACGGAGCACCCGATTGGAAAGATCCAGTCCTTCCTGGCCTCTCATGTTCTGAGAAACTTTGCTTCTAAAGATGCTGCCAGGAAAGTCTAGAGTGCTTCAGGTCCCCATGCCAGAAAATGGTTCTCTTGGAAAGCTACATGACATTCTCCAGTGAAAGTCTTCTAAGATCATTCTGTGGAGAGAGAGAGTGCTACTTCAAGGGGGTCACTTTCAGTGCCTTCATTAGCTGTATGCCTGCTATTTGCATCATCAAGCACATAAGAAATAAGAGAGAGAAAAGTTCTTTGGAAACATAGGGAGCTCTAGAATCTTTGGGAACTAAGGATGGTGGTGACATAGTTTGCCTCTCTGGGGACAATAATCATTTCCAGTATTTTGTCTAGTAAATGCACTCGTGCCTTGATCCTAGGTCTGGAAAATATTGGTTTTTGTAGGAATAAGTCATTCTAAAGAGCTATGCCTTTGATTTTTTAAAAACATCTATTTTAGACAGAAATCTTCCCAAGATGTAACTTTAGAGAGTTCATTGGTTATTCTGTCTTGATTGCCCTGAGCTGCAGACTGGCCTTGTCTCATGTGGAGGTTGAGTAGGTGGTTGATAGCCTGATGATCTCGGAGTCAAATGGTCCTGTTTAAATCTGGGCACCCAGGCACAGCTTGCCACTCTGACAAACCTCCAAATGCCTCTGAGGTGCACACTTCTGCTTACCTCACTGTGCTGCTGTTGACATAAAATACATGGGAAATCACTTTGCAGACCACCAAGGGTGGTGTGGGAACACTTGCATGGTGTTCTTATTACAAGGCTATCCATCCCTCCTCCACCATTAAATGGTTCCATACGTTTTTGTTGAACTCTTGGGTCAATTTTAAAAACAGTTTTCTCTTTCTCTGCTCTCAGAGTGTTGGCTGAAACCCTTGTTTCTCCTCAGTTTACTGCTTTGGTTTGCCCTTGGCTTAGAAACCAAATGATCAAACTTGCTAAAAGCTGTAATGTATATAAGAATATTGTCACTGAATAAATAGTCTTCTATAAGTAATGTCCATGGGCCTGTAACATCTCTTTGGATAGAGACTTGTTTTTTTTTTTTTTGGTGCTGTTTGCCCTCATTTCTGCTCTTGGAGGGTGAGATGAACTACATAATGGTGTTTCCATCTCGCCCACCTCACCACTGGCTGCCCAAGGCAGGCAGCCAACACAGAAAGTCTGTCCACGTACCTTCCCATTGTTGCTTGCTGTTTAGTCACTAAGTCGTGTCCAAACACTGGTGTGGGTTGACATTTCCATGCATGTGTGCTAAGTCACTTCAGTCATGTCCAATTCTTTGCAACGCTATGGACTGTAGCCCACTAGGCTTCTCTGTCCATGGGATTCTCCAGGCAAGAATACTGGGGTGGGTTGCCATGCCCTCCTCCAGGGAATCTTCCCAATTCAAGGATTGAACCCACGTCTCTTATGTCTGTCTCCCGCATTAGCAGGCAGGTTCTTTACCACTAGCGCCACCTAGCAAGCCACTTCCATCACCCAGCCTAAAGCCCGAAGCCTCTGAAACTCTTTGGTAATATATTTCAACATCTGAACAAGGCATCAGGGTAGGAAATCTAGTTCCTGAATTTGAGTTAAATTCCATTTAAAATATGTGCCTTGACTGTCTTGCCATTTTTTTCCATCATGAAACAGAAGAGGTTTGGTGTGTCCGAGTGATGACGGTGAGGAAAACAGTCACATACATGCTGAATGTGTGCCAAGCTCAGGGCTAGTGCTTTCTGTTCATGATATGTTTTATGAAACTTTATCTCACTGGAAAGCTTTTTCGATGTGTTTGTAAACATAAAAAGATATATTTTGAAGCACATGATCCTAAGAAATGGCTCTTTGGTTCAATTATAACTCCACGAATTTCTAAACCAATTTCACTGAACTCTGAACTTTTTCCTTTAGTTAATCACAACCTTTTTGGCCTGGCTTTCTCTCCCCTCTGCTGTCTTCCAGTTTTCCTTTCCCTTCATCTTCACGGATGAAACAACATGAGCCATAGGGTCACAGGGATGGAAGAGTTTCACTTTTAGGCTACAATGGGAGAATCTAGAAGCCTTGCTCCTACGTGAAGAGTTCAATCTCTGCATGGTGTTTATATAGGTACAGTTTTTTGAAATGAGAGATTCCCTAAGAGAAACAGCCATGCATGATATTTTTAGTGGGAACATTTCTATCAGCCGTAAACATGCTTGGAACTCAAGCTGGTCTTTGCCATCCTTGTGCTTTCAGGACACTTTCTAGAGGCTATGACAGGCCGGCCAACTATCTTTTAAAACATGTCCACCTGTCACCTTTAATGGGAAGTGTGCCTTCTTAAAGTTCCATATGGTATTTTGGCTGCTAGGAAGTTGAAACTTGGTCTGTGTTAAAAATTCTCCTGTTGTTTGAAACTTTCACCTTCTTATAGTGCATTTTTCCCTCTAGACAAGGTCAGTGATGATGGCTTTTCACTTTCACACCTTTCTAATCTATCAGTTGGTTCTTCACAGATGGCGTCTCTCCCTCCGAAGCTTATATATATATGTTGTTTATATGCACCTTGTGCACTCAGCACCAAGGTTTGGCCATTAATTATCCGTGTCACCCTGGGTTTGCTAAGTGTTTTCATCTCTATGGGTTTGTTCCCCTTCTGTAAGTGAGGAGTTGGGCCAGGCACTTGCCACATTCCTTTGCAGATTTAGTGGCCTTCAGTCCACCATGGCCCTCACCCCAGAGGACTCTGGTCCAGGTCTTGTCAATGCTTGACCTGAGGGCAACTTGCTTAAATCACTCAAGGCATCAGCAGTCCCACATTTTAAATAGGACAATGTATTCTGCCACAGAAAAAATGGTGTGATAGTTAATGAGGAAAAATGTTTGCAAAGCACTTGGGAGCTCCATCCAGGAAAGTGCTCTGAAATTATTCAGGTGCCTCATTGGCAGAGCACAGGCATTCCAGGAACTGCCTTACTAAACAGGGTGCATTTTCAGATTAGTCAGGTGTAAACACGGAGAAGGCAATGGCAAGCCACTCCAGTACTCTTGCCTGGAAAATCCCACGGGCGGAGGAGCCTGGTAGGCTGCAGTCCATGGGGTCGCTAGGGGTCAGACATGACTGAGCGACTTCACTTTCACTTTTCACTTTCACACATTGGAGAAGGAAATGGCAACCCACTCCAGTGTTCTTGCCTGGAGAATCCCAGGGATGGGGGAGCCTGGTGGGCCGCTGTCTGTGGGGTCACACAGAGTCAGACACGACTGAAGTGACTTAGCAGTAGCAGCAGGTGTAAACAACTCATTTCTTTATGTTTGGATTTGAAACAGTATCACTCACTAGAAATGAGTGCTTCTTTCCCATTGGTTTCCTGCACGTTACTTATAGCGAACCCCAAACGGCTTTCAACATTATACATGAAATGAACGTGGCTGGTGTTGCTTGGTGCTCTCAATGTGGAGAAATGAAATTAAGATGAGTGGTAGCAGATGGCTTTCTGGGTCCAAGCCTATGGTCAGGAACAGCAAGTCTGACTGGTTAGAAAGGGACACGGAGTACGAGGCAGACACTGGGATCAGACACAGGACGAGGAAGCTCATATAAGCCCCTGTACTTTAAAATGATCCATTTTGGGACCATACAGATACTGGAATCAGATATGAATTCCATTTCCTTGGCTGAATGACCTGGGCATGTTACTTCACCCCTGTAAGCCTCAGTTTCCTTATCTATAACTTGAGAATAATACAGTAAGCACTTGCCTTGTGAAGGTTTTTTGAAAATTAAAGCAATAAAGCACTTTTGCACAGAGTATGTGATCATTTCAAGAAAAATTCAACTGTTCCTTTCAGCATAAAGGAACTGGTGATAAATGAAATCCACTGAAAAATGACTTGCATGGCATGAGGAAGCCAACTTAGGATTTTGCAAAAAACTGTTTCAGATAATCAATAAAGCAAGTGATTATACTGTAGCTACGCAATTCAGAGTTAAGGGTCTAGTCTAGTCTCAGCTACATATGCTAATGGAAAGAAGTGGCACCATGAAATAAATGCCAGCAAAGAGGCAGAAGATTCTTAGCAGGCAGCAACTGTACTCCGGAGGCTGAAAACCAGACAGCAAGTGGTGGAACAGAAGAGAAGGCAGTGTTCTTTATGATTCCGTGTGTGTGTGTGTGTGTATGTGTGAGAAGGGAGGAGTAGCGAATGCATATATTTTTCTCCAGTTTCGGATGCCTGCTCTCTAAAGCATCACTTTTCAACTCCTTTTTGTGGACTGGGACTGACACTTACTCTACCATGACTGACAGTGAGAAAAAAAGAGAGGAAGAAAGACATTTTTAGGTTAGAGGGTGCAGAAGGTCTGCCTAAAATTTGAGGCTGAGGCACTCCAGTTCTGAAAAGTGACCTCTGAATTGGGGGCTCAGCAAGAATCCATTTATTCTGTGGATTCTTTTTCATTCTAGTCAGGCTTTTCCTAGGCTGCAAAGAGGACAGTGGCTGCTGTTACAGGCACTTGTTTGAAATACTGTTCCTATCTAGTTCTCACATTCTCTCGGCCTCTCCATCATCTGCTCTGGCATACACCTTCCTTCAGGTGAGTACAGTGGGGGGCAGTGTACAGAAAACGTGGTGTTTGCTGAGGGGGCAGAGAGCAGGGAGGGAAGAGTAGGCACAGGGGGAGGTGGCTACTGCCGAGGAAAGCAGAAGGGGTCTTGGAAATTGCAAGTCCTCTGAATGGGGACAATCAAGATTGGAACAGAAAGGGGGAAAGGTCCAGTGATAAGAACGGAAGGTGCTCCGATGGAGTCAAGCAGAGCCTTCACTGGCTGAAGAATCTGCTTTCTACCAGAGAGGTCTAGTTGGAGGGGGACATTCAAGACCACCTACCAGCCTTTCTCCCAGTCTGGGGTTAGGGGGTGCAGTCCTGGTGCCCACTTGGACTGTGAGGCTGTCTGGGAAGGGGTGGAATTGCCTACTGGAGACGCACTGCATTTACAAGATCTCTTTGGCTTTAGTGACAAGTAAAAATTTTGATGTCAAGAAGACTTTTAAAGATGTCAGGGACCTTCATCCACATTATTTGACTTTTCTTACAACTTTATGAGCGGGTAGATGTTAACATTTCCCCCTATCCTTCAGTACTAAGTATTGTTAAGATCTGTATCTTACATGACAAGAAAATGAGGCTCAGACTGATTACACAATTTACCTAAAGTCACCCAGAAACTGGTAAAATCAAGGTTTTCTCACTTCAAACCTTATACTTGTTTGTTATTCCACTGGCTTGATACAATTAGTAGCCCAAGTTCTATATGAGGATTATAACGTCACGATATTGATTGCACTGTTATTACTCTATGGATACCATTGTTATGTTACTGTCATCGCTATATCTATTTTTGTAAAATTCAAGGCCAAAATAGCTGAGCATCTCAAAGTAACAGAGAAAACAATCAATTCTGCAGATAACCCTAATGGGCGTTAGTGACCACTGAGTGGACTGTTGATACTATGACTCAGAAAAGGTCCACATGTCTACTACTTGTTGGTAAAGAAAACACAAATGGGAACACAGGTCTCTGTACATAGAAAAAGAAATTTAAGTCTTGGTAAGAAAATAATGAATTTATGTATAAGTTCCCCAAATTAAATTATCCTGGAAAGTATGCTTATATATTTGAACATTCACTCATTCACTCAACCAATATTTGTTAAGCAAATACATATGCTAGCCTATATTCATCTATGGGTTTTAAAGCAGAAGTCCTAACACTGGCTCTTAAAAGAAAGTCCCACCTGGACAGCACTGCCAGGTAAAATACATGGCACCCAGTTAAATCTAGATTTCAGATAAACAATGAACACTTTTTTTAGTATAAGTACATCACAAATATCGAAGAGGTATACTTAGACTTAAAAAAAAATATTTGTTGTTTATTCAAAAATTCATCTGGGCATCTTGTGTTTTTGTTTTCTAAGTCTGGCAACCTTATACCTGGTGATAAAGAATACCCTGAATGCCATCTTAGGCAGCCTTGTAATTCTGTATGCAATTTTGTTGTATAGAGCAAGGTACAACAAACAGAATGTGGTATCTGAAATTTGTTCCAATCACTGGAGAGTACTTATATAAATGTACAAAGTATATTTGCATTATTTCTATGGAGCTACATCCTAAAATGAATAAAACAACTCTGTGGGAAAAAAATTTTCCCTTTTGAAAGTGATTAGATATCAATAGAGAAGAATTCAGTTCATTCATTGATCAAATATTTTCTGAATGTTTACCATGTAGAAGATATTATGTTGCGTATATTGAAGGATAAGACATATATGATATATATCATATAATTATATATAAAATTGTTTCTGCTTTCATAAAGTTTACATTCTAATGGGAAAGCATAAAATCACTCACATAATGATAATATAGGGCTTCCCAGGTGGCTCAGTTGGTAAAGAATCCACCTACAATGCAGGAGATCCTGGTTCAATTTCTTGGTCCGGAAGACCCCCTGGAGAAGGGATAGGCTACCCACTCCAGTATTCATGGACTTCCCTGGTGGCTCAGATGGTAAAGAATCTGCCTGCAATGCTGGAGACCTGGGTTTGATCCCTGGGTTGGGAAGATCCCCTGGAGGAGGGAATGGCAACCCACTCCGGTATTCTTGCCTGGAGAATCCCCATGGACAGAGGAGCCTGGTGGGTCACAGTCCAAGGGTTGCAAAGAGTCACACATGACTGAGTGACTAAGCACAGCACAATTATAATAAGTCATGGTTATAAGTTAGGTTATTGCTATAAGTTAAGTTCTTGTTATAATGTTAAGTGCCCAAAGGAGTACATTTGCCATTGGACCTTGAATGTGCAAGATATTTGTTTCCATTAACATTCCTGTAAAATCAAGCTGTTGTTCAGTACTCTGATTTACTTTTTTAAACACATTGGTTTTTGTGAGTGGAATTTGGGGGAACAATGTAATACAGCAAAAACAACCTGAAGCCATCCTCCTCCTAATCACCCAGGCCATCTAGGGAAGTGGTTCCCAACTCGGTGTGAATCAGGGCTTGTTAAGACATAGGTCACTGGGTTCCCATTCAGATCTGGGATGGATTTGAGAATGTACATGTTGCTGTTGTGGGGAATCACAGCTTGAGAAGCACTGCTCCCATGTTATCTTTGAATTTTCCCTATTGCTTGCCTTCCATGCCCACATTTACCCCAGGCTTATCCTCCTGTGTCCTCTCTCTTTCCCTTCCATCCCATACATTTTTTTGCTTTTTCTCTTGGGAGAGGGCACAGAGGAGTCCTGCTTTGTTCCAAGAGAGGATGGTTTGTGTTATCTTCGCCTTTTCTCTAATTCTCTTGTTTTTAAATGTGTCCTTAACTCTTGTTTTCCTTCCCCACAACATTTATGAAACTTCAGTAAAGCAAACTTGAGAAGTTCCTAGAAGAGATGAAGTCCTTTCGTGGTTTGTTTGGCAGTAGATAGAGTGGTTTAGTGAGAGATTTTCTTTAAAAAATCTTTAAGGGATGAAAAAAAAAATTCATGCTATGGAGGAAGTTCAAGGGAAACCCAAGGGGTATCACATTGCTTTGGCATTTGAATTCCAGTAAGGAAGGAAACATGTTGACAGTTATTACTCAGAGATTGGAGACAGAGCAAAGAAACTCAATGTCTCTGGGAGGAGGAGGCTAAAGTAATGAGGATGAATTTTTAAAGAAAGCATTAAGCAGTACTTTACCTTTTATGCAGAGCTCTCACATGCATAATACCTTTACAGTAGCTCAAAAGGCAGGAAAATTATTGTTTCCACTTTAAGCTCAAAGAAACTGAGGGTAATGAATTAAGTGACTTGTGTATGGTCACAATTAGAGGAACCAAAACTGAACCCAAATAATCTAATTCCAGCACAGTCATCTTTCCCCTATGTCCCTACTCTAAATATCAGTGTTATAATCATCAGGAAATATGCTCTACAACCAGCGCTCCCTTGGTGCCTTAAGGCAGAGGTTAGGTCCAAGGTCAACATGATGGACTATTTATTTGTCACAAACATGTCCTTTTAATGACTATGTGGATCATTAACATAGACTTATACAGAATTGTATTTGGAATCAGAACTGAGTCTCTTCAATTGTTGAAAGTGTGAAAGTTGCTCAGTTGTGTCTGACTGTTTGTGACCCCATAGACCACAGTCTATGGAATTCTCCAGGCCATAATACTGGAGTGGGTAGCTATTCCCTTCTCCAGTGGATCTTCCCAACCCAGGGATCGAACCCACGTCTCCTGCACTGCAGGAAGATTCTTTACCAATTGAGACACCAGGGAAGCCCCCAATCCTTGAAAGCAAGTATCATATTCATTAAAAGTTGCAGTTGCTAAACTGCAAAGCTGGTTACCATGCCTAGTGGCTGTGATGCTGAGAACCTAAGTTTTTTTCCTTTTAACTCTGTAAAGCTACTCTTTCCCAGTAAGATTTTTTTTTTTTTTTGGTTAGACTAAAGGTAGGAAACAGAATCCATCTTTACTCTGTCAGTATACCCAGGACTTTCTAGAATCTTATTTTAGACTAACATTTGGACTCTTTGCTGTGGATTTTTATCATTTCCACTGGGCTCCTGTAAAGTTGTGAGGCTCCACTTTTTTGATGTTTTCTCAAGACATTGGAGAGAACTTTGGTTTGAAATGTCAGCCAAAGTGAATCCAGGTCCTGAATTACTTCCATATGTTCAGGATGTCTTGCCTTTTGAAAACCGAGACCAATTGTTCCTAAACTTTGTTGGGTTATAGACTTCGTCTGTTAGACAAGTATTGATAGAGAGCTGACCATTCCAAACTGCCACTGCCAAATGATTTGGGGGTGAAATGGAAGTGCTGATTCTTTTAGATAGGTACTCAAGTGATAGATGTACATTATTGTTCGTAGATGTGGTCAGGTTATATACACCATTACAAAGACCTTTATAAGTTATGAGGAACTTCATAGTTTACCAGAGAACTGAAGGCCAGCCTTTGAGCATAACTCAGATTTATAAAATGACTTTACTTGTAGCCTTTGTATCTATGATGTCTAAATTTGCAAATCCATTGCTGGTTTTCTTATGGGCAAATCTAGTTATTTGGGTTAACCACAGAATCCTTTGGTAAAATTGAATAAATATGTTCATACACCAAAGAGACAGTTTTCTGTAGTACGTCAAAAATGTTATGCTCCAGATTTAAAGCCTTATTTTGACATGTGATCTAATAGAGTATGTAAACTTAATATCTGCTGGGAAGAGATGCAAAGATGGGGAGAGTAGAAACATTCATGGATCCAAGACCAGGGACGTCAACTTTGGTTAAGAGTACATCTCCACAAATGGTCTCTTTTTCCCTCCTTAATCCTTAATTTGATGGATTTACAAGGTAGGTACTCAGAGGAGAAAAGGATGTAAACTATGGGAGATTACCCTGTAAATCATAAATTGCCATATAAATAAAAATATTACCATTTGATTAATTTACTAAATAATGACGATACCATACAACATGGACAATGTCCTCGATTGCCCTCGGGTTATTAGAGATTCACATTTACCCTAAGTAAATACGGTGACTTACCACTACCTGATTTTTTCCCTAAATTCAGTAGTAGTCACTATGCTTTTTAGAGGTATGAAAACTGTCATCTTTAAGAACTGATTCACACAAGGGCACACACAAAGATCCGCATATTGTTCTGACCTAAGGTCAGCTGCACAGAAGGAAAATTCCGTCCTAAGTATGTTCTGTTTCAGTGGTTTGCTTCCATGTTGCTGTGTCTGTTGCAGTCCTTACCTTCTATTCCCCAATTTAAATTGATCTGCTTTATGTCCTATCCGCCAGCTAGTCCTGCTGGCTGACCTGAGAAACAAGGCTGCTTTGAGGAACTGACTTATTTTCATGTATTGTAATTCAAGTATGTAACTTTCCCCTGTCAATTTATTTGTCATTTAGCAGAGATATTCTAGAACTAGAGGGTGAGCAGATGAATGACTCTCATAATCAGTTCAGTTCAGTCGCTCAGTTGTGTCTGACTCTTTGTGACCCCATGGACTGCAGCACACCGGGCTTCCTTGTCCCTCGCCAATTCCCGGAGCCTACTCAAATTCATGTCCATCGTGTCGATAATTCCTCATAGTAGGAATTATGACTCTCATAATAGAAATTTCAAATATGGTGATCATCACTGAGTTAGTTACTTTTAGTATAAGAGAATTCATGTGAAATCATATCACATATATAGTCCCTTATATGGAGAAGCATCCATGGAGTTCTCACTTCTGTCTGGTCCATTGTAGAACTAAGACAGGGCACTCACTGGCTGGGAGGTCAGGAGATCTTTGCTCTAGAATCATGGTCTCCAGGGATGAAGCAGTATCTTGCCCAACTACTCACCTGATGAATAACTGAATCCCCTCTATAACAAATCACTATGAAATGATCATCCATTCTCTCCTTGAACACCTCTAATTATAGGAACTCATGCTCCCTTTGGAGGTTGTCTACCCATCTTTAGAGCATCTCTGCTTAAACTTCCTCTTTTATTTAATTAAATATCTTTATAGCTTCTAATCACTGGTCCATTTCTATATATGTGAACACAAACAGAACAAGCTTAATGTATCTTCCCTCAAATCATTTAAATAATGCTAAAAGTATGAACAATAGCTACCATTTATAGAGTGTCTATTATGTGCTGGAGATTGCTTTAGGAACTTCATATGTATTAATTCATTTAATCCTCAAATCAGCACTAGTATCACTATTATCCCCATCATACGGACAAGGAAACTAATGTATAGAAATGTTAAGTAATTTTTCCAAGCTGACAAAGCTCGGTAGGCACTTTCAATTCAAACCTACGCACTGCCAAACAGCTCGAGCACCTTCAAACGTGACTCATATGCCATGGCTTCACGGCCCTTTCCATCTTAATCATACTCTTCTGAGTGTGCCCCAAAGAGTTTACTGTCCTTTTAAACGGGAGAACCCAGAACTGATTGTGGTCTCCAGATGTGGAAAATAGACAACAAGAACTAGAAAACACAGTGAGCTTATCACCCCTCTTCATTTCAGGGATTAGAAGTGTAGCCTCCACTGGCATTAGCCTCGTTGTGGCCTCTTCAAGCTGTTGGTTCATATGAAACTTGCTACAGACTAAAACCCTTATTCCTGTCTGGCTTATATGACTTGGGTCTGTAAAATGAGGTAACTGGAGTATGTGATCTCCAAGGATTTTTCCAGTTCTAAACATCTAGGATCAAAAATATGTTTCAAAGTTCAATGTATTTAAGGGATGTTGTGCCTGAGAATTCTGTATCAGGTTTTCTCATTTCGCTCTTTCCCACAAGGGGTTTCTGTGATTTGTCTTTTGGTGACAGGATGCTTGGTTTGTGGGATGGGGGCATAGCTGGGGCTTCTAGAAGATGGTTTACAATATGGCTTTCTGTAACATCTGAATGATGACTCCTACTTTCCCTTCCACTTACAGGTCCTGCTCCTCCCTTCCCCCAGCCCCCTCGGCCTCTCCCCCTGCTGCCAGGCTTCCAGCGGGGCCGCACTCACCTGTGTGTACGAACATGTGCTTGACGTAGTTCTGTTTGGCGGTGAAAGTCTTGTTGCAGAGAGTGCACTCATAAGGCTTTTTTTCGCCCTGCCCACTGGCTGTGCTGTGGCCTGCGGATGGGGCCAGGGGCTGTGGCGCTGGCAGCTGTGCAGTAAAGGTCGACAGGCCGGGCTGGGACACTGTCACAAACTGGGTCTGCTGGCCTGCCAGGGGCTGCGGCAGGCTGAAAAGGAAAGGCTTGGGGCCGCTGCCCGCCGGCTGGGTAGTGAAGAGGGCCGGCAGGTAGGTGTTACCGGCTGTGCCAATGACCTGCGTGTTGCTGGTTAAGGTCAGAGGCATCCTCAAGTTGCTGGTGAGGGTTTCGGTCTGGCGTAAGTAGAGCTGGGTACTTGGCAATGGCTGCCCGATGGACGTGTTGACCGAAGGCTGCTGCAGGACACTTTTGTCGGAGCTGTTGCTGACAGTGATCACCGTGTTGTCCATCTCCACCTCGTTGCTTCTTTCGGGGGAGGAGGCACCGGTCTCTAGCTGGTGCGGCTGCGGGGCGCCCTCGGCCGGGGCTTCCGCGGCCTGCTCGGGTTGGGCGGGTTCGGCCTGGCTGTCCCGCGCCGCCCCGGGCCCGAACTGCTGCTCCACGGAGTCGGGCTCGGTGCCTATGGAGGAGCTGACGCCCGAGTCGAAGCTTTCGCCCTTGGGCTCACTCTCGGTGCCCTCGGCCTGGTCGGTGTCCTCCGTGCACTCCTCCGACTCGTTGCGCTCCAAGATCTGCACCCTTTGCTGCCCGTAGTAGTCGTAGTCGTCCTCCATCTCCTGCTTGATGTGGATGTTGCCCACCAGGGTCTGGATGCGCACGGGCCGGGGCTGCTTGCGGCAGTGCGTGGTCTCGGGGGTGGTGGACAGGTAGCGCTCCATCTGCTGCGAGCGCTCGTGGATGCGCGTGATCCAGCTGGGGTCTTCTATGTGGTGGTCGCGGGGCAGGCCGAGCGCCGTCTCGTGGTGGCTGACTACTGCGCCGCTGTAGAAGGAGCGCTCGCCGCTGCCGTTCTGCATGGAGCAGGCGTACAGCGCCGAGTAGATCCTGTCCACGCTGTGCTGCGGGTGGCTCTGCAGGTAGCCTGACTCGGTGTCGCTGCTCTGGCCCGAGGTGCCCGACTCGGGCGTGCCCCGTGGCGTGTCCTGGCCTGAGTCCTGGATCCCCGGGAACACATCGCCCACGTTCTGCGACACGATGCGCGTGCACTCATCGATGACCGTTTTGATCTGCAGGATGCTGGCGGCCGTGAGGATCTGCAGGGCTTCCGACTGCGAGACGCGCAGCACGCCGCTGTACATGAAGTCAATGAGCTTTTGCACCGACTGCACCGACACCACCGACGGGATCTCGATGTCGCTGTAGCCCAGCAGCAGCTTGTCCTGGAAGAAGGGGCTGCCGGCGGCCAGCACGCAGCGGTGTGCGCGCAGCATGCTCCCGTGGATGCGCACCGTCACGTCACAGAAGTGGCCACGGTTGCGCTGCTCGTTGAGGGTCTCGAGCACGGAATTGCTGAAGTTGTGAAGGTTGATGCTGTGAATGCGCTCGGTCATCCCCTTGCAACTGATGTCACCTGCACGGCGAGACAGACACAACACAGGGCGTGGGTCAGAGCGAGCTGGCTGCATCCCTAACATTTGGGTCTCAGGTGGGCAATGTTCATGGCTCCCAGCAGCAACCCTTTGCAGACACAAGCAGGCTCTGTGGCAAGATGGATAGGTTTTGCATCAGGTCGACCTGTGGGTGTGATGTCCTATGGTAACAAGGCCTAGGATTTTGTTGCAACAGGGCCCCAGCTATTTGGGGGTACTGAATCCATAATTGATCCCCTAGACTTTCAGCCAGGGTTGTCAGTTGAAGTACAGCAGTCTAAAAAACGGATGGGTCATTGCCTGCTATTCCTACAGCTTCAGCAAATAAGAACCAAAAGGCAAATGAAGACTTGTTCTCAGGGAACTCTGCCTCCACTTTAGACAGGCCTAAGCCCAGGTCCTTTGGGAAAGCTTGTATTTTTCTCAATTTATCAAAATTCCTTATTTTATTCATAGACCACAATATTTAATTCCCTTCCTGTTAATTAACATGGCACATTCCGCAAATCCACACCACATATGCAAAAAGTCTTGGAAAATTCAGCTTAGACTAAGATAGATATCAAATAGCTACCACCGTGTTTTCCAGTGGAGGGACAGGCTCTAGAATGCAATCTTCTTGCTACAGGAGCACTTGCCCACTGTCTGTGTCTGCATTTTTCTTATCCTCTTTGATGAGACCTGTTTGAGTACTTTCTAGGGTGGTTGTATGTTATATGGTGGTTGAATTTTCCGAGGCTTAATGAAGAAGAAATGTCAGAAGGGTCAAAAATGGCAGTGTTGACCTGGGAGACTGGAATACACTAGGTGACCATATTTGTCATTCAAACTGGGCACTTGGGAGGACTGTTAGTAAGCAAGTCAGGACAGTAGGGTTAACCTGGAGTGGGATGTACAATTATCTCAGGAATTGGGTGCTCTCTGCGCTTGCAAGAGGGATATATCAGACAGTTGCCAGGAGGAAGGCAGCAGTCAGCTACGTGGAAAATGTGGACAGCCTGATCTATTGCCACCCTTATATTCTAGGCTGTACAGACAAGGGATAGGTTGGTAACACCTAGATCCCAGATTGAGAAGGAAAACAAGTGTCTACAACACTAGACTTAGGGCTTTCCTATTGTTTTCCTATTCTCTAAAGAATCCCTCTCTCCAAGTCATTCTTCAGTCATTCCCCATTCTGGCCTTCACAACTGAATGATTAGCTTGAGGGAGGCCAAGTAAGTAGGTTTTCAAAACTAGGTGACCTAGGTATGGATTGTTGGTGTGACCCAGATCCCTGTGTCTTGTTAGAAGTAACCCAGAGGTAACGGCCTGCACACAGAGGAATGCCCACCTCCTCAGGTTCCTTCTCCTCTGCCTTAGGAAAGAGGACCTGCTCAGAGAAGTCTGAGCTCAACTAACTTTTCTACTTTGGTACAATCCATCTCCTCATTCTGAGTTCAGCTGGTGTGATTGCATACTTATATACTCATTCATTTCCTTTGCTCCCAACTTTACATTCAGTCAGCCTCACAGAAATCCACTAAACTTAAATGCTGCCTACAGGCTCTATGTTCTCGTTGAGTGACATGATTTGTGCAAATTTTTACGCAAGAGAATTCCTTTTCCTTCCAATTTCTATTAGGTCTGTTAATGTGTCTAAAATATTTCATTAGATGACTGTTTCTATTTTTCCTTTTATATAAAACAAATTGTCCTTGCCAGGTTAAGGAATCAAGGTGAATCCCCTATAACTGTTAATACAAAACGGCACCAGAGGAAGGCCCCAAAAACCTAGAAAGGAAAATTTAGGAAATCAGTCAGCAGATCATATTCTAACATCTGACTAAGTCCCTCATGCTTGTGCACTGTGATAATAATAAGAGCAATTTTTTTTTAAGAGTGTCAAGTTTTAACTACTTTATGTACATTATTTCACTGAGTCCTCTCAACAATCCTATGATGTTGGTAGTATTATTATCCCCGTATTTCAGAGGAGGAAACTGAGGCCAGAGGAACTTGGAAACCACTCAAGGCCACACAGGTAGTTGGTGGTCGAGCTGGCTTTTGAACCTAGCAGTCTGGGTCTAGAGTTCACACTCTTATCTGCTTCATTGTATTGCATGCTTTGCCCCTGAGTGACACCTGGTTCTTCGGTGTCCACAGGTCTGCCATAAAGGTGTGTAATAAGGTCTGTCCAGTGTGCCCTCCAGCTATTTCTATACCTATCCATAACTTAGTGTGCTGTCTCATAGCCTCAGTCAGCTAATAAAGCACGTTTTCAAAAACTTATAAATAGAATTTATAAGAGATAAAAGAGAGTTCTGGCACTGAAATGTAGAGGTTTCTATATACAATTTTACTATCATCAAGGTCTTTTTCATTTAAGTAAAATGGTAAGCACTAAAATTGGCTAAGTCTCTGATAAAATCACTGTCTCTGAATAGGATGGATTTATTAAAAATTTTTTTCCACATAGGTAAAAACACTCTTTAAACACACAATTGCTCATAGCAGCAGTCACACCTGTATCACTTGAGTTGTCATATATGACAAAGAATTTTCTTCTTTCTGATAATTCTGGGAAGAAGCTCAATCACAATTATGATAATAATTAATAACCATGTAGCATTTTACAGTGTACAAACTCACAGGTATAAACTCATTTACTCCATATTATAACAATCCTATATATTTTCAGGACAGGTCCTGTTATTACTATTTGATGTAAAAGGAAGTTGAGGGTTTCAAAGTATCTAAATGACTAGCCCAATGTTTTCCAGAGCTAGAAAGTGGCTGAGGTGGGATTAGATCCCATGCCCCTTGATGCTCTTTTTATCACATGATACTGGATCACTGACAAATGAAATCTGGATTACCCAAAGACTGAGGACCATCTAATTCTCAGAACACAAAAGAACAGATAAAGACACAGAAAGTGATGCTGGAGCTGGCTGTAGAGATGGATATGGTCACCAAGGAGAGCTGTCATGTCACACACATTCGTAGATACATGCACACACACACAAACTCATGAGAAAAAGTTCAAACTGCTTGTTGGGCTGATCCACGCAGGTCTAAATAATCGGGTAAATCTATAGCAATAATAATAAAAAATTGTCTGCTAAATAATCCGAGTTATGATTTTTTCCGTAATGCTGTTGCCAACTTCATTAAAAACTACAGAGACAAACTTGAACCTGCGCACATATACAACCTGACCTGAAAAACCTAGTTGGATTTTTGTAGACACAATTTTTAAAGATCTCTGAGTGCACTGGTCCTGCACCACAGTGAGCAGCCGTGAAAGGCTGAATCGGTTATTGCTGATATGTGCACAGATGCGACGGGGGACCCTGCCGGTCCATTCAAGCATGCCTCGGCCCTCCAGCACACAATGCTGAAGCAAGTCCTTTCCCAGGCTTTCTTTCATTTTCAACACTAATACAGTGGGAAAGAGTTTCTGCCATGGCAAGGCAATGTCCAGGCTTTTGTGAAACAGGTCCTTTTCATCCAGTGGGCATTAATGTATAGATTCCAATGGAATAAATCTGAAATACTCTACTGTAGAAGATTTGTTCCCCATTGAAAACAAATCTTGATTAGATGGTTATTCAGAGACTGTATAGGAAGGAATGGTGTGAAAATGCTAACTCCATTCTTTCTTAGATTGGCAGTGAATAGGCATTTGGGCTATTCAAAAAAAAAAAAAAAAAAACCAACCTTCGACTCTACAAAACCATACAACTTTACAAAGATTTTGTGCATCTGGGGACGCCACGGTACACTTCCTCCCCCTTTCCCTCCCAAAAATCCCCCATGGTGGTGTGAACATCGAATGGATGGGGTAAAATGAAAAAAAAAAAAAACAAACTGACAAAAATAGTTCTCTGCGTGTTTTAAAATAGTAACCCATCTTCTTTCCACTAGAGTAAAAAATATAGAGTCAGCCTGTGATGGCATTCACTGGAACACACAAGGAATTCTATTCCTGAATGTGAGCGTGTACTCTAAGAGACTGTGTTCCGCAGGTGAGCACAGTATGGATGAGGCTGAGGTGGGAGTGAGCCCTGGAGAGGGCTTCTGCTTGTGGTGAAATAGCTGATGGAGGGCTTGGCTGTCTACGTTGTAGGAGCCCAGTTCCTGCCTGTCCCTGAAACGGCGGGTGTCCAGGGATAGGACTAAGCACGAGAATAAAAAAGCTGCCTGTGCACAAGGGGAAAGGTATAAGAAAAGGAAACAGCAGGCAATACAATCTCTTTTAATTAGGTGTGAAATCCAGTCCTTTCTCAGTTCAGATATATAAAATGAGACTAGTGCAAGGGCGAGATGCTGTAGAGAGAGATGGGAATTGGAAGACTCTGTGGCTGGGAAAGAAACACTAGTTCTCAAATTAAAACCAAGATGAATTTGGGTTGACAGACCGAAGTCAAATGTCAGGGCCAAAGAGCCCTCGAGTTTTCAATCTGGGCCACCAGGCTCATGTGTGCTAAGTGGGTCAGCACATGAAATAGGGCCAGGTGGCCAGGCATCCACAGCCCAGCCTCTTATCACTCCCTTTCCCAGACTGTGCTCGATAGCACCCTGACATTGCTCTTTCATATTATCAGGTGATGAGTGATCCTGTTGAACTTTTACAATTTGGTGCTACTTACCAAGCTGATCCCATTGGGAAGGATCCAGTTCTTACTGGAGAAAGCTGGGATGCATGTGCAACTAAGGCCCCTTTCTCCCCAAATCTACATCTGTTGTCCTGCCAGGTGCCTGACCTAAGGCATATCTATTTTACCTCTTTGCCTGGGGTGGACACTTGCTGAGTCTCTGCACCACAGGAGGTTAGAGGTTGCTTGCTCACAGATTCTGCCATCTAGAGCAGACGGTCCTGTATGTCCCTCCACTCTCCATCTTACTGGCGTCTTCACAGGGTGGCTCTGGGGAAATCACGGATGCAAGTGGGAGCAGTAGGCAGAGCAAGACCTCTGTCTTCTACCCTAGCTGTATCTGTTGTTGCTGTTTAGTGACTAAGTTGTATCTGTCTCTTTTGCTATCCCATGGACTGTAGCCCACCAGGGTCCTCTGTCCATACAACACTGGAGTGAGTTGCCATTTCCTTCCAGGTGATCTTCCTGACCAGGGATCAAACCCAAGTCTCCTGCTTGGCAGGCAGGTTCTTTACCCCTGAACCACTTGGGAAGCGCCCTGGCTCCATACACCTAGCATATCCCTGCTCTCATTGCCTCTGTAGGTGAACTGTGGGAAGACAGCGTTTGAGAAGGAGAGGCCTCATATGCTTAACCATTCCTGGTGAGCTGGGGGTGCTTTGAGCTATCTCCCAATGAGGGTTTTCCCCGTCTTCCAGATTGTCGTAGCTTGAATTATAGGAATCATTAGCTATTTCATCTTTTTTTTTTTTCATCATTGGTAACAGAATTCTTCTCCAAAAACTGAAATCAATTCTTCAATTTTCAGAAATTTGACTTTCAAACATATTTTCAGGAATATACAAACTATAAAAGTTGGGAGCACTCTGTATGAAATTTTATAGTCACTGCTTATTATTTCAGGTAGATGGAAATATTAAAATTACTAATGATCTCAATATTTTGGTTAGGTATGTTTTATATTACTTGAATTTTCATTCATTTATTAATTCATGCATGTAATGAACTTTCATTCATTCTGGAGCACATTTTAAGTACTTAAAGGTCCTTAAGAAGCATAAGCATATATATATCTGTATATATATATATATACACACACACACCCAGGCTTCCCAGGTAGTTCAAATGGTAAAGAATCTGCCTGGGATGCAGGAGACCTGGGTTTGATCCCTGGGTCAGGAAGATCTCCTGGAGAAGGAAATGGCAGTCCATTCCACTATTCTTGCTTGGAGAATTCCAGGGACAGAGGAGCCTGGTGGGCTACAGTCTATGCAGTCACAAAGATTTGGACACGACTGAGCAACTAACACTTTTACTTTCATATATATAATGGAATACTATTCAGCCATAAAAGGAACAATATTTCGCCATTTGCAGAAACATAGATGGACCTGGAGGGCCTTATGCTAAGTGAAATAAGTCAAATCAGTTCAGTCAGTTCAGTTCAGTCGCTCAGTCGTGTCCGACTCTTTGTGACCCCATGAATCACAGCAAGCCAGGCCTCCCTGTCTATCACCAACTCCCGGAGTTCACTCAAACTCATGTCCATCGAGTCGGTGATGCCATCCAACCATCTCATTCTCTGTTGTCCCTGTCTCCTCCCACCCCCAATCCCTCCCAGCATCAGAGTCTTTTCCAGTGAGTCAACTCGTCGCATGAGGTGGCCAAAGTATTGGAATTTCAGCTTCAGCATCAGTCCTTCCAATGAACACCCAGGATTGATCTCCTTTAGAATGGACTGGTTGGACCTCTTTGCAGTCCAAGGGACTCTCAAGAGTCTTCTCCAACACCACAGTTCAAAAGCATCAATTCTTCGGCGCTCAGCTTTCTTCACAGTCCAACTCTCACATCCATACATGACCACGGGAAAAACCACAGCCTTGACTAGACGGACCTTGGTTGGCAAAGTCAAATAGAGAAGGATAAATACTGTATGAATGACTGAGTGATAGTCACTCAGTCGTGTCTGACTCTTTGCGACCCTATGGACCATAGCCCACCAGGCTCCTCTGTCCATGGAATTCTCCAGGCAAGAATACTGGAGTGGGTTGCCATTTCCTTCTCCAAAATACTGTATGATATCACTTATATATGGAATATAAAAAATACAACAAACTAGTGAATATAACAGAAAAGAAGCAGACTCGCAGATATAGAGAACAAACTAGTGGTTACCCGTGGGGTAGGGGTGGTATAGGGCGTGAGGAAGTGAGATGTACAGACTATCAGGTGTAAGATAGGTTCCTGGATGTATTGTACAATGTGGGGAATATAGCTAATATTCTGTAATAACTGTAAATGGAAAGTAAGCTTTAAATATTGTATGTTTGTCGTTTAGTTGCTCAGTCATGTCTGACTCTTTGTGACCCCATGGACTGTAGCTCGCCAGGCTTCTCTGTCCAGAGGATTTTCCAGACAAGAATACTGGAGTGGATCACCAAGTCCTTCTTCATAAAAATTGTATAAAAAATAAAAAAGTTATTTTAAAATGCGTATTCCACATACTTATGTAACTATAAAATCAATGAAGGGACCAGTATCAGCATTACAGTTGTATGAATAAATGTATGCACATAAATGAATAAATGAGTTTTGTGATGAATTAACATTAAATTTTTACTTGAAAGAGTAAAAATAAAATTAGGCCACACTTTAGCAACTATGTAGGACCTATGATGCACTCTTCTATGTAAAATTTACCCTCACCCTCATTCAACTCCTTATTTCACTTCTATTCTGATTTCTTTTTATAGCCATATACAAATATATTTTCCCATTTATTAATGTAGTGCATATTTTTTCAAGCCAACTTAAATCCTTTTAGTTATGAGGTGAGTTTATTATCAAACAATTAATCAACAAATAATTGTATATCAACTTTATGGGACCAATTAACAAATAAGTTAACACTTCATTTTGGGGTATTATCAAGCTATGTACTTTATGAATTTACATATTTTGAGCATCTGATTCCAGTGGAACGAAAGACTGTAAGTTCAAATACCTTTACTCTCTTAGAGTACAAGTTGCGAAAGCTAAGTTTTAACTCTGTGAACAAAGGCGTTGGATAGCTATAATTCTAGACAACATTCTGAAAGACACCTATGCTCTCATTCTAAAGCTGAAATGAAATGGCTTCTTCTTGAAGAGGGAGGACCTGCTGGGACGAAGGGAAAAAGTCAATGAAATCTGAGGCTGATGCCTTTAAATCCTCTTATATTGTAAACCTTTTGAGACACCTTTAGGGGTTTGATTTTTTCCCCCCTAAAGCTCTTTCCTTACAAATTTAGCTGCTGCCCTATTGTAACCTTTTCCTTTGTTCACTAAATCTGAGGAACAAAAACACAGAGATACTGCATCCGTGGGTGGGATAAAAAAATGAACAAAAGGATCTACTTAAATTCACAAAGTATGCAGTTTGAACTTGGCTTCGGATAGGCCTTACAGAAGGGTCTATATATTCAAATGCATAGTTAATAAGTCCTTTATTTTGCTTGGGAGGAAACTATACACTTAAAAAGTGTTTATATAAAAACCAGCATCTTTTTACTTACTAATCTATTGTCCTTTTGATCTCTTCATCATCATATAGTTATTTCTTAGAGGTAAAACAAAACTTTAACTGCAGTGACTTGAGGCACTCCTTTGGAAAATATCATCAACTGGTGATGAAGTATAGTTAGGTGAGAAATTAATTGTTTGACTTTGGGAAAACTTTCATCTGAACTTCAATAAGTGAGAAAACAGAACCCTATAGTGTCATTTTTACAAAAGCTTTTTGACTAAAATAATCACAGAACTCCTCAATTCACAAAACTTCCTCTGCTGCTCACTGTTCTGCAACTGCTTTCGAAGCAGACATTCAGATTCATGCTCAAATGTTCTCTTTGCTTGTGTCTCCCTAGAAAAAAATAACCTGCTTTCATTGTGACAACCAGTTTTTAAGCATAGCTCTTTGTTGGCAGGAGATGGATAAGCTTTTCCTGTGTGGAAAGTGTGGACTAGAGCCATGATAGATTGTTCTACTGAGGAATGAAGGCCTTCTACGTGTGGAAGACCCGGATTCAATCCCTGGGTCAGGAAGATCCCCTAGAGAAGGAAATGGCAACGCACTCCAGTGGGATTCTTGCCTGGAGAATCCCATGGACAAAGGAGCCTGATGGGCTACAATCCATGGGGTTGTAAAGAGTTGGACATGACTGACATACAGCATACAGCTTCTCAAAGTAACAAGCAAAAACCAAGGAAAAAGGTAAATTTGTTTTGCTGGATAACTGATTAAGACAGAACGGAGGTGATTTGATGTGGGCCAGTTTAAGAAAGTAGCAGAAACTACATCTCAACAGCTCACCTAGGGTGATACATTATAGAAGCAGGCACAGGATTTCCTTAAGAAAAAATAAGATGTAAGTTCCTTTTTGGCTCATGCTGAGATGAAGAAGAGTCTAAATAAATGTTGTTAGAACTTAAAAACTTGGAAAGCACTGGTAAGTAAATGAAGTGGAAGGTATAATTTGCATTTATTATAATTAGGAGTAAGGTACTATATTTTAATCTTATTTTTATTATATTCTTGATTGTATCTTTTATATAATATTTTATTATATTGTTTACATATTATAGGATAAAAGATATTAAGCTGTTTAAGAGTTTTCTATTGCTATAGGTAACATTTTAATTATCTTGACTTATTTCACCAATTTGATTTGATCTTATTTTCTTATTTTTCCCCAGATAAAATCTCTGCATTAATTCAAGAAGCTGTGTGTTAGTTGCTCAGTAGAGTCCAACTCTTTATGACCCTGTAGACTGACGGGGGAGCCTGGTGGGCTTCTGTCTATGGGGTTGCACAGAGTCAGACACGACTGAAGCGACTTAGCAGCAGCAGCAGCAGACTGTATGTAGCCTGCCAGGCTCCTCTGTCCATGAGACTCTCCAGGCAAGAATACTGGAGTGGGTTGCCATTCCCTTCTCCAGGGGGTCTTCCCAAGTCAGGGACTGAACCCGGGTCTCCTGCCTTTGCAAATATCTTGATGTAGTGCATTCATTCTTAACTCTCTTCTGTTGCTAAATTTGTCCCAAGTCCTAAGATTATCATGATTTTCTACTTAACAAATCTTAGGTACCGTTTGAGAACCCAATCCAAAGTTTTTTCTTTTCTGTGGAGCCTTCTTTGACTACTGAACTCCATCCTGAGTTCTTTCTTTTCCTAGTTCCCACTGATGGTGAGGTAAGAAACTGAAACGTTAATTTCTATTTTTTTATGGAACTACAAAACTTTCATAATAATAAGGCAATTAAGAAAGACCAAGACTTGCCCTCATTTCTGGGCTCCCTTGGTAGTTGTGGCTTCTGAGCCCAAACTTCCCCTTAAATGAGGAAGGTGCCAAAGTGTGAGGTACACGACTCCAGTTGGGTTGACTGCTTGGCGCACTTTTGGAACCTGGAAATAAAAAGGCACTCACTTGGGGGGGACAATGATGATTTGGGGCTGGGTCCACACTCAGTAGTAGAAACCACTACTACAGCAGTGCTGGGCAGTGAGATGGACCAGTCAAACTGGCAGCTTCGTTAGGCAGACAAGGAATATTGATGATGAAGACTATTATAGACTAAGAATCTGACCACTCCCTAGATTTCATGAGTCTTGTACAAGTCTAGAGAGGGGAAGGAAGCCCTGAAACTTGACTAGATTTTTTGCTAACCTTTCTGATAGGGACCTTGGTTTAATTTTCTATAGAAAAGTAAGGAAACATTTCTTGTACCTCAATGTTGTAGGACAGACCAGAACTTTCTAATTGGCCTTAACAGTATGTCATTGATTATTCTGTCTTCATTTTTCTTCATCTGTGCCTGGCTGTCTCTATAAGAGGGCTTCCCAGATAGCTCAGCTGGTAAAGAATCTGCCAGCAATACAGGAGACCCTGGTTTGATTTCTGGGTCAGGAAGTTCCACTGGAGAAGGGATCGGCTACCCACTCCAGTTTTCTTGGGCTCCCCTGGCGGCTCAGATGGTAAAAAATCCACCTGCAATGTGGGAGACCTGGGTTTGATCCCTGGCTTGGGAAAATCCCCTGGAGGAGGGTATGGCAACCCACTCCAGTATTCTTGCCTGGAGAATCCCCATGGACAGAGGAGCCTGGTGGGCTACAGTCCATGCGGTCATAAAGAGTCGGATACCACTGAGCGACTAAGCACATATTATCTCTATAAGAAGGCTCTCAGCTTCCTGGAGGCTAGTACCTTACCTTGTTATAATTACAGCTTCATCACAGATCATCGAATCCTCACACTGCCCACCACACTTCTTTCTACTGAGCAGGTCTCATCTAAGCGTTTGTTTGCTCATTTCTCCCCTGAATATCCCAGACATGCTGATGACAACTTACAGGTCCTGAGGATGCGCCTTTTCTCTGAGCTGTGTCTACATGCTCTAGGCCAGGGGTATTTTTACCCCTGCAGTTTTGGGCAATGCTGTTCCCCTGTTCTTTATCGCAGCACCCCTTCTCACTGGCGAAGTTCAGTGTTCAGTATGAATTCAAGCTCTAAGGCAAGTGGTTTTTTATGTGTTCACTGCATTTCCCACAATCTGTGCTCCTTCATTTGTGATTTTTGACACATGTCATTCCATCCGCATCTCTTTGGTTCCATTCCTCCCAAGAGGCAGCTCACTGGGGCCTCAAGTCATGTGAAGGTGCAGTGGAACTCAAATCTGAACCACACTTTGCAACTCAAAGTGAGAAGAGATGGCCAATCTGTGAAGTAGTACCAAAGTGATCAGACCGAACTCCCACCACTCTTGCTTAACTTAGGGAAGCTCAACTGCTTGGTAACAGATGTTACAGAGATGATCTATCAATCAGCTTTGACAATGGGTATTTATATTTGCATAAACAGTGTCAAGGACTGTTTAGAATATTTTCACTTGGTGGCCACTGGGTGTCCTCATTTACAAAGTAAATATGCCACATTTAGTGTGGGTCACCAGAGAGAATAAAAAGACACTAGTTTTCTCTTTGGCCTTTCGCATACCAGGAAATTTATTGCTGAACTCATAACCAGGTCACATTAATACTGTTTAAAAACCTTCAGGTCATACTGTTAAAGTTTATAATCAAAAGTAACTTCTGCAAATTCCAAACATGAATTTACAAGGCGGGGCTTCCTTAGTAGGGGGGACTGTGATCCAGCTAATAGAATGAACCCTTATTCATTTGAAAATTGGCATGGGATTTTGACTATCTGCCGAGAGAGTCAGGAGAGAGGAGTGGAGAAGGTCTTAATTTATTCTTGAAAGGAAAGAGAACACCAAATATCTCCATGGGATATTTGTTAAATTCTGCTTTTATCTCAAGTTTTCTGAAAACCAATTAAAAATAATAATGAGAAAGATAAAATATGCCCTTTGCTTGGGAAACCTGAAATAATGTGAAAAATAGTAAAATGAGCTGTGCCATATAATGGTTATCAATCATTTCCTATTTAGAGACAAAGAATTAAGTTATTCCTTGGTGAACTAGTTATCCCACGTGTAAAAGAAAGATACTTGTGCTTCACAAGGATGTTGTAGGACAAATAGAATAGGGTTCCTAAGAAGAGAAACAGTATACAAGATAGATTAAGGGCATCACTAATATTCTAATTGTGGTTGAGTCACAGTTGTGTGACTTGTTCCTGATGGCAGACAGGAGTCAAGGCCAGAGCTCACGCAGCAACAAATAAACTGTTTTGGCTACACCAAGGCACTGGGTGTGACATACTGCTGGGCTATCACTTCGTGCTCTCTAAAGTGATATTTGCATGCTAAGGATTGTCAATGCTTATATTACACACATCACTGATGAGATTATTCCCTTGTATGGCCAAAAGGATTTCTATCTCCCCACCTTGCAAATTCCCAAACTCGAGATTCAAAACTACTACTGACTAAAAGTACTTGCTTTCAACTAGCTGAACTTTCTCAAAAGCAAAATTAACGGGATTATTTTTTTCATGAGTGTATACTCCAGATTAATAATTATTCTCTGGCATGTCATTTCAGTATATAAATTAGCAATATGATTCTGTGCCATAACCAATTATTTATACAGATAATATCAGGGAAACCACGAAGATCCACGAGCTAGTCACTGCCTTGCAGAGATATTCTCTGGTCTAACTTGGCTTTGCTTAACAGCCTTTTCTGTTTTTAAAGGACCACTCAGCCATGCCTCTAGTACAACCATCTATAACTCTTAATCAACCGTTTAAATCCACAACAGGACACAACAGCCAGGTCACTTTCACCCTGAGTTTCTACTAAGGATCACCATGTATCCAAAGTATAAGGAGAAGTATCTCATTTCTTCTAATATCCTTTGATTTCTGTTCTCTGTAGCATTTTCTGGCCCTTTAATTAGTAGACTCGTTTCTGGACTACTGTAACCCTAACACGTATCTGCAGAGCCCTTCTGATTGTGTTCTACCCTAAGCCTTTCTCCTTTCAGTCTTCTCTGTCTGCTCCTTTAATTTCACTTTGAGCACTTCTCAAGGCTCAGCGACTGAGCACCACACAGCCCAGGTCTTATCTGATGTGCCGGCGCCTGGTGTGGTCTAAGACACACTGACGTTTTGTTCTTGAAGGACGGGACTGATGTTCTGAAACCTGGACTCCAACACAAAGGAGATCATTAGCCCACTTTGAGTGTCTCTCCTCTTTCCTCCTGCCAGGCCCCCTCCTACCCTCCAAATACTTCCTTAGTCTTGTGTGCTGGCAGCAGATGGCAACCATATTCTGAAGCTGAGTCTGTACGAAATCGTGCCATGGAGAACAGAGTGGCTTCAAAGTTAGCTTTCTATTCAAGTGGGATGGTGGAGGCTTTTGGAGGCATGAACTCATCTCTCATTCATATAATCCTCTCTGCATTCAGCCAGGAATTTGTTTTTTGACACATCTTTCTACGGTCCAGCCAGTGGAGGGAGGGTGGGCAGAGAGTTGGAGGGCCCTTTCAGCAGGAGAGCACCAGGATTCTATTCCAATGCCAACCGCTTGTTTCCCTGGGCCAGCTCTGTCTGCTGCAGATCACATTACGTCCTCCCCCCAAGAGAGGCTCGGGAGCATGGGTGCGGAGTGGCTTTCTCAAGAGCCGTATCTTTGCTAGACTGACACACGCTGTACTCCCTAGGCCAAGCTGAGACCTGGGAAAAGGGTGAGAGCAGGAGGAGGGTGCGGGGTTGCTGAAAGCTGTGCAGGATGGTACAGGAACGGGAAGTGGGAGTGGGAAAACCTTTCTTTTTTGTTGTTTCAAGGTTTGCTGGAGCTTTTGCCTAATCATCTGTTTGAGCATCTTGAAAATAAGTATCTATTTTCATGATATCCATCAAAAACAGGCACCAGATTATCCTACAAAGTCGACCTTAACCCTCCCATATTGCTACTCGAATCAAAACATGTAGCAAGCAGCCTACATGCAACAGAAAGTGGTTCTGTTTTCCCAGCATAAAAACCAGTGGGTATCTGTGATACACTTTGTTTTGTTGGTGTGCTGAAAGAAAACAATTAGGTGAAAAATCAGTAACTCCTTTTACAAACGGGAGAAATTCTCACAAACACACTCTCGCTTTTGCTCAGTTCTCCCTACCACATTCATGCATCCATTCATTTATTTGTTCAATAAAGATTTGCTGAGCTCCTACGACGACTAAGCACTTCTCTGCTAGGTGCTAAGAAATCAGCAGTGAACAAGATAGAATTTCTGCCCCAACAAATTCTTTTACCCAGACAAAGATTTAATAATTTAAATTCTAGAATGTTATTTGAGGACTAGGAATATTTAATTTGTCTTACCTAGTATTTCTTTCTCAAACATGTCTCTTGAAGGTCCACACTCCTTTAACCGCGAAGTTCTGTCCTGAAACTCTATTGTTATATTCATTCCTTTCTTGGATACAATGTTGAGAGTTCCGATTGCAACTGGTATCTTTTTTTTTTTTTTTTGGTAGAATTGCAACCCTGAGGATCCAGGACCATTATTTTGCAAGCTACACATGTATTTTCTCTGTAAATATTGTATCATCTAATTTGCATTTTTGGGTTCTGCTGATTAGCCATCAACATGTGATTTAAGGAATACAGCATATGAGATGTACAAATCATGACTCAGTAAGTTATTATTTTAAAACTCTGACTTGGGATTTATACTGACTTTCATACAATCTAGTTAAGCATTTGATCTGCAACTATTACTAAAAGCCTTATAGCTCAAGTTCCATACCCATGTGTCTCTGGAATTCTATACTCAGCAGCAAAAGGGCTCCACAGTTGAGAGAAGCAAATGCCTGAAGTTATCTCCACCCATTACCTCAAACTACGTAGGTACCATGGGACAGGAAAGGCTCACTGGGTACAATCAACCATCAGGTCTTACTGAATTTCTTAAGACTATGTTTTTTTTTTTTCCCCTCAACTGCTGAAAACTGCTTCACAACGGAGGAAGGTAAGTGAGCTGAGTGATTAAAAGCAATCCTCCTTGTCACTAAAACACATTTACACCTCTAACTTTACCTCTATTTTGATTTATTTCAAAATACTCTGAAGCCATCAGGCAGACCGTCTTTCAGAAAGATAATAGATGCATTTCTTTAGTTGTAAATGTGTCATTTCGGAAGGGGCCCTCTCCTCTTTCTGACGTGGCAGCACGGCAGTGTGCCCATTCTCAGAACTTGATGCTTTGGCCTCTTCGGGTAATAGGGCTGGGAGATGGACAGTGAAAAGATGCCTAAGCACAGTAGGGACAGCCATGGGTTCCACAATGCACTCTGATGACAGACTAGACACGCATCCACTCTCCATAATTTGAAAATATCTCACAGATTAGAATATACTTGAGGACAAGAAAGAACACAGTAGCTTAATACTACACTATAATGTAAATAGAGGCTAAACCTTTCCAAGTCCATAAAAAAAGATTCAGGAACTTTTTTTTTTTTTAAACTTTTCTGAGTCAGTTTCCTCATTTGTAAAATGGAGTGTTTTGTAAGAATGATATCATGTATTTGACACAAAGTAGTTGCTTAGTCGTATTAGTTCTCTTCCAATATTTAGAAAACACAAGAAAAACAGGGGAATAAAAGCAGGAAAAAAGATGATGGAGAGGCTTCCCTGTCTGCCCAGGCCTGAATCTCAGAAGGGACAAGGAGAGGGGCATGGCCTTTTCCTGAAGTGAAGAGTAGACCCCCCTACAAACACGGGGCTTCTGTCTCAGTCACTCTCAGCAGGAGGGAGGGATGGGAAACTTGCTACAAGCTTCACTTATGTTGCATCACTTTTAATCCATATTTATTTAATAATTTAAAACCCTTACACTATAAGCAAATGCTCAGATTCACTGAGCACTGTCTGTCTGGTCTGTTCTAGGGGCTTCCATATAGCACTCCCTCTAACCTTTATACTAACGCTGCAAGATAGACATGATTGCCATTCTCATCATGCACTTGAGGACACGGAAACATAGGGAGGTTAAGCAAAGGCATGTAAACTTCATGTATAGGCTGAAGTTCACAAGTAAAAGGGTAAACCAGCCAGACCATGGGGTGAGAGCAACACATGGTCAAACCCTTAGTCCATCATCAACATATTCAGGAAACAGCTTTCAAAGTCTTGTCAGCATACCTGCCTGTACCTGCGGGCACCCTGAGAACCCACATCGGACTTTCTCCTTTGAATCTTAGTTTCCTTTTAGGGGGCGGGTTTGAGGACACAGGTTCTGACTGGGGTTCGTCCTGGGGAAGTGCCTCTTGCTTTCTTTTAGTTCCCTGACACCAGTCTACGGAAAGTCACACACTGGTGTCCACGTTGGCATGCACCTGTGTGCCTGTCTTCTTAGGGAATTTATAGACTCTGAGAGGCAGGCGCAGTCATGGTGGAGTACCCGAGGCCTCCAGGTCAGAAACTCCTTCTCTGGAGGGAAATGCTGTGTGTGTGCTAAGTCACTTCAGTCGTGTCCGACTCTGTGTGACCTCCTGGACCTTAACCTGCCAGGCTCCTTTGTCCATGGGATTCTCCAGGCAAGAATACTGGAGTAGGTTGCCCATGCCCTCCTCCAGGGGATCTTCCTGATCCAGGGATCCAACCTTCATCTCCTGCATTGCAGGCAGATTCTTTACCATCTGAGCCACCAGGGAAGCCTGGAGAGAGAGGTTACCTTCTGCTTAAAGTGAAAGTCGCTCAGTCATGTCCAGCTCCTTGCTACCCCATGGACTATTCAGTCCACGGAATTCTCCAGGCCAGAATACTGGGGTGGATAGCCTTTCCCTTTTCCAGTGGATCTTCCCAACCCAGGGATCGAATTCATGTTTCCCACATTGCAGGCGGATTCTTTACCATCTGAGCCACAAGGGAAGTCCAAGAACAATGGACCCAGGAATTGAACCTGGGGTCTCCTGCATTGCAGGCGGATTCTTTACCAACAGAGCTATCAGGGAAGCCCTACCCTCTGTTTAAAGCCTCAGCCCATCGTCACTACTGGAGGACATCAAGGCTGCTGAGGAGTGCTTCTCGGCCTGTCAGCCCAGGTGTATGAGGCTGCTTCAATTACCCCTCTGGAACCTGAAGTCAGGAATAAAATGGAATAGGCTAGATTTAGGGATTTTTTTCCTTCAAATTAGAAAACAAAACAAAACAAAAACCCAGACCTGAGTGGAAAAACCTATGATATTTCCCTGAAATAAAAAAGATAGACTTCCTCTTCCATGGGGTTAAGTTCTCAGAGTTGAAGTTCAGAATTTGCAAGTGCATTTTCCATAACATGTGGGATTACACTCTGTAGCTCAAATTTATATACACTTTCCTTTCATTATCTCCTTTATATCCAAGTACCAGTTGAGATATGAGGCAAAGAGCAACAAGTGATTATACAGGCAAGGAAATGATTACAGCAGAAAACTGAATGGCAAAGTTAATTTAGTCACCATTTCTTGAAATTCTTTATGTGGTATTCTACGTGCCACACCAAGTTTTCTTAAAAATTATATCTGCCCTCATCGAAGACTGTGTGAGATTTTGGTGTTAAATTGATAACATGAACCTAGCTAAAACCACTGAGGATAAATGAGTCAGGGAGAATTCTTTTCTGGAGTTGCAGAGGAAAGGAAAACCTCCTCAAGGTCCATTTTGACGTCAACTATGAATTCATTGGTCTCTGTGAAATTATAAAAGCTCGTACCCAAAATTCCTCCATGTGGCTGTTTGTATAACTTCTAGTAGCGATAAAATAATTTTCTTAGTTTTACAGTAATAGCAGAGCAAAATAACATTTCATTTAGTTGTTTCCAGAGCACCACCCTGAAGTAGGAGGAATTGCAGATACTTTGTGTCCAGGGGACCGTGGCCTCGGGGAAGTCTTTAACCATCAAGGAGAACAATACAGACTAAGTAAACAAGTTAAACACGGTCCACAAATAGCGAACTTGACGGTGACTGTGACAATGAGAGAGTCTGTGAGAACAACACACAGGCTTGTTGTTAGTAACTACTTGAATTGGATCTATCGTGAAAGACAGCCATAGAATGTGGCATTTTAAAAATGGATTATGATTTGAAATAACTTATTTTAAAATTTTTTAGAAAATTGAAAGGCTCAAAGTATATAATACCTGTCCTCTATCTAATGCTCAGAGATTACTGAGGGTTAGTGAATATTTGTGAAGTCATCCAAAGAGGATGTAACAATTCTTGCAAAACATTAGTTCTTATTAGCTACAGGGAAGAGAAAGAATTAGAGAAAGAATTAATGTAATAAAATTACTGATTCTTTGGGCTTGGGTAGTGATTTCAAATTTCCTTTACATATATTTATCATCCCAATTGCCCTGTAAAATGAGAGATCTAATTCTCTCACCTTGCCTATTTAATTGCAGAGTCTCCCTTAACACTGGTTTTTATTTTTCAGTCTATAAATGGGCTTGGGGCTGCTGTATCATAAAAATATTCATACGCTGCTTTTGCATTACCTGCTCATTATTTCTTTTTAAAGTATTAAGCTTTTTTTTAAAAAAAAAAAAAGGTTCATAATTTTTGCTTTCCTATTCAATTCTGTTTGCTTCTGAACCCTTTCGTGTGGTGTTTTTGTGACACATCTGACTTTTCTCTCGGCAGCCTCCAGGAAGCTACCCATCCTCCTTGTCAGAGCACCCAGCACCGCTGACCCTTCCTTAACCTGGTGGTCTCTCTCAATTGTCCTGCTTTTCAAATTTCCCTTACATATATTTTTGTATATATGCTATGTCTTAGACCATCTTTTCTTTCCCTCCATTGAGGGGTCACCGTTTTCTTTCTCTTTCTTATCATGCAATGTATAAATATTTCTCAAGGTTCTATTTTCGTCTTCTTTCTTCCTTTGAACTAAATCTTTTTCGAATCTACTTCACAGTCACGACTTAAAGTATGGCCCTTTCGGTCAAAGCATTTGCTCCTCCTAAAGTCAAAGCCCTCCTGCTCTACTCAGAACCCTCTTTAGAGCTCAGTGTTAGTTGTCTCCACGGGGTCCACCCCTGATATCGCATACTCAGGGAAAGTGAAAATGTTAGTTGCTCCTTCGTGTCTGACTCGGTGTGACCCCATACACTGTAGCTCGCCAGATTCCTCTCTCCACGGGATTCTCCAAGCAAGAATACTGGAGTGGGTAGCTATTCCCTTCTACAGGGAATCTTCCTGACTGAGGGATTGAATCCGGGTCTTCTGCATTGCAGAAAGATTCTTCACCATCTGAGCCACCAGGGACATCTCATACTCAGCACTGTATAAAATTGACTTGTATTCTGTCCTCTAGTTACTTCCTTTTCATCTTCTCTCTTTGATTTCTTGGCACTGTCTTTGACGATTTCTCCTCTCTTATCTAGCACTCTTGTTAGCTCCTGGAGCTGCCCACCTTCACCCATAAAGTCTGTTGAGTCTAGATCCTCCCCATGCCCCTTTCACCAGCCCCCTCAGGTAAGCAATACTCTGAACTACTGACAAAGCTTCCTGGACTCGGTCTTCTCTCTAGTCACCTTCTTCCATGTACAAGCATGTTCCACATCCCTGCTGCTAGATTCAGTTCAGTCGCTCAGTCATGACCGACTCTTTGCGACCCCATGAATCACAGCACGCCAGGCCTCCCTGTCCATCACCAACTCCCGGAGTTCACTCAAACTCATGTCCATCGAGTTGGTGATGCCATCCAGCCATCTCATTCTCAGTCGTCCCTGTTTCCTCCCACCCCCAATCCCTCCCAGCATCAGAGTCTTTTCCAGTGAGTCAACTCGTCACATGAGGTGGCCAAAGTATTGGAGTTTCAGCTTTAGCATCAGTCCTTCCAATGAACACCTAGGATTGATCTCCTCTAGAATGGACTCGTTGGATCTAGATTAGATTTTCCCAAAGCAAAGTCCAGAGCATGGCAACCCCTACCTTAAACCCCGCCACAGCTTTGCCCCAGAATGCAAACACCTTATACCTTTTCCTAATGCCTCACCACCAATAAATAAAATTCTGTTCATCCTTCAAGGGAGCTCAAATGGAACCTTTCCTGATAAATTAAACTGGATGCTAATGTTAACTGGATTATAATATATTTTGTGAACTTTCTAACTTCTAAGATAATGGTGATTTGAGGGTATGGACTAAGAATTCTTGGTGGCAGGGTCTGTTTGTCTCTACCTTTCTGCCCCTGCAGAACTCATTGTAGTGCCAGACACCTAAGATGTACTCTATACATGGTTGCCAAGCCAGTGAATCGATGCTCTGGTGCACCCAGGTATATAGGGACGTAGCTTTAACCACCCTGCAGGACAGCTGGGGTGAATATGTCTAAACTTTTCCATGAGACTCTAAGTCTCTGAGCAAAGGGCTCCAGTTTATATTAAAAACTATCCTGTCTGATGCTAGGCTTGGTCCTCTACATTGAAAGCATTCAGTAAATTGATGGATGAATAGTCCTGACTCCTTCTGATTCAGAAAATGTAAGTCCTCTTATTCGCAGATTAAGAGGCAACACAGTATGGTGAGGATGGAAGGAGTACGATTATATCTTTGGCTCTGCTACTCACTGTACTGAGAATCTTCTGGTATGACCCTTGTTCTCTTTGGGCCTCAGTTTCCCCATGTGTATAGTAATAGGTTTAGACCAGCTTAACTTTACTCTCAATGCTGATACAAAGTTCTAACTGCAGTATGTTCCTTAGAGAGAACAAAAGATGTAGGAGCCGAAGAAAACCAAAAAAGCACCTGTGCTTATTCAGCCCATGTAGTAATGAGAAGTTTTACTACGGTACCTGGTATGATGTGATTGGTGGAAGGATCTGACTTGAAATTACCTTAAAGCAAGGAATTCCTAGACTCCTCATGCATGCTCTCAGGTGATCACATATCTGTCTCTGAAGACAGTACTACATTTTTTTTAAGTCAGAATGTGAGAAGCCCTGACAGATATGAAGGAACACTCATTTTATATAATGAAATTTGCCACGAGTAGAGGAAGCACATATGAAAGTGTCACCAGCGGCTGCAGATAAAAATTAAAGATGTGCTCCAGCAAGATAAGAGATGGCAAAATGAAGAATGGAACCCTGAAGATCAGCAATCAGCCTTGACAATTACACATGGACAATCACAAGCACATTCACGCAGTATCTGGCAGAGTGAAAGGCATGGTGTGACTCAGAGCAATGGGCCACAGGACCAGATTTGCCAAGGGACTGATTGCTAGAGTCTGGAGGGACCAAGAGTCAGTGACTGAGTTCCAGCATGGCACTTCTAGATGACTCTGTGACTCCTGGAATGAACCTCTTAATATGAAAAGCTATTTTGAACCATTTCATCAATAAATTATCTCTAGATGCTGCCTAATATTTGCCCACATCTACTGATCTCGTGCAAAGAAAGGCACTTTTACCCATTAGAAAATAAGTGGTGTCTTGCTTTCTTATTTATCTGGAAAGCAAATGTCTCCAAAGGAACATGCAGTTCAGCCCAGCTGACTTTTAATGACAGGCAATGTGACTCAAATACAGGCTGTCCTGTGAGTTTATATTAAAATGAGGCAAACTGTAAGAAAGTCTGAGTCTGGTAACTGAACTGCTCTGTTTGCTGAGAACACCACGCTCTTTCTGTGCCTCTGTGGTTTTGCTTCTGTCCCTTCTGGCTGTAAGGCCATTCACCCCCTCCGCTGCTTTACATACACCTACTCCTTCCTGATCCAGGTCCAATGTCACCTTTCTTGAGAAGCCCTTCCCACTGCTTCAGGAGCCTGGGAGCTTTTTGTGCATCGTCAGACACTTGCATATTGTAATTGTCTGTCCCCTTTACAGGTTTAAAAGTTGGTGAAAGTGTGTGGGAACACCACGAGTTCCTAAAATTTGGGGACAGTATTTTGTTTGTATCTCCAGCCCTGGTCCCTAGCTGAGGTCTAGGCGCAGACGCAGGGGTTTGACAGCATTTAATGTGTGACTGAACGGGAGAAGGCAGGAGTGAAGGAGATAGGAGTGACTTCCAGAAGTTGCCTGGCCATGGAAGAGATCCAGTTACATTAGCATTGTAGGGAAAGGATAATTTTTATTAAAAAGAGGGATAATTTTATAAAAAGTAGATTATGACATGAAACTCCAAGATATATGAATATAAAAATAAATGTGTCCCCAGATATACTATGTGGAAACTCTAGGAAATTAGAGCAAATAAAAAATTAACTGGCCTTCTAATGTATAAGTGTGGGATCAAGAACTGAAACCTCTAAATAAGAGGGTATCATAGGTAATAAAAATAATTCCAAAGAAATTATGTGTCAATTAACTCAGAGAAGGAAAGAAGGGAAAGGCTCTCTTTAAAGAAATGAACCCACACATATTAAGTAAAAGGTTTACTTTGTTAATGAAATAGCAGGAAAAACAAGTTTAAACTGTTAGTGATGGAAAGGTAAATATATAATTCTTTATAGGAAGTAGAATAAAGAGAAATGTGAGACACTCTGGGGATAATGAGAGCATTTAGTTACATCAAAGATGCTCTATTTACTGTTTAACTGATACGGAATCTTATTAGAAAATTAATAGAAAGCCATAAGATAATAACGATCTGTAGTGACTTATTTCATTGCATTTTGGCTCTATTTCTTCTGCAAATTAGTGTGACCCCACAATGTTTTCAGGATTGTCCAACTTGTCCTAAATTCCATAAATAAACTCTTTCAGAGGATGCTGTTTTTTGCCATGTCTCTATTACGGTTCTTCACAGATGGACCATTTTTGTCCTTCCAAAGTCTAAGAATAACTCTTTCAGTTATCAAGACATACCAAAATCCAGTTCAGCTGCTCCTGTGGGATTCCAGTTAGTTTAGACACATCTGCTGAGATACACGCATTTGAATCCAAATGAAGCTTTTGTTTGATGATACATTTTGAACATTTAAGAAGGTTTTTTGGGGGCCAAAATGTTTTTCATTTTTTGGCACTCCAAACAGAGATCTTCAGTTATAAACACTGCCTTCTGAGCACCTCCAGCAGAAATCCAATCTTTTCATGCGAACAGGTGCCTCAGGAAGTTTTTGGAATGCTTTAAACTGAATCAGCTTTCTGATTGGAAACTTTCTGAACACGCAGTCAAATTTGCCAAAGAGACCTTCAAACTTGCATGAGTAGTTTTCACTCATCCAGACATACATTCACACGTACAGACAGCCCAAGTGAAAGCAAGTCAGAGCTCTGTACAACTGAAGTCTTTCTCTTAAAGGTTAAATACGACACACAACCAAACTAAACAAAAGGAATAAATACATGACAGGAGGGATAATGAATCAGCAGCAAGAACCTGTGTCCAACTTCTCCATAAGCGTGTTCCCCTAAAATTTACTTTACCTGAGAGTTTAGATGACACATCCCTTCAGTAAAAATCCACCCCAGTTTCAAATAATGCTCCAAGCATTTGTGTTCTTCAACACTGTGGCTGGGGGGATGGCTACTAATTCTTTTCACTAACAAATCTGTTCAAACAGTTCTCTTTGAAACACTTCCTTCTCTAACACAAATAGGTCAACCAGATTCAAATCTGAAGAATGAAAAACTACTCTCTAAATCAAGGGTTCTTTGGAAAAACTTCTATTTTACCTGAGTCCCTACAACTTTTCTTTTCCAGTTTGAATATAGACTGAAAAGCCGTTACAGAGTAAGACAACTTTTGAAGCCTTACGCCTGGACAGTTATTACAGAGTAAAATCACTTCCCCACTGGGCATGCCCGGAATTCAGGGGAAATCTGCTTTCAAGTTTGTCTGATGGCCCTGGACCAGATGCTCCAAGGTGGCCAGAAACCTTTGTCTACACCCACTTAGCAGATTTCTGGCTCTTTATCAGGAACTAAGAGGTTTATTTGCAGAAATGAATCATTTCCTTCAAAATATCCTTTACCCTATTTACATGCTTGCATATTCCTTCCATTTTGTTTTCCCCCTACAGCTTTACTAAGGGAATTAATTATCTAGAAGAACAGGAACATACAGTAAGTACATCTGAGATACAGGATGACACACAGTATGTCATCTATTAGGCCTGGCTAAGACCAGCAGCTGATGCTAAATGGGAAGGAACATGCACCAAATGTTTTTTAATCACAAACTTAGTAATTAATTGCTCTTTAAAATACATTTTATGCTTCTTTCTGTCTGTGTACATGAAATGCACATTTACTACATGCCAAAAATTACAACATTATGGTTTAAATGTGACTGGCACGGAAGTCCGGAAATCAGAGTTAATGTTCCCACAGCAACTTTAATTCTGTCCGTGTGCACATGTAGAGCTCTAATCGTCTTCCGTTCCAGGATAATACATATAGATGGTTTGGGAAGGGAAGCTCAAGACCCATATCCTCAACTGTAGTTACCGGAAAAAAACAAAGGATAAAAGCTGTGCTCCTTTCCACCTACGTGGATAAAAAACAATGTCCCCGCGCCCGGTGTTGTGTAATCCGGGAACGAAAGAATCCGCTGTGATGTCGGCACTCAAGGGGACAGTTTCTGTTGCTGTGGGAACCTGAACTTTGCATTTCCTGACTTTGGGGTAATTAAAATGTCAGCCTTAATGTGGCATTAATGGAGTTTGCCATAAAGAAATCCTCTTTGTTTTGCTCTCGTAAAAAATTGCTTAAAAGTTCATAATGAACCAAGTGGACTAAAATCTTCAGTCTGGGGGACTGACGCAAAGGTTTGGGAGGGGGAAGGCCAAGTGAGGTGGACAGCCTGAGAGAGCAAAGGAAGAGACCACCCGCCTCCTCCCTCGACAGCGCTCAGCCCCTTAAGATTCATGCTACCTCCAGAGCTAAAGTTAAACCCGCCCACACAACAGTTTGGTAATGTGTAAAGGTTAAATTAAAAATAAATAAAAACTGTTAATGCATAAGTGCATCTTGGCAAGGACACAAAAAATGAGACAATCCGATGAGGCCAGTGCAAGACATGAGAAGGTAAGTAACCACAGATGTCAGCTTCCAACAAAACAAGGACATCAAACTAAGTCCTTCCAAAGTAGGGAGGCGGCCAAAGCGGGTGGGGGAAATCCACTCGGGAGCCTTATCTGGAGGAAGACAAAATGGAAGTGTCTGTCACATGTACATGACTGAGATGTGCTAGGCTTGACAGCTGTCAAGAAAGGTTTTCCTGGGAAGAGGTCCGACTGCTCTCCTGCCTTGGTTTAGTCTACTTCGAGGTTTAAATGGAGTGTTTAAATGGAGAGCCTGGCTTCACCCATCCTCAGCCTGTGCAGTGGAAACTGTTCTGGCAGACACCTAGGGGTTCGATATCCTTTGCATTCCGAAGCTCATCTTAACGGCTCCCATTACCATCATTTGTTTACCAGGAGATTATTAGAAGTGGTGAGGAGGTGACACGCTAAGGGGTGGTGGGGGAATATTTCTAGAAGGTGATCATAGTGGGCACACTGGAAAGCTGCACATGTTTCAGTAGTAATATTAACCTCATCACTTCACCAAGGAAAGCATTTCTCAGCCATATTCCCTCTTGCTTTAACTTTTACTGGAATCTTTTGCTGGATTTGAAGTGGCTCAGCAGGTTAAATAGCCATCTGAGAATTTCAGAGGTCACACTTGTCCTTTTTGTTCCAAAATATGGGCTCCTTTAGAGGTAACAACGCCATGGGTTGCCCACCCTGACCAGTTCATACGCAGAACTGACTTTGCATTCATGGGGATGCTTATCCATCGTGTTCTATAACCTCGTCACCGATACGAGTAGTTGCACATTTTCAAGAAACCTGTTTCAAGCCAGGAATCCAATCTCCAGGCTCAGAACAGAGAATTCTGGTTGCTCACAGTGACAGCAAATCCACAAACATCCCTCTCTCTCCTCCCCCTAATTATCAAGCATTCATCTATATGGGTATCAATTTTCTCAGTTTTCTCATCTGTAAATTGGGAAGAATTATAATGACTGACAGAAAATGGTCATTAAGCAATGCCTAAGAATAATTTTGCTAAACACATGACAAATAAAAAGGTGCTATAAAAATTCAGGCACTTGCAAACACTCAGAACACCACATACTGGTGGAATGTTTCTGAAGTTAAAGATACTAACAAGTCAAGGGCACTATTTTTAAATGCCCCAAATCTGTTAGTTCTAAATAGAAACTGAATATTTTACCTTAAAGAAATTAGGCTTTTAAATTAATCTATGGTAAGAATGACATTTGAAAGTAAGAAAAAAAAATTCTCTTGAATGCAAGAAGAGCATCCAAAAATTTTAACAGCTTAAAATAAATCTCTTTCCTGTCTTCTCTCAAGCAATCTCCAAATGGACAGATTTCTGTGAATCTTTCCTCAAAACAATTTTCTTCTAAGTGTAGGCTCAAATCAGGACAAACTACAATCCAAATATATTTGGAGAAAAGTATAATCAATCTAAACAACAGGTTGGAGCAGAAAAGACCTACACATCTTAATGGCAAAATCAGAATGACTTTCTGAACAGCTGGAGATTAGGTTTCTCCTCCCTATTTGTTCCCCTTCCAACGGCATTCAGGCCTAACAGAGCTCAGATCCACTAGCTTTCTCAGGGTCACCAAGGGGCTGCTCCTTGTACATATTTCATGTTAATGCCACGGGCTGGCCAAAGGATGCTTATGGTAAAGTATAATCAACAGCCCAGTGCTGTTTCTTTCTATTCGGCAAAACATTCATTTGGCTGTAACGGGATTTCTGGGCTAAGGCCATTCTATGTAATCTTCCCCATAAGCTGTGGCAGAAAGCCAGACATTGGAGGTCTGCATGCAGGAGCTCCAGGCCCTTCTCCACAGGAACAGGCTACCTTCCTGGTAGGTAGGGACAGTGCGCACATGTCTATGGGCACCGTGCCATGCTATTTTCCAATTCTTCCTGTAATTACTATTAGGCTGGAGACTGCCAGGCAAGAAGGCCAAGAATGTTACTATTTTGACGGTCCACAGAACACAGTCCCCACTTCTGACCCCCAAGTTTCTCTATGGAATCAGCAGCTTGGTATACAATACACACAGGTCGCAGAGACTTGGCTCTTGTTATTTCTCGTTTCGTTTTCTTGAGACAGCTGAAGTGTGGTCTCAGTTCAGTCATGGGCTAGAACAAGGTGGGGTCCCTTTATCTAGAGGCTATTATGAGGAAGAAAGTACAGAATGGAATGTCCCAGCCTCATTCACCTCTCGCCCTTTCTGCGAAGTTTTATGTTTGCTTTGTCAGAAAAATAACAATAGGAGATTTAGAATCTCATTTCCTAATTAATAATTTTTGCTTTGTGGACAGGATAAATGGAGTTCTTTTTTTGAAAAGAAAACTTTCTCGGTCTTAGCTTAATCCAAAGAAGAAGACTCCAGCTTTCTGCCTGACATCATTTTGGAGGTCAGTTCTGAATAGCTGTTGGAATAAAAGGAATATTCTTTTCCAATGGACTCCAAGTTATCCTACTCCCTTCCATCGTCAACATACGTGTTGCTTTCTCTCTGAAGTACTGAATTATGTTTCAGAAAGAGAAAATATCTTCTAAACGTGATTTATCAACTTTCTTAAAATAGAATTTGAAGAAGTGACTCTCAGATTAGTGGGAAGACAGCAAAAATAAACAGCAATGGAGTGATTTCAATAGCGACAATCTCATTAAGCTGCCCATTTCCAAATTTAGCCCGTAGGCAGTTTTTTTAATTAAAAAATATTTTTAACCTGAATCCTTATTGGCTACGTGAAGTCTGGGTGGCTTCTGAATTCTTGGAAGCCATTCTCTTTTCTTCTGTAAATTTATGCTGTCCTTTAACCACTTCAAAATAAATTAAAAACTGGAAAGAGAAATTCAGCCAAGCTACAATAACTAATGCAAAGCTGACTTGTGTTATGTAATTTCAAAATGGAAGTTTCCTTTTGAGGTCCATATTTGGTTGTTGAATTTCATCATGATGGAAGTACCATTATTCAGATCATGGGGACAAAAGAATAATTAGAAAATAGCAACACGGCTTCTGTTTTTGAGTTAATGTTATGAAAGAGAATGCGGTTTGTGGAATTAATCCGCCTTTTGAGGCCAAATGGCTGGTCACCTGGTTTTAAAACACACTCTAGCTTTGAAAATATAGATGTTAGCTGACTCAAAATGGTGGCAAGTTACTTTTGGCTACTTTGGAAGACCAAATGGAAACAGCTTGCTCTGAATGCAGAAAAACCCGAACCCGGGGGGAGAAGCCTGCTGCAAGTACCGTGGAGACACCATCACCTCCGTGGTGTAAGTGGTGTACTCACAGTCAGATGACCCGGTATGAGCGTGCGAGTTTGTCAGTGAATGTGTTGAGTGGATGAGGGCTGGGCCTGGAGACAAAACAGCTTCAAAGTTCAGGCAGGGAAGGCCCGGCTTGGCGCTGGATCCACCCGGCTGAGTAATCTCATTCTCCTCAGATGCCTTCTGGTTTTCAGCTGTCTTGGGTTTCTTCCTGAAAATAAACAAAGGGCCCTTTGAAGGAACTGACTGCATATTTGGGAAAAGGCATTTTTAGAATCTGTTAAAGATAACTTGATTTTTTTTTTTTCTGAGGGGGGATGGGAAGGAGTCCAGTATGTCCCTTGTTTTAAAACAAGCTGATTCTTGTGTTTTTTTTTTTTTTTCCCTCCAGTAATGGCCTAACTGGGAACACATGAAAGCATATGGGCCAAGCAAACAGCACCACATTTGGACTCTGTTGGCTGCATAAAAAGACCCTGTCCCAGAACTTTAGACAGCTTGAGCTACGTATGGCTGACATTATCCAAGAAAGCATCCTTTCTTCCCCCCGTAAGAGTTTTAACATGGTCTGGAAAAATACTAGTGGAGGCTTTACCGTTCTAGCATTTGTCAGGAAGCTTAGAGACAGGACCCGTGGAGTAACGGGAGGAGCACTGGACTGGGAGTCAGGAGACTTGAGCTATGGTACTAGCTGTGCCTCTAACTTGCTGTGTGGCACTTGGACACCTCACTTCACCTCTCTGGGCTTCAGTTTCCTCATCTGTAAAATAAAGGGCTTGGATTAGGAGGCCTTAAAGTTTCCTTCTGGTTTTCAGTTTCTATTGATGGAACACATTACGGAACAGTCAACTTTCTTGCTATTATTAGATTTTGTTTTAGAGCAACACATAATTTCAAATCACAATCTAAACTTGCAGGCTGTAACAATGAGAGGGGTAGTGGTGAAAAACTTTGTTAGAGCAGCAAATGAAAAGTGAAAAGAGCTTAGACTCCAGCAGGTAAAGAAGGAAGATGTCACATAGAGATCCTCTATTCCAACTCTTTACTCATCTGAAGCTTAAAGATTCCCTTTTTAAAAAATAATTTAGTGCATGATCCTGGAGTGCAGGAGTGTGACTGTGTACTTGGGAAGAGAAGGGTGAAGGGAAGTCGAAAGTAATTGTGATTTGGGACCAGGAATAGGAAGCGGCAGAGCTCAACCATCAGTCAGCTCCCCTCCCTAGGACCATGCAACTGATATAAATGAATACATACTTAGCTTAGGCTGCATGCACCCTTGGCCCTAGTCAAATTAAATTATTTGTCATACTCTGAACACCGCCCCACCCACCCCCACCAGTTTCCTTGGCTCTAAGCTTTTTCTATCATCATAGTATAGTGAACAGAGAAAGTATTTTTTAAAAATATTTTCTGGTAGAAGATTATGTGCGGTACAGAATTTGTTGTAAGTGGGTCTGTTCCCATGTTTCCCTTGTTTCTCTAAGCATGGCAATGGACTTGTTATACAGAATATTTTGTATCGAAATTTGTTGTACTGGGTAGTTAAATCTGCCCTCGCAGAATATGGTGTTATGAATTAGCATGCTGTGTTTCTGGTCCAACAGGTTGTGAAATCAAATCTGCTTTTCCAGAGGGCAGGAGGCAGAGATGGCATGGTGAAGATGAAAATAGAGGGAGAGCGTTTAGACATATTTTTAGGATGGAGGAAGCCAATACAAAAGCAACAAACTGCAATCCTTTACTATCAAATGGTGACTAAGGAATGAACCTCCAAATCTTGAGTGTCTATGTGGGCCTCTGGGAACTGGTTTCTGGTTTTCAGTGTAAGGAAGTACCCAAGATTAGAGTTCCCAAAACCCAACTGCTTTTTCTTCATGAAAATCAACACTTCCTTTACAGTCCCTATTTCTCTCACTGCTGTCTGTCACCAGGTTTGTCACCGTGTCGGACACCTCAGGTCACACGTCTTCCTCTGCCTTAAAGCCATTTTGTCAAGTCCTGACAATCGTGCATCCTTCATATTTTGCACACCTATGTTTTCTTTCTCTTTGCATTGCTATCACCTTAACACTTTTTATTTCGACTGTTGTTTACTTTCTGACTCCCATCCTCCTTGAATTCTCTACTGCCACAGCTTTGCTTTCACGAATCTGAATGACCATGTCAGGCTGACACCCCAGGTGAATTCCATGTATATTAGACTACAAACTCTCTGAGGGTAAAAAACATCATAGTTATTTTTGAACTCCCTGCATTCACCCATTCGTTCCTTCTTCCTTCCCTCCACCTATTCATTTATTCATGTATTCACTCCACAAATACTTACTACGTGCCTGCAATGTGCCAGCATGGGCTTGGAAATAAAACAAGCCTGGTTTCTGCCCCCCTCCCAGATTTGCTGTCTAGTGTATACCGTTAAGCAGAGTAGCTTAGACAAAGCTGTCATTCAATATAGGTTTGTTGATGGAATGAAATTGAGTTGAAATTAAAGTATATTTTGAGAATAGTTATAGTCTGAATCCAAATTAAGTTTCCTACTCTTTATGCAGCAGGGAAATCTACCTTGACAGGCTGTTTTCCTTGGAATCCATGAAGTACATTTGATAAGAGTAGGACCATTTTGCCCGCTAAAGCTAGGCTGGTCCTCATGGGTCATTTAAATATCGAGATGAAACACTAATGGCAGACATCACTTAACATAAAAAATTTATTTCTGATGTTCATAAATAAGGTCTAGGCTAGTTTCTGATGTACTAATTTCCTTGGTTTCTTTCAGGAAATTGAAGAAGCCGTCTTTCAAACGTGAGTGTATGGCCAGCCCACCAACATTACTCTTTCATTTTAACTTTGCAGAAGTTGTATTGTTCTATCGATGGCATCACTTCCTTCTCTAGATTTGATCCTGCCTCACACCTGACATCTTGCATCATACCCTCCTGTCTGTCATCTCAAGGATCACCTCTGGGGACCATTCATAGCACAGAGACACTGAAACCATCTCTACGAATAGAGAATATTGAAAACTCAACCTTTTGGCTCCTTCATTTGCCTAAAATCCCTTTACTTGTTCTTAGACCACTGGGCTGTTTCCCAACTGCACATACCAGAGAGACATTCACTGACCTTAGAAACAATGCATTTTCCATCTCACTGTCTCTAATAGTGGACTCCTTTTTCCAGAGCTGAGAAACTCTAAAACATAGCAACCATCTACATTTAGACGTGCACAGGTGCTGTTATTTTGACCCTAGTTTTGCAGCTCATATTTTATTGAGGAAGAAAAAGGAAGTCCTGTAGTAATTAACTGAAAATACCTTCTTTGGTCGTGTAAAAGAATTACATGAACATGGCATATTCGAGGGCAAGTCTCACCAAGCCTTAGAAGCTGTGTACTAGTCCCTGGAGCCTTTAGAGGGCAGCAGCGCACCAGCTGACTCCAGGCAGAGTGTCAGGCAAACTCCCCACCAGACCAGAACCTTCCTCCTGGTCACCATGCCAAAGGCTGGTTTGCCAAGCTCTCTGGCCGCTTAGCTTCCTTCTTTCTTTTCTGTTTCTCTCCCTCTCGCCTCCCACTTCCCACACTCTCTCTCCCTCTCTCCCTCCCGCCTCGATGTTAAAATTATACACTCTGATGAAGTCGCCCCTCAACCGGAAAATGAAAGCTCCAATGAAAAAGTTAGACGAGCCAATGAAAACAAAGAGAGAAATTGGGAGAAAGGGGAAAGGGGGCTGGTGAGGGGGAAGGATTTAAGAACAAGAAAAGGGCAGATGTTTCGTAAATATATGCAAAGCAAAACTGGGTGTACCCTGAACATTTCCACAGAGAAACAGACCAATCATTGTGCACTTCCTCCCGCCACACTGGTGGAGCTCTGCTTTCAAAAAAAAAAAAAAAGTGTGGCCACAGGCACCTGCCTTTCAACGGTCAGTTCTGACATGCTGACTATCTCCCAATTATCCAGAGAGAACAAAAACATTTTCATCTCGCCACAGCAAACACTTCTGTTACGAGAAAAAGGCTGCTTCGAGGAGTGGGAAGGCTATTTAAGGTGACGGGTGGTTGAGCTGGCCAGCAGGACCTACTGGTATTTAGCTCTCATTGTGCTGGCCATGGCAACAAGTTTGGGGCTGAAACATAGCAGTGAGTAAGGTTGTGGGTGATGTTGGCTCTTTCCTTACTAGACCATATTGTATGTGGCAAGAAATATACATGAAAACATATTGAGGAGATGGTAGGTAATAAGCATGTTAAATGCATGGAAATTAACTAGATTGGTGGCATTTGATGTATAGATTTCACACTTCTTTGCACATATTGCACACATACAGCGATGGCAATGCTCTCTGCGACATATGGAAAATAAATATTTTATCTCTGTCAGCTCTCATCAGTCTTCGGGGGCTGCTGAAGGAGAGTGTTCTCTTCACCAATTTTCTCTCTTCACTGGGCTCCCACCCTCTCCTGCACATTAACATGCCTTCCACTCATCAGCCTGGTTGAGTGGAAAAGAATTAAAACCCCTTTTTCATAAATACTGAGTCACTGGATCATGACAATTTTGACCCCTGCCCTGCCTGTCCCCCATCTTTTTGGTGTGGTAATCTTTTCCTTATTCTGCTTCCCAATAATACATGGAAGAGGCTTAGTACAGTATTTGGGGAGGAGGGCAAAGGGGAGGTGGTAACGAACCACCTCAGTGGGGGCTGGCAGTAGAACTGAACTCTACCATCCAGTAGCCGTGTACCTGAGGCAGATTCCTCTGCCTCTCTGGGCCTGTTTCCTCATCTGTAAAATGGAAATAATGAACATTCTAGGGCTGCTATGCTATGCAATGCTAAGTCGCTTCAGTCGTGTTTGACTCTTTGTGACCCCATGGACTGTAGCCTGCCAGGCTCCTCTGTCCATGCAATTCTCCAGGTAAGATACTGGAGTGGGTTGCCATTTCCTTCCCCAGGGGATCTTCCTAACCCAAGGATTGAACCTGGGTCTCTTGTGTTTCTTGCACTGGCAGGTGGGTTCTTTACCACTAGCACCATCTGGGAAGTTGATGTGAAGGTTAAATAATTCCTGTTGAGTGGTGGGCACAGCGCTGGCACACAGTCAGTGCCCTGGGAGGGTAGCTCTTTCACAGAGTGTCGGTTCTGCAGTTTTCATTTCAGCTGGAAGGAGGCGATTCTTTTATCTTAGTCATCTTCTAAAATATCTAGATTTGGGCAGGGGCAAATGGATTATAATTGTAGCAAAGGCGGAAAGAATGCTAGGATAAGCAGTCTCCTCTTCAACACTTTTTTTTTTTTTTTTACAGTATCACCCTCCTGACACCTTCTTTCTGTTCGTGTGTTTGTCATTGCTGCTACTACACCATTAGCTCCTCTTGAAGTTGGGGGTCAAGCAAGCTACACTTGGCCTAGAGAAGCCCATCAAACCTGAGCACTATGGTCTATTCATTGAAACCAACCTTTGGCACTCTAGCTTATCACGTTTTCTTACAGTTTATCCTTTCACCGCTTGGTCTAATGTTCTCAGATCCATTTAAGATGTTTTCATGATTAAAATATTTTATTCAATTTTTTTTAACCTTCTTGGCAAGGTTGATTTACAATGTTTTTCAGTATATTTCTCCCTCTCTGTATCAGTCAGGATCTTGGCAAGAAACAGATGGCACGCTGAAAGGTTTTAACTGAAGAGAGTTTAATGAAAGGACTCTCTACTGAGGTACAGAGGAGGTTAAGGGGCCCTCTAGGGAAGTGATGCACCAAGGACTAGCAACAGTGCGAGGTTGTCACTCTCAGCTTTAAACTGCTAATCCGAGGGGGTGAGGAAAGGTATGGAGCGCCCCACGTCCAGTCAGAACTGGAGTTGGGGAGGGGCCTGACTGAGAAGTACCCTGACCCTACTCTCCTGTCTCTTGCTGTTGTTGTTCAGTTGTGTCCGACTCTTTGTGACCCCACGGACTGCAGCACGCCAGGCCTCCCTGTCCTTCACCATCTCCCGGAGTTTACTCAAACTCATGTCCATTGAGTTGGTGATGCCATCCAACTACCTCATCCTCTGTTACCCCCTTCTCCTCCTGCCTTCAATCTTTCCCAGCATCAGGGTCTTTTCTACGAGTCAGCTCTTTGCATGAGGCGCCAAATTACTGGAGCTTCAGCTTCAGCATTAGTCCTTCCAACGAATATTCAGGGTTGATTTTCTTTAGGATTGACTGGTTTGAACTCCATGCTGTACAAGAAACTCTCAACAGTCTTCTCCAGCACAACCATTGGAAAGCATCAATTCTTTGGTGCTCAGCCTTCTTCATGGTCCAACTCTCACATCTGTGCATGAGTACTGGAAAAGCCACAGCTTTGACTATATAATAGACCTTTGTTGGCAAAGTGATGTCTCTGCTTTTTAATACACTGTCTAGGTTTGTCATAGCTTTTCTTTCAAGGAGCAAGCATCTTTTGGCTCCTTTTGGCCAAATTCAAAGGTAGCCAGAGAAAAAGGCAGCCTGGGTGTCGTAATCTGGAAACGTCATTCTCCTGGGCCATGTAACAGGGCAGGGAATGTTCTATGGTTTTGCATGTGTGTCAGGGGTGAGGGAGGGATGGATTAGCATACTATTTCTCCCCTCTCCATATCCTTTACCTTCTCTCCCATTATACTTTCCAGAAGGAAAGGCGCAGCAAATAAAATGAAAGCAATTCTTTCTTAGTGTCCAAGTGCCTATTTTGTCTATTTGCAATTTATGGGGGAAGAAAACAACATAAGCTCTGTGAGAGCAGGGATTTAGGTTTGTTTTATTTGCTGCCATACTTCTGGTCCCTAGAACAGTGCCTGGCCCTTGGCAAATACCCAGTAAATTTTAGTTGACTGAGTAAATATACGCACGTCTGCTGCGCCAGACACTATACATACATTAGCTCGTTTAGTCATTGCAACAATCCAGGTAAGTAGGCAGGTTGCTGAGCCTGGTTGTGCAGGTGTTATGGGAGTAGGTAGGTTTTAAAATCTAACACTTACCTCCTCCTTACTCACCCTTCAAGCCTTGAGACTTCACCCGGGCATTGTAAACCCTTAGAGAGGGATTCATTTGTAATTAAAACACATTTTTATACCATACCGGATTTCCCAGGTGGTGCTAGTTTGTAAAGAACCCGCCTGCCAGTGGAGGAGACTTAAGAGATATTGGTTCGATCCCTGGGTTGGGAAGATACCCTGGAGGAGGAAATGGCAACTGTGGGTTGCCTGTGTTCTTGCTGGGAGAATTCTGTGGACAGAAGAGCCTGCAGGACTACAGTCCATGGGGTCACAAAGAGTCAGACACAACTGAGCATCTGAGCAACGTTTATACCATATTCACCTTACTGAATGAAGGTTTTGCACCAAGCAAGCCTCTGTAAGTTTCATTATTATTTCTCTTTTACATATGAGGAAGATGAGCTTCTGCAAAGCAAAGGCTGCAAGAATCAGAACCCAACGTTTCTATCCTCAAGGTCCTGCAAATCATGAATACAGGCACTGGTGTTTGGCACAGAGGCTCCCTTGTGGGCTTCCTAGAAATTTTTAGGAGATTTTAGGTCCCAGTTTCTGTCCTGATTCTGGATTCTCTAGAATCCAGAATCTTTTCCCTCCCAAAGAATAAACCAGGCTGAGACTTTGAAACCAGCTGTACCCTTGTGTTTGCGGTACTGTGCTCTGTGATGGAAACAAACTGGGAAAGCTGTCCGGATGTGGGGATTGCTAAGGCATTCTTCCGCTTGAACTTAAGGATGACGGTGTTTACACAAGCAAGTTGCTCACTTGGGTACAGAATGAGGACACTATGTTTGACCTTTTGTCATGTCTGTAGTCCCCAGTTCCTCCAGCCCATTAGCCCTGTGGATCAGTCTGATAGCTCGGTCTCTATTCTGGCCAGGCAGGCCTGACTCTCATTGACACATCCACTACCACCAGTTACAATCCAGGTGACTGACAGCGTGAAAGGCAGAAAGCAAAGCAAAACAAAGCAATACAAAACCTTAACTTCCTCCTCTTTGGGTTTGATTTGTGCCCAGAGTAGCTAAAGACATAGAGAATATGAATGTGAAAATCCTACCTGAAGCCCTGGGAGAGATGTTAGTTTCCTAGGTTTAGCATTTTCCAGTAACAGAGATGTCTGTAAAACACCATCCCATTACCTGCCTCACACTGTACAGGAAAACGAGCAAGTACAACAACCAGCATGAGTTTTGTTTTAAAATGTATAATTATTTTGCACACATAGCCTCTAAATAATTTAAAGTTCTAGCTTTTCTAGTGAAAGAAGGCATGTATTTATCCACTACTTCTAGCAATGATTAATCAAAACTTGATGTCACTCTTTCATCAGGATTTCCTGTTGGCGTCTAGCTCCTATCCCAACTTACTTCTTCAACTTGACTTGCAAGGGTTGTACTTCTCCTATGTAAATGTCTGACTTGAAGGGAACTCAACTGAGTACCCTGAGCCTTGCATCCAGAGGGCAGAGCGGACCTGGGCACAATGGTTTAGAGATGTGGCTGAAGAGCCCACAGACACAAGGGTGGGTGTTGGCCCCTTGGGTAGCAAGGAGACCACAGCATGGGGGCACAGAGAGGCAGCCACATCACAGATGGACATGGGCACAGAAAGCTGGCTCACAAATGCAACCAGGGCAGCGTGAAATGACAAGCTGCAGCAAGATGCAACAGAGCAGCACAGAAGGGCGACGAGAGGCAAACAGAGAGGGCTGAAGCTGCCATGTCTTCAGGCCGAGGCACGGATGACCCAGCAGAACAGCACTGGTCCCTGCAAAGTGCATGCAGCTCAGCCCAGCCACCTGGGAAGCGGGCGCGATGCTGCCCAGGGCTCGCCCTGCAGGCTGGAAGCCGAGAACCAGTGTGGGCACCTCAGGACTGAGTCTGGTTACCTCACTGCATCCAAGAGATGAAGCCATCTAAAATTTCATCTGCTCTTACAATTGTGAGTGCTTTTTTTTTTTTTAAATTAAACAAAGTCAACTGAGAAGCCTTTCATTGGAGGCATAATGTACTCACAGTAGTTTTCAAATAAATGGTGTCACTCTTCAGGTAAATCACTCCAAGGCTTGGGCCTAGTGCAGCTGTTCATTGGGGCAGGGAACACAGAGCGGCTGCATCTGGATCAGACAAGAGACAAACGAAAATAAGGCTGTCAAAGGAGGAGGTGATGGAGATCACTAGTTCTGAGAGAGACAGAACCCTGGGACTTGGTTGAGAGTCTGGTTATGCATTTTGCACCAGGGACCTGGCAAGTTAGGGGAGGGAGATGGAGATAGTGTTGTCCAGGCCCCATTTTCAGCATTTCTACCTGACTACCTGTCTGGTGTGAGAACGTCAATAGCAATCGCCAGTGCTGACGGAGCTGATGTTGGAGCTGACATTGGTCCTAAGTTGGAGCTGAGGGTGAGGGTAGAGCTGTGGTCCCCAACCTTTTGGCACCAGGGACCAGTTTCGTGGAAGACAATTTTCCCATGGACCGGGGGGAGGGGGATGGTTTCAGATGATTCAAATGCATTACATTTATTGCTCAGTTTATTTCTATTTATTTTTATTTCTGGGCTTCCCTGGTGGCTCAGACGGTAAAGAGTCTGACAGCAATGCAGGAGACCTGTGTTCAATCCCTGGGTCCAGAAGATCCCCTGTAGAGGGAAATGGCAACCCATACCAGTATTCTTGCCTGGAGAATCCCATGAATGGAGGAGCCTGGAGGGCTACAGTCCACAGGGTTGCAAAGAGTTGGACACGACTGAGCGACTAACACTTTCTAACACTCCTTTATTTCTATTATTATTACATCAGCTCCACCTCAGATCATCAGGCACCGGATTCTGCCCCTGCACCTGGCTACAGCTGACTCCTCCAATGCTCATTCCCCCTCAGTCTCTCCCTCTTTGTTGCTCCAAGATTCTTGCTTGTCTTACAGATGCCCACTGACCCAAACATGTTTCTGACCTCTTGCCTTCTTGCCACCCTTCACCACAGTCTGTTTCCTGCAGCGTCCACTAACCCTGAGGAGTGCAGCCTCAAGGGTTACAGAATGGACTCCCATCTGTCTCAGAGACTCATTCCCAGAGGTCTTTTCCCAGGCCTTGGCCCTTCGGTCACCTGGGCCTGATGACCACTTTATTCTGGAAGCTCTCCTCCCTTCTCATCAGGAGACGGCCCCATCCTGACTCGCTCCCGCTCTCTTCTCTCTTCTGCTTCCTTCCCTGGCCTCTTCTCTTTCCCCAAATGCAGACATACCTCAGGATACTCTTCACAAGCTTGGCCTACACACCCACCCTCCACGGCCTCAACAATCACCTCTCCATAGAGAACACCCTCATGGCTATCTTTAGTTCCCTTGTCTACAGAGCTCCAGACACATATGCTAAATAACTGCTGGTTATTGGTTCACTGATGCATTTGCTTGTTTGTTCGTTCATTCACTGTTTACGTAGACTCTATCAGGCACCTGGAAAAGAGGAATAAGATGGGGCCTCTAGCTTCGAGCAGCTCACATCTCCATCATACACTGCACAGGCACTTCTAACTTAGAAAGTTTCAAGCAGAATTCATTGCTTTTCCCTCAAAATAAGTGCCTTCTCTAGTCTTCCCATTTCCTGCTATCGGTACCATTTCCCTCCAGTTACTTGTGCCTACAGTCGAGGAGTCTTGTTTAATTCCACCTTTTCTTTCATTTCCCATAACCAACAAGCTGCCAAGTCCTGTGGTTTTTACTCAGGCTGTGAATCAATACTCACTTTTTATCCCTTTATCATCTGTTGCCTGGACTTCTATGAGTGCCTCCTACTTGGCTTCCCTTCCTCCAGATCCTCTTTACCTCTTGTTCGTCCTTCATACCAGTAATGCATTTACTGTTCTGAAGTACCATTCTTTTGCTCTTTGCTGGATTAAATGCAGACTTCTCGACTTGGCATTTAAGGTTTCTACAATATAGCCCCATTCTAACTTCCTTCTTTTTTTCTATAGTCCATTCTACATTGCAGAAGCTCCATTCCTTCCCATCAGGGTCATGGTCTTTCCCCCCGTTTCCTAACATCTGCAGTAGAGCTTCCTTACGGGCAATCCAAATACCATCTCACTTATAAGACATTTCCCAAAGGAAAGTGCCCTTTCTTGAATCCTAAAGAACTTTTTGCACTGTTCCCTTTGCACATTCTATGAAAAAGGAAAAGAAAGCGTTAGTTGCTTATTTGTGTCTGACTCTTTGTGTCCCCATGGACAGTAGCCCGTCAGGTTTCTCTGTCCATGGAATTCTCCAGGCAAAAATACTGAGGTGGGTTGCCATTTCCTCCTCCAGGGGATCTTCCTGACCCAGGGGCCAAACACAGGTCTCTGGCATTGAAGTTGGATTCTTTACGGTCTGAGCCAGCGGGAAAGCCCTTATATGTCCTATGGACTCTAATATTCATTTGTGTATTATTTCCTCCTGCTTAGGCTTCTCGAAGGCAGAGGCCATTTTTACTCTCTTTTACCCCATTATGCGCAATGCCTTGCACACAGCTTAGCACTCGGCAGCTATCTGCTATCCACGTTTAAGATTAATGCAAAAGAAACAAAAGAGACCATAGCAAAAATCAACAAAGCCAAAAGCTGGTTCTTTGAGAAGGTAAATAAAATTGACAAACCACTAGTCAGACTCATCAAGAATCAAAGGGAGAAGAACCAAATCAATAAAATTAGAAATGAAAATGGAGAGATCACAACCGACAACACAGAAATACAAAGGATTATTAGAGAATACTATCAGCAATTATATGGCAATAAAATGAATAACCTGGAAGAAATGGACAAATTCCTAGAAAAGTACACCTTTCCAAAACTGAACCAGGAAGAAATAGAAAATCTGAACAGACCCATCACAAGCACGGAAATTGAGGCTGTAATCAGAAATCTTCCAGCAAACAAAAGCCCAGGTCCAGACGGCTTCACAGCTGAATTCTACCAAAAATTTAGAGAAGAGCTAACACCTATTCTACTCAAACTCTTCCAGAAAATTGCTGAGGAAGGGAAACTTCCAAACTCATTCTACGAGGCCACCATCACCCTAATCCCAAAACCTGGTAAAGACCCCACAAAAAAAGAAAACTACAGGCCAATATCACTGATGAACACAGAGGCAAAAATCCTGAACAAAATTCTAGCAATCAGAATCCAACAACACATCAAGAAGATCATACATCATGACCAAGTGGGCTTTATCCCAGGAATGCAAGGATTCTTCAATATCCGCAAATCAATCAACGTAATACACCACATTAACAAACTGAAAAATAAAAATCATATGATTATCTCAATAGATGCAGAGAAAGCCTTCGACAAAATTCAACAGCCATTTATGATAAAAACCTTCCAGAAAGTGGGAATAGAAGGGACATATCTCGACATAATAAAAGCTATATATGACAAACCCACAGCAAACATTATCCTCAATGGTGAAAAACTGAAAGCATTTCCCCTAAAGTCAGGAACAAGACAAGGGTGCCCACTCTCACCACTACTATTCAACATAGTTCTGGAAGTTTTGGCTACAGCAATCAGAGCAGAAAAAGACATAAAAGGAATACAAATTGGAAAAGAACAAGTAAAACTTTCACTGTTTGCTGATGACATGATCCTCTACACAGAAAACCCTAAAGACTCAACCAGAAAACTACTAGAGCTAATCAATGAATACAGTAAAGTTGCAGGATATAAAATCAACACACAGAAATCCCTTGCATTCCTATACACTAATAATGAGAAAATAGAAAGAGAAATTAAGGAAACTATTCTATTCACTGTTGCAACGAAAAGAATTAAATACTTAGGAATATATCTACCTAAGGAAACAAAAGACTTGTACATAGAAAACTATATAACACTAGTGAAAGTAATCAAAGAGGACACTAATAGATGGAGAAATATGCCATGTTCGTGGACTGGAAGAATAAATATTGTAAAAATGAGTATACTACCCAAAGTAATTTATACACTCAATGCAATCCCTATCAAGCTACCGACGATATTTTTCACAGAACTAGAACAAATAATCTCACAATTTGTATGGAAATACAAAAAACCTCAAATAGCCAAAGCAGTCTTGAGGAAGAAGAGTGGAACTGGGGGAATTAACCTGCCAGACTTCAGGCTCTACTACAAAGCCACAGTCATCACGACAGTATGGTACTGGCATAAAGACAGAAATATAGATCAGTGGAACAAAATAGAAAGCCCAGAGATAAATCCACGTACCTATGGACACCTTAGCTTTGACAAAGGAGGCAAGAATATAAAATGGAGAAAAGACAGTCTCTTTAACAAGTGGTGCTGGGAAAACTGGTTAGCCACTTGTAAAAGAATGAAACTAGAACACTTCCTAACACCATACACCAGAATAAACTCAAAATGGATTAGAGAGCTAAATGTAAGACCAGAAACTATAAAACTCCTAGAGGAGAACGTAGGCAAAACACTCTCCGACATAAATCACAGCAGGATCCTCCAAGACCCACCTCCCAGAATATTGGAAATAAAAGCAAAAATAAACAAATGGGACCTAATTAAAATCAAAAGCTTCTGCACAGCAAAGGAAACTCTAAGCAAGGTGAAAAGACAGCCTTCAGAATGGGAGAAAATAATAGCAAATGAAGCAACTGATAAAGGATTAATCTCCAAAATATACAAGCAGCTCCTGCAGCTCAATTCCAGAAAAATAAATGACCCAATCAAAAAATGGGCCAAAGAACTAAACAGACATTTCTCCAAAGAAGACATACAGATGGCTAACAAACACATGAAAAAATGCTCAACATCCCTCATAATCAGAGAGATGCAAATCAAAACCACAATGAGATACCATTTCACACCAGACAGAATGGCTGCTATCCAAAAGTCTACATGCAATAAATGCTGGAGAGGGTGTGGAGAGAAGGGAACCCTCTTACACTGTTGGTGGGAATGCAAACTAGTACAGCCACTATGGAGAACAGTGTGGAGATTCCTCAATAAACTGGAAACAGAACTGCCATATGACCCAGCAATCGCACTCCTGGGCATACACACCGAGGAAACCAGAATTGAAAGAGACACATGTACTCCAATGTTCATTGCAGCACTGTTTATAATAGCCAGGACATGGAAGCAACCTAGATGTCCATCTGCAGACGAATGGATAAGAAAGCTTTGGTACATATACACAATGGAGTATTACTCAGCCATTAAAAAGAATGCATTTGAATCAGTTCTAATGAGGTGGATGAACCTGGAGCCTATCATACACAGTGAAGTAAGCCAGAAAGAAAAACACCAATACAGTGTACTAACGCATATATATGGAATTTCGAAAGATGCAAATGATAACCCTGTATATGAGACAGCAAAAGAGACACAGATGTATAGAACAGTCTTTGGGACTCTGTGGGAGAGGGCGAGGGTGGGATGATTTGGGAGAATGGCATTGAAACATGTATGCTGTCATATGTGAAATGAATCACCAGTTCAGGGTCGATGCATGTTACAGGATGCTCGGGACTGGTGCACGGAGATGACCCAGAGGGAGGATAAGGGGAGGAGGGAGGGGGGAGGGGAGTTCAGGAGGGGAACTCATGTACACCCGGGGCGGATTCATGTCAATGTATGGCAAAACCAACCAATATAATATTGTAAAATAATTAGCCTCCAATAAAAAAATAAATAAAAGGAATAAAGATTCTTTCTTGGAGTCATGGAAGCTGAGATTGAACTGGAAAGACCTTGAAGCTCATCTATTCCACACCCTCATTTTTCAGATGAGGAGATCAAGGGAATTGAGTTGCTCAAGGCCACATCCTTGCTAGTGGCTGAGTAAAGACAACTGATGGAAAAAGTTACAAATCTCTAAATACCTACCAGTGCTTGCTCAGAACAAGTAGGCCCAGCAGACCGTCATCAGCGACCAGAGAGAGTGAGGGGTTGGGCTGCGTAATCGGCAAGGACACACTGGGTTCCACAAAATGAAGAACTTTGTTTCCCTTACTTTAATAAACCAAACTAATAAATGCCTTTTTATAGTTAAGTGTTTTAAAAATGAGGGTGGATTTAAAGAACAAGGGAGCAAATCTTTCTAATAAAGAAGCAGAAACATTTGTGACAATATTGCAAATACCACCGGCGTGATCAACTCAGGGTGAAAAAGCAGAATGAAGAAATTTCTCATGCTTTGGAAAAGCAGTGCATTCATGAAGTTCTGCATGAGAACCGTAATTCTACGGTTAAAGTCATCTTTTTATAGACACATAGGTTATTGGCAATCCTGCTATTATGCCACACCAATAAATCTTTTCCCACCTAGCTTTGCCCAGTTTTTATCCTATAGGTTTGTTTAAAGGTTTACTTATTTTCCTTTCATTATATCTCCAATCTCCTTGTAGAAAAGGACAGTGACTGCTCCCAAGACTGTTCTAATTTTCGTCCCTTATTCTTCTCTTGTGGTAGAAGAAACGTTTACTATTTAATCTCCTCTCTATCCTCATCCTCAAACAGAATCATTTTCTTTCACCTGATGATGTAAAGCCCAAGAAAACATGTTGTGGGGATAGCAGTGTTTCCCTAAGTGAGGAAAACAGACTTTTCCAGGGGATCTCAGTAGTTTTTATGTGTCCAGAAGAACTCGGCTCTTAAGCGCTAGCCACCCGTCCTATAAAACTTCATCTGCCTCCCCCAAGTGAGCATGTTACTCATGTTACTCACGCTAATCCCAGAGGGAAACTTGGTACTGGCTATCATACTCTCTTGGCCAATATGGTGGAGCCATGTGACGTACTGAGAGATCCATTATATAGGAACACCCCAAGAGCCACACAAACAGCAAATTGGGTTCAAGAGCTCCTCACAGTTCTTACTAAATTATCACATGGCTGGATAGTTTATCAACAGGCCACCAGACAGAGCTTCCTTCTCCTTTCTTCCTTGGCAACTATATTAAAATGATAGAGGAAATCACTTGTTGATATGTCTAGTACATTGCAATGAAAAATTAGCATATACATCCGTTGTATAATTATGTAAGTGTACATTTTAAATATGTCTAACATTTGATTTAAATAATCTTAAACATAATCTTTCTGTCCTTTAATCAAACTCCTCTTATCAGCTCCACAGCCTCTTGCTATGATTTTCCTTTCCTTTTTGGGCAAATTGTCACCTCTCTCCTTCTTATTTCCCCTCTTGCCACAGCACACACCCGAAGGTTTTTAATTAGAACAATTGCATGGTGTGTCATGTTCCATTGCTTAAGGAGGAGTGATGTTCTAAAAAAGACTCAGGGAAATTGACTACATGAGGTTTCATATTTATCCTTTTTCAATGGCATCCATATCCAATGTACTCAGTTTTTAAGTCAAAAGGTAAGAGTCTGCTGGGGTCTTACATTTCCCCCAGAATCTGGAAATCCAGCTGTTCTCTCTGCCTCTTCCATCATCGCTGTAAAAATGAATCTTCTCTGGGAGCCCAGCTGGCAAGGTTCTGGATGGTGTCAGAGGCAGAGGAGACAGTGGGTCATTTCCATTCCAGACTGCTGTATTGTTGATGGCTCTGCAGATCTGTCTCAAAGCCCTTAGAGAGCAGAGCTGTTATATAACATGCCACCACAGACTGCTGTGAGGAACTTTCTGTGGAGGTCTCATTTCAGTATGACCATTTCCATACCAAATCATTCTAAAATGACAGATGGGACTTCTATGACAAAAGCTTACAAAAAAAAAATAGTAACAATAATTTGTTAGATGTTTAAATGTTGTTAGGGACTGTATGAGGAATTTTTATGTGTAAATCTATTCTTAGTCAATCCTCACAGCAATGCTGTGATGCAGGTGTTAATATACCCACTTAAAAAATGTGGAAAAGTGAGACCCAGAGTCCTCAATCAACTACTCTAAGATTAGGAGGCTGTGGGTAGTGTGAGACCCACATCTTTCCGACTCTAAATCTGTGCTCTTTTCACTGTACAACAACTGCTCCAACACAGCATGAGCACATTTCTAGTTACCACTGTGATTTCAGCACAAGAAAGAGGTTTATGTTGTTTCCATGATGGTTCAGAGTCGCTGAAAGCACTGGGAGCATAGATCTCAGGTGAAGGAACTCTTTCAGAAACAATAACTCCTTCCTAGTGCTTTTCTATTTGAAGATGAGGATGCTTTATACTGGTTTTCTCAAATGCTGATGAACAAATGAATCACCCAGGATTTCTGATTCAGCGTGTCTGGGGATGGAGTCTATGATTCTACATTTCTACAGGCTCCCAGGTGATGTTGATGACATCAATCTGGGGACCACAGGTCCTATGTCTGACACCCACCTTCCTACTGAGGGTCGTTTTCAAAGGAGCAACTCAAACTGAAAAAGTTGGCTACCAGTTCACACAACATCAGCTTCTGATTCAGGGCCAGTTTGTCAAGTCATCGGACATTAGGCAGAATTCATGGAGTTTCTGGCAGAGCACGTTATGGGGGAAAAAAAAGTTTCTGGATCCCTCAGGGCTTTCTTCCCCCCAACTGGAAATTAAAATGATAATGTCTCTAACATGTAAAGTTCCTATTTTTTACATTATTGTTATTTTTAACAATAATTATCTGGTAATAATTCAAATAACACCTTTCCTCTGAGAAATTCAATGAGCTTTACTAACCTTAATTGTCTAACAGCAATTCCCAGGTGTAGATAGAGCTGTCTCAAAGATCACAGTAAATTTAAAATTGTCCCACTTCCCTCCTTTCTTCGCCCAAAATGTAGTGGTGAATTAGTGGCAAGGGGTTACTAATTGGCAAGGACCCACTAGTTCCTCATTTGAGGCACAGGAAATTTCATAAGAAAAGGGTAAATCCAAGAAATAATCAGCAGAAAGGTGGATGTGGGGGCAGAGAATATTGGTGAGAGGGAAAAAGGAAGAGGTAAAAGGCATAAGAATAAGAAAAGAGAAAGTAAAATCACAGAACTAGACACATGATCTTGGATGAGTCATTTAACCTCTAAGTGGCTCAGCTATTTCCTCTGCAAGAGAAAGATTTTATGATTTTTAAAGTCCTTTAAAACTCTGAAAGTGAAAGGTGCTCAGTTGTGTCCGACTCTTTGCTACCCCATGGACTATACAGACCATGGAATTCTCCAGGCCAGAATCCTGGAGTGGGTAGCCTTTCCCTTCTCTGAGGGATCTTCCCAACCCAGGGACTGAACCCAGGTCTCCCACACTGCAGGTGGATTCTTTACCAGCTGAGCCACAAGGGAAACCCTTTAAAACTCTAATAGTCCCCTAAGAAGAAAGATTGGGGAATTAAGTGACTTATCCACCTGTTAAACCATTAAACTTGTTAAATAAATCCGTTTGACTTTTAACTTTTTAACTAGTTACCTGAAAGGAATTCCCAAGTCTATGTTACCAATCTCACCTTTTTAGAAACTGATGAGAAAACCATTTAATGAATAAGGCACCAGAGGTATCATAGCCAGAAAAACTAGTCAGGAGCCCTATCTTCAGCTTTGTGATGCTATAGGAAATGTTTTACTTTAAAAAAAATTTAGCTCCTTAATTAACCACTAGTTAATACCCATGTCCAGAAGAAGCATCACTGGTGGCCTGAAGACCCCAGGATAGCCCTGCCAATAGAAGGTCCCACTATCTGTCCCTTTAAATTTGTGTTAATTTTCTCTACAGAGACGTTGATTCCTCTTTGACAACTCACAAACTCTGTTGATAAGAGCTGTTCATCCAGGAACCTTAGTGCTGTTAGGTAAAGTTGATTTTTGTTTTTAAAACAAGAGATCTTTGGGATATATACATATGCATGTAAACATGTTTATAAATGTTTCTGTCTGTTCTGTTCAGTTGCTCAGTCGTGTCCGACTCTTTGCGACCCCGTGGACTGTAGCCTACCAGGCTTCTCCATCCATGGGATTCTCCAGGCAAGAATACTGGAGTGGGTTACCATTTCCTTCTCCAGGGGATCTTCCCGACCCAGGGATCGAACCCGGGTCTCCCGCATTGGAAGCAGACGCGTTAACCTCGGAGCCACCAGGGAAGCCCTAATACATATGATAATACTTTTTCTGGTTTTAATGAATACTTGTGATGGAAACCCCTTTTCAAAGTCATTAGATACTGAAATCTTCTGGTCCAGAAAGCCTGCCACAGGACCTAGTGATAAGGTTACTTTAAACTCCGTAATGAGGATTCCAGCATGAGAACAATATATGGTGCAGCACATGACTTGGTGTTATTTCAGAGTTATCTATATTTTGCCCCTTGCACTGAGTATATCTTCTGGAATAATCATTCCATTGTGTCTAAATGGAGAAACATAAAAATGGCATCACCTGAAAGAAGATACTGTCACTGTCCCCAAAGCAAAAACCCCTTTCTTCTCCCTGCTCCTATAGCCTCCATAGTAGTGTGGCTACCATTATAAAATGCTTGCTGTGCAGCAGGTCTTGTGCTTGGCACTTTTTATATATTGTTTAACTTATCCCTTGGACCATAAAGAAGGCTGAGGGCCGAAGAATTGATGCTTTTGAACTGTGGTATTGGAGAAGACTCTTGAAAGTCCCTTGGACTGCAAGGAGATCAAACCAGTCAATCCTAAAGGAAATCAATCCTGAATATTCATTGGAAGGATTGGTGCTGAAGCTGAAGCTCCAACGCGCTCATCTGATGCGAAGAGCTGACTCATTAGAAAAGACCCTGATGCTGGGAAAGATTGAAGGCAGGAGGAGAAGGGGATGAGGATGACAGAGGATGAGATGGTTGGATGGCATCACTGACTCAATGGACATGAGTTTGAGCAAGCTGGTAGAGATGGTGATGGACAGGAAAGCCTGGTGTGCTGCAGTCCGTGAGGTTGCAAAGAGTTGGACATGGCTGAGCTACTGAACAACTTATCTTTTACACTCACTCTTTGGACGTGGGAATTTTCTGATTTTACTCATGAGGTAACTGATGTTTAGGAAAGGTGAAGGTTTTTTGCCATAGATCATGATGCTAGAGGGTAGCAAAGCAGGGCTTTAGGGCCAGATTTTAAGCACAGTGCTCTGGGGCTTAACCTACACCAAGCTTGTGATTGCTAAACAGCTGCTCTCCTGCTTTCATTCCACTGCTGTTCATTTGAGGTCCTCATCACAGACTTATGGTATTAGATTCTCCATCATGGTCCACTATTGCCATCTTAAGTCTTTTTTTTAACCTTTTCCAAAACCTTCTCTACTTGATTTATGTTTTCCTTTCTTACTTTGATTAATACATCAATCCAAACCCATTACCATTTTTTGTTCCACAAATCTTTATCATCATTTTCCTAGCTACTTTTTGGCCCTCATTCTCATTCCAAATTATTCTTCTGAGGCCTCCCATTTGATCTCAAATGTTCCAGCCTTAGCTTGAGAACTTCCCTTCCTTAATGCCTAAAGAAACTTCAGTTTTCACCTGGTCCATTAGTAAGCTCCTGCTGACTTCACTACATGTCTGTTCATTCTGACCTTACCCCAAGATCAACCATTTCAACACTATTCTCAGTAACTCTCCAGATTTCCTTGCTCCCCTAATTTTCTATGTACAGGGCCTCTTATGTTATTCAATCACGAATCTGTATCACCACTCACCATTCCCTGCCACTCTTAGTTCAAAACTCTACATGTGCACACCATCTGTAACCTCACTCCTGCTTCGTGTTGCTTCTAAGTACAAGCCTACAGTAGTTTTTCCTCATATGTTTTACTTTGTCAAGTCTCATTCTTCTTTCTCTTTTTCAGTTGATGATCTTGCCTCCTACATTAGTAAGAGGAAATAGACCGTCTGGTGTGGTAAGCTCACAGGCTCTCACCTCCATCTCCAATATATTTCAAGTTTTCTCATGTTGTTTCCTTAAGATATATTGATACCTTTTTCTACAATCTCCTCCTATCTCGGAGGTTATCCTCTCCTTCCCTTTGGGCTTCCCTGGTAGCTCAGAATCTGCCTTCAATGCAGGAGACACTGGTTCAATTCCTGGGTCAGGAAGATCCCCTGGAGAAAGCAGTGGCAACCCACTCCAGTATTCCTGCCTAGGAGTTCCCATTCACAGAGGAGCCTGGTGGGCTACAGTCCATGGGGCTGCAAAACAGTTGGACATGACTGAGCAACCTTCACACACTCATTTGGTTTCATCAAATGGCATTTTCCTCTGTACTTAAAGACATATTCATTCACAGTAGTACTAAATTGATTATAAAATATAACATTTTTCTCTGTCATCTGCTCTTGCCCTTCAAAATCTTTTCTGGTGGTATATCTCAAAGTGAGTTTTACAGAACACTGGAACTTCAAGATGAACCTCAAAAAAGTCCTTTACTCAAACAAATACAGGAAACACTGAATATGCCTCTCTTATAAACTCAAAATGCACATTGTCCAAAATTATAGGATTACAGATCCACCCCTTATTCCCCAGTTTTTCTAATGGCACATTTAGTAACTTCAGAATATGCTTAGAGAAAAGATGCTTTAGTAGATTTCTCCTGGTTCTAAACTCATTAGCCTGGGTATGTTAGTTCACTGAATCTATGTCAAATAAGCCCTCTCAGATTTCCTTTCCTTCAATACTCCATTTGGTTTAACCTAGTTAACTCGCAGAATGTCAGAAAGACTAAGCACGTTTGTATCTCTGAGCCCCTGAACATACCATTTTGGCTGCTGGCAAGGCCTCTGTGATCTTTTTCTCATTTAGACCTTTCCTTCTTTCAAGGCCCATATCAAATCATGTATCTTGTGAAAACTGCTTCAGCCCATGTTGACCTCTGCTACTCATATAATAACACTTAGGTAAATGTTTATAGTTTAACCCCTGTTTCCTCTATCACTTGGTAAGAATGCAAATTCTCCAGGACATGGACCTTGGTTTACACATTACAGAAATTCCAGCACCCAGGGTCACCCTTTGTTGCAACACTAGGGGTTTATAATCATATTAATAGTAATCAGAAACAGAAATAGTTAACAGTGGGGTATGTTAGGTAAATACTTGATTTCCGGGCTATGGAGACAATTTAATATGCTAAAGGCCCAGGTGAATGTACCACCACCTTGTGGGGAAGAAACACCATTCATTATTGCCATCATCACCTCCATAAATAGAAACTTGTATGCTTTGGGGAGATGAAGACCAGATCTAGAAGAGCAAAGGCAGCTCGGTCCTTAGGTAAAGATGAGACTATGCATTAATTGACAGCAAATGGAAAGAATGCTAAAATAATCCAAAACCAGTGGAACAAATGCCTCTCTACCAGTGAGGCAATCACTATTCACAGTCATTGTATCATGGTATCTAGATGGTAAAAACAAGCCTCTTTTTTCTACAGAAGGAAGTCAGTCTCATGAGAGGATTATCACTGCTCCTTGTCATAGCACTGGAGCACAGAGTATGCCATTCCGCAGGGTGGTAATCACTTGCAAGATGACAATGGACCGAATGTGCTCTTGCCTTCAGGCAGCTTCCAATCTCTAAAATCTTTGGGTTGGTCTCAAGACACATTGCACTGAAGACATCAAGACAACCTGGCTGCCACCAGCACAACATGTAACCCCCAATGAACTGGATCATTCCCATAAAACTCTTTCACTGCCCCATCACATGGGCTGCTGAGCAGGTTTTAAGTCTCAGGGAGGTCTGCAATAACCAGATATTAAGGAGCTTTGAGTTTTTCAAATTAGATGTTATCTGAAGTTAAGACTTAATGGATTCCCTAATAGTGAGCTTGCAGTGAGGCTAAGACTAGAAATTTGTTCTCTTGATGCCTAGTCAGGGAGTTTGATTATGCGAGAAACAGAGTATATTTTTCTCCCTTAAAACTGCAGCAACTTATGATTTTCACATTTTGGTAGAGGAGAAAATACATTTCATTAAGGTACAGCTTGTGAAATATTTTGCTATCTTTCTGGATAAAAAGTGCTATGCAAACCAAAGATCTAATTAAAAACTATAAATGAAAATGTTTTACTTAGGCTTACTTCAAAATAGGTACAGATTGTATTATATAATGTATGAAAATAGTAGGATAAAGGTAAAAATGGTATAACAGAAAATTCTGTGTTGGTCCTTCATTAAAATTCATAACTATATATGAGAGTATTAGTAGCAATAATCAATAATAAGCATTTTTAAAACTGGAATTTTTATTGTGGCAGATTACTGAGTTGGTGAAATTAAATGGCTTAGCTATTTTCCTGTCATGCCCCTGTTCAGCGTTGCTGTTCTGGACAATTTACACATTTGAGAATGAAAATGAAGGGTGACCTGACTTTTGAATGTGTCCTAGGCCACCAGGTCAAGGTTGTTGCCATCTGAGAACCATGGGCAGTTTCTGCAGTACAGTATCTTAATTTCTTCTTTTTTGTGGTAAAAATAGTTAACTTTTATGTTCTACGTGAAATCTGAGACCTCTACATCTTTCTCCCGATGTCACATGTGGTGGAGACAAGGGGATACTATTGGCAATCTTTGCATTGATTTAGACACATCAAAACTTATGTGGGACTTCCATGGACACTTTTAAAAAGTGAATTCTCCCCACCATGAGTTTACATAGATGAGAAGCAGACTGGGGTTGGGGAGGGAGGGCAGAGTTGCCCAGCTAATGAGCAGTAGAGTTTAATCTAAAAAATGTGATTTTCAGTAGAAAATCCTCTTTTATCACCCAAAATATCCATGGCTGCCAACCAGCGTTGTGGCGAATCTGAGAAGTAGAGCGCTAGGTGGGGAATCAGAAATACCTTGTCTTCCTGGATCTGATAAATACTAGTTGTGTGATCTTGGTCAAGTCACTAACTTTTCTGAGTCTTATAAAATCATGAACGAGGAAACAATGAATGACATAATTACCTCCTAGCCATGGAATGTTTCACCTGTAAAATGATATTTATTAATAATGTGTGCGTGGCCTAATTCCCAAAGTTGTGAACTAAAATAAGCTGATGTACACTGAAGTGCTTTGCATTCTGTGAACTGTGGAATCAACATAGTCTCAGACAATGGCCACTGGAGGGATTAGGGAAGGGCCTCTGTGTGTGTCCACACATACAGCCAGTCCACTTCCACTCAGGTTTGGGGAGAAGCTGTAATAGAGCACTGGCAGAGGATCAAACCCCTCCCCTTCCAGGGAGCTGCACAGTGTCACCAAAGTGAAGTTAACTTGAGTAGGTGAGCCAAACGTTCAAGTTCCAGCTTTGCTGAGTAGAAGTCACAGAGAATCCTGAGCCACCCTGTAGGTGACAACCACTGCTCCTCCAGGTGTGTCTGAAACACTGGGGAGACCCGGGGAGGGCAGTACAGGAAGCGGGGGAAGGCGGTCAGACCTCCCTGCTCCCCAGGCCCAGTTTTCTCCTGCACACACAGCTCCATCCCACGTGACTTCATCTGGCAGCCCCAGGAGACAGAATAGACCCCAAAAGAGCAGGAGCCTCCCCTCTGGATAACCTAAATGCTCTGACTGAAAGACAGAGGGTATCAGCAGAGTGGCTGTACCGAGTCAGCATTGATTTCTCCAGCCTTTGTCTGCATCTGGTTTCCGTCTCGTTTGGAGGTGGTTACTGTTACTACAAGCAGCATGAATCATGTCTCTGTTAAAAAACAGAGCTTCAATTGTCTTACATAACCCCTGATAACTGAACGTCTAATAATAGCAAGCCATTTACAGGTAGAAAGTCTGTCTTCCTCCCAGACACACACACACACACACACACACACACACACGCTACTCCCAGTATCTCACAGTACACACACGCACACACACACACACACACATACGCTACTCCCAGTATCTCACAGAAAAGTGAGGCAGGCAGGGAGGAGGCACAGGGGAAAAGGGGACAACACAATTGACTTCAGAGGATTTTAAAAAATAATGAATAATCATACATCACAGGACCTGAGGACCAACATGTTTAACTAAAGTAAGTTTTATAGACTGTAAGAATCAAGCATTCTTCTTTAAAGTATGTGAAACAGCAAGGAATCCAAACAAACCTCCTCTAGCATTCTATGACTGTATAAAACCCCCAGACTCCAAAGACGGGAGGGAGTGCAGGGTCTAGGAAGAAGTTTGACTGAATTTGAAACTAGCTTACAACAGGTACGTGTAATCTTCCCAGGACTTTTTCTCCTCTCTTTTTTGTGTGACCAGAGAAAGATATCTCAAAGGTTCCTGGCTATAGTCATTATGCAAAATTCCGGAGAGTGAAAAGCAACTGAAAACATGGCTGCAGTGTCCCACTCTGCAGACAATGCCTTGTTGGGTGCTGTTCCCTGAGCCACTGTCTTTGGGACGGAGAACCTCGCATCTGAAGACTTGTGTTTTTCCCATGAACATAATCTCTGCCTTGTAGGTCAAGATGAGGTCTTTTCATACATGACCCCCACTCCACTGCCCATTAAGATGATGACCAAAAAGCAAAGTAAGAGGACAGGCTGAAAAGAAATGACTCAAATATTACGAATGTAAGTTTTCCTTTAAAACATTCATTTGATTGAGAAAAAATAAAAGGCTTGGGATAGCAAGCTAAAAAGTGTATGAGAAAAAAATAATCTAAATTTGTATCATGCATGTTACCATTTCCTTATCATGACTTTCTTAAGAACAATCAATTCAGGCTATGTTTTTGGAGTATGCATTCCCAGGAGCCCAATAGCTCTAGATACCAGAGAAATTGGACCAAGGGTGGACTTCTTGGAAAATCATCGACAGGCTACATCCAGTCATTCATCTCGGCTAGGACCACAGAAGGAAAACGTTCTTCTCTGTTTTGATTGTTCAGTAACATGAAACAGTGAGCTGGGCTATTTCAAATCAAAGAATGCCCTAGGACACACCCACTTTGCGGACCAGCACCTGGGTTATTCTGTAGTCTCTTCCGCTGTTTAGGAGTACAAAAGGCATATGGATATAGTTATGTGTCAGGATGGCTGTGTGTGCCCTCAAAATAGGATTTATTCTGCCTAGTTCCTTTTGGAATACGCCCCACATCCATAAGCAAAAGATTTTTGCAAAAGAGGAGGAAAGAAGAGAGAGAAAAACAATAAACAGGAAGCGAGGACAGGAAGGAAGGTGACTAATGTCCCTTTACCGCTGCCTGCAAATCTGGCAGGAGCAGATACAAAACCTCTAACTACCGCTGTCCAGTAGTCTTTGCCACATGCCATGTGGGTATGGCTTCTGAAGGAAATGAGTTCTAGATTTTCCTCATGAATATCCAAATGCAGAAAGCAGGGGTCTTGACCATTAAATCACCCCCACATAACCACAGTGAAGGTGGCTGATGGGGCTAGACTCTTACTTCATTCACTTTGTGAATTAAATTGCTCTTAGAGCTGGTATGTTGGTGGGCTAGATGTTTTCATAAAAACAGCCATGAGACGCCACAGTTTCTTTCAGGTGAGGCTTTCCCCTCTACCTACTGTGAATGTACTGTTGGATGATTCCTGTTTCTGGAAGAGCAGGTGGTTTGCCTCTTCTCCTTTTCTTGGCCTCAAAAGCCAGGCTCTTCTACAAAACTGTGAAGCGATTACACCCACCTGAAATTTCAGGGCCCTGTTCACAATGGTATGTTTGCCACTCGGATTAAGACTTGGTGGGCCAGACACATTTAAAATGTAAGAGTGGACTGTTATATCATTTTGCGTTGCAATAGTAAGAGTATTCTGGATCGTGGTTGACAAGCAGATCATAACCATATGCAGTGCAACAAATAGCATGACACTGCATCAGAAGTTCAGAGGCAATATTTTCAAATGACCCAGAGATTTATTTTTTATAGAGAAAAGATGGATGCTTTTTCCCCCTTTCAATAAGTATTTATTGAATGCCTATTGTCAGTGATGGACTTTTTATGCATAGAAGGGGGCTGGGCTATGCCAGACTCTCACCGTGTTCTTTCTCTTTTAATACTGAACAAAATATCAGTAAAATACCAAGTACAGCATTTTTTTTTTTAAACCTGATAGGCAATCAGTATGTAGTAACTGGCCATGTGGATGAGAGAAGGGACTGGTGATAGCGATGGAAGTGGGAAGAGCTTCCTTACAAAAGCACGTCAGTTTAAGAACATTTCAGGGACAATTCAGGGAATCCCTGCTGACTCAGTGGTAAAGAATCCACCTGCAATGCAGGAGATGTGGGTTCGATCCCTGGGTGGGGAAGACCCCCTGGAGAAGGAAATAGTAACCCATTCCAGTATCCTTGCCTGGGAAATCCCATGGAAAAACGAGCCAGAGGGGCTACAGTTCGTGGGGTTGCAAGAGTCAGACGTGATTTGAGAACTAAACCATCACTATCAGGGACAATTCAGAGGGGATACCTAAGCAGATATGGTTTGATCTATTTATGCATTCCAATAAATATCTAGAATTCTATTAACCTTCAAACACCTAATAATATGGTCATGCCATTTTTACAGGAAGGATATTTTTTTTTTAAGAAGAGGCATCTATATTTATGTAGTGAGCTTCTCTGTGTTTGTAGAATACTCAGAATACTTCTGTACATGCTAAGTCACTTCAGTCGTGTCCAACTCTTTGCGACCCTATGGACTGTGACCTGCCAGGCTCCTCTGTCCATGGGATTCTCCAGGCAGGAATACTGAAGTGGGTTGCCATATTCTCCTCCAGGGGATCTTTCCAACCCAGGGATCAAACCTGCGGCTCCTATATCTCCTGCATTGGCAAGGAGGTTCTTTACCACAAGTGTCACCTGGGAATCCCAGAATATTTCTGAGGACCCATCTTACATTTTAGAACCATTTCTAAGAATCCAGTAGTTTATTATTTTAAAATCAACTTCAGTGCTTCCCTGGTGGTCCAGTGGTTAAGAACGCCTGCCAAGTGCAGAGGACGTGAGTTGGATCCCTGCTCTGGGAAGACCCCACCTGCTGCAGAGCAACTAAGCCTGTGCACCACAACTACTGTGCCAGTACTCTAGAGCCGGTGAGCCACGACTGCTGATACCTGCGTGCCCCAGAGCCCATGCTCCGAGACAAGAGAAAGCACAGCAATAAGCAGCCCACTCATCGCAATGAAGAGAAGCTTCTGCAACTAGAGAAAGCCCTTGAGCAGCCACGAAGACCCAGCACAGCCAAGTATAAAGAAATCAACAAAATCAACTTCAAAGCAGTTAATTAAGGAGCTCATTGATAACCATGATACACAAAGTGAGGACGGTGGGATAAGGCAAAGTCAGAATTCTCCAAAATGACTGCACAGAAACTGAAGGAATGACGGCCCATTTGGTTGGAAGGCATCTGACTGTAGATCAGATGATGTGGGTCCCCGGTCATGTTTGTCAAGTGCCTGAGATAAGACACTGGAGAAGGCAATGGCAACCCACTCCAGTATTCTTGCCTCGAGAATTCCATGGACAGAGGAGCCTGTCAGGCTACAGTCCACGGGGCTGCAAACAGTCAGGCACAATTGAGCGATTATGACTCACTCACTCACTCACTTAGCTAAGACAAACTTCTTCAAACTTCATCAAACTTCTCTTGAATCTCACTTTCACTTGCATAAAACAGGAGTGCTGGATCTGATGGTCCCTAAGATGCCTTCCACTTGTAACATCTGATGATTTTAAAGTAAGGAAAGATGACAAAGTAATTCCCCCTTCCTCTCATTTTGCTAAACAGTTTCGGGTTGCTTTCCCCTGATCTGTGACTATGCACTTAGCATTCAGTTTTAGGTTTCTGGGTTCTAGAAGTCACACAGCAAATTTCCAAGTCGTTTTGCCTCATGTACATGAGAAAATGACAGTGAAACAACTGTCCCTTTCTTTCCATACCACTGTTTCTTCTCATATCAGACTCACACGCCGACCATAAAAACACAATCATCCTCGTCACAGGCCCTCACTCATGCTCATGCAAGCTTATCAGATTGGGTTATTTCTATATTTATGTCCTGGCTATTTTTTCTCTTCCAACTAGTTTATGAAATCCCTGGTAAGCATAAAGCTGCAAAAACAAAAACAAACAAATAAAACAAAACAGCCCTGTTTGAATAATTTACTTCAGTGAAGGGAATATAAGAAAACATTCTAACGGGGAAAAAGCTTTAAAAAAACACTCCCATCTCCTAGAAAAGACTAAATAAAATGTTTTATCAGTGATAATTTCATATGTTGTTATTCTTTTTCATTACAGGGAATGCTACATATTGGGTTTATGGTCTGTTGTACAGACGTGGATATTTTCCCCAATATTTCTCAGGCCACTGCATCCTTGAAGCCAAGAAGGCCCAGAGCTTGCCGAGCTGGCTTTACATAGACAAAGGAGCCACACAGAAAACCCAATACCTGGAGCTTATATCATATCCTGCCTAGGCACTGCATACTTATGACTCGTTCTTTTCCATCTGTGTCCTGTTCCTTTGCTGTTTGATTCCCTTCACCTAGAATGCCCTTTCTTTGCCTCCCTTTACTGTTCAAAATTCTCCCTATCTTTCAAGACCCACCTAGCTCAAGCCCCATTTTAAAGAAGCAACTTAGGTTGATCCAACTTGGGATCCAGGAATAATTTTCATGGCTGCTGCTGCTGCTGCTAAGTCACTTCAATCGTGTCCGACTCTGTGCGACCCCATAGACGGCAGCCCACCAGGCTCCCCCGTCCCTGGGATTCTCCAGGCAAGAACACTGGAGTGGGTTGCCATTTCCTTCTCCAATGCATGAAAGTGAAAAGTGAAAGTAATTTTCATGGCTAGCGATCAATAATTAGCCCGTGTAATAACTGGAGTCACTGAAAACAAATATCTAAGAAGTTCTCAGAGAACACCAGAGAAAAAAGTTTTAGAGTTGCAGGGTCCTCATAAAAGGAGAAAGAAAGCTAGTTTTAAGAAGAGGTCCGATATAGAAGCTGTGGTACATAAAGTAACAGTTGTAGCCTTGTAAAGAAAGGTTGTATCTTGTACAGAAGGGGCTTTTTTTTAGAATTGCCTGACCTTTTATTTTTTTAAATAAAGTGGAAGATATTCTTTCTCAAGAGTTAAGACACTGGATATAGCAATGCACAGTATCATGAAGTTTGGTTGCATTAATTATGAAGCTAAAATATCAAGATCTTAATTAGAAAGAAAATGGGGCACAGAGTAAAAAGGCAAAGACAGAGGTGTGTGTATAAAATCTGAATTTCATCTCCCCCTACCCCCCCTCAGTCCAATGGCCACACCACGCACTATGATAAACTCTGCCAGCGCCTAGCTGAGCTTAAGTGATGGGCCATGATATATTCTGATAGTAAAAGATTGAATGAAGCTAAGGAATGCTGGATGCTGTTATACATGTATATGATTTTATTTATGTGTATATTTTTATATCTATATATACAAACATATATATTTGTATGATGTTTGGCAACCTCACCCATGGTATTCCTGTGAAGTAGGCATGTGGTAAACATAATTAGCCCATTAAACAGATGGTAGGGCTCTGGCATATCTCACCACATTCTAAAATGGTGGAGCTGTGAGCAGGGACTGGAGAGGGAGTGCAGTTTGATGTACGGGTAACTGCAAATCTCTGTGAATTGCTACTTTCCTGAAGACAATCTGGGTAGGTTGCATTTGGCTGAGAACTGGGGATGGTTTGGGAAGCTTTAAAAATATACAAGGGGACAACTTTTCACATTCATTCAGATATAGTATCTTCATTTTTACTCACTAGAGACATTTTTTGAAAAACAGCTTTTTCTCTTAACTCATCTGTGTTCCAAGCAAACTCTCAAATTGCTGAGCAGATTAAAAAAAAGAAGAAGAAAAAAAAAAACCTACACACCAAGTAGAAACAGCGGGTAAAAGCATTTTTTTAATTGTCTTTTACAAAGTGCACTCTTGTAAAGGATCAGGTTGAAAAGAGGTTTGGTACCATAAACATAAACACATAGCTCTCATTGTAGTTCAGTGACCAGATACGTGCAAAAGCACATGTGATGAACTTTTACCCGGCTGAATTATGCGGCCATGGCATTGCCACTCCATGGTACAGCTGGCTGCAGAGAGCCTGTAATCAATATTCTAGTTCAATTCTTGGTCAGTTGAAATAGGGGCTAGCAGGAGTGAAAGAGTTACTAAAAGTTAAGACTTGAATTTACAAATGTATTTGAACTGGTTTCAAGAAGACATGAAACATCAATACATCTGGAGAATAGAACTTGCAATTGACTGCTCTTTACCATCTGGTCTCAAGAACATTTTCTGCTTGGAAGTTGCATAAGCAATGAAAAAAACACACAAACAACTTCCTGTACCATGCCTTTGGTCACTTATAATGACGCATTACAGAGTAAACCAGCTAAATATGAGAAACTCTGCCTTACTCCAGATGACAACATACATTATGTAACTAAGATCAATGACAGAGAACATCTTTATTTTAAGACATTTAGACTAAAAAAAATTCAAGAATAAATATCCTTCCTTGTAAGGTGTTTGTGGAGTAGTTTTGGCTAGATTGGTTTTTAATGTCACTACAAAATCATATCTATTTTTTTCTAAATTGAAAAAAGAAAAACAAAAAAAGCTATACTGGGGAATAAAATGGTCATATATATATATTTTAATGACACAAACTTGCCTCTTTAAGCAATAAAATATGTTACACTTTTTTTAAAAATAGAAAAATTTTATGTATCCCTGTTTTCTTAAACACAGTAGGCTATTATCATTTATATTTCTTCTCATAATACAGGGTCATCCTTGCAAAGGCCCATTACTCCTGTTTTTCAGAAATACATTTCTATTTCTGAAAATAGTGAGAGACAGTCAGCCTCTTCTCTCACTGTTTAGTCTAACGGCCACAGGAGCTGCAGCCCACAATCCATGGCCATGGCCCACTGGTGTCACTGTCCAGTGTTTAAGAGTCATCTCCTTCTTACCTTTTACGGTAGGTATATTTTCTACTCTGCTTTGGATTGGAAAATGAGTGCTATAGAGACAATATTACCTGTAAGGGTTTGGTTGGAAGCTTTGGGACACTCATTTTGATATTTGAAAATCTTATATATTTCTTTGTTCGGGATTGTAATTCAGAAGTCTGAACTGCAAGGAATCAAACTTCCAGATATTATTGTACAACACAGTGTGACATTTATGCTTTTTATTGCAAGGGTTTTTATTTTTGAAGAGGTTACCCAGAAATCCATTTTTGATCATTTTATTTGTTAAGTCTCTGATGCATTCCATTTCACTCCCTTGATTTCTGCAAGCAATGGAACTAACATGATAACACTGAGAAGTAAATAAATAACACATTTTTTAAGGATAAGATGGGAGAGTCTTGGTAATTAACTGCATCATAGGGATGGAAGCAAAAGTATAGTCGTTAGAAAATCTCTCTGGACTTCTAAGTTTTTCCTAGATTTTGAACAGGACTTTGGCCTTACTGAATATTAGGAAAACATTAAAAAACTATAAAGCTATTTATGTTAACTTAAACATTCAGAAATGTATTAATAACATCTGATCATCCTTTTCCCCTTTCCCCTAAAGAAGAAATCACTGTAATTCACAATCTGTGATAGCTGGGATAGGTATTTTGTTGAAATTTACCTTTTTCCTAATCTCTGAAATAGGATTTCAAAGTAAACTAACACTATTAAACTGTTGGGAGGGAGGGAGGAGATGTTTAATTTATAGGAGAGAAAAATGAAAACTTAAAATATTGAAAAATACTCATACTTTACATGCTACTGACAATTCTTATTTATTGATATCAGTGTTTAAGAAACTCTACCTGTGAACACTTTGAAATATCAGTTCAAATCACATTAAAATGTTCCATGAATCATACTTTCAACCAGTTCAGATTGGTCTCTATTTCCCAGTTTATCTGAACTGGTGAAGTTCTATAAAATAAACATCTGTAGCTTTTGAGAGTTACATTTTTATTTGTTTGACATATTGTGGGTTTTTGTAATACTGTTTATATGATATAAAGAAACACTAAGTGTGAGAACTATTTGTTTGAGATTATGTTTGGATCAAGAGTTTGCAAGAAACTATCAATTTTACACCAGCCAAGGTTATGCAGACTAAAGCAGAAGTTCCACCCATTCTCCACAACAGCATCTGAAGACATGGTTAATGAGCTCTGAAATTCATTCACAACGTTGCTAATCTTTCAGGAACCCTATAACCTTGCCTGACGTTTCCATCATCATGGGAGAGAAACCTTGACAGAATTAGAACCTGTCATCATGATCTAGCGATTCACCAATTGTTTTTTGGTATTGGAATAGTCAAAAGACTCCATGTTTTGAAATTCCATAGAAGACTTAACGATTGAATAATTTTCTCACATCTCTGTTTGCACTTTCGTAGTCTGGTTGCATTGATTTGTGTCTCATAAGTAGACATTTCCTTTGTTGGTTACAAATCAATGCTATAGAACAAACCTGCCAGTGCATTCCCACTTCCCCATCCCCTCTTGCACTTTGAAAAACAAAGGACAGTTTTCTTTAAAAAATTAATTTCATTGTTTGGTAATATATTTTTAAAAGGAGAGAGAGAGAGAAAGACCCAGAGGTTAAAAAAAATGTCTGTGGGAAAAAGAGCTCCTCACCATCTAAAACAGAGACTGCCGAGTGGGAGGGCAGCACTGTCCTCCTGGTTTGCTTCCTTAATGCAATCATGGTCCTCACTTTCATACGTCACAAGGCTGCCCAACACAGCACACTGGGAAGCCACAGTCAGATATGATTTCATGGCAGGAAAGAAACAAAAAGGCAGGACAAGTTGAAAGTTTTCTGCTTTTATTCAAATCTAAGGTGGGGCAAAAGGGAAGATAATTTTTTTTTTTTTGCTAGGAGGAGAAAAGCACAGGCTTTCTCTATGTGAATGTGAAAACTGAGTTCTGAAGATACCCTGGCGCTTTTACCCAAGTGGATAAGCACAAATAAAGAAGGACAAAGAAGTACTATCATCATTCTGAATGCTCTTGCCAGCACTTAGCTACAGGTGGAAAGCAAGCAGGCACGATTTGAATTACCTAGATTAAAAGAGCAATTTTCTATCCTCTTTTTTTTTTTTTCCTTTTAAAAATAGCCAATTGATTTTGGCCTAGCTATTGCTGACTGTACTGGGTCCATTTTCATACACCACTGATTAAATGGTGTGCTTATGGCTCAAGGCACCCGTGCAGGAGCAGACAGAAGCTGCTGAAGGAATGCGGATGGAGACCAGAGGCCACAGCGCAGAAAAGCCACAGGTTCACACTCGCTGCTGCTAAGTCACTTCAGTTGTGTCCGACTCTGTGTGACCCCATAGACGGAAGCCCACCAGGCTCCCCCGTCCCCACAAAGGCCGTAATTACTAGCACTGGACTGTTGATAGCACATTTTAGACTTGGACCAGCTGAATATAATTCTGGGAGTTCAAAGCCTGGAATTCATTTAGCTTTTTAAATTCTGACCTTAAGTATCAAAGGAAAAAAAAAATCAAAGTCCTTTTTTTTGTTTTTTTAAAGAAATATGGATGGGGAAAATACTCTGTCCTAAATTGCGATGACATCTGACACGAAGCTGGGAATCTGCTTTTCAGGAGCTAGCTTATTTAACTGCTTTATGAAAAAGTTACATTTTCATCTGTTATGGAATTAGTCATCTACCCAAAGAGGATCCAGTGGCTTGGAGCCCTTGGTGGGTGAAACTGGATGAAAATGAAACCCAGAATACAGGAGTTTTATGTAGGGTGACTCTATACTGAGATTCATCGAGCAGTCCTCTGAAAAGAGAGACCTCTACTAATTCTGGAAAATAACCATCTTGGTTATGATGAGAAATCTTCAGAAATTAACCAGAATCTGTGCGGCTGGAAAAATAAACTCAATAGGGATTTTCTCAGATCATTCTTAAAGAGACTCAACATCTACAGATGTGTCTTCAGAAAAAAACAAGTCCACCTGACAGGTGAGGCTGTAGCTCAACAGTGGATCTGAGGACATGGGGACTGGGTCTGGGAATTAGCAAAATCCATTTCTAAGAAGTCGACCTACTTTTTTCCCCCACACCTACTGCTTCCTCTCTCCCTTCCCTCCTTTTTTCCTCTCCCATTATTGTTTACTTAATTTGAAATCTGGCCTTATTGTGGATGGAACTGTATCCAGAGGTACTATTAAGATAAGAAATTTCAGGCAGAAAGATTTAATGAGGGGCTTAGGAGTTTTTGGAGAGGAATCGGAAATTATTTAGAGAGAAACGAGGGAAAAACTAAGAAGTTAAGTATCAGAACTAGCACGATGGCTGGAGACTAGCTTTTGCGAGACACAGAAGGTCTGCGTTCTCCAGAACAAAAACAAACAGGAAATAACAGGGCCAGAGCTGTCTCTCTCCCCCATGCTTCCCTCACAAGTAAATTTAGGGAAAAAAAAAAACCCAGAAACGTGTTCAGATCAAAAAGTTTTCTTTCAAATGCTAGTAAGTGACCAAAGTAAAAGAAAAGAGAGTTGGTTCTAGAAGGTAAAATGCCAAAGGGACATCATTATTTGGGGAGAGGAGAAATTAGGGATCAAAGGCACACACACAGTCTGGAGAAAAGTCGGGGTCTCTAGCTGATAAGGGAGGATGGAGACGACAGGTGGCAAGTTAGGCTGGAGGAGAGAAAGGGCTTTGCTTTGGGCAGTCCACTTTCTGGAGGAGGGGTGGGGAATGTTGGGGAACATGACTCCTCCTGGGGTGTGGGGGGAGACAAGAGGCTGAGAGGAGGGAAGGGAAAGAACTAAACTAGGGAGTCGTTTGGGGGCATAGAGTCAGGTCAGGTGAAGCTGAGACTCTGAGAACCTGGTTTTGAGGCTTAGAAAAAATGGTCACTGGAACAGATGGCTACCTACAGGGCTAACAACACACTAAGTTCTTCCATTTCCAAACCTGATGCTGACATCCTGCCTACAGTGGCAAGCATATACACGCAAAACATCAAAACTCCTCCAAATGGGGGTTTGAGGCCAGAATGGGGGTGTGTGAAACATGCCACCTTCCTCATGAACACCCCAGGACAGCCCAGGGCACCAGCAGGGAAACTGCCAGCGAAACCAGAGACTTCCAAGCCACCCCACAAAGATAAACCACCCCAGGTCCCCAGCGACTTCAGGCAGCAATGGGGACAGTTTCCATGTTCCAAAACTAATTCACAGTAAGGACTGTCTGTAAGAATAAAAGCGGGTGGGAGTGGAGGATGGAAATAAAAGGGGAAAAAAGTGTCCTTGTTGAAAGTTTTAAATTACAGGCTCAGTAAAAAACTGGCATTCCACCACATCCGGTCTAGTTACCAAATGGAAAAATAGGGTCATTAACATGTTTATTTGAATTACATTAGTCCTTCTCTTTCATATTTAATTTATTCTGCTAGAAAACACACACACACACACACACACACACACACACACACACACACACGGTTCTGCAGGCTGGTGAAAGGCAGGGGTGTAATGCTAAAATGCAGTGATCTTCACCCATTATCTACCCTACTAAGGCTTTTCAGAGCTTACTAGGATCAATCAGGGATTCTGCCTCAGGAGCAGGGAAAGGGTACGGAAAGAAGTAAGGCACAGATGCCACTGAGTTATTAAAATACTGAAGTACATTTGAACCGAGGAGTGGGCATGGGATTTTAATAGAAAGGAAGTTCAGGAAAAGAAGAAAAAGCTGGGATAGGTGACCTCTTCTCTGGACTGAATGTCCAGATGCAAGGTTGAGGCTAGGGCTATTGAACAGTCTCCACCTGACAGGGACGGTGTAGAACTCAGAGAAACCTGTGTTATTGGCATTCTGGGTACTAAAAGGTTAAGCCTTCACGATGATCACATGAGTCTTGCTGTGGTCCAAAACAGTTCTGATCAAGCTAAGTATAAGCAAGTCTAATGCAATACATTAAGGGGAAAATGAAAGAAAGCATATTTTTAGGATGGTATCTAGAGATTACCTGGTTGTCACTGTGGTCTTGGCAAGATCAGCCCTTGCTCGACAAACTCATTACACTTGCACACATGATTTAATCAGTTTTCCTCATCCATAAAATGGGACCATGAACAGTTATCACAGAGTTGAGAGGAACGAGTAGGATAATCTATGTAAAAGTGTTCTCCAAAGCACTGTACACATGTAAGACATTCTTATTTCCTGAAAGACTGTAGTGCCAAGTACAGGCCAAACCATGTGGCAAATATCCTTAGAAACAGGATTAGAAACAAAGCAGGAAACGCTCTGACTAAACTGAGGGGGACACGGATCTTCCATCTCAGTGCTGACTGGTTGCATCACTCGCTCCCTGCAGGGATTTCTCACCGGGATACTGACCTGGAGTTCACAGATTGCCTTCACAGTAGGCTGCCACCCACTCAGAATGAGTCATATAAAGTTCAAATCTTACTTTGTGCTAGGATGCTAATGTAGAGGTAAGCAGGTTTAGGCTTCTCAGTTGCAGATTTCTGCTGGAATTGTCAAAATGGTAGCCCCCTCCTTTTACTGCCAGTCAGCCCAACTTTGTTCTGGGCCCACAAGTGCTCCGAGCTCAAGTTCCAGTTTCAGTGGAACAAAGCGGATAGGTCTTAGGATTTCCAAAATGTGTACACATTTCAGTCTCTACCTTCCCATTTAGATAAGTTTCTTACTTTGCCACAGACAGAATCACATTTTTGGTTATGAGTCTACCTTTTGGTCCTGTTTGTTGGATATTTTGCCAGCTGCCTCTAAGCTGAACCTTGGCTCAAATACAACTGCGTTCACATTTAAGGTCATTCTGGTTTGAGTCCAGAATGACTATCCTTAGGATGTAATTTTGACAGAGGATGGGGAGAGTTAAATGACAACAACTCTAGTAAAGATAATGGTGGCCCATTTGTGGGACATTGTTTCTGGATGAAGCACTTCAGTAAACAAAGAAGCAAGCAAATAAATAGAAAAGAATAGGAGGAAACTCAGAATCAACAGAAAAAGTCATCATATAAGATGAAGATTTTCATTTATAATGACCAAATCCAGGAAGGGATATGATATATGTCTATAAAAACATGATAGGCCTGGGCAGTGTTTAGTATATGTGATACAGACATTATCTTATTACTAAGAAACAATTTAAAGAAAAGTAAAAAATGCTTTATACAGCAGGCAGCAAGCTTATAAAATTCATTAAAGGTTGATGACAGAAACAGTATCATGAAGGCTTAGCTAAATTCACGGATAATAAGTCTATAGTTGTTTGTTCAGGCAAACTAGGATGTCTGGAGGAAAGTAACTCTAATCCTTGAAGTTAGCAAAGGACAATTGTGTCTTACATAACAATTCCCTGGGCCTGTGATCAGAAGGTGTATGCTGAGCTGAAACGTCCATGGGCCCACCCAGTGGGGCTTTTCTCACAACCATATGCTCTTAAGAAACTAGGGGCTAACTACAGCACTGGCAGTAGACATACTGAGGCCAGATGTGCCACAAAGTTTTGAACGTACAGCCACATGTGTGAGACTGCCTAAGACGTGTCTTTGTAGTAATTGCTATCATCTCCATGTTACCGATGAGAGAACTAAGGATCAGAGAAGTTCAGAGAGGAACAGTAATTTAATAATGGTTACTCAGACCTGGGATTTGAACTCAGGATTATCTGCTTCCGAAGCTGTGCTGCTTTCTTCCCAGTAACCTGATGCATTAACAGCTTACAATGACCAGTGTCACTTGTTGAAGCTGTATGAAGTCTTGTTCTTCATGTCCCTCCATATCTAAATTGTATGTGCAGTAGTTCCTTGCTAAGAAACATTCACAGCTTTACATTAAGATGACTCCGGGTCTCATTAGGAGGGAACAAAAGAAGCAAGCAGATCATGAGAAGGTAAAGGCCTGTGGCTAGTAACACAGACAGCCACACATTACTATACAGTACCACAGATTATGATGTATTCAGTTCAGTTCAGTTCAGTTCAGTCGCTCAGTCGTGTCCGACTCTCCGCGACCCCATGAATCACAGCACGCCAGGCCTCCCTGTCCATCACCAACTCCCGGAGTACACTCAAACTCATGTCCACAGAGTCAGCGATGCCATCCAGCCATCTCATTCTCCGTCGTCCCCTTCTCCTCCCGCCCCCAACCTTTCCCAGCATCAGAGTCTTTTCCAGTGAGTCAACTCGTCGCATGAGGTGGCCAAAGTATTGCAGTTTCAGCTTTAGCATCAGTCCCTCCAATGAACATCCAGGACTGATCTCCTTTAGAATGGACTGGTTGGATCTCCTTGCAGTATAAGGGACTCTCAAGAGTCTTCTCCAACACCACAGTTCAAAAGCATCGATTCTTCGGCGATCAGCTTTCTTCCCAGTCCAACTCTCACATCCATACATGACCACGGGAAAGACCATTGCCTTGACTAGACGGACCTTGGTTGGCAAAGTAATGTCTCTGCTTTTTAATATACTATCAAGGTTGGTCATAACTTTCCTTCCAAGGAGCAAGCGTCTTTTAATTTCATGGCTGCAATCAGCATCTGCAGTGATTTTGGAGCCCCCAAAAATAAAGTCTGACACTGTTTCCACTGTTTTTCCATCTATTTCCCATGAAGTGATGGGACCAGATGCCATGATCTTTGTTTTCTGAATGTTGAGCTTCAAGCCAACCTTTTCACTCTCCTCTTTCACTTTCATCAAGAGGATTTTGAGTTCCTCTTCACTTTCTGCCATAAGGGTGGTGTCATCTGCATATCTGAGGTTATTGATATTTCTTCCAGCAATCTTGATTCCAGCTTGTGCTTCTTCCAGCCCAGCGTTCCTCATGATGTACTCTGCATATAAGTTAAATAAGCAAGGTGACAATATACAACCTTGACGTACTCCTTTTCCTATTTGGAACCAGTCTGTTGTGTATACCAGCAGCAATTCTCACTTCTCCATCAACTTACCTAAGGATACATTTTTAGTTATCCTAATCTTAACTTGTGTATTTCAATACGGCAATGGCAAGCCACTCCAGTACTCTTGCCTAGAAAATCCCATGGACGGAGGAGCCTGGTAGGCTGCAGTCTGTGGGGTCGCTATGGGTCGGACACGACTGAGCGACTTCACTTTCACTTTTCACTTTCACACATTGGAGAAGGAAATGGCAAGCCACTCCAGTGTTCTTGCCTGGAGAATCCCAGGGACGGGGGAGCCTGGTGGGCTGCCGTCTATGGGGTCCCACAGCGTCGGACACGACTGAGGTGACTCAGCAGCAGCAGCAGCAGCAGCATCTAAGAAGGGTTATCATGGATGTCTCCTTGCCTTATTAATTCTAATAATGACTGAGTTATCAAAATGGAAGATGGAAAAATGCAAGAAAGATCTGGGTGGCGAGGAGAAGCATGGTGAAGAGAAGTAGAGGAATCAGAGAAAAATCCATGGTTCGCTTTCTCAGACTCCAGGTGATTTAGTCCTCATGAGCTTGGTTTCCTCCATATTTTGAAGAGTCTAAATTCAGTTGCAGAAAGCTTTGTGATGTAAGACTGCTGCTAACCTAAAGGCTATGAAAATGTATTTTAGGAGGTTTCTGTCCCTTGTAACAAAAATAAGAAGCCTTTCAAAACTGTCTATGCCTTTGAATAAGTTGTATCTTAATTTCTGTCCTTGTAAAGTGGGGCTAGCTTTTTTTTTTTTTTTTTTACATAGTCAGGATTTTTGTATACATTTATAAGTGAGTAGGAGCTACTTAGGTGTATTATTAAAAATTCAGGTGAAAGTAGAGTCACCTATGATCCTTTATCCAGAGTTCCCTTCCATTTTCTTTTTACATTCCTGTTAAATTTTTTCTGTTTTTTTTTTCTTTTTCCAGGATTTTAGCCACACATATAATACATTTCTATAACTGAGAATTCATTGGTTTCACAAATATTCTCTAGGAGACAGACTACCCAACTAGTGACTATCACTTGCCAGTGAAAAATCAGTATGGTTTGATGTTATTTAGAAAGGACTGAAATAATTTTCTGAGTAGAAATTCTTTTATTATTTAAGAATAATTTTACCTAAAGACTTACTTTCCCTTAACACCAATTTGACAATCTCACCCCAAATATAGCCTGGGAATATGGCATTACCAAACCTTGCAAAGTTATGTCATGATGTCAATGCTTAATTGAATTAAAGAAACTGGTAAGTACCCAAGAAAAACATAATATGAGAAAAATGTCAGGAGTTATTGTCTAGACTCAGAAAAATGTCAGGGGTTATTGTCTAGGCTTCTCATTGTGTTAAAATATATACAATGGAATATCACTCAGCCATGAAAGGGAACAAAACTGTGCCATATGCGGAGACATGGATGGACCCAGAGACTGTGATGCAGAGTGAAGTCAGAAAGAGAAGCAAATATTGTATATTAATGAACATATGTGGAATCTAGAAAAATGGTACTAATGAACCTATGTGCAAAGCAGAAAAAAAGACACAGACATAGAAAAAAAATGTATGGACACCAAGGGGGGAAATGTGAGTGGGGTGACCTGGGAGACTCGGTTGTCATACAATGTGAAAGCTGTGTAAATAGTTCCCAAGCACTCAGCAACAACAAGAGACTCACAACATAGTTTTTCCTTACTGATAAAACACCACTGAAGACTGGTGACCTCAGCCTCCTTGAACTTAATCCTGACAGTGTGAAGGTATGGCACTGATCTCTGTGTGGCTCATGCCCTTGACTTGGGACAGGAGCCCAACACAGTGGACAGAACATGAGAGTGAGGGCCAGCAGCTTTGAGCTCTGGTTCTGGCTCTTGATACTAACGAGTTGTGTTGAGTTGGGCAAAATGACTGAACTGTTTAGGCCCAAATGCCTTCATCTGTAAAGTGAAGGACTCCTTTCAGATCTAAACCTCCGATTTTGCCTGACTGGTTTTCTTGGTTAGAACCTGGTTTCAGTGAGGTTAACATCAAAAATTCAGTTCTCATGCAAGTAAGACGGCCCAGTACAGTGCTTCACACATAGCACTTGCTCAATGAACATTTGTTCAAGGACTAAATTTTTTGGTATAGAGAACAACTGTTTCATAGCTGAAGATTCTAATTTAGGTTAAAACAGAGAGGTGCCAAGAGAGACCATAGGGTTTAATACCAATGCATCAGAGCCCCTGGGCAAAATAATTCAAAACACAGGTCTCACTAATGTTGAGTCAGTGGTATTGCTATAGCTGGTTGTGGTCTAAGAACAAGGTGACCATTTGCTACTCCTCAAATCAACAAACAGTCCTCTTCCCAAAATGATCTTCCAAAAAGACATTGGTTCTAAAAGAATTCTCTGAACTTGAGATTATGGAATAGCTCAGCAAATCCTCATGACAATCATCTGAGGTATGAAAATCACAGATAAAGTTCTCTTCATTTTTCACGTGGGAAAAGAGAAGCCTACTTTCATTGTGGGTCACCTTAGTTGCAACAGGGGTGGGAAATAAGTTCACCTTTAATACTTTAAAATTTGAACCACTACCTCTTTGTAAAATACTTGAGTTTAGGCTTTGCCCTTATATTGGATATCCAGTGAATCAGGTGGCGATATATGGTCCAATTTTGCTTCAGACAATGAGAATCATGTCATAAAACAAGATGTAAAATATAAATTAAATGAGACAATATCAGCCACCTGACCAACATGATCAGATAAACCATAATTTGAATTCTTTGGCAGTACTTTAAAAACTAACTAAAAAGAGGGACTGGAATCTTGGAAGATGAAGAACTGAACATTAGAACAAGTTGCCTCAAATCATGAATGTTCTCTGACATGTTCAATTTGCTTCCAACATTAGGGTTTTGTTTTGGGTTTCATGATTGTGCAGTGTTTCCCTTTTCTTTTAGAGTCTGGCTATAGATGTGGAGGGGAAAACCCCATCACAGGGGCCTGATGGAACTCCTCTACTGGCTTACAGAGCACATCTCTCAAGTCTCAGGTCTCTTGGGCTGGCCAGCAGTGACAAGTAAACACTGGTTTTATTTTAGAAGCTCTGTTGTAGTTCTGCAGGCAGCTGTCCGTACTGCACACAAGCAGTCCCTCTTTTTAGGGGGTTATAACTCAACCATCAAAATACCAAAATATGCTCTGGTTTGAAACTTGGTGTACAGAGTCCCAAGCCCCAGAATGACTGTGGTTTACTTCCAAATTTAAGAAAATATTGAATTTTGTAGGATATTTGTTTACTGTTTTCAAATATGTTTGAAGAGTCTTTTAAACTTTCCATAGGAAAATGTACTAAAAAAGACACACCATTTTAGTACCTTTGGTAAGTCATTCTGAATTTCAGCACACCACTGAAAGGACCAAGTGGTAGGAAAGAAAAGAATTTATTTATTTTCTCACCAAATACAGATGTTTTGACCACTTGGGTCCTCATCAGTGTTCAAAATATTGGTGTGTTGTAACACAATAAAATAAAATAAAGGCATTAAACTCTTTTGTTTCATTCCTTTCAGTGATGTGCAGAATGGATTAATGAGTTCTTGTTTTGGCCCTTGTATAACTCAAAAACTCATTTCAACTTAAATAAATTAAGTAAGTAATTAGTTCATAATATGGCCTAATCACCTCTGGTATTTTGAAACAAACAAAAACACAAAAATGGCTGTTGCACATTTGCACTTAATTACTTCCATATAAAATACCCATGTAGATTTTATTATAGGTGACAAACACTACAAACCCAAGCTTTGTTTGCAATAGAAAACCTGGGCTAAGGTATTGTGTAGATTCTGTACCCTTCCCTGCTATTTTCCTAAAGAAAGACAGTCTATGAACCTACATTCCTGCTCTCTTAATTGGCAAAGGAAAGCACTTTATTTCAAGAACTCTGGAGAATAGGTTACTTCCTACTGAGGCTCAAAGGATGTTAATAAAAAAAAATAGTATCATTTCTAGAATTTATGCAATGTTCAATTTTTGCTCTTGGAGTCTGTGCAGTTCTTGTTTGCATACATGTCTATCTAGGGATTGCTCTTGGTGATCAGGACAGCCTTATGGAAATCTTTCCAGATGAATACACCCAATAGAGCAAAAAATCTTGCTATGTCTCTAATGTAAAGGAAGAAAGGACTTTTAACAACTGTGTAATTGTGAGTTTTAGCCTTAAAGGAACTCTCTTGGCTCGGCTTTCTTCCACCCTCCCCCTCAGATACTTAATAATCAAAGTATATGCCAAGAAACTAATGATGCAAACCAGAGTATCGCAATGAACCTGGACCTCTTTCCTATTGTGTAGTGTGCATAGTATGACCAAGATTGGACCCAGAAAGTCAAGGAAAGAAAATAGGCAAGCCAACATGATCTATCCGAAGGTGCTGTTACCCTGGGTAGCTTCACAGATCCATTTCCAATCCTCTATAAATGGATATAGAGAGGCTGAAGCTTTTAAGCTAATCAAACAACCAGCTACAAAAGCAAGAAGGAGCAAACCTTCACTAGTAAACATTCAGGTCATTTTCTTAGCATGAATACACTGCGGTGTCAGACGCACACCTCACTGTTCTTGGGATGATACATTTATAACACCTTTTGAGTTCTTAAACAGAAATCAAAGCACAAACAAAAATTTCCCCAAGCTGTAACAGCTTTATGTATCACTCACTTTAGAATTTAGACCCACTTTTTTGGGGGGCGGGGGGAGGATGTTTGGCCTGGGAAAGCTCCTCCTTTAGACGCTTTCTGACTCATGCAAATCCATTTAATGCAGAGCTGCAACCCTTGTCAGTTGAGACCATCTCTACGCTTAGTGATGCCTGACACATAGTAGGAACTCCAAACACTTGCTTTCCAGGACTGAACTAGTTTTAATGCAAGGGAAAAGAGAGTACATAATAGAGCTCTAAATGAGCTTGAAGGAGGACTGATAGATCTCGAGTACATTAAAAAAAAAAAATTCAAGCCGTGAAAACAGTTGGGGTTTGATACAGTTTCCCAAGGGAAGTAGTGGAAGTTTCATTACTCAGGGCATTTAAAATGAAAGTAGACAAAACACTAGTGGGGTATGTTGAAATAAAATATGCGAAGTCCGTCTGTGAATTAGTGTTTACTTTCAATATAATTATAAGTGAAGCAACACTGTAATGGGAATTTTTCATACACAGGAAAGCTATGGCTACTATGTTTCCACATCGACCATATGTTGCACATATTGGTTGGCGTGGATGTGTATCCCTACTGCCCTCTAGTGGATGAAATGTAAGACCTACCTGATCAGACCAATCTAGCAAGCTACTATGGCCCGGGGATATATCAATCCTTAATCATTTAGGGGAGAAAGAAAATAGCTGTGTTGATGCATTTTCCATCAAATTATAAAATTGAAGGGCATTAAAAACAACAGAGTCAAACTCTGTAATTAAGACTGCCATTTAATGTTTGTTCGCACACGGTATTCATTTCTGTGTATCCCTGCCAAAGATCCATTGTGTAATGTTGTCCTCACATGACATTAAAAACACCAGTTCCCTGGAAAATGGAAAAAAGAAATTGTGCTGCCTTGAAATACATGGAGTTTACTTTTGGAAACAGAAAATTAATACAGACACAGTACAATAATTTGAAACACAAATAACGGCTAGAATAAAACTTGAAAATCAGGACTACTCTTTAAATCTGAGCAAGCATATTAGCAAGCAGTGGGTGTGCTGGCTGATATTCAGAAGAGGGCAGGGAAAACAGGCTTCAGAACAGGGAAGCTGGTTTAAAAAGTACTGACTAAAAACACTCTTACCCAGAGTAATGGGACAGGAAAATAAGTCAAAATACATATTTGGTGCTGTGAGTACATTTTTAATGCTATTGTATTTAAGTTGCTTTTCAGATGTAGAATCCAGATGCTCTACGCACTGAAGAAAGATATGGCTCTGTATAGTTCCTTAGTGTTTTGGCATTAAGACAAGGGGCAAACCTGAAGGCAGTTCTCTTTGTGTAATATTAGCTGCTTTAAAGAATTTATTCTTTAATCAATAAACTTTAGTTTCAAACATAGCATGTAAAATCATCCTTTTAACATACTGAGAGGAAACAACTGTAAAATCTGAGTTGCAAAAACAACTGAAATACCAGGTAGAATTAATGAAATCAGAATGAAGAGAAACATATGCCATGAATGCTGAGTGTTGAGGGCCAGTGGCCATTACTACAAATGGCAGGCGGGTGTGAAATGGACCAATTCTGTAAATGTCATAAATTATTAGAAGCCGGTGGTGATGTGGATGGTGTAGGTAGGTGGACATATGAGAGGAGGGGGATCTGGATGGGCATGAAGCCAGATTATTCCCTTTGAGGGAGTGACAGTTTTCACAGCACCTGATTTGGTAGAGGAGTGAAGGTTTAGCAATCAAGGGTACATTCCAGAGGACTTCTTGTCAACTTCAAAAAAGCAACAGACTTACCTAGATCAGGACTTCCCTAGTGGTTCAGTGATAAAGAATCTGTCTGCAGTGTGGGAGACCAAGGTTCAATCCCTGGGTCAGGAAGATACCCTGGAGAAGGAAATGGCAACCCACTGCAATATTCTTGCTTGGAAAATTCCATAGACACAGGAGCCTGGTGGGCTGCAGTCTATGGGGTCTCAAAGAGTCAGACAAGACTGAGCATGCAGGCATGTATCTACCTACATTAAGGTGGAAAACAACATGAAATCTCTAATCCCCTGAATGACCCAGAAGAAAATCTGACCCAATAAATATCCTAGAAACTTGGTTTTCACCTCAACTAGATTTGTTGTTGCTGTTGCTTAGTTGCTAAGTCATGTCTGACTCTTTTGCGATTTTATGGACTGTATCCCACCAGGCTCCTCTGTCCATGGGATTTACCAGGCAAGAACACTGGAATGGGTTGCTATTTCCTTCTCCAGGGGATCTTCCCGACCCAGGGAACCCACGTCTCTTGTATTGGCAGGCAGATTCTTCACCATTGAGCCATCAGGGAAGCTCAACTAGATTTACTGTACAGCAATTAGCATCCCTATAGACAGATGACTGGAAGCCCCAGGAGAGTTTGGGGTAAGCAGTATGGGGCCACAGGGAAGTAATCGAGCCAATTTCCTATTTAGCACCACGGACAGAGCTGTCAGCAGAAAGGAACATCCTTGAAGTTCTCCTTGGAGTTAAAGAAATAATGAAATCAGTGCTGCATTTAAAGATGCTTCTTATCCCCAGTATAACTGGCTTGTGGGATTGTATTGGAATGCATTCTGTGGCTTCCCCACAGTGCAGCCACTGGAGATGAAAAGGACCAGCTCTGAGTAAAACGGTGTCTTGCCCACCTGTGTGCATGGAGGAAGGAAAGGTTGATATCAGAGAATGACGCCTCCTTGACCTTTCTGTCACTTTTGGTTTTTGAAAAATCATAGAACCCTGAGGAATACTGTACCCAGGCCTTCCCAGGATGAGATGAGTCCACACGTATTTCAGCCTTAGGATCACTAGGGCACAGAAATTACTATGGGGCAGAACTAAGGGAAGAGACTAAGTAGAAACAACTTTTAAAGAAAGTCAGGTACCTCTATTCCATCTCCTGTTATAGCAGATCGCAAATCAGACAACCCTCTTTTTTCTGTTAGTTCTGGTCTTTGCAGGGTGAAAAGCACTGTTTAGTTCTACAGCTGAATAACAGAATCTGGGAAATTAATGTCATCTCTGTTACACCTGAGCAGTGAGTGGGTCTACTTTTCTGCCCTGCTGAAGCTTGACTCAGAGACCTAGTTTAATGAAAGAAAGCATCCTGGCATGACTTATCGGACATTAAATCTTACTGTCATTTGCTGAAAATTTCGTCTAAGCTTTTCCCACTTGATTAACAAAAAACTTATCATTTCTAAAAGAACCTGATTGCAGGGAACTTCTGGGTTGCAGTTTTAGTCATTTTTTTAAAGGATTTTTAGGGTTTTCTTTGATTACTTTTATTTCTTAGGCCCTTATGTCCACAAAGGAGTTTAGGGGGCTGCAAAGGTAGTTGGAACCTGGAATTTCTATCAGTTCACTACACATGTTCACCAAATGGTAAAGTCCTCACCTGAAATCCCAGCAAGACAAGATAAACTCTGTCTGCCCAGCAGCCTTTCAGAGGCATTAAGGGTAAGAGAGAAGGTAAGTAATTCACTATGCGTCCCCATTTCTATAATGGGGAAGGATATCTTGATACATTTACAGTACTCCTCTGGGGATATTTCATCAGTTATACCTAAACTCTAATGGACAATAATTGATTTGAACTTTCCACTTAGCACAGAGCTGTAAACAGCTTCACTGCAGACGGCAGCAATGAGCCGACGTTTTGTAAAGTGGAGAGAGATTCAGAAAACTTTTGTACTGGGTCAGGCCGTAGCCTAACAGCTTTTGCATCCAGGGAAGAAACAGTTTGTCCTCCTGGTTTTAATAGCTGGGCTAATCGAGCTTCAAGCCTTCAGTAGGAATAGGTTATCTGTTGAAGGCATTTCATTTTAACCCCTCACTATTATGATGGGTTTATAACTCAGCCATGAAAATGCATTCCTGATTTAGGCATACCTCAGGACACACTCCAAAACATAACTTTCAGAATGCTAATTTCCTGATGAAGGAAAAAAGACATTAAAATCATTTTAAGGCTATAGTTGTTTATTTCTCCCCCCCAGCTCTCTTTGCTTGTTAAACCTCTGGGGGGACATACTCCCTTTGCTCAGTGTCCCTCATCTGGTTGACATCGCTCTGCCTCTTCCCGTCTCTCCCTCGACACCTCACTTAGCCTCCGGCTGTATACTAGTGCAGCCTCCCACAGAATGAGCCCGAGGCCTCATCTGCTGCTGGCCCTGGCCGAGTATGAGGGCACCTCAGTGTCCCAGCTGTTTCTGCAGCCCCTCCCTAGCTCTGCTGAACACAGAAGGAAACCAAATCTGAGGGATTCTTGATTTAAATCCATTTTTCTCTCTCCCTCAGGCATGACAGCAGGATAAAAAATAAAGAAATGGAAGACAAACTCCATTTTGCTAAGACCACTGCCTCTTCTGCTCGAACTGTCGCTTTCTTGCCTTGTCCTGCAAGTTCTCTAGACAGGATTCAAAGCACACCTGGCTGCCGCTCTAAGACAACAAAGGGCAGAGACCCCTTTGGAATTGTTGCTGCAGCTTCTCTGGTGTTATCATGGCAGGACCTTCTATAAGCACCAGTTACAGTTTTCTAAAAGCAACTTTGGTCTGCTGTGTGAGGAATACACAGCAAGAAGGTACATTTCGTGAATATAATGCTTTTTTTTCTAAGTCACTTCATTCGTGTCCGACTCTGTGTGACCACATAGACGGAAGCCCACCAGGCTCCCCCGTCCCTGGGATTCTCCAGGCAAGAACACTGGAGTGGGTTGCCATTTCCTTCTCCAATGTGTGAAAGTGAAAAGTGAAAGTGAAGTCGCTCAGTCGTGTCCGACCCATAGCGACCCCACGGACTGCAGCCCACCAGGCTCCTCCGTCCATGGGATTTTCTAGGCAAGAGTACTGGAGTGGCTTGCCATTGCCTTCTTGTCATTAATTGCCTTATGTGAGTTTGACACAAAATATGAATTTTCTGGTAATTCGACTGATGAGATTATCAGAGCAAAAACACCTCATTGTTAGAAAACAGATTTACCTTCCACCCTCAAGTGTAGCTCCCTTTCTAGAAATCTATAGGAAAAACAAGATACAATCAGACATTTTGTAAGATGTCTAGGTTCTGAAATGGATTAAAATCAAACTAAACATAACTTGCTGCACTTGGCCTTGAAAAAAACAGTCTGTGAATTCTGAACATCAAACCTAGATCTGGTTTTGATTCTCACTGAATATATAGGTAACACTAAGTGGAGAGAAGCATACCTGTGTATTTATATTCATTCATATTCATGTATATTCATTTGCTGATGAGATGAATGAAATTATATAAAAAGCTGCTAGACAAAAAGCTGTTATATATTTAAGGTTAGTCACATTTAGAGTGTCATGACCAATGACTGATAATAGTCAAAGTTCAATGCATTGTTTTCACTTCTTGGGTAGAATGCAACACAGAAATATCACTTCCTACTTATTAGCTTTTGCTCTAACCAAGCTCTACTCTAAGCAAGCCCTTTTCTTCCACAGTCAAAGGGAAACATTCCAATATTTGACCTTTGAATCAAATTTGGCATCCTCAAATTTGATTTTACCAATGTTTAAAAGTCACCTAGGATTCAGTTGAGTCACCAAGACCCTGTTTTCAGCATTAAGCTTCCACGGAACACTCTTTAATCACAAAATTTCATACAGTGGTACCCTGTGATTTCAATTTATTTTCTCAATCAAAAGTTTAACAATTATAAGTCTGTGGGTATTTATATTGTAGACCATCACTGTATCAGGTTCTGCTCTCATAAATTTTGCTAAGCATAAAATGTGCTTTAAAAATAAAATGACAGAAGTTAACAGAGAGGTGGATAACTTAAATTCACTCCGTGTTTTATATCAACCTTGGGATTCAGAGTTCCATAATTAACGGAGATGGGAAAAGCTTAAAGAGAGTTCAGGGCTAAGGTCGAAGAACTCTCCCTCCTTCCTTGCCTCAAATATTTTAAGAGGTGATCTGAAGAGCACCAAAACTGCAACTAGCTGTTGAATAACCATTGACAGGAAGACACTGGAACCCATCAAAAAAAGATACCCCACGTCCAAGGACAAAGGAGGGGCCACAATGAAGTGGTAGGAGGAGAACAATTACAACAAAGTCAAGCCCTGCTGGGTGGGAAAACTGGAGAAAAATAATTCCAAAGGAGTTCTCACACTGTTGTGCAGGTTCTAGGCCCCACATCAGGCTCCTAGCCTGGGATTCGGCCAAGAGACTGAGAATCCCCAGGGAATCTGACTTTGAAGGTCAGCGGGATTTGATTACAGCAGAGACCTTTGGAGGGCACAAACAAAATCTTGTGCACACCAGGACCCAGGGGAAAGGAGCAGTGACCCCACAGGAGAATGAGCCAGACCGACCTATGGGTGTTTGAGGATCTCCTGCAGAGGTGTGGGTCAGCAGTGGCCTGCCACAGGGATAGGAAGCACTGACAGCAACAGTCCTGGGAGTTGCATTATGGCAAGAGCCCTCTTGGAGGTCACCAATAGCCCTACGATAGGAGCTTATCGATTCCAGGGCTGGGTGCCTCTGGCCAAACAGCTAACAGGGAGAGAGCACAGTCCCATCCATCAGCAGACATTTGGATTAAAGTTTTACTGAGAACAGCCCTGCCCATCAGAGCAAGACCCAGTTACCCCCACAGCCAGTCCCTCCTATCAGGAAGCTAGAACATGCCTCTTATCCTCATTCACAAGAGGGCAGAAAGAAGAAATAAGAACTGCAATCCCATCAGCCTCTCGAACTAATATCACAATCACAGAAAGCTACCCACAATGAAAAGAAATAGGATTATGTCCCAGATGAAGGAACAAGATAAATCTCCAGAAAAACAACTAAGTGAAAGGGAGATAGGCAACCTCCCAGGAAAAAAAAAAAAATCAGAATAATGATAGTGAAGATGAAAGAATCTCAGAAAAAGAATGGAGGCAAACATTGAGAAGATGCAAGAAATGTTTACCAAAGACCTAGAAGAACTAAAGAACAAACAGACAGAGATGAACAATACACTAAAAGGAATTAGTATCAGAATGACTGAGGAAGAAAAACAGATAAGTAACCTGGAAGATAGAATGATGGATATCAGTGCTGCAAAACAAAATATAGAAAAAAGAATGAAAAAAATTAAGACAGACTAACAGACCTCTGGGAAAACATTAAATGCATCAACGTTCACATTATAGGGGTCCCAGAAGAAGAAGAGAGAGAGAATGGACCCGAGAAAATATTTGAAGAGATAATAGTTGAAAACTCCCCTAACATGGGAAAGGAAATAGTCAACCATGTCCAGGAATCACAGAGAGTCCCAGTCAGGATAAATCCAATGAGGAACACACCACGACACATTGCAATCAAACTGACAAAGATTAAAGACAAAGATGAATTATTAAAAGCAACAAGGGAAAAAAAAAAAACAAACAAATACCATACAATGGAAAATCCATAAGGTTATCGGCCAATTTTTCAACAGAAACCCTACAAGCCAGAAGGCAATGGCACAATATATTCCAAGTGATGAAAGGAAAGAACCTAGAACCAAGAATACTCTACCTAGCAAGACTTTCATTCAGATTTGATGGAGAAATCAAAAGTTTTCCAGATAAGCAAAAGTTAAGAGAATTCAGCACCATTAAACCAGTTTTACAACAAATGCTAAAGAAACTTCTCTAAGCAGGAAACACAAGAGAAGGAAAAATTCTACAAAAAGTAAACCCAAAACAATTAACAAAATGGTAATAGGATAATATATATTGATGATTACCTTAAATGTAAATGTACCAACCAAAGACATAGACTGAGTGGATACAAAAACAGATCCATATATATGTTGTCTTCAAGAGACTATTTCATACCTAGGAACACTGACAGACTGAAATTAAGGGGATGAAGGTAATACTGAAGGGAATACTGAAGAAGGTATTTCACACAAGTGGAAATCATAAGAAAGCTGGAGTTGCAATACTCATATCAGAGAAAATAGACTTTAAAACAAAGACTGTTACAAGAGACAAAGAAGGACATTACATAATTATCAAAGGTTCAATCCAAGAAGAATATATAACAATTATAAATACATATGCACCCAATATAGGATCACCTCAGTATGTAAGGCAAATACTAAAAAACATAAAGGGAGGAATCAACAGAAATGCAACAATAGTGGGGGGCTTTAATACCTCACTTTCATCAATGGACAGATCATCCAGATAGAAAATCAGTAAGGAAATGCAGGCCTTAAATGATGCTTTAGATGAGTTGGGCCTAACTGATACTTACAGAACATTCCATTCAAAAGCAACCAATCCTAGCAATTCTCTAGGATTGACCACATGCTGGGCACAAAGTAAGGCTTGGTAAATTTAAGAAAAAAAAAAAAATATTAAGCATCTTTACTGATTACACTATGAGATTAGAAATAAACTACAAGAAGAGAACTCTAAGAAACACAAACATGTGGCAGCTAAACAATACACTACTAAACAACCACTAGATCATTGATGAAATGAAAGAAGAAATTAAAAAATACCTAGAGACAAATGAAAATGAAAGCACAATGGTCCAAAACTCATGGCATACAGCAAAAGTATTTCTAAGAGGAAAGTTTATAGCAATACAGCCTTACCTCAACAAACAAGAAAAATCTCAAATAAACAACCTAACCTTTCATCTAAAACAACTAGAGAAAGAAGAACAAACAAAACCTAAAGTTAGTAGAAGGAAGGAAATCATAAAAATCAGAGCAGAAATAAGTGAAATAGAGACAAAGAAAACAACTGCAAACATCAATGAAACTAAAGGCTGATTCTTTGAAAAGATAAACAAGAGTGATAAACCTTTAGCCAGACTCATCAAGAAAAAAAGGGAGAGGAATCAAATCAATAAAATCAGAATTGAAAAAGGAGAAGTTACAACTGACTCCACAGAAATACCAAGAATCATATGAGATTATTACGAACAACTGTATGCCAATAAAAAGGACAACCTGGAAGAAATGGAAAATTTCTTAGCAAGGTACAGTCTCCCTAGACTGAAACAGGAAGAAATAGAAAATATGAACAGATCATAAGCACTGAATCATAAGCACTGAAATTGAATCCATGATTAAAAACCTCCCAACAAACAAAAGTCCAGGACCTGATGACTTCACAGGTGAATTTTATCAAACATTTGGAGAAGAGTTAACACCTGTCCTTCTGAAGCTGTTCCAAAAAGTCGCAGAGGAAGGAAAACTTCCCAATTCATTTCATGAGTATACCATTACCCTGATACCAAAACCAGACAAAGATACCACAAAAAAAGAAAATTACAGGCCAATACCACTGATGAACATAGATGCAAAAATTCTCAACAAAGTACTAGCAATCCATATCCAACAATACATTAAAAAGATCACACACCATGATCAACTAGGCTTCATCCTGGGGATGAAAGGATTTTTTAATATCTGCAAATCAATCAATGTGATACACCATATCAACAAACTGAAGAATAAAACCCATATAATTATTTCAATAGAGGCAGAAAAGACTTTTGACAAAATTCAGCACCCATTTATGATGAAAACTCTTCACAAAGTGGGCATAGAGGGTACATACTTCAATATAATTAAGGCCATATATGACAAACATACAGCTAGCATCATACTTAATGGTGAAAAGCTGAAAGCATCCCCTTTAAGATAGAAACAAGACAGGGTGTCCACTTTCACCACTTTTATTCAACAGTTTTGGAAGTTCTAGCTACAGCAATCAGAGAAGAAAAACAAGTAAAGGGAATCCAAATTGGAAAAGAAGAAGTTAAACTGTCACTGTTTGCAGATAACATGATATACTATATACAGAAGATCCTAAAGATGTTAACAGAAAACTATTAGAACTCATCAATGAATTTGGTTAAGTTGCAGGTTACAAAATTAATACGTAGAAATCTGTTGCATTTCAATACACTAACAATGAAATATCAGAAAGAGAAATTCAAGAAGCAATACCATTTACCATTGAATCAAAAAGAATAAAATACCTAGGAATAAATCTACCTAAGGAGACAAAATACCTGTACTCTGAAAACTAAGATGCTGATGAAAGAAATAGAAGAAGATATAAACAGATGGAAAGACTTACCATGTTCATGGATTGGAAGAATCAATATTGTCAAAATGACTATATTACCCAAGGCAATCTACAGATTCAATGCCATCTCTATCAAATTACCAATGGATTTTTCACAGAACTAGAACAAAAAGTCTCAAAATTTGTATCAGTTCAGTTCAGTTCAGTTGCTCAGTCATGTTCAACTCTTTGTGACCCCATGAACTGCAGCATGCCAAGCCTCCCTGTCCATCACCAACTCCTAGAGCTTACCCAAACTCATGTCCAACAATCTCATCCTCTGTCATCCCCTCCTCCTCCTGCCCTCAATCTTTCCCAGGATCAGGATCTTTTCAAATGAGTTAGCTCTTCACATCAGGTGGCCAAAATATTGGAGTTTCAGCTTCAACATCAGTCCTTCCAATGAACACCCAGGACTGATTTCCTTTAGGATAGACTGGTTGGATCTCCTTGCAGTCCAAGGGACTCTCAAGAGTCTTCTCCAACAGCACAGTCCAAAAGCATCAATTGTTTGGCACTCAGCTTTCTTTATAGTCCAACTCTCACATCCACACATGACTACTGGAAAAACCATAGCCTTGACTAGATGGACCTTTGTTGGCAAAGTAATGTCTCTGCTTTTTAATATGCTGTCTGCTGCTGCTGCTGCTAAGTCACATCAGTCGTGTCTGACTCTGTGTGACTCCATAGACAGCAGCCAACCAGGATCCCCATCCCTAGGATTCTCCAGGCAAGAACACTGGAGTGGGTTGTCGTTTCCTTCTCCAATGCATGAAAGTGAAAAGTGAAGTCGCTCAGTCATGTCCGACTCTTAGAGATCCCATGGACTACAGCCTACCAGGTTCCTCTGTCCATGGGAGTTTCCAGGCAAGAATACTGTCTAGGTTGGTCAAAACTTTTCTTCCAAGGAGTAAGCGTCTTTTAATTTCATGGCTGCAATCACCATCTGCAGTGATTTTGGAGTCCCCCAAAATAAAGTCAGCCACTGTTTCCACTGTTTCCCCATCTATTTGCCATGAAGTGATGGGACTGGATGTCACCATCTTAGTTTTCTGAATGTTGAGCTTGAAGCCAACTTTTTCACTTTCATCAAGAGGCTCTTTAGTTCCTCTTCACTTTCTGCCATAAGGATGGTGTCATCTGCATATCTGAGGTAATTGATATTGCTCCCAGCAATCTTGATTCCAGCTTGTGCTTCATCCAGCCCAGCATTTCTCATGGAGAGACAAAAAACCCTGAATAGCCAAAGCAATCTTGAAAAAGAAAAATGGAGCAGGAGGAATCAGGCTCCCTGATTTCAGACTATACTACAAAGCTACAGTATGTAAAACAGTATGGTAAGGCACAAAAATGGAAATATAGATCAATGGAACAGAATAGAAAACCCAGAAATAAACCCATGCAGCCACAGTTACTGAATCTATGACAAAAGAGGCAAGACTACCTTGTTGGAAAGACAGTCTCTTCAACAAATAGTGCTGGGAAAACTGGACAGTCACACGTAAAAGAATGAAACTAGACCATTCCTTAATCCCATACACAAAGATAAGCTCAAAATGGATTAGAGACCTAAATGTTAGACTGGACACTACAAAACTCTGAGAGGAAAACATAGGCAGAACACCCCCTGACATAAATCACATCTCCCAGAATAATGGAAATAAAAGCAAAAGTAAACAAATGGGACCTACTTAAACTCAAAAACTGTTGCACAGCAAAGGAAACAATAAACAGAACAAAAAGACAACCCACAGATTTGAAGAAAATATTGGCAAATGATGTGACTGATAAGAGATTCGTCTAAAAAATTTATAAACAGCTTATGACACTTAATAGCATCAAAACAAACAACCCACTCAAGAAATGGGCAGAAGACCTGAACAGACATTTTTCTAAAGAGGACATACATATGGCCAATAAGCACATGAAAAGATGTTCAAAATCACTAGTTATTAGAGAAATGCAAATCAAAACTACAATGAGATATCACCTCACACTGGTCAGTATGGCTATCATGAAAAAATCCACAAACAACAAATACTGGAGAGGGTGTGAAGAGAAGGACACCTCCTGCACTGTTGGTGGGAATGTAAATTGGTTCATGTACTATGGAGAAAGATACGGAGGTTTCTTAAAAAACTAAAAATAGAGCTACCATATGACCCTGCAATCCCATTCCTGGGCATATATCCAGAGAAAAACATGGCCTGAAAAGATACATGCTCCCCAATGTTCATTGAGTACTCTTTACGATGGCCAAGACATGGAAACAACCTAAATGTCCATTGACAGAGGAAAAGATAAAAATGTGGTGTGTATATATATATATATATGGCATCACTGACTCGATGGACATGAGTTTGAGTGAACTCCGGGAGTTGGTGATGGACAGGGAGGCCTGACGTGCTGCGATTCATGGGGTCGCAAAGAGTCGGACATGACTGAGTGACTGAACTGAACTGAACTGATATATATGTATATATAATGGAATATTACTCGGCCATTAAAAAGAATGGAATAAGGCCATTTGCAACAACATGGATGGACCTAGAGAGTGTCTTCCTGAGTGAAGTAAGCCAGACAGAGAAGGAGAAGTATCATATGACATCCCTTATATGTGGAATCTAAAAAGAAATGATACAGATGAACATACTTACAAAACAGAAAGAGACTCACAGACTTAGAAAACGAACTCATAGTTGCTGGGGGAAGGCATAGCTAAAGTCTTTGGGAATGTCATGTACACACTGCTGTAGTGAGAATGGAAAACCAGGAAAAACCTATTATATAGCACCTGGAACTCTGCTCAGTGTTATATGCCAGCCTGGATGGGAGGGGGGTTTGAGGGAGAATGGAAACATGTATATGTATGGCTGAGCCCCTTCTCTGTTCACCTGAAACTATCACAACATTGTTAATTGGTTATACCGCAATACAAAATGATTTTGGTGTTAAAAAAATTAAATTTAAAAAAGCGATTAAATTTTAAAAAGAGGTGATTTGATAATGGTTTTCAGCAAGATGATGTATTAATAGATGTTCTTCATCCATAATTCAGATCAAACATTTAAAAGGGGGGGTTAAGAAACATCAGGGATTTAGTTTAGTTATAATATTCTGATATATTTCAGGAGATATTAAATACTCATATGAAGTACTGTGATGTCCTATTATAAGTTTTATAATAGGTTTCCTAGCTAGAAGGCAGGGTAGGTAAACCAAATGAGTCTTGGACTTTAGCTTTTTAAAAAAGTTAAGAGTGAGTTATAGAGCTTATCTTGAAATACTCTTTCACAAAAAGCATATGTGTGATATGAGGACTGGCACTTCCTCTCCATGCCAAGTTGACTTCTGTTTCAGGGAACCAATCTCATATGAAATGTATGATCCAAGTATTGATCAAGTCCTTATAAATGCTTGGCAGAGGTCATGGAAGCAGATATAATACCTATAAAAACAAATAAGAAATGTATTTCCTTGTTTGCTTTTAAAAAATGACATTTACTGATTTTTTTTTTCATTATAGTATTCAGCTGTATGCAGTCATATTATAATTGTCATAACCTTACTTCAGGGACACATCTTTTAAAACAATGTATTATTCAGCAACCTTCAGTAAACATGCAATTTAGGAGTGGAAAAGATGCACACAGAGACAAGTAATCATAGATACAAAGCATGGCGAATTTCTGTGCCATGCACTTCACACCCCAACTCATCTCGCAGGGAAACTAGAGAAGGGGCAGAACCATTTCTATTATGATAATTCACAAAGGGAGGCCATATAGATATGCATGCAAGTCTCTCCCCACCTCTCCATTTACATGCCAGGATTTCAACTCTGCGACACTGAGTCCCTTCATTTAGCCAATTAGTCTTTCCAGCTTCATGTAATGCACGCCAAGAAGAAGGAGAAATAGAAGTGCTGACGTTCACTGCTTTGAAAGTTGCTATTCTAATGCCAAAGCTGCCTCTTGAGCAATTTCCAGAATGTATTAACATGGGAGCAAAGCTCTGTTCTGAAAGACATGGATCACATTATGCAGGAGAGCCCCCTTCAATGTGTCACAATTACACAGAATCTCCTCCATCTCTCTCAAGACCTTTACAGTTGTAGTTAGCATGGACTCAAGTTTATGGTCCTTACTCAGGAAAAACCTAGGAGGTCTTCCTGAAGAAGAGGGGCCAATTTAAAAATATTTAACAAGCAAAGCACGACCTGTTTTCTGGACTATAGCATTGGCCAAGTCTTTGCATGGCTGTACTGAAGAAAGCCAGTCAAGGTCCAAAGCAAACTAGCTTCTCAGTTTAGGTTAGAGAGTCATATTCTTCAGTTTCAGTCTTTTTTTTTTTAAACCAGTTAAGTCTAGGTTCAATTTTAATTATTTTAATTCAATACACAGCCCCTAGAATTTCCCCTCAATGTTAAGGATCAAGCTGAAAAGAGTTGATATTTTAAACAAAATATAAATGTGCTTCTACACTTGTAAGACTTTTGTGCATCTCGTGCCTGCTTACACATCATCCTGATACTTAGCAGGCAATCAGAAGTTGCTCTGAAATACTAAAAACTATTCATTCCCCTTATTCTGATGACCATCCTGGCCACAGCTGATATAGAGTGATGGAGATTTCAACATCACCCTCTCCTTTTCTCTTATCAATGGATTTACACATATCAGTTTGTGTCAGTCTGGTCTTTACAAATTCAGCCTTTCTTTGCTTAGTTCATGACATCCTCAAGAAGTGACTGGACAGGTCCTTCATGAGGGCAGCACAGCACATGGAAGGAGCACATCACTGTGATCAAACACCCTCATGACCTAGTTCTGGTTCATCTACAAGTCAGCTTTGCTTACATGACCACTTCTCTCTTTGAGGCTTCCTTTTCCCCCACATACAGAATTTGAGCATTGGCTAAGATGGCACTGCAACATTCCTTCAATTTCTTGTTTCTCTAAAAAGCTTCTCAAAAAAGTCCTTTCTTCTGATGTTTAAAATCTTGGCTCAGTTTTATCCCTTCAATTGTTACCTCATCATTCCTTTACTGTCTCCTAACCGGGTTGTCCCTTGAAAGGCATCATCTTAAGGTTCATAGTTTTTTTCTTCTTATATTCATGCATTTGAGGGGTTGATGCACACATTCATCTTTTCCTATAATCTGCCTCTTTTAGTTATGGTTCAGTTCAGTTCAGTCGCTCAGTGGTGTCCGACTCTTTGCGACCGCATGAATCACAGCATACCAGGCCTCCCTGTCCATCACCAACTCCTGGAGTTCACTCAAACTCATGTCCATCAAGTCGGTGATGCATCCAGCCATCTCATTCTCTTTCGTCCCCGTCTCCTCCCACCCCCAACCCCTCCCAGCATCAGACTCTTTTCCAGTGGGTCAACTCTTCACATGAGGTGGCCAAAGTATTGGAGTTTCAGCTGTAGCATCAGTCCTTCCAATGAACACCCAGAATTGATCTCCTTTAGAATGGACTGGTAAGTTAATTAGTCAGCACTTCAGAATACCTTTGATTAGAAATTCTGCTAGCACCTCACATTCCCTACAGAGCATTCTCTCTTTCTTTTTAAATCATTCTGCTTTTCAAATGCTACAAAGCCACAGTCCGTGACACCGTCCAAATCCCCAAACTTCTGCTAAACTTTCTGAAATAAAATATTTCTGCTTCCATATCCATCAACAAAAGAATGGATAAAGAAGATGTGATACATATATCCAATGTAATATTACTCAGCCATAAAAAAGAGAAAAATAATGCCATTTGCAGCAACATGGGTGAACCTAGAGATTGTCCCACTGAGTGAAGTAAGTCAGATAAAGAAAGACAAACATCATACACTATCACTTATATATAGACTCTTAAATGGTACAAATGAACCTATTTACAAAACAGAAGTTGAGTCACAGACATAGAAACAAACTTGTGGTTACCAAGGGGGAAAGGGGAGGAGGGATAAATTGGGAGATGGGATTGACTTACACATTATATATATAGGATAGATAACTAATAAGAGCCTACTGAATAGCACAGGGAACTTTATTCAATACTCTGTAATTATCTATGTGGGAATAGAATCTGAAAAAGAGTGGAAATATGTGTATATATAGCTGACTCACTTTGCTGTACAGCAGGAACCAACACAGCACTGTAAAGCAACTATACGCCAAAGAAAAACTAATCAAAAAACCAACCAAATAAATCTGAAAAACAAAAGTCAACTTATCTGCTGGAATTTTTTTTTTTTTTTTTGCTTCTTATATGTATGTAAGAATATAAAAAATTACTTAAAATGATCTTAACTCAAACATACATTTTTTACTATTATCCTTGGCTATCTCTTGATCAGGGCTCCCCAAAGAATTCACCTGCAATGCAGGAGACCCCAGTTCAATTTATGGGTCAAGAAGATCCCCTGGAGAAGGGATAGGCTACTCACTCCAGTATTCTTGCCTGGAGAATCCCCAGGGACAGAAGAGCCTGGCAGGCTATGGTCCATGAGGTTTAACAAAGAGTTGGACATGACTGAGCAACTAAGCAGAGCATAGCACAACTCTTGATCACATTATACGTAGGATATGAAAATTGCCTCCTCACTCCAAACATCTTCTCAATGGTTTGATTGCCATAGTTCCCCTTTTAGTCCTCCAGAGGATTTCTATCCTACTTCAGATCAGTTACAAATTCCAGACTACCAGCACTGAAAGCCTTTTATAATTTGCTCATTTAATCTCTCAGAAAATGGTGCCATGAAGGTCCTAATATATCCACTAAGGACATCTCCTTTGCCTTTTGGCATCTTCCCATTGAGAATCATTCCTTTACGTGCAAAAGTCCATCTCTGAATCTTTCCCACACAAGCCTTTGTCTGTGGAATAATTCCTCAGCACTGAAGAATATCTCTCCTTCCTTCAAATGATTGCTTAAAGGCTGTTTCTGCTAGAGAGACTTTCAAGATTGCTGTCAACTAGTGGCCAATCCTCTTAAATAAGGTAAAAACCACCATATCCACTTTACCATACTTTAAAAGATTTATTGTACTTTAAACGTATTTTATGGGACTTCCCTGGTGGTTCAGTGGCTAAGACTCTGTGCTGTCAATGCAGGGGGCCCAGGTTCGATCCCTGCTTAGGGAAATAAATCCCACATGCCGAGACTAAGAGTTCACATGCCAGCGCTAAAGATCTTGCATGTCATAAAAAGACCTGCTCCAGCTAAATAAATAAATAAATATTAAAAAATAAATGTATTTATAATTGCTTATAAATTCCACTGATGGTAGGAAAAAATATAGTGGGTACTCACCCAATAAGGTTTGATTAATTTGTTGCATTGCAACTATAGGTCTTAATTTCAAATAGTATATATATGTGTGCATATATATATATATATATATATATATATATATACACAGTCCTGTTTTGTTACTTTAAGACATATAAAGCTATTTAAGTCTCCTGATTTTTAGGAACTGTCAACTGTTATGCATGTGGTAGGCATCAGTAAACACTTGTTGAATTGGATTGAAGAGGAATCATCTTAAACAGTTTACTCTTGGAGGAGGGAGCAATCAGAAGAAGACTATTAACATAAATATTCTATAACAGCGTCTAAGTGTAATAAAAATAATACTCAAATGAGAGTTACTCAAATTTCTCTCATCCTCTTGATTATTTAATATTATATTGATAAAAATATATTTTTAAAAATAGCTTTGATTTTAAAACACTAAATTTACACACCAAGAATTAGACACTAGAAAAACCTCATAGTCTGATTTATTCCTCTGTAATATATCTGTCTTGAGAACATCAGCAGGAATACACCAAAGAAATATGTCCCTCACGGGATCAACTATATAAAAAGACAGAACACATCATCAGCACAAAAATCATTATCCATCTAATTTCTCCCATTCTGGATGGCTCCGGTGAGCCCCTCCATCATTACTGACTAGGGTTAAGATAGACCTTAATGGATTAATTAAACCAAAGTGGGACTGCACTGCAGACCAAAGAGGAGGAGATCCTGATACAGGGGAGGCAACAACCCTGTTCTTTTACTCAAATGAGTGAGACTTGGCTATTCCCAAGTGCTGTTCATTTGTACTGCAAAGTAGTTGTCTAAAAATAAGACTTGGTGCCTATTGTCTGGGTCTTCCCCTTAGCATTCATAAAACTCTAATAGTTGGGTTCTAATAAAAAATTATCAGGTAAGAGATTAAATGTTAAGACCCTTCTTTTGTTTCAGGAAGGTGGGAGCATCTGAAAGAGAGGTAAAGTGACAGAGACAGTGTGCTCACTTTGGTCGGGAAGGCTAGGTAGGGGGAGGCTATTGTTGGAGTACTAGTGAGATTCTGAGTGCTGGCCAGGACAAGGAAAACTCTCAAAGAGCTGAAAGGAAGAAATGCCCACCACAAAGTCACCATGTGTGTGTGTTAGTCACTCAGTCGTGTCAGACTCTTTGTGACCCCGTGGACTGTAGCCTGCCAGGCTCTTCTGTTCGTGGAATTCTCCAGGAAAGAATACTAGAGTGGGTTGCTGTGCCCACCTCCAGGGGATTTTCCTGACCCAGGGATTGAACCCAGGTCTCCTGCACTGCAGGCAGACTCTTTACCGTCTGAGCCACCAGGGAAGTCACAAAGTCACAGGGACACACACAAAGGCAGCTGTCAGTAATGGAAACCCTGAGAATTGCTCATTTAAAGAGGGTTTTGAAATTCGAATTGTGAAAGGGGAAGATGTTGTTAATCCAAAGACACAATTTAGAGTCTTTTTCTGCTAGTAAAAGGAAGACGAAAAAAACAAAAAACAACCCAGTAGTACTGTACCATACTGGCAGTTTACTCTTTCATGAACAAAATCAGCACATTAATGACATGAACACCTACTTTCCTGATGGGGACAATCACACAACGTTAAATATGCTGGTATGAAAAAAAAAAAACAAAAAACACCAGGAACACATCACTCTGGAAATGGTGAGGCTGACTAGGGCAGACTGTCACTAATATCAAACATAGCCTGAGAGTCTAGAAAAGCCTCTATGAAGCCATAATGAGCTGGCAGGCCTCTTTTCCACCAAAGAGGAAGTGTCCTTAAGGATTCCAGAAGTGGCGATCTGGGCAGCTTTCAGTTTCTTTTTTGAAATAACAGGAGCAGGGCAGGCTCCTCTGGAGGTCAGGCTGGCCCCATCATGTTGAATGTCTGTGTCTAAATGATAAGTAATTGAAGTGAAAAGACACCAGTTTCAATAGCTGCTCTGAATTTTAACAGCAAGTACAAATTCCCAGCCCCTTAGTAGATTTCATTTGTGATTCCTGCATTAGGGGAAAAATTGGCACAAAGTTCAAACAATAATAGAATAGCTTTCAAAAACAGACGTTATTTCTTACTGAAGAGAAAAAAACATAGAATTATGGAGCTGAAAAGTTTTCCTACCTTAGTGATTATTTAATCTAATCATTTTGTAAATGAGGAAACTGAGGACTGGCCAGTGATCACAGAGTTAATTATACAGCTGGCAACTTTATCAGTAATGAATCTATAAATAGATTCAGGGCTATCAGTGACCCAATGGAACTGGGTCCCTCAAGGTCTTTCATTTAAACAATTATATGAATAAATCAATATATATGCATACACATATATAAGTATACACACAGAGGGAGAGGTCTATTGATACAGGTATTTATACATAAAATATATTTCTGGACAGTACAAACAGGATCCTGTGTCACTATCATGGTCAAGAAGTCACTGGCTAAATTTGTTTACTCAACATTTACTGAGCTCCAACCTATGTGTATTAGGAAAGTAAAAAAGGGTATGATTAGAATAGTTTGTGCTATTGCAAAGAATTTTACATCTGCAACACAATCACATAGAATAATCGAGTAGTCATACTTGTTCCCATTGGATGAATATAAAACCTAATCATTAGGTTTGAATCAAGAGAGGAAGAACCATGTATTAGAAACTGGAAAGAATTTGGAATTTTTCTAGTACCCCAAATCTACAGGTCGAGCCATTGATTTCAGCTGTTCTATGCATTTGGACATGCTTTCCCTTCAGAATCTACTCCAAATTCACTGCCCTAAGTAGCTCAGAAACAGGGCTCTTGAGGCCTGGCTGCTCCGCTCCTGCCCCGTCTCTGAGAGGGTATTTAGGTCAAGGATGAGGGTGGAGCTGGGGATAAAGCAGCAAAGAACCTGGCTGAGTCCAGAGTCTATTAGCTCCAGCACACTACCTAATCTCAGAGTCATTTTGCTTACAGTTATATCTTAGTATACAACACAGCAGAATGATTTCCTATGTGGTGAACAAAAATTGAGAGGCTAAAGCCTAATTAATATGATTGGTTCAAGTAATCTGGATATGGAGAAAAATCACTAATAGTAAGCTTAAGACCAAAGAAGGGATCAGATCACCCAGGCATTTCTCTTAAAAAGAAGGGAGGAGAGAAATAATACGTGTAAGTGTCTACCATGTTTCAGACACTATGTTAGGGGGTTTACATATATTATCTCACTTAATTCTGACAAAAACCTTCCAGAATAGAAGTTACCATCTATTGTTCTTCAGGTGAAGAAACTGAGGCACAGCAAGACAGTGGCTTAACCAGCCTCACAAAGTAGAAAGTGCTTTATGACACTCCTATACGGATCTAAGTTTGTCCAGCTACAAAACTTGTATTCTCTGCCAAAGTTTGCCAAGAGGGAAACCCAGAGATGAAACAACTATGAATGCCATCAGAAAATATTTTTAGTGACTGCTATACACTGCTAAAATTGTGTGCAGACATTTATGCAAATAGAAACACACATTTACTACCACCTTGACATTTAAATATGCTAGCATGAACAAACTGACATTGGACCCACCTAAAAAGAATATTACATGTAGACAATTCAAATGACTCACGTACAGAAGGGTATTTTTTTCCAGCTATAGAAGACAGTCTACCTGGCACTGCAAAGCTTTTGTGAAACTAGTGCTTAAAATTAAGCAAACGAACAACAACAACAAAAAATCCCCAAACTCTTTCAGTATTAGAAAAACATGCACAATTCCCACAAAAATCTAGCACAATCAATTCTCCAATAATTGCCAATGACAGGGATTTATTTTTTCCTCGAAAAAAATTTAAAGGTGAGCACACAGTTTGTGCATAAAGGCTTCCTTTTCAATCCAGGGTTGACATTATCACTGCCTCTGCTTACCTTGTCTTCGTAAAGTGTGGGAAGGGATAAAGATTTGAGTTTTTCTTCCACATATGAAGCCTTAGCTGTGGGGAGAGGTTGTTTAAATAAAAACACCGAGTTTCTTTCTTAGTGGTAGGCTGGGGCATCAGGAGATTCTCCTCCCCACTGCGCTCCACCATTCACACACACACACACACACACACTCCAGTTCAAGCTTGAGGGGTAGAAAAAGAAAGAGGGGGAAAGAAAAGTGGGGAAGGAAGAGAGGGAGGGGTAGGAAGAGTTGCTAAGGAAGTAGTGCCGAGCTCCAGAGTGCTCCAGAAAGTGAAAGTATGCGAAGAGCCCGCTTAGAAGCTCTCAGCTCCTAGCTCTCCAGGGATGGCGCTTGCAGAGCATCAGCTGCAGAACTCAAGCTTTCTGTGGCCAGGATGGCACTGAAAGAAGGAAGATGCTGGGCAGGGGCTGGAGAGAAATACTGTAGAGCTTTCCAGTCCTCCCACCCCACATTGTAAACAAATTTATTCTCGAAATACTGTAACTTCCCAGGGTATATCCGAATGCAAGGAAGAGGTGCAACTAAGATGAAATGTGATGTGAGCCTCTTCTTATTATTTACTAATATAGGTGGTAATGATGGCTACTGCTGTTAGTCTTTTTCTGAATAAAATTCACAGCTGGGATTCCAAATATTCTCCCATGCTGGAACCTGCATTCATATTAGCTTTTCTGGGGTGCGGTTACACACAGGGGAGGGAAAAGGTGGAAAAGAAAGCATCCTCCTCTACCACCTTGACGGGGGTGAGGTGAAGGCCATGGAGAATAACGGAGGTGCAGTCGGCTCTCTCTTAGACAGACAGCAGTTGTGGCGGGGGGATCCACACACTTGTATTTTGCTAATGTAAAAGTCCCAGTGGAAACATTAGCACTCAAAGACATTAATGTGGATTTGGGACACTCCCTGAAGGATTTTGATTCCATTAGAAAAAAAAAAAAAAAAGACAGTGACAGATATAATCCTGCTTTGATATGTTTAATGCCATTTAAAGAGAAACGGCACCCATTTACCTCAGGCCGGGACACTGTGAGTTCAAAAAGTGAAATATCAGTTCTCAGTGCAAAGAAAAAGCTTGGAAAATATTATGTGAAAATTAATTTGGCATGCTTCTTTGAAATTTTAGATTTCTGGGATGAGCAAATGGGTACAGTTTTCTTTTAACTGTTTTTGAACACCATGTGTTGAGAAGAAAACAACAGAATGGCAATTGCTCATCCAAAATGCTAACTTGTGGCATGGCACAGTCAAGATGGCCTGCCACAGCCAAAAAGCAGGTGTATGCTATGCCTCTCACTTCAGTAGCATGCACGCCACATGTCCCTGCATTCGGCAACCTCTTGCATTTGCTTTTGGAACCTTTCTGAGGGGGGACAGTAAACATGACTCAACAGAACGTCTAGCCTGGGACGGCTCCCCTGGCTTTCTGCGAGACAGACTCTCTGAGAAAGAACGGAGGCAAAACTGGAATAATGTTTCTAATTTGGAAATCTGTGACCTAGCATGGAAATGACTGGTTTCAGATCATTCTGTGTGGCTGAAGTGTAGGATCAAATCAGGTTGGAGAGTAATGGTGACGCTTTTGCGTGGCCAGACAGGCTCTAAGCAATCGGTTGCCTCATTTGGGCACAGGACACAGTGAATGCACCTAATAGGTCATATGCATCTAATGTAAGAGCTTAGTGTAATAAACCCTTCACCCCTCAGGTCCACGCAGAAGCTCAACACATATGATGTTCACAATCATTTGGTGTGCCGGGGTGCCAAATCTTCCTCAATCTGATGTTATGAATCTGATATTACATTTGTTCCAGAAATTAAAATGCTTTTATAGAGACTAGGTCTCATTCAACGATTTAACACTCCTATGAGGAAGAGGAGAAGACAGAAAAAAAAAAAAAAGATTTTTCTTCTGCCTTGTAAGAGGCTTGATAAAGAAACCAAATTAAAACTCATGACCATTTTTTAAGCCTTAGCCAGGTACTATGTGGAACGAAATCTCAAGATACCTGTGTTGCAAGTGTTGACAAGGTCTGAAATAAAGGTGTAGATGGGGATCAAAATAAGTATTTCAATGTAAAGAAATGAGAAATTATTGCTTTATTGTATGATTTTAATTGACAAGTCAAGAATCATTTATTAAAAACCTACTATGTGAAAATGCTGTTAGTGAAGAGGAGGGAAGAATGAAACCTATAAATACTAAGTTGGGGGGAAAATCCTAGAGCTTTACAGATATAATTGAATGATAAACTCTGTAAGATGCCTTCTGGGTTGGCATTTACGGAGTTTAGAAATGCTAGTTTGTTGCCAAATACTTATATGCTACTGTTAATTTCAATCATTAAAATTATATTATTCACTATGTACCTTTTGTTTCTGATGGTACATTGTAGGTGTTGAAGGAGATACAAATCGTGTATAAATACAATCTCTGTATTTATGAGCTTACTGAGCAGTGATAGGAGGAATGAGACACACATAAACATACTCTGGTATAGGACAGTATGCAATCAGTGCCAAATAAGACATATAAATAAGTGCTTTAACAGTTCAGAAGAAGCAAGACCTCTTGGTTACGGAACAGCCCTTTCATAGATTTACTAATGTTTCTCAAAGCACGAACAGGAAGGGATTGGAGCCACACTTGAAGGCAGCAGCCACCAGTGCACAGAGGGCTTTAGCCGTCTATGAGGGGAGGGATAGGCACCCTCTATCGAAGCACCGCTCACACTGAGCTGTCCTGGAATCAGTGTTGACCAAGAACTTGCACGGCTGGAAGAGGAATCAACACGGATGTGAGGCCAGGTCAGTGCTTCTGCATTAGATATTCAGGTGATTAATAATTCACTGTTCAAAGTTGGCATAGTGACGTCATATATTTTTCCCATAGGATTATGAGAAATTCTGTCTTTTATCCACATCAGAGTAACGGGAGGTACAATTCACGGCTCTTCCTTGCAAGTGAGGAAAACACTTTGCCCATGCAGAATGCCATTGCTACAGAAATCAGAATGTTTTTCAGAACAGCAGCAAATGAACTTCCTCACCTCACCTTAGGTGGGTGAGTCAGAATCCATGCTCCCTAGAAACAATGACAATGGAGTTGGGGTGTGGCAGCTATGTTGGGATCCACACAAGAAGGCAGGTTACCATCCAGCAGGAAACAGGATTTGAGTGTCCAGACTTCTCGGTCTGGGTTCTATCTATAGAATCACCTTCTTTTTCAATTTTTTTCCTCCTGGACACTCTAGCCCTTTACATCATGAATAGTGGCTTTCTGTAGTTGGTCTCTCTCTCTCTCTCTGTGTCTTTTTAAGAGGGAGGATGGCTTTACTGATGTGCCTTTTGTACAGAATTCAAGGTTGTCTGGATCTTCAAAGAATGCAATTGAAAAAAAAATACTGTTTCTTTGATTCAATGGTGCTTACATTTGGGCAGAGTTTTATTTTTCCATCCTCAAATACAGTATTTGAGACAATCTGCCCACAATGGAAAGCTTTTAGAGCTTCAAAAGTGTAGGCGAACCAAATCAGAATTAATCTCTGTGAAAACGGAGACTCGGGCACATGGAGAAAGTTTAGAAAAAAAAAAAAAATCTGGGCAGGAGGCAGTCCCGCAGAAAGATGCCTGACATCTCTCCTAATTTAAGATGAGCTGGAGTAGAACAGGTGAAGAAGGGCCATGGAAAGTTCTAGCTGCCATGTGATCTGCTGTCTTGATTCTATTCATTTACCTTGAGTCTGTGTTATCAAGGGGTCTAGTTGATTTGCTTAAGATGTGTCTTGTGGTCTGATTGTATGAACCCAGAGAAGGCTGATAAAGGGAAGTCTAGGTTAACTGGGGCTAAGGTGGCATGGAAAATAGCTATTCACTCAGAAAGGACTGACCAGATCAGTCTGCAGGGTATCTATAGCAGTGCTGCGTTTTACTATCATATTAAAAGCCTTACATTTTATTGGGAAAAGAAACTGCAAACCACAGAGGCAAAAAGGGTAGATGATTATAATAATCATCTTTGAACACTTGGTGTATGCTCACTGGTTTTTCTTCATATGTGGATTTCTCTACATATGTCATCTCATTTGATCCTCATGCTAACTATGAGAGCTTGATATTTTGCCCATTTTCTTAGTGAGGAGCCTAAGGTTCAGAGAAGTTAGGTGAGCATCCTCTGCTCACACAGCTAGCAGAGGCTAAGCTGGGATTCAAATCTGAGCGGTAGGACACAAAGCCTGAACTCTTTTCTGTGCCTTGTGCTTTTCATGGCATGAAATCAGTGTTGGGGGAACTCTGCCCAGCATCTCTGGTTAGCAGAGTGAATTGCTTTTATCATTTGCCAACATGTCATAGAAAAAAACCAAAACAAAAAAAAAAAATTAAAACTCCTGGCTCTAGGAGATTTCCTATCAACCACCTGAAGTTTGGCTTGGTTACATATTATTTGAATATTTGACAATCTTATAAAAAGTCTAACAAGAATAAAGAATTTTTCATTTAGGCTAGCTTCTATGTTAGTTAAAAATCTCCTATTCCTACATAACAATGTGCCTGGGGGACTCTCTCACTGCCAAAAACATATCTGAAAATGCTGAAAAGTCAGAATTTGGGGCCTATATACTGACTAATATTACCAGCTGTGAGTCGGCTTGAACATCAGTAATATGATATTTCCCACTACAATTTGATTTGGTTAAAATGTGTTTGAAGTTCACCCTTCTATTAACTAGAATTACCACCTCCTGAAACTGGAGGGCCCCTGAGAACAGGCTGCTAGTGCAATCCAACCTCCCACCTGCCATCAGTGCATTTCCTGGCAACAAATACTATTAAATTGATAACTACAGAAATAGGTCAAAATGTCTTTTCAATAGTTGCTAATGTTCCCCTAATGTTCCATCTCCTCCCTTTGATTCTCCTGCTAACATTTTCTCTAACATCACAGGAGCAATGCTAGAAGATGGAGAAGCTGGCAGCCGTGGATAGAGGAGGTCTTAGGAGTTTCCCCAGTTCTCAGATAGAAAAGCTAAACTTCCCTAGGGGCTAGGGGCCCCAAACGCAGTTCTGCTGCTCAGTGACCCGGAAACAAAAAGCCATGTCCCATATGAGCCTTCATACCCTCCTATGCAAAAGAGGAAACTCAAGATGACTGATTATTCAAATTTGCAAAATGCTCAGAGTTCACAGGAGATAAGAGCCTTGACCATTCTCAAAGCAGTGGGGTTTTAAACTTATGCACACTACGTTCATAACTATACCTGTTAGAGCCTTGGCTCTCCAAAGTAGAAACTTAACTTTCATATAAAGAAATGACATCACAGCATGTTTTTGTAACAGAGACCCTCTGCGGTCAGCCCAGGTTGGCTTATTCACTATGTAAACCTACATTTTATCACCTCCTTTTCTCTCCCAGGAAGAAAGTTGGCTTCTCTGAGTTCGTACCACATATGTGACCAAAGATAAAGAGGCAGAGGGGTGGGCACAGCTGTATCAGGGCAGAACTGATTCTAGGCAGATAGTCTGGCTCCAAAGAGAGGCCACCTCCCTGGGGCCAAGAGCACAAGCCCCCTTGTTAATGAGGTACAGTTCAATTTCCAACACTTCTTCTGTGAGGCTAACGTATCTTAGGGTGGCTGAACCCCTCATGCCTGGGTGCTCTGATGGCTTCAGTCCCCAGAGAGCTACCTCAGTGTAAAGTAGTTTTGAATTGGAGCTGGTGATGGCTGGGGGCGGGAAGAGGTGTAATTCTGGAACAGGGAGGTTGAAGGAAAAAATCATATAAACATAAGGACCCTGGGTCCCCGAGGCAGAGGAGAGGGAAAAGGGGGTGGCCATGAGCGAAAAGTACTCAATCTGTTTAGCATTTTCCGCTCAGGGCCCTGTCCGGAGCTAGTGAACCACTGAAAAATCTCTTGAGAGACGCTATGGTCTCTTGAGTCATGGTTTTCAGCTTCCCTCTATGCCACGGTTGTGTTGTCACTAGACAGGAGGTCAGCTGATTTGAAAACTTGCAAACTTCAGCCTACCTGGTTCAGGCAAATCAAGGTTATTCTAATCTCCTGTAATTTAAACTTATAGAGACTGCACAGTCTGCCACTTCTCCATCAGATTCCTTCTGCCTGCCTTCCTTTCATGAGGGAGGGCGAGCAGAGGAGTGGAAGAGAGGACACCAAGAGAGCAGGCAGGAAGGGTAAAAAGGGCTCGCTTTCCTGGGTTTCTGCTATGAGTGAGGCTTTGTGTCAGATAAGCCTCTCTCTGGGTCGTCTCGGCAACCCAGGAGACAGTGTTAGGAAGTGTTTTATAGGTTCAGGGAGGCTGACTAGCTCAAGGTGGCCAGTCAGGTTCCTTCTCCCAGCTCCTAGTTCCTCTGGCATATTTCTTCCTCCTCCTGGTAATGGGTCTTCCCAGGTGGCACTAGTTGTAAGGAATCTGCCTGCCAATGCAGGAAACAGAAGAGACACGCGTTCGATTCTGGGGTCGCGAAGATCCCCTGGAGGAAAGCATGGCAACCATTCCAGTATTCTTACCTGGAGAATCCCATGGACAAAGGAACCTCGTGGGCTACAGTCCACGGCTCACAAAGAGTCGGACCTGACTCTTAGCACGCACATGCATCTGAGGATGGGTGCTTACAAACCAGTCATCTAGATCTAGAATATATCTTTTGGGAATATTGAGGATGCCCTGAACCATCAAGAGTATATCTGGCTGGGAGTCAGGAGCTTTGAATTCTTCTGGTTAAGACCTAGTCCCACCAACCTTCACTAAAGACACTTGTATGGGATCTGGTCATGACCTTACATCCCTGTCATTCACACTCATCAAGGTGATGGCAGGGGTGTGAAAGCACCAAATTCAACAGAATCATTCTCATTAGATGTCGTATGTAGATTAAAGAGAGGAATTCCCTCCTCCAGTTTGGGTAAGAAGGAAGGAAAGATTGACAGGAGCTGAAAGCAGAAGGGGTCATGAGAAAGATGTGGAATACACAGCAGCAGCCATGGTAGGAACTTAAGAGAGCCTGAAGGCAAGGCTAGAGCTGGGAGATGAAACTGTTTTTAGCCTACGTGGATGTGTTTGATCACACAATGGATGGAAACTCCTAGTTTAAAATATGGCTGAATGCTAGACGTCCTGTTTGAAATCTCCATTGAATCGTTGAAGTCTATTTTAACTATTCAATAACAGGCAAATACTTCATTACCACAACTATTTCTCCCAAGTATCAATCTCTAGCAAAAATAATATTTGGCTGAGACCACTACAACATTTCTGATGACAACAAAAGACCATCTGGATGATAACCAGCTTGAGGTGTTTGCAGGAAAGAAGGAGAGATGGGTTCTTCTGAACCATAATGTACAGATAGAAATCTTCAGAGTTGAATGCAGGAATTAGCTTCTGAGAAATTGAGAAAGAGGTTCATTTTCAGTTGAAGAGGATATGTGACTGATACCTTCAGTTGGCATGCTAGGAAAAGATAAATTCCAGGCAGAATCGGCTATATAATCTGTGGGGCACAAGGCAACGTGAAAATGCAGGATCCCATATTAAAAATCATTAAGAGTTTCAAGACAACAACAGCAGCACATTAAACCATACCGAGGGCCCTTCTGAGTGCAGGGCTCAGTGTGACTGCACAGGTTGTACAGACGAGAAGGTGGTCTTAATTTTAGCTGTATTGTTTTCACCAAGGCATTCTAGTCCCATTGTCACCAAGGCCTAAATTAAGAAAGATCCACCACCACTCTCAAAACTCTCAGTTCACCCTGTCTTCTTAGGGTACGGACGCAACTGAATTCTGCAGGGAGGATCAGAATGGTCTGGGGTCTGCCAACATGTTTGATAGACTGCAGTTGTGCTGGCTTCTGCTCCTTTTGTTACAGCCACCAATCCCCACTTCTGTTACAACCTAAAGATGCCCAGGATATCAATGTCTGGGAATTGAAACATAAAAACACAAATTTCCCTGGAAAAATGTAAAACAAGCAAAAATAATGAAAAAGAAGTTGAGTTTCCTGGATAAAAGTCCTCCCTCTGATTTCTTTCTGGCCTTACCTTGAGCAGGTCTTGGGCATGTGCATACAGGTTCAGAAAACAAGTGAATTACCACAGTAAGTCTTTTCAGTTTGGAAAAAGTAGAGGAAACAGGAGAACCTGGTCTTAGCCCAGCAGAAACTCGCTGGGTTCACTAACTGTGTACTTGCTCTCTCTTTCTGTCTGTCCGTCTCATTATGCTAAGTTGGAGCTATGACTTCACTCTCCGTGGAAGCTAGGTTTCTCTTTCCTGGATGCTTGGAATGGGCCAGAGAAAAGCTATTAGAGGGTAGTGGTCATGTCTAAAAAATCACATTTATTTATCTTCACCTGCCCTCCCCACGTCATTATCATTCCACTGAGGTCTGTATATAGAAAGCAGAGATTAAACAGCCAAGATGAACATCAAAAGAATAACAGCAGTACCGAATAGATGAATGTGGCCTCTTTCCCAATGGTCTTAGTGACTTTATATATACTGAGCCTGATTCTCGCAGGGACAGACCAAGAGCCTGGGCAGATGCCTGGGATGTTTGTGTGGGCTGACACTGACCCTCTCCTAACTATATATCCCTGTTCCATTTTCTAAAAAATGTGTCTAATATAGAGAACTAGTTCATGTCTACAGCCAGAATTATACTTTGATACTAGACCTTGATTTAGGACTTTTCTTAAAAAAGATATCTATTGACAAAACTAGTGTTTGTTTTGCTTAACAGGTTTGTACTGCCTTGAGTGAGGCCACAAGGGTCCATAAGTAGATGGAAATGCATTTGACTCTGTCTAATTACACTTAATTTTCAAAATGTCTTCCATTCCACAGAGATGATATAGGCTTGGTCATCATTTTCAAGTGTTTTAACAATTGGTAGGGCTTCCCTCCTGACTCAGTTGGTAAAAAATCTGCCTGCAATGCAGGAGACCTGGGTTTGACCTCTGGTTTGGGAAGATTCACTGGAGGAGGTAATGACAACCTGCTCCAGTATTCTTGCCTGGAGAATTCCATGGACAGAGGAGCCTGGGGGGCTGTAGTCCATGGAGTCTCAAAGAGTCGGATACATCGGAGCCACTAACACTTTTAACAACTGGTAATTAGTAGAAGAGATCTTAAAAATATAGTGATTGACCTTCACCACAGATGCATATATAAAATCCTGATTCATTTACTTTGAAATCATTTTCTCCTGCTGGAAATAGATAGCTATAATATATACATTTATATATGTGTGCACAATCATCCTTAGCAATACCGCTGTGAAGGAGATGAGGATAGATGGTTTTCTATTTATTTGACAAACACACTATTATATAGACAGGTTAAGTGATTTGTCCAATAAGGAAGGGTGGAGATGAAAAACAAAACAAAACCTGTCACATCTGTCCTCAGGTTATACCACTCTGGAATTGTGTAGCCATTGTTGCTTTTGAGCAACTTGATATAAATGTTTCGCAACGCAACTTTCCTGAAAAAAGATCTTACACTTCTTTCTTTTCCATTGCTACTTTCTTTCTCCCTCTCTCTTTCTCCCCTCTGAGATCATTATAAACTATTGGTAAATGTGGCCACTCTAAGTTTATGTTTGCTCTTCATGAGTTCAGATGGATTTTAGCTCTTCGGAAAGCATAAGAAAAAAAATCATCTCTGAAAAGTAATAATGATAAATAATGCTGAAACAGTGGGTTTGAGCTAATGTCATGGTAACAGTTGATATGGGTACAAGTGAGGTCTTGGACTCACCATTCACAAGAGCTAGTCTACTGGTTCTGAGTTGACTTAAGAAGAAGCAAAGGCTTCTCTGAGGCAGAACACACTTGTCAATTCTCTGCTGTCCTCCTGGGACTTCAGACATGGTCCAAACCTTTCTGCTGCACCTATCTCTGAAGTGCTGCATCTTGGAGCTCTCCTCTGTTCTACACTAGGGCTACATCCTCTAAGTTCTTGACCTCAGATAGTCCTTCTCTATTTTGAAACATATTTGCATGATGCTCAGGGTGCTATATTTGATTTAAAATATTGGCCTGACTGTTATTTGGCCAAGGAAAGACTGTTTTACTATCACTTTAATTCTTTATTATCTAGTTTGCTAATTATTTATGTGAATAAAAAATATCCACAACTTCTTGCCTCTTTTCATGCTTCTGGTTAATGTTTCACAATGTTATCTCACAAAATACTTGGGAAACACAATTTGGTTTTAATAAGTCCTAAACAAAACACAATTGTGAAAGAAAACTGATAGAGAACAATATAAAATAAAATTCGAAGGTAAGTGTGATGAGTTACTTAGTTCTGAAATATCTATCACTCTTAGTCCTTTATATTAGAATGCAATATTGACAAGAAACTTGTTACCCATACTAATTGTTTTTTTAATGAAGGGACAAAATGATGTTTCTTTTCTGATGATAAGAACTGCAAGCCCAGCAGTATAACAGCACCCGAGTCTCATCTGCGATGTGAAACTGGCTTCAGTGATTTCTCTTAATGCAGACTGCTCAGTCAAGACCTTCAAGCAAGCTGCTGCTGTTTAGGACCCAGACTCCACAAGGAACGTCCCAGTTCCCCACAGAACCTGGGCTGGCTGTCATCCCATCCTGTATCCAGTGTGCAGTTGCCACTCAGTCATGTAGAGCGTGCGTCTGGGGACGACACCCAGTGGAATAGGAAAGGCTACAGAGCTCTGTCATACCAGCACGTTTATTGTAAGGAACTAGTTATGCTGCAACTGCTTTGCTCTTTTATATTCTAGGCAACACACTGGTGAATATAAGTCATAATGAACATATTCAACATTTTTTTCCATCAGTTCAATACATTATTCATAAATATTAGAGATGGAAAAGACCTTGTTGATTACCGAGTCCAAACTTTCTGTACTGCCCTTTCCCTCCAACTGTTGTTGCTAGCTCAACAAAACAAGACAACAACAAATCACATGAAGAGAGGCACAAATTCACAAGTTTAACAAGTAAAAAGGAAAGCTCCAATGAAGTCTGTATTGAGGGTGGGGAAGTCCAAGACCTTCCCTTCCTGCTTGTGGAGCTCTGAAGCCTGAGAGTACGGTAGCCCTCTGCTGTGAAGATGAGCCAAGGGAGAAAAATGCTAATTTCTTCTCTTGAGAATCACAATTCAAGGTAAAGCCCAAGAGGCAATCCCATGTCCTTGGCCAAGTGCTTCCTATCTGTCTCTACAACCTGGTGTGGATTCAGGCATTCTTCTCACTTGTTGGAATTTGAGATACTGACAATAATGATAAAATGAAAATGTATAAATGAATAGAGAGTTAAAACTACTAGAGAATTCTCCCTGGGATTATCTGTACTATCAAGATAGGAAAACTTTGCAGATGCTACTGTCTCTCTAGAGGAATAAATGCTTGCATTTTAATATTCTCAGCAGCTGGTTCCTGTTGAATGCCATCAGGATGATTCAGCCACCCACCAGGAACACCAGTAACAGCAAGTGCACGGAGAGAACTCTGCAAAGCTTTCTTCTCTTGATGCCAACACTGTTACTCTGGGAAAGTCAGAACCCTTCACCGAATTACCAATTCTACTAAATGTGACCTTGTTCCCCTCACAAATACCAACTCGCTCTCAAATAAATGGAACTTCTGGCTGATAAAGATGCAGCATTCTTCCTGATTTGAACACACCCTGCTGTCAGGATCTCCTTGACTATGGCCATGTGACCTGTCCCTTTAAATTTTCTCACTCTTCACTGTAACACTGAAGAACCAGTCAGGTCCACACACATTCTGAGTCTACCTTGTAGGACATCCTGCCTACAGCTGACTCTGCACATTTAATGCTATATCTCTACCCCGACATGCCCCAAGTTGGTTTTCATTTCCAGTTTTTAGAAGTCTCTCATTTCCACAGAATGGAGTTGTATGCCCAGAAAACAGAAATTTGAAGATGAACCGCACTGACCCTAGATTTCATTGATACAGAATTATCAGACCATATTCAACTTAAGACAAAAAATTCTATGCTTGCCCCCTTCTTCAAACATACCAAATTAGACACTAAAAGAGAAAAATGCCAAAGATGACAGCTAGCTATCAAAAATGTCTCACTGTGTCGTTTTCTGGTCCCCAAAGTAAAATCTAAGGAGATTCAACTCAGATTCAGGTGCTCTCAACAGCCATGAAAATATATGGCTGGAGAGGGAATCTATAAATGTAATGAATACACAATTGGCTTATAACAGATGCAACTAAAATTAAATTCGATATCTTGACCTGCTCTCCAAAGTGAAAGTTTCTAGTTCAGGCTGCAGACAGAGGTATAATCAGCTCATTAATCACATGAACCAGAACTATAAGCTGACACTTCTGGAGATGCTTCAAAGAGCAGTCCTGCATGGTTGGGGGGTCTGTGGGGACCCTGAAAGGGAAGGCAGAACTGACAGTTTAGCGTGAGCAATACTGCTATCTTTTATGGTATCCACAGGTCAGCCAGGGCTGAGTATTCTAAACTTCCAGGAAAAAAATGGAAAGATTTTGGTAAGGAAGGAATGGGACCTATGGACTTGTATAAAAAGATTCAATACGTTTTTATTCAGTTCCTATTATGTAGAAGTCATTGTGTTTGTTGCTTGAAGGGAAAGGGAATCGGAACGATAGTAGTAGTAACAACGGCAGTGACACTGAGCGGTGACTACTCGTTAGTCACGGCGCTAAGCCTTCTATATACCCCACATCAGGAACTCCTACAATTTCCCAGCAAGGCAGTTAGTAGTGCTCATTCTCCTCCTTTACAGATGTGGAAACTGAGGCCCAGTGAGATTAAGGGCATTACCTGCTCCTTACATTATAAACAAACACACAAATGGCTAACCTAAAAGACATGACAAAAGCCACTGAAGGACAGAGTATTGTAGAAATAAAGAAGGCAGAATTGCTTCTGCTTGGGACCACCAGGGGAAAAGGAACAGGGGTGTGGGAATGTAGTGTGTGTTTAGGAGACAAGGAGTAGCCTAGTTAACACAGCACTTTCTGATTAGAACTCCTATTTTGATAAGATGGTAAGATACATTGATCTGTACAGGAAGATTTCTAAAGAGAAGGACTTCTTTCTAAAGTATTTTCTGACTACAATTTCTCAAAAATTTTTTTCTTTCTTTCTTTTTCTTTTTTTCCATTGGTGGGAATAGACGGAAGAAGAGAAAGGAGATACAAGCTTACCTTGGAGGGATATGAGGATTGTGTAGGGGGAGCAACGTTAGGAGCAGAGGGTGTCCAGGGAGTCCCAGGGTGGGTGCTATTTCTTTCATTTCCCAGAATGCTGTATCCGTATCACACATATTTGACCCTTGCCCCATATATAGTAGGGTTATTGGTATCAAAATAGGAACCCTAAAGTCTTGGTTACTCTGCTTTCTTCTTCAATTACTTCTGGAATTTTTTTTTTAGAAATTTGTTTTAGGGGTTAGGCTTATGGTATAGAGTAGTAGCGAGAAAACGTGAATTGTAGTACAATTTGCCTTCCTCATCTTGAGAAAGTTTTATCATTTCTCTGTTTACATTTTCTTATTAGCATGGTATAAGCTCAAAGAGCATTTCTTCTTCTGTTGAACACCCTGCCCCTCTGGTGATTGTGCTTTTCTAAAAATTTGCCATTCTTCTCTGTCTAGAACCACTGGTTTACAGGATCCAATGTATAGCACCACTAGTCAAGATGAATTCATGGAGATTCAGTTTCTCTGTTTTTCAAGCTTTTATTTTAAATAGTGTTTTCCAAATGTAAGTTGTAATGTATGAAATACATATTTTTAAAAATTCTGCATGGTCTTGCACCAGATATTCAGTATTCCTTTCTGGAGAGTTTGCTAATCCACTCATCCTTATTGAGATATCTAAGACTCCTTCAAGCTCTAAGATGCCATGATTATGATTCTATGATACTGACACTTGCTTTGTCGACACTTAAAGCGGAGCTTTTCAACTTCAAACAATAGCATAAGTTGCTATAACAATTACACTTACATGAATCTTTAAGCAAATGTACATAACAGCTCTTTACAACTATTATCATACTGGACAGCCACAGCCAAAGCTTAGGAGGTTGTTAAAATTCTCTGCAAAAGCAAATTCTGATTCTAGAAGGAAAAAGTATTGCCTTTCTATCTACTTTTAAAATTAACTTTTGTTTTTATTTTTTAATTTTTTTTTGGTATCTGTTAATTCCACAGCCAGCTATAATCTTTAAGCATCTCCAATAACTTTCATCATTAGCTTCCACTCTGTCATGACTTTGTATCTCACCCTTCTGACCTTGGCCACTGAGGTCACTCTTCCTGATGTAATCAAGCATGCTTCTTTGTAGTTACATTCGTCACAGTGCTCATTAGAATTATCATCATTCCTACTGCACCTTAGGTCAACGGAATTAAATGTGCTTATGTGATTTGTTGTCATTTTAATTTTTCAGCCAGGATTTCTCCATCCAGAAGGACAATTTCATTTTATCTGATCAATAAATAACTAGCCAGTCAAATGACTCTGGAAAGACTGGTAGAAAATCATTCTTTGGGGCAAAACCTTAAGTCTAGAGAGGTTTTTAGAAACCTGGAAAGTGGCATTTTACTGACCTGGATTCCATAGGTTCGCAATATATTGATGTCAAATTAGTCTTCCAATATAGTAAAGCAATAAGGATAAAATATACATGATTTATGTTTATGTGTGTGTTGAATTTAATAAATTAGTTAGGAGTCAAGGTATTTTTGAAGAGAATTCAGTCTGTCCACAGTGACTAATTCACTGACTCTCAAATATAGCCTAAAATATTTTTTGCTATAGCTTTAACCTCAATTTTTCAAGATAAGGAATATACATAGACTGTGAAGTGGCAATGCAGTCCATTGTGACCTTCTATATATTCCTCAACTTTTGCTCTTTTTTTAAGGTCAGGGTATGTACAAATAAATAAATCTACAATAGTTTAAGTCTAGAAAAATTTTTTTGGCTAAACTCCGAAAACATAGCTTAACTAGAGTTGAAAGCTTGGCATCTCATCATTTCTTTATATTATAAGGCTTACAAGTGCCACCTTATAAAAGATATATTTGTTTATTTTCATGTTCAATCAAAGGTGTAGAGTTTTAGGTCTAGGAATGGATTACAGATCGTTTTCTCCTGGTTATTTTTGGCTTTAAGTATATTGATCATTTTATCATTTTCTTGTTTTAAACTGCTTTAAACACAGCACAAATGTTATTCTCATCATGCCAGAAATGGGTTTGGAATTGATTTTGAGTTTCCATCAATTTTACTCTTTGCTCTCTGTGAGAAGTTTTTCACTTGCTTAAATTCAAAAGGATAGTTTTGTTCAAAAGATGTCAGAGTACAGCATTCAGAGATCCTTAGCTGGACAAGAAAACTGACATTTTCTACTTTTCAAGGAAAAAAAAAAGTAATAAAATTATTGCATCTATTGCTATGGGCTTTATTGAAATTAGGGAAGAATCATTCATATGAATGCAATTTCAAGGGCTTCCCCCCTCTTTCTCTTCATGTAAGTGTTTGACAAAAGCATGTATCTTCTGAGAAGCTGGCCTGATTGGTCCAGGTTGGCACTGTTTCAGTGTTTGGCCTACGGCGGCTGCTTAGGAATAATTTCGTCTCATCCTCTCTATTTTCCTGGACTGTATCGGACTCAGACACGTGGTATGCAAAGGAAATCCAAGTCCCTTAAAAATGCTATTTCTTTTGGTACTAAAGCCAAGCCCAGTTCTACTTTGGCCAAATGATCTTATCAAGATTTACAAGAGATATTCAGTAATACCTCCAATCTGGGAGAAGACATTCCACTAAGAAAGATCATTTACTACATATAGAATACATAAATCTTCCCATCTGGTACCAGGGAAGGACATGATCAAACTTATCCTATTGTTACTGAGAATAATGTAACATTGATGCAAATTTTACGCCATTATTCATTTCAATTAATTTAAAGAGAAACAAACAAGTAGTTCTTTCCATATTAAAGCAGATATACTGAAGATCTATTTTCAGTTATCGCTGAAAATATTTTGGCTTCCATAAAGGAACCGTCCTAACACCGCTGCTTTGCTGTCCTCTGCGCTGTCACAATTCAGAATTTGTCACATTTCAGCCAGGTTCCCTAGACTAATTGGATGAAACAACTGCATTACAGTATTAAGATTCCTTTGCAGAATCAATGAGAGGAGATCTGCACATATAGCCTGGAAGATTTGTAACCAACACAGTCCAAATCCTATGTGTTACAATACATCTTTCTACGTTTACAGTAATAATCACTTTTACAAAAACTGTTATGATTTAACTTCACACTTAAGAACATCAACAAACATAGGGTGAAATTTAGATATATAACCTTCATTTCCCACCCCATCCTTACTTCTCCCCTATGCTGTTTCGTGTTTCAGAGCGAAATGCTTACTCTTTTTTGAAGAGTCACGAAATCTCTTCTCTAGCAATCTAAGCCCTTGATTTTCCGTGTGTAGCATGACACACCTTGAAACAGAAAGCCCCACACACCAGAGTGGGACGTAATTTAAATACAGACTTAGGGGGAAGAGCTCCATCTACTGAATCAGTTAGATCACAGTTTGTACCCTATAGTTATTCCATTCACTACTTTCAACCTCTTAAAGACTCTGAGGAGAACTAAAAAGTTACAGACCCCCCAAACAGCTTTGAGTCTGATACCATTTTGAATACTTTCCAGTTACCACGAGCCTCTTTCCTTCGCCCTTTCCAATCTCCAAAGCTTTCCATGTTTCAACATAACAGAAAAATGGGATGCTCTGCTGTATAAATCATACCTGGGAAAAGGTAGAAAACCATTGGTAATAGAAAGAAAAGCCCCAGATAGCTGACGGGAAAGCAACAGAAAAAATTCACTCTACCTGACCCATTGGCAGCCCAGGTAAGAAGCAAAGAGAAGAGTAGCCTACTTATTCCTCTTGCCTTGCATCATCGCTGGGGAAGTCTGCAGCCACCCAGGATCAGCTCCTCTGGGCTCTCCTCAGTTGCACAGTGTTGTTGTGGCATTGGGAATTTGCTGTGGCTTCGTAAGATTATGGGGATATGCTTCAGCAAGCCAAAAAAGTCACAAACAAAATTCAGGAGAGAAAAAAAAAGTACAAAAACAGCTGATCTGACTGGGGAAGCGCTTGGCATTTTCCTACATATGCCACAATTTTCTTTGGTATTTCCTGGTTCTATGATCAGAAAAGTTATCATATCGTGTTTATTATTGTTGTTTTTTTAGGGTTGCTGGTGGCGAGGGGTGGGACAGTGAGAGCAGAGTGGGGAGCAGCAAGGTAAAGATTACTTCTACTGGTTTGAAAGCTTTCCAGGGTATCATGAGGTTACAAAGTTCCTTCTTCAGAATACTGAAGACATATAGAAATCATATCTAAGAAAAAATAGCCATAGTCTTGCTAGATTGAGAAAGTAAAAAAGAAAAAACTTTTTAATACGGAACAAAGCAAATCGTATCTGAATAAACCTGAATGTTAATATAGCTGCATAAGAGTCAAGGGTATGTTAGACATAAAAATACTTTATAAGTTAAGCTAAATTATTAGAATACAAAGAGACAGTAATAAGTATATACACATAAATAATCAGAGGGAGGCAACAGTTAGTTGGATTTTTAAATTACAGAAAAATACTAAAATGTAATAAATTAATAAAATTTTGGATGAATGATAATCCTCTTTTATGCAAAAATAGAATTAATATAAATGTAAAGTGAAGCTGTGTGTGTGCGTCTCTGTGTGTATTTGCACAAAGTATTACTGACTGACATTGAAAGATGCTATGTTACATAGAAATGAAAACTCTGAATTATTTTAAATTGGGCATTTAAAGTATCAAATTAACCTGGCAGGTTTTTTTTCTTTTTAAAAAATATATTTAATTTTCAAGTTCTGTTTTAAATCATGGAAAGAAAAGAACAGAAAAGCACTGCATAGATGCACAATATGTATTTTGTAAAAAATTTCATTTGCATTTCTTAGAATATTTAGTTTTCAAAAAACGGCTAATTGGCTTTTCTTCAAGCCTCTGCAAGATACAAGACAAGTTCAGTTCTGAGTCAAGAAAAACTATGAGAAATTTCACCTCCAAATGAAATTTATTTGGATAGTTATAAAGGCCTGAAAAATGAGATTATCTTCACCATAACTATAACAAACAGCTAATGAATAAATAAATTCTGACAAGAATCAATAAGAATTGCAAAGCCTGAGAGGGTCATCGCAGACTTGAAAAAGGTAAGCAAGTGAGGAAACATCAAACGGAGTTAATGGAGATAAAGCATTCTGAAAAATGGAAAGTGTTAACAATCACCGACAGGAAAGAATATACTTCCACAGGGATGACAACAAGAAAATGAAACAAAACGACACAAAACAACTGGAAATACATATTTCCTGGAGCAAAGTATGACTACTGATTCAGCAAGAGGAGAACCTACTTCTTTGTCACTCCCTTTGGAAGCCTTGCTTAAAAAAAAAAAAAAAAAAAGGTTGCACAAAAGATACATGTGTTCTTTTTCTGGTATTATTACAGGCCCACCTAGATTTAGATTTAGCTTTCAATTCCAGATGAGATCAGACATGTTCAGACTAGCACATCCTTGTTCTGTAGCACAGAGCTGCTATCATCTCACTGGCAAATTTCGGATCCCCAAATTTATGCACAATAGATGCTCTTAAAAATTTTCTACTTCAGTCAAATACCTCACTGAGTTCATTTTTATTATTATTTCACTCTGCTAGTATTAAGCCGAAAAGTTAAGGCAGGCGACTCCCATAAGAAAGCAAAGTTGAATAGTACTTACCCTAAGTATAATGTGCAAGCCTTAAAGGGGGAATCTACTTCTGCTCTAGGGTTTTTAGAAAGGAATCCAGGTCTAAACTCAGCTCTTGCCCTTTTCCCTTCTGGAAAACTGAGTAGACTCACAGAAGGTAGCTCTGAGAAAGATCTTACAAATCAACAGCCTTACCTGTGGCCATTCAGAAGACTGCACTTTGGTGTGTGTTTAAAACTATGAATAAAGTCAGATAGAGCGCATGCTCAGCAGACAATTTAAAAATATTTATAACATTGTTGTTTCAAAAACAAATTTCCTCAAACAAAGCAAAACTCACATTTCTGATCCATGCCAAGTTTAACGTTCTGAGACAAAGCTGTTTTGGAGTTTTCCGCTGGGGAAAAAAAGGGCTTCTAAAATTTTTTGTTGAACGAAAAATAGTTCTCTCTTCCCTTTTGGGTACTCTTAAAGAGGTGGAATAAAATTTGTTCTAAGTTTCAACAAAATCCACCTCGGGCTAAGATAAGGCAGTAGAAATTGGAGAGCTATAAAAAAAATAATTTTGGAAAGAGTAACAAGGAACTAAAAACTATGAGTTTAAAGAATTTAATGGTCATCTGTACCTTCAAGGCAGTCATGTTGTTACTATACAAAAAAAAATCTTGATACAAACAGGATATATTATGTATACATAAGTTATGCATTGATAAGAATAATGCACAGACAACTCTTGAATATCTAGAGAAGTTATGTTTTACTTCTGCTGACTAAAATCTGAACTCCAGAAAACTGAAAAAGAAATATATCAAAAATACAGGAGAAACCCAGGAATAATGTCAGTATTATTTCCTCTGTTTTTCATAGCAGGCATGGAGAAGAAGGCAATCACATATCTATTAAATTTTGAGTTACACAAAATAAAAATTGGATCAAATACGGGTTTTAAAGTCCTAATTACTGCAGCAGGAATGCCTGTTCCCCCTGGCTGGGAATTTTTCCTCTTTCTCCTCCTGAGTATCTCTAAATATTCCATTTTATCATCTATCACCAAACCCTGCATGGCCCACAGATCTCCTAGACCTTATTTAAATTTCTCACGTAAGTCTCTGAATGACTTTCAGCCCCTGTTCTACTTTCCAGGGGTGCTCATCTGGCCTCAGAAAAGCTCCACAGACACATCGTTCAGTATTTCTGACACTTTCAAGCTCTGCAGAGGGTGCCAAAAAAAAAAAAAAAAGATTAAAAAAAAAGTTTATTAAAGTGAAACTAGGAGTGCAGATTTGAAGAAGTTGCTTCTACTTTAATTTCCCTCTCAACTCAGCACAGGTGTTTCCTAACTTATACTATTGTGCATGCTGATGAGGAGGAGGGTGAAATTAAGGTGAGGGAGTGGGCTAAACACCGACCAGGACCAGCAAGCATTTCGGATCTCTAGCCTCATGTGTTAATGGACGTGTCTAAAAATGGACCCCCCAAAACGCCTAGAAGGAGGTTTCTTTTTGGCAAATGATTAAACCAGTATACTGAAATAATTAAAGCTTTGTCCTTAAAGAAAGCATCAGATCAACAGAACAGAAACAAAGATAAAAATTGCACACACATATGCATGTGCACACACACTCTCTCACACACAGATACACACAACTAGCGGGTGAAGGGAGAGGGAAATTAAATAAAAGAAAACAAACAGAGTCCTAACAGGCCATTCTCCGAAAAGGAATCTAAATAAAAAGTCATATGATATCTGATAGTGCAGGACACGTCGCCAAGAACTGGAGCGGATTGCCTACAGGAAGAAAGAGCCAGTGTATTCCAGCTCAAAGAGCTTTTCTTTCCTCCTCCTCTATTTTTTTTCCCTTTTCTCCTCGACTGTGAATGTGTTACTCTCAGGTCAGATGCACGAAGAATCGCAGAATGACAGCTATCACCTTTCCCTACTCCTGGCGGCACGACTGGCTGATAGGAGCTGCCTGAGTTGGGATCGAGAGGGGCTGGTGCAGCTTTCATGTGAGCCTCTTCAGGAGCCCCTCTGTCTCTTCCATAAACCCCTTTGGTCACATCAAAAACAGACACCCCCTAAAAAGTACAAGCAGAAAACAAAAATGCAAACACAACAGCCCATGGCTGTTCAAGCCCAAAAGAGTTCAAGACAGGAAAAAAAAAAACCATCAGAAACAAGTCAAAAGGGAAAAAGAAGAGAGAAAAAAAAAAGCTCTTGCTTTCAATATAAAACTTTTTCAAGACCGAGTTTCTTTTCTCTTATTTTGATGACTTTCTTTTTAAAGATCTTTTTCTCCTTAAGCACTCTTAAGAGCACTAAAAATCTCTACAGAAATACAGAAAAGTCTCAAGGCAAAACACTATAAGAAGTGAGTTACCCTAGAGAAATTTGGATTTGCCAAAAGTTCCCCTCATTCTAATGTCTTTCAGCGAGTTCAAGTGCAAACACTGGCCACCTAGCTCTTGTTTTTTCTCTGATGGGTCATTACTGAGGCAACACATACACACTAAGGTTTTCCGAAAAGACTCCTTGTTATCAAGTTACTTCAAACATAAGGCGCTCACACCTCCCAGCCAGAAGGGCTTACTGACTAGACACCACTCTCTGCCCTGTTATGTATTACATCCCTGAGAAGCAGATATATAAATGTATTCTAAAAATATAGAAAAATGTATATATCTATATTTTCCCTACAGTTTCCCACCCCAGGGACAAAAACAGATTATATTTTCAGTGGATGAAAAAAAAAAAAAGGAAAGGAAAGAGTTTCTGAATCTTGAAACAACTGTTGTAGCTGGTTTCCACTTAGTTAAATAGTTATTTGTAGTTAGGTACTGCCTATAGTAGATATTTAAGGATTTTTGTGGTGCTTGTCAATTTCCCCCTTGTTCAGTTTTGTGTCTATTAAGTATCCTAAAGAGATTTTCAAATAGCAATCGAAATATAAATGCATTAGGAGGAAAACTTTTAGAAAGAAAACATTGAGTTTACAATTCAAGGATGTTAGTATAAAGATATAAATGTACAGCATATATAAAAGGTGGAATTGTTTACACGTTTTGCACAGACAGTTCACATGATTTCTTTCTTCTTTTGTTGGAGCATTAATTTGAAAATGATAAGCACTCTGGAATGTTTGCTACAAACACAAATTCATGGTGAAAATACACATCATAGGCAAAAAAATCAAATGGAGAACACGCAAAGCTACGTGGCAATCAGAATCGTAGAAAAATCTCTGTTTAGACTATCTTTCGCTTGAACTAGTAGATCACGGATGGGGCAGTAATCTCTCTGGTTTTTTTTTTTTTTTTTTTTTGCCATTTACATCATTAAATAGAAACAAAAATAAAATACAAATATCTGTTCCTTTAGTACCTTGTCTTAATAACTGACAAGCGACACAAGCGGTACCTTTTAAACGGATGCAAAAACTTGTGAGACCTAATGAACTAATGTACCCCATTGGTATTTTGGGAACCCAAATCCCATAATTAACTTTTTACTCAAGTGGCAAAAGTAGAAGATGTTCTTGCCACTAAACTGATTATTTTGTGGAGTCTTGTTCTCTGCTCCACAGGATTTTAGGGACCCAGAATGGGTAAAAGAGATAGTAAGAGAGGATGTATCCTGAACAACTTTTATTGTGAGTAGAAAAAAAAAATACCATGGAGTGAGCATAAGAACAGTCGGATTTAGAAAGATTAAAAGAAGAGAAAAGAGCAACATATCTAACTTAATTAGTCGGTTTCCTTTTTATTTTTTATGTATATATATATATATATATTGGGGTGATGGGGAGAAAAGATAACTGGATTTCTTTGGGAATGTCTTTGTGTCTTTATAGAGTGAATGTTCTGTTCCTGTCTCTCTCTTTTTAGGCGAAAAACTAATAAAAATAGAAAAACATATATCAGACATTAAGCTCACTCCCCCCACCACCCCTTCCCTTTGTAAAGAACTCTTTGTTCTCTAGTGAAAATGCTGAAAAATCCCCGGGCAGCTACTCCCTGAAACAAGTGCAAAACACTTAGAGGCTTTTGGGCTGGCTGGGAGCCAGGAACCCTCCCGCTGTCTGGTTAGAAGAGGAAAAAAAGAAGAGAGAGGGAGAGAGGGGAAGAGAGATGGGGGGGGCTGCGAGAGAGAGAGAGAGAGAGAGAGAGAGAGAGAGGAAGAGAGAGAGAGAGGAAGAGAGAGAGGGGAAGAGAGAGGAGAGAGAGGAGAGAGAGGGGGGAGAGAGAGATTGGAGCTTCCTTTAATAGACATAGGAAGCAGCGTTTTTTTTTTTTTTTCTTTTTCTTTTTTTCAAAACTGGCGGTCAAGCGTTAAGTAACTCCCGTCTAAATCCACCTGCTAGAAATGAACTTGGGTAACCCCCCAGGGGTGCACAAAGAGAGGGAAGACAGTAACATACTCCATACTCTTTCCCACCCCCCGTTGTACTGCTTCCATTCTTTCTGCTCCCATACACAAATGCCCACAGATCTCACACCACCCCCTTACCCCCCAACAACAAACACAGCGAAATACATGCTCCCTCAGTCTCCTAAAAAAAAAAAAAAAAAGGCTTTTCCATCTCCGTTGCGACACAGTGATAAGGGGTAGCGAACATCTCATACCTGGTGTGAATGCTAATCAGTCAGGAGTTCTCCTTTTCCCAAGACAGGGAACTGTTTCCTTCCAAATTTATTAGAACCTCCTCCACTGCCTCTTTGAAAAACCTTCTTTGTCACCCTCTCCCAAGTCCCGATACTTCTTTAAAAAAAAAATGGCTTCGGAGCTCCTTCTATTCTTGATATTGATTCTCCCTCTCCCCCCACCCCTCCTCCTCTCTCCTGTCTGTGTCTCTTCTGAGTGGTCTATTGATAAGTCCCTGGAGGCACTGGGTCAGCCTGCCCGTAGGAAACCAGACACAATGCACAAATCTCCGAGTGCCATTCTGCCATCAGCAAGCAGACCACGTTTAGGAGAGAGAGAGAGAGGGGGGAAAAAAAGCAGTAGAGCAAGAGAGACAGAGAGAGAGAGAGACCAACCGAGGGAGGGAGAGACCGAGGGGGGGTGGAGAGAAGGGGAGAGAGAGACAGAGGGAGAGACGCGGAAGGAGAGAGAGAGAAAGGACTGATTGGAACAGGAGGGAGGGAGGGAGAGAAAGGGAGCGCGCGCGAGGGAGAGCGACACTGCCAGTCAGGTTAATCATCCCTACTTTAATTAGCTGTTCGGCTTAGACATAAAACAATTGAATTTGAATGATCTGTCAGCAGGCTCGGCTGAACCAAAGGGGAAAAGCGAACATTACAAAAAGACTGTTGGTGTGTTCTGATAAGCAATACTGCTCGTGCTGACAAATCCTCAAAGGGGGAACTATTAAAACTTACAACTGAACAAAAAGTGCAAATATACATGGTACTAGATAGAGGTCTTTTTTAAAAAATGGAGTTTTCTCCCCTAGTTTTATCAACGGTAGATATTTACATGCAGGTGCCAGCGTATTAGGGTCTGTGTGTAATGTGTGAAAGTTTATTAACGATGGTCTAGGAGTGTAGCAGACAGATGCTGCAGAGAACAAGACAGGTACAGTCGGATGCCGAGTCTAGATCTTGGAGGGAGATGGATGCTGGAAGAAGAGGCACCGTGGCAAGAGATCAGCACAGACAAAGTCAGTGGGCAGACAGGCAGACAGATTTTAGGCACGGCACGATCTCGTCTAAAAAGGCAAAAGTTCTGATGCAATAATAGGTGCAAAACAATCCATCCATCCTCCTCTCCCGGGAGCACTCCAAGGTACAGTTAAAATAGATTAATCTTTGTGACAAACAGAGCTGGCAAGGCAGACTATGGCAGACACTGAAGGCGATTCGCAGACCCAAGAGTACCAGAGCCGGGAAAAGCCACAGAGATCAATCTCTCCAACGCCCTCATTTAGCAGATAAGGAAACTGAGGACTAGAGACTCAGGCTAATAAATCACAAGGGCGACAGCAGTGTCAGCATCAGAACCCAGGGCTCAAGTGGCCCACCAGTGCTGTTTCTGTTTGCATCAGATTAGCCAACTTCTAGCTTTCTTTACAAATTCTGGCCCAACAGGTATGGAAATCACTGTTGTCTCCAGAATAACCAGATACTTCCGTATATATAGTTAGTGCCAAGACCTCTAATTTTTAAAAACATCTAAGTAGCTAAGTGGAAGAAAAAAAAAAAATCTTTTTTTTTTTTTTGGTTCATTTTGAATTCTAGGGATTTAAGTGCTTAATTCGTTCTCAGAGAAAAGCAGAAAAATATATCATTGTACAGGCCCAGTCTCAGCAAGGTATAGCTGGTGCCACACTCCAAGCTGGTGAAGACCAGTGGATCGATCTACAAAGACCTCTCCCAGAGTTTGCAATTCTCTTTGTGAATATCATCTGCTACACATCACCAGGTAAAAAGATGTGGTTCTTTCACACAGCTCATTTTTAAAATATAGGCACACTGTGGGTGAAAGTGGTTGCCTTTCAGCTTACAGTGTCATTTTCAGTCACGGATGAGATTTGTTACCTGGAAGATGTGCTATAGGCAACCCTTCCTATATATTTCAATTGAAACGAGTTACTAAATTAGAAAGGGGACACTGTATCATCTACCCACGTAATTGATGGTATCTTTTTAGGACACACATGATCATATTCAGTAAGAATCTCCCTCTTACAGCAGATAATTGAAAGTAAAAATTTTTTTAAGGGGGAAGAGGTGCTTATGAATCAGATGTTACTGGAGAGATTAAATCTCTTGTCCTAAAACAAGAATGGTGGTGTACATAAAAGCAAAAACTCTCAGTCATGCTTCAGCAATGACATTGCTACTTAGGGTGAAAGAAGAAAACTGAAAGCAGTGTCAGGCACCTAGGGGCCCACTCGAAGGCAAGTAATCTGAGAGAAGTCATGGCCAGAGTAATTTAGTTTATTTGCATGCCAACCTCTTTAACAATGGCTGCTGTGGCATGTCTAAAACACACTGTCCATTGTCAATCAATTTAGGGGGAAGAGGAATCAGTGATTTTGACACTGGCAGGGCCTCCTGCAGGTAGGTCTCAAAGCACCTGATAGGCAAGAACCCAGGGAAGACAGTGCAGTCCTTAGTGAATGCGTTCTGGGTGATCTGTGTGAAAGGGGAATGAGCTTTAGCCTCAAATGGACCATTATAACAGTGTGAAAGTCACCGCTGCTCTCAGAGGCTCAGTTTCCCTACCTGTATAAAGTGGTGATATCCATCTCATAAAGTTATTTTGAGGATGACATGAGTTAACACAGATAGAGTTCATGGTCATTAATTACGTGGTAGTTTTAATTGAGGTAGGCAGACAATGAGGGTGTGAATAAACAAAACTGCATACTATAGATGTGCTGAGTGTGTTATGGTCAAAGCATGCAAGTTCAAGACACATAGTACATCAAGGATCTAATACACAGATTTCTATTCAAGAGTAAAGTTTAGGGCCCTAAGTTCTGGAATCTAAACTTCAAGGATTACCTGAGGGGTATTTGATCTTCTTGTCTCCAGACTTTGGCATATTTCCTGGTTAATAATAATAATAACAACAATAATATTCAATATATCACTGAGCACTTGATTTGTGATAAGCACTCTGTTAAGTACTTATTTTCATCAAACTTTAGTGCCACAACAACCCTGTGAATTAGGAACTACCAATCCTCACTTCATAGAAAAGAAAATTCAAGCATAGAAGAGTTAGGTGACTTGCTCAAGAGCACACAGCTAGCAAGTGTGGAGTTGAAGATGAAACCCAGGCAATCTGACTTTAAAGCCTGCATCCTCAGCTATGACGCTGGGCTGGCACATGGAAGGTATTCAGTAAATATGTGTTGAATAAATGAACAGAAGAATAAAATACCAGTGTATTGATTTCATTAGAAAATAAGTGAAAATCTATGCACAACCTCTTGAGCGAATCTTGCGCTCAGATTGTACAACCTGTACCTCCTCTGCAGCCTGCTTCAGGTGGCAGCCCTTCCTCAGAAGCCAGGGTCAGCCATGTCCCTGGATGGTGTTGAAAATAGATGAGGTGAACATTGCTGGCTATGACCACCCAGGGCATTTAAATATCTGACGGCATTTTCAGCACTTTGAGGGTAGTGTTAGCACACGGGTTATTAATTGGCTTAATTCCAGTTCGGATAATTACATCGTGTCTCTTTAATTTTTCCCTGACTATGCCATTCTTCACTTCCTGTCACAAATGTGCTCTTTAAAAAGCATAGGAACACACACAAACATATAGTTATATTTAAGGTTTGTATAATCATCTAGGGTGTTCTTTTTTCTAAATGATTAATATAGAGTAGCCATGTAATGAATGGGCAAAAGAATTAAAGTCGTTGCAAAATACAGATAACTAGTTGAAGCTGAGATTTTCATTTGGCACTGAAATAAACAGATTTTTAAACCATTTCCTTGGTGACAGGATTCCAATCATTTTTTTTTTTATCATGGGCAGATATTTCAAGAACTGATGACCTGCTCATGATAAGCTGATTTCCTTATACTATGTAGTTTCCAGCATAAAAAATAGCAATGAAAACTAATATTTTAAAGTAGAAAGTAAGACTTGGACCTAAATGACACCTAAATAACACAGTATACTGAACTCATAGGTTTTAGAATAGTCGTTAATCCAGTTATTAGATCCTGACTTATTTAGCAACTTTTTTTTCCCACCAAACATATTACTAGAATAATCTTCAAATTATAGAAGAAACAGAAAAGGCTTCCCAATTCAATAAGCTTCAAAAAGTTTGACAGTCATAAACAGACACCACCCATCTCCTTTACCCAAAGAATTCTTGGTCTTTGAAATACTGGTTGTGTCTACGTGATACCAAAGAAAATCTCCTACGGGCATTCATTTAATCATGTGCACAAATAGTCAAATGCTTCCACTGCAGAGAAAGGTTTTTTAGTCCTTTTCAGTGTACATTTGTATGAACAAATCACCAAATATAAGGAACACAGAAAGTAAGAGAATAAAGGGTTAATTTATTTACTATGCATGAGAGTTTCTAGACCTTTGCTTCCTCAGCTTTTAGTTCAAAATTCCATGCATACTCTGCACATAATAATAAATGCCATAATTCAATGTATGCCATAATTTGATTTACTTTCAAGCACTTTTTCTGGTTCAGCTCTCAAAGCTTTCCTTCCTATAAACTTCCTCCAAATTATTCTTTGTGGTCCTCTGTAAATCATCATTTGAAACTGGTGTTTGTGGGATGACTCTAATACTGTAGAAAGATCTGTATCCAACTAGCCATGTTTCCTTTTGAGAATCAGAGGTCAACTTCCACGCCTTATCGGAGAACAAGACAAATTAAAAAAAAGAATAAAACCCAAGCCCTTTCCCACCTCTTCGACTCCTGTAATAACAGACAGCTGTCATTCAGTGACCATCCTCTACTTTGTTACTCACACCTTGAGACTGAGATCTTCAGGATGAGGTCTTTACACTCTACTTGCCGTAATTAATGTGTCGTCTGGTATCACAACTGGCCATGTTGGCAGATGATATCTCAGACAAGCTGGAAGCAACGATTGTTAACACTTGTAGTTCTTCATATGCAATTGCAATTTATTTTCTATGTGCCTTAAGTTTCCAATATGTAACAAGGGTGTACTTCTTGGTGTAAGCCTAGTGATTTGATGCTTAGACTAATGTAGTATTATCGGATGGGATATTTAAGAATTAGTAAGGGAGAAACACTTGTACTAGAGATTTTTATAGAGTAAACACTATTTTTTTTTCAGTAAGAAGTTCTTGGATAACATGTTCTAAATTTAGGTGAGTTTTCAAATTCAAAAGAAAAGTGGACAATATACTGAATAGTAGAGATAGTAAATAAACTCTTGGATTTTAATTTAAAATGTCGTCTAGAAACAGCTTGATTGTTTTTATAAAAGCATAGGATCTTAGACCTAGGTGAGTGTTTAGGAGAGTCTCTGGTTCTTTCAGTTCACAGAGGAAAGCTAAGTGGCTTATTTTATCTGATAAGTACTAGAAGACAGTTTTGTCTGTGTCCCGGTCCCATGCCCTTCTTAGTCACACTGGGCAAGAGGGCTGTCACACTCTTGCCTTTCCTAGTCCTGGCCATACTCCTTTTGCACATATATTTTTTTTTTTTTAAATTAAAGAGCCTGTTAAATTCCGGTGCTGAGAAAGGGAATCTACATTTCAACTGTAGTCTGATAGACATGCGACAACAGGACTGTGGTAGGCCAAATAATGACCCTGAGAAAGATATCCACATTCTTACCCCAGAACCTACAAATGATACCTTATACAGCAAAGCAGTCATATGGATGTGAGCTAAATGTAATTACCAGTGTTCCTATAAGACAGAGACAGGTGGGTCAGAGCTAATAGTAAGAGATGTGATAACAGAAACAAGAGGTTGGAGTTATTTATGGAAGGGGTCATAATCCAAGGAGTGCAAATGGCCTTCGGAAGCTAGAAAAGGTCAGGAAATGGATTCTTCCCTAGAGCTCCCGGGGAACCAGCCCTACCACCAGCTACCTCTATTGGACATCATTTTAAAACACAGCTAAAATATGCTAAAGCTGAAACTGCAATACTTTGGCCACCTCATGCGACGAGTTGACTCACTGGAAAAGACTCTGATGCTGGGAAAGGTTGGGGGCGGGAGGAGAAGGGGACGACGGAGAATGAGATAGCTGGATGGCATCACCAACTCTGTGGACATGAGTTTGAGTGAACTCCGGGAGTTGGTGATGGACAGGGAGGCCTGGCGTGCTGTGATTCATGGGGTCGCGGAGAGTCGGACACGACTGAGCGACTGAACTGAACTGAACTGAACTGAAAATATTTCTTAGCTTTTTTTTTTTTTAAAGTAGATATATTACCTGTTGGTTCAAACTGAGCTTGTGATACAAGACTTCTTACCAGTCTTCAGAAAAATATTGACTAGAATAGGTCAAGAATGGATCTCTCCCTCTTTCCTCTAAGAACTTCCTCCTAAGCTGACATGGAGAAATCTATCTTAATGGATATCTTGGTTAACAGATGAGTTGCCTATGGATCTATCTAATCATGTTTGCCTATGTCTAGTCCATGGGGTTGCGAAGAGTTGGACATTCACTTTCACTTTCGTCATTGAAGAAGGAAATGGCAACCCACTCCAGTGTTCTTGCCTGGAGAATCCCAGGGACGGGAGCCTGGCGGGCTGCCGTCTATGAGGTTGCACAGAGTCGGACACGACTGAAGTGACTTAGCAGCAGCAGCAGCAGCAGCAGTCTCATAACAAACAGTTCTTCATTGGTGGGTTGGTACTCATCACCAAGTTAATCTACCACACTCAACGGTAGGTTCTAGTTAAAAGCAAACTGAAGGGTTTTGCTGTGTGATTTTTGAGTACCAGGAGACCTAAATTTTCTCTAAACAGTGAGGTGCTTCCTTGCTAGCCCCGCATCCCACATTTGTTTCACCTTTACCTTGTGGAGGTTAGAAAGGGAGAAAAGAAGCAGCATAAGGCAACATCATGCAAAACTAACTTCCTTTTTAGGGCTGTCTTGCCTATATATATCATGGCCACTCAGATACATGCACAATCTGTAGGACAATGCTCCTAAAAGACTGGTTCTTGGCAGCATCAGCATTACCTAGAAACTTCTTAGAAAAATAAATTCCTGGATCCTACTCTAGACCTGGTGAACCAGACTCAGAGGTGAATATCTGAGTGCCTATGAATATATGAGTGTCTACGTTTTAAGAAGCCCTTTGAAAGTGAAAGTTGCTCAGTTGTGTCTGACTCTTTGCGATCTCATGGACTATACAGTTTAGGAAATTCTCTTGGCCAGAATACTGGAGTTGGTAGCTGTTCCCTTCTCCAGGGCATCTTCCCAACCCAGGGATCAAACCCAAGTCTCCTGCACTGAGGCAGATTCTTTACCAGCTGAGCCACCAGGGAAGCCCAAGAAGCCCTTTAGATAATTCTAAAGTCCAGTTAAGAACCATAGGACAAATCTGTGAGGTCTGGCAAGCATAGTGAAAAACCTGTTGGACTATGAGTGATATCATCTGTTCATCAGGGTGGATTTAACTGTGGCTCTGTTGTGTGCCCACTATATGACCTTAGATCATGTTATTAGTTTATCTCATCAAGTACAAAATGGGAATGACAATATTATTATTATTGCCCTCTCTATGCAAAAGGATAAACAGATCATGAATATGAAAACACTATATGCTTTATAAAAGTGTTAGTCCCTCAGTTGTGTCTGACTCTTTGTGACCCCATGGACTGTAGCCCACCAGGCTCCTCTGTCCAGGGGATTCTTCAGACAAGACTACTGGAGTGGGTTGATGTTCCCCTCTCCAGGGGTTTATTATTATGGAAGAAATATCTACTTGAACTGCAAGTGTCCTGGGACCAAGGTGTGGGGGATATCCCCTTAATAATCACATTAACTAAGTAACATTAGTAAAAAAAAAAAAAAAATTCAAGAAGCTCAAATGTTAGGTCTAATTCTCCAAGCCAAAATGAAGCCTGTAAGTCTGTAGACTTTTAAAGGATGTGATAATGAGTGGAGAACCCATTGACATTTTTAGCTTCTAGAACCAGGTGCTGAATCTTTTGATTCAAAAACTCACCTTTCTGTTCATCAAGTAGCAAAATGTAGTAGCAGTTTTGAATGCTATGGTGCCAATGAAAGACTGTGGCTTGTGAGATTCAGAGTCATACTTCTTTATAAATTCCCAGCACCCGTCAGCTTTAGTAAAGTGGCCCATGAACGTTTTCATTTCCATACCATATTAACTAAGCAAGAAGCTCCAGGAAGCCAGCCCAAAGACAACTGACTATATTCTCAGATTTTTCAATGGAGAAGACATAAATCCTGGTAGGTGGAAAGGGTTGTCCTGATTGAGAGTTTTTCAGATATTGAAGTCCAAGCTCTTAAGGAGCCAAAAAAAAATCTCTCAATGGGTTAGACATAATCGTGATTTTTATCAGGACTTTATCCAAACTCTTAGTAATGAAAATTCACAGTAATGGCCAATGCTCTAAAAAGGCGGGGCACATATATGTTGTAAAAGATAGCTAACCAGTTTCCTTCTCATGAAATCATAGCAAGTAACTGAACTGAATGCCTTTTGGACCAAGGGCTCTTCTATCCTCTCATGATTAAAGTCTACATGTCACATTTTGGCAACTCTTTGGTTCCTGGTGCCTTGCAGGATGGTTGTGGTGTAGAAAGGGGTTGCTTTTGGGTTGCTGCTTCCTCTGAACCAGTCACAGCGTGTGCATTGGGGGAAGCAGCTGTACCTTGTAAGAGCTCTGTGTCCTTAAGCAAGTCATCTACCCTTTTAAACGTCATAGATTTTTCACTTGTAAAATGTGGATATGTGACTTAATAATCTCACAAGTTGTTGAGATCACAAGTTGAAGAGCAAAAAGGATAATATATTCCAAATGTTTTGGAAGCTAAAGATCCCATTTGCTTGGCATTATTGATATTATTTACACTTCAACAGAAGAGTAAAGGTATAAATGGAAACACCGTGTATGGTAGTCTGCATACTTTCAGATATTTAAGGTGTATATACCACCGTGGTTTTCTCTTGAACTTATAGTAATCTCTTTGTCAGGTTAGAGCTAAGGTGGTTACCAAGGATGTTACTTCAAGTTCCTACATGATCTTTAGGTTGATTATGATCAACTGATCATAGACGTTGCTGCAAAATTTATTATGGCTCTGTTCTGGCCAATTCTACCCTGAACATATTCCCTAAGAACAAATTCAGTGCTATAAAACAGAAAAAGAAAAGAAACACAGCATCAAAAGCTGGTATTGAAGAGTGAAAATATCTTCAAAGGCGAACCAGGGTCTCCTGCAATGCAGGTGGATTCTTTATCAGCTGAGCTACCAGGGAAGCCCATTTCTTAGTTAACTAACATCAAACATCTACTTAGAAATGTCTATCAGTTCAACAAGTATTCCTGAAGAAAAATCGGTAGCGAAGTTACTGAGTGCTCAACATTTAAAAGGACAGGAACATATATTTTGCCAATTTATTGGCAAATTATTATTGCTTGAATTGCCTAACCTTTGTTTAAATTAACCTATGAGTTGAGTTCAGAAGAAGTGGTCATGGGTTGTTGCCATTCAGTAGCTATAAGAATATATGGTACCAAATCAATGAGTCCTTCCAATGGAAGGGAAATTACCTGGTATATTTTACTCTAAATAATTAACGTAATTGTGTAACAAATATATCTAAATACCTAAGATGGTTATTTAAACCTTTAATTTTGATATATAACCCCATCTTTTCTGTTGTACGTCCTTAATTAGACTATATGCTTGTTGAGGATAAACCCTGACTTATACTTCTATGAATTTCCTATTGTCTCCAGTACAGACATTTATACATGTGCTTTCAAAATATCGGCTTTTTAATTGGATTCGCTTCTTTTTGGCTTTTCTTGGGGGGCAATAAAGCCACATAAAGTGCCCATAGATAAAGGCATCATTTTCACTGAGGTGAAAGTTGCGATTCTTAATTTTTTTTTTAAATTATGGATTGGGACATTTTTTTTGTCCCATGTGACATTTAACCTAATTATAGAAGTGAATAGAAAAATACGATTCTCTTTTAAGAAGCTTTCTTTACCTGCAACACTTTTAGGACTTCAGCTAAGATGTCAAGCAGAATCACTTTGCACAATGAAGGGGACAGTGAGTACGTACTCCAGCTCAGGCTGCACATATATTAAATTAAAGCAAGCTACCCACAAAGTTACAAAAACGTAAACATGCACTCTCTCACAAACTCACATGTGCACATCCTTAAACTTAAATTAATGCAAAGAAGAGATATATTCTTTTGTTCTAGTGGAATACAAATAATGAAGACTAATAAATGAATAAGTAAAGCGCCGGGTAACCAAATCAATGTCTGCTCAATTCTGGTCAAGGAGGTGAAGTGAGGTTTCCCTTTGAGTCAGAGAATGTAGTGGATAAAAAGGACGTGAATAGCTGGGGGGATTTCCTGAGGCCATTGCAGACCAGCTCACATACTGTTAAGAGGCTCGTTTTTTATGAGACTTTTGGTTGCATTTGTAATGCTCGAGGTCCCCTAGAGCATTAAGTGCCACATCACAGCACAACTACAGGAGTAAATGTGAGAAGGTACATTCCAAGCTTCTTTCTCTTTCAGATCCTAATATCCGGGAGTTTGTAGATATTTGCAAGACCACCTTTCTTCCTTTGTTCCCCTCTGCCCCCGTCAAAAAAAAAAAAATCCTTCCTAATAGGACTACATAGAAAGGACTTTCTGTTTTCAGTAAAAAATCTAAACTCTTGTGCTTAAAAAAATGACCAATTGTAAGACCTGTGAATTAGTACAGTTAATTATTTCCATAGATAGAACATACTTCATAAATAAAAAAAAACACAACAAAAAAACCCCTGGTCTGACTGGTAAGTTTGTTCTAGATTAAGGATTTAGCCACAGTTTGATAAGTATTTGTTGTCTATCAGGCTTGGTGCATATTAATTGATGCATATTTTAACATTTCACTACTGCATTAAATTACTGATAATTTGAAATTATTAGCCAGTACTGCCACCAGTTTTTTTTTTTTTTTTTTGAACAATGCCTTGAAATTTCTTTCAAGTTTGGTTTGGTTCAAAACAAAAAGTCTAGAATCTAATTTGTCAAGAAAACAACTGTGAAGTTTAGAAAAAGGATAGGAATCACCAAAAGAATGACATCCAATTTTAAAATTGCTGCTGCTGCTGCTAAGTCGCTTCAGTCATGTCCAACCCTGTGCGACTCCAGAGACAGCAGCCCACCAGGCTCCCCCGTCTCTGGGATTCTCCAGGCAAGAACACTGGAGTGGGTTGCCATTTCCTTCTCCAATACATGAAAGTGAAAAGTGAAAGTGAAGTCATTCAGTCATGTCTGACTCGTAGCGACCCCATGGATTGCAGCCTAGCAGGCTCCTCCATCCATGGGATTTTCCAGGCAAGAGTACTGGAGTGGGTTGCCATTTCCTTCTCCATTTAAAATCGCTAGGGAGAACAAAAGCTCACTTAATCCTCATCGAAAATGTAAAAGTAGGCATTCTGGTTATGTTGATGAAGCTGAGGCTCAGAGAGTTTAAGTAAATTCCTTAAGGTGCAGAGTTGAGAGGTGGCAGTACTGTGTGTTGAAGCTTCCAAGGTATTGCTAGTGGTAAAGAACTTGTTTGCAATGCAAGAGACATAAGAGACCTGGGTTTGATCCCTGGGTCAGGAAGATCCTCTGGAGAAGGAAACAGCAACCCACTCCAGAACTCTTGCCTGGAAAATCCCACTGACAGAGGAGCCTGGCAGGCTACAGTTCATGCGGTCGCAAGGAATTGCACATGAGAGTTGGTGATGGACAGGGAGGCCTGGCGTGCTGTGATTCATGGGGTCGCAGAGAGTCGGACACGACTGAGCGACTGAACTGAACTGAACTGAACTGAAGCGACTTAGCAGAGTACAGTGCTATGTGTCACACATTGGTCTGTCTGACAATGCCTGTTCTATTTTCTTTTACATGCTCCATTCCCAGAAGGTCTCTGGCTATCCAGAAGTTTCTTTGGGATGTGACATCAGGTTCATGGGGTGACATAACAATTATAACAGCTATAATAATTGTTAAATTATATGTATTAATATTATGTATCAAGTATATATATATGCTTCATATACATATGGCTATATATATTATGCCATGTATATGAATACTTAATAGCCAACATGTAGCAATTACAGTATACCAGATATTATTCTAAGTACTCTATTATTTAGTATTTATTATTTACTGTTTATTACTATTTACTTAGACTCATAACCTCTGTAAGGTAGAAAGTGTTATCATCTAGATAACATTAAGTGAGATAACATCTAGAGGAGAAAATAAGGCATACAACTAGAAAGTGGCATCGCCCAAGCTCCTCCCCACTACCCTACCTCTCTCAGGTACATCTTCCTATTGGTTACTACCTTGAGAACAACTTGACCTCTGCCTGTCCTTTCAAGACTCGTTCCCTCTTAGGAGACAATGAGTACATCTTAGAAGGTGGAACAATTTAACTATTAACTCGTCAATAGTTTACTTGCTAGGGAACAAAAAGGATGCAACTTAGTGGAATATTCCCATTTGTAGAGAGGTCTCCAAAGTAAGATATTGTGGCTTGGAAAGTAAGGGAAACACTTTGGTTAGGGGGCACTTTCTGGGTCTGTCAAACCCTAAAACACGTACAACCACTGATCCATAAACTCAGTTTAATTCAACATATATTTAAGGAGCACCTGCTACAAGCAAAAGACTCTGCTCTAGAAAATAGCTACATAAATGAGTAAGAAGCCATAAACCTAATGTTTAGAATATGTGAGAAAATAAACACCACATAACTAAAATACAATGCAAAATAAGATCATTACCATAAAGGGTTGACAACAAAATTCCGTACGTTCGGTGGCTTGGGAAATATCATTTGATGATGGACACTGGGAAAAAGTTATTTTAGGAAGGCAGTGTTTGAGATGGACTTTGGAATATGGGAAAAGTTTCAACTGTTAGAGTTTTGGCTAGAGCCACAGAATGAACCAAAGCATGGGGATTGGAAAGCGCAAACTTTTTGTGGCCGCTATGATAGCTTCTAGAATACTTGAAGGATGGCAGCAGGAGTTTGAGATGCTGGATGGCACATTCAGGTGGGTTTGTATATTTGGCAGCTGGAAACCTATATCTGTGGTAGCAGAGCCCCCACAAGCCAGAATGATATACTCAGATCTTTAGGGAGGCAATAGGAATGTCTGGTTGAAGCTAACACTGCTCACAAACTTCAAGAATTCCATGAGGAAAGAAAGGAAGGCAACTGTAAATTTTATGGGCAGAAGAAGGGAGAATGGATGAAGGGGCAAGAAGGAGCATTCTGATGAACAGGAGACTCATGAAAACAGATGTTATGAAGCCCAAAGGGAAAGTGATCTAGAGAAGTGGAGACAGATGGTCAAAAGAGTCAAATCAGTAATGATGGAGCTGGCACTGTCTGGAGGAAGAGGCATATTTAAGAGCTGGAGTCTCTCTTTATCACTAAACTCATCTTTGAAAGGACCACCTCTTATCCCTTTTTACTCTAGGCCTAAACTTGTATATGTACTCAACCACATACGTAAACAAACTTTTTCTGGGAAAAAATTTATGGCATTATTGACTCTGAAGCACCCAACCTACATCTGGAAGCTTTATGAGTAAAGTTCAGATTTTGTTGTTTTATCTTTATTTAAAAGATGACTAATTTTTGATGCTCAAGTCAGTTGCTTTTTGATGGGAGTGCAAATTTATTCACATTTTATTTAACGAACACTTTCCTATCTGCCAGGCATTGTGCTAAGTGCTGGGATCAGAATAGTTTCCAGAAATGCTTAAATGGCTTTTACCTGTGAGTTTTGCCTCCTATAGTTGGCACAAGTTGATGCCTTTGCGATGATGAGTTTGAGTTCCAGCACGAGTTTTTGTATTCATATTACGAAGTACATATTTATGTGAAAATTTTCTGTTCCAAAATGCTTTCAAAATGTTTTGAATAATTTTTGGTATCAGCAAAGGGTGCTTTAGAAGAACAAACCAATTCCAGGTCAATGCATTGCTTTGCCATGGTGGTAGACTAGTGCGTGGGCAAGCAGGAAGAGCCTCTCAAGTATTTAAAACAACTTTGAAAATCTTATTCTTAATTGTATCCTCTAAAGAATAAAGGCAAGAAGAATAATCAGCTTCAGACAGAGAGTTGAAAAACAGCTTCAGGATATGTTCTAACTGATGGGTTAAAAATGGAATAAAGAAATCACATGGAAGGGGATCTACAAAAGATACCCTTGAAGCTTATTTATTAACTTATTTGTATACATTTTTTGTACACATATACATTTTTTAAGCCAGCTATAAGACATCAGTTCAGCGTTTTCCCTATATGTATAAATATTTTTTCTCCTAGAATATAGGTGTCTTATACATTGTAAACTTCATTCTTTCAAGACATGTATTTTTAAGCCCTGTATAGTATTTCATTATATGGCTATATCAACATACTTTAAAGCATTTCTCTATTCTTGGATAATTTGATTGCACTCCAATTTTGTCATTTTTCAATAATGCTTTGTTCAGAAGCACCAGTATGCACACAGCCTTTGTAATATTATCATTTATTGGAAAGCTTTAAAACTTAATACCACAAGCAAAGAAAGCAAGGAAACGATACATATGCTGTAAGCAAAGAAAGAAAAGCCAAGTGCCGCTAGTATCCAGGGTGATAGAACAAAGGAGTGAAGTGGATGTGGCATAAAATGTGGGGTGACAGGTACTTCGTCTAACTGGAGAAGACATGGCTTGTCTGAAGGGAACAGTTATTACTCAGTTCCAGATATCTGTCCCATGCAAAAATTCAGGTCTAATATTTTAAGATCGCCGTATTTCCTAGAATCTGGAAAAGGTCTGGGTTTTTTTTTTTTTTTTTTTTTTGGTGAGACCTCTTGATCTTTAACTGTTGGCTCAAACTCTCAAATTATTTTTAAGTGTTGTGCGGACAAAAATTTTTATAGGCTAGTTTGATGCAGCTCACAGGTCACTGGTGTGTAAGCTTCAAATTAAAGAAAAGGAAACCTGGTGTGTGAAATATATTTTTAGGCAGTGAGTTAAACAAATAAAGCTTGCTTTAAGTGTTTGTAGTAACAGGAGATAGTATTGGAGAAACTGAACTTAAACGTGAAAGTCTTGGAAGACAGGTAAATTCTGCTCCCCATTTAATTATCCATGAGAGATTAGCTAGAAGAAGCTTCTCAAATGCTTCAGAACTCTCAAAGAATCATGTTTTATTTATATAAAACTTTAACCTAGGGCACAGGATGATGAGCTCTAACCATCATTTCCCTTAATTTTCATCTGAACACACATTTCACATTAACATCCACCTGCACTACTTCCTTTCATGAAGAGGAGGTGGTATTTGGCTACTCTCTGGTTCTGATTCACGAGAACTCAGCCCAAGACCAACATTTCTGTTCTCAACAGATTTTGGTTGTTAAATCTGTAGAACACAATGTTTCCCTGGGCTGAGTTCTAGCATGCCAAGTTTTGGCTGGCCACAGACTTTGACATCTGAGTGAAAAATCTTTCAACAATGGCATTTAAACTGAAGAATCAACAGACCTTTAATTATAACACTGCTTGTAATCTCCCCACCTCCCCCTCCTTTTATCATGATGTTCAAATTGCCTAAAATCACTAACTGCACGGACAGCATGTTATTTCATTTGCCATTGGAAATATCATCATTTAGAAACTTGGTAGCTTGAGATCCTGTATTAATTTTCGAAAAGTCAGTATTGTTTTATTCACTATAAATTAAAGAGGCATATGCAATGAAGTCAAAACTATTGATTCATTAGAAATAGGAAATAAACCCTCAGCATAGACATTTTCAATTTAATATGTTTAAGGTTTATTTAGACCAGAATAGTATTTCTACTTGGAAATTAGGCATTAAATATATCAAAATATAGAGTATCCTTTTTTTGTGAAGTTTCTCTAAGTGCCAGGGTATCTTTCCATAAAATGTTAAGTGATCACTTTTTATGGTTTTTTAAAAATGACACAGCCAGAAAGTACTGTGTTTCTCTGGGTTTCATCTGTGTTTCTCTTATATAACAACAAAAGATACCTTTAAACTGCTAAATCACTAGAAATCCTTTGAAAGCTTTCTTTTTAGATATAGATACTGAAAAAGTATACTTTATATATCCAGTCTGTCTATCTGGATATACTTAACGGATCTGCATGCGTGGTAAGTTGCTTCAGTGGTGTCTGACTCTTTGAGACCCTAACTGGGGTTAAAAATGTAAATGTGGAAAATTATTTCCATGTTCTATAGTAGCTAAATAGTTTTTTGTTTGTTTTTAAATTAAGAGCTTGGTTATATATGGAAGGTGGGCAAAATTTCAGTTCTCTTTCATCCTGAAGAGAAACCCGGCTCTAGATTTCCAGGAAATTCATTTATTTAGATCAAACATCAGGTTTTTATATATAATTTCTAATTTTCATGATATGTCTGCAAGATGGGTATCATTAATTTTGGCTGAAATATTTGATTTATCTGAGCCTCAGTTTCCTCACCAGTAACAGATTAATTATAGGAGTTTTTGAGTCTCTTTGTCATTGAATTTTAAGTGGTGGCGTTTGGATGTAACCCCAGATCTGACTTCAAAGCATTTGCTTTCTCTTTAGGGGCAGAAAAACACCTCCCTGAAGAGCAGACAACTCTTCCCTGTGTTACTGACCTTGCTTTCTGAATACAATGGGTTATCAGAAAGGACACTTAATTATGTTTAGCACTCCCTCATGACTCGAAAATTCATCTTCATTCAGAGTATAAAATTCACAGTATAAGAAGTCATGTCTCTGATTTCCGGCCACAGACCTGGTTTCAAAGCTTGCCTTTTATTATCTCCACAAATATGTGTGTATTTATAAAACTATGTCCTGTTTTTGTTCAGAAAATATGGTCCCTATCATTATCAACTTTGTGTGTCAAGTAGCTGAAAAAAGGTCAGGTGCAGGAAACTGGTTCTGACCAGCCCAGCACACTCAAGGATTAGCTCCTCCAAGACATAACCAGCAGAGGAAATCCGAATCAGTGTTGTTGAGGGAAGTGCAGATAATAAATAATAATAGTAACTACAGGTATTGAACTATTAACAAATGTTCCTAGTTCTATTTATATATCATAGTTAATCCTCACAATATGCCCATTTTACATATGAGGAAACAGAGGTTTGGAGATGATAAATACCTCGCTTAAGGTCAAACACCTAGGAAGTGGCATCTGACTCCAGAGCTAAGCCTCATCTGTGTTACTAAACTATCTCCAGGATGAGGGGAACAAAATTTAAAGAGCAGTTATAAGATTATAAATAAAAAATGGACCCCAGACTCAGAATTTGTAGGGGGAACAGATTAGGAACAAGGCAGTGGGTCCAGCATGGTAGAGGTCAGTAGGTGTTTGATCCATGGGGTGTCATGTGATAGCAGAGTCAGAGCAACATGTAGAGCTGCAAAAGAGAGGCGGCATCGGGGGGGAGGCGGTGGGGGCATGTGTGTGGGGAGCGGTGGAGACGATACACAGGGCTGTTGGGTAGATCCCCCATGTTATTCTCTCCTACACATGTAAATAAAACTTTGTGTATTGGGACACAGCGGGCAAATAAATATGTCTGACAGCCCTACTCAAAAATATCTCTCTTCATATGTCATTATTAACTGGAAGAAAACAAAACTGGTTGTCTAATGAAATTCATTTTAAAACACAAATTTCTCTAAGAGGTCTAAACCTCATTCACACCTTAGAGTAAATGATTTCAATGAGGCTACCAGACCACCTAACTGAGTGTAAATAGTCAAGATGCCTCAGTTTGACTGGGGAAAAGTAACAGATAACTGTGGGGCTGAGAAGTAGAAGCAAGGTGCTGCATGGTGATACAAATGAGGGGGAGAGAAGGATTTCCCCAGTAGAGAGGGAAAGCGCCAAATCTACTTCTGTGAAGATACTGTTGAGATACACGTGAATATAATGTACCAGCAGCATCATTATCCTTAGTTCTCCTCTGCACCTGGGTCTAGGATTTTGATATTAGCCAGAGATCAATCAAAATCACAATTGGTTGCTAATTTCTGATGTAAATTAAGACTGAGCAGAATGCCCTACTTCTAGCAGCTCCTAGCAGCTCCTCAGTAAATACTAGCTGGGCAAATGGGATATCAAAACTAGTCTGGAAGTTGGAAAATTTCAGATTTCCTGAATTCCAACCTGTTTCTCCAGTCCAACCTCTCAGGTTCAGAAGATTGTTTCCTCAGGAGGAAGGGAGAAAGAATAGAGAAAGTGAAGGAAGAACTGACACCTTAGTGCTCTCCTTCTTCTCACTTGCATGGCCCAGGACAGACAGCATGTTCTAGATTCTGGGGCCTTTAGAATGTACCTCTTATTACTGACGCAATGCTGAAATAATGGAGCTATCTTCAAGTTCACACTATGAAATGTATGAAGAAAAGTGAACAAAGCAAAGAGGATGTGTTAAAGACGAGCCCTTTAATTAAGGAGAAGCTTCATCCCCCACTGGAATTGCAAGAGCTTTTTAAAAGTTTCACTCTAGACCTGTTCTGGGTCTGTCCTACGGTCTAAATGTCTGTCCTGTCCCCCCCCCCCCCGCCGCCCCCCATCTTGGGCTTCTAATTCTCAGTGTGGTGATATTAGAGGTGGGGCCTCTGGGAGGTGATTAGGTCATGGGGATGGAAACTTCATGAATGAGATCAGTGCTATTCTAAAGGAGGCCCAACAGAGCTTTCCAGCCCCTTGGGCCAGGAAAGGAGAAGTTTGCCACCCAGAAGAGGGTCGTCACCTGACCATGATGGTGTCCTCATTTCAGACTTCTAGTCTCTAGAACTATGAGAAATAAATTTCTGTTGTTTATAAGTCATCTATTCTATTTATTCTATTCTATTCCATCGCTCAGTCGTGTCCGACTCTTTGCGACCCCGTGGACTGTAGCCTACTAGGCTTCTCCGTCCATGGGATTCTCCAGGCAAGAATACTGGAGTGGGTTACCATTTCCTTCTCCAGGGGATCTTCCCGACCCAGGGATCGAACCCGGGTCTCCTGCATTGGAGGCAGATGCTTTAACCTCTGAGCCACCATCTAGTCTATGGTATTTTGTCATAATAGCTGGAACAGACGAAGACAGTCTACACAGGTACTTCTGAAATGCTGATCCATGCAATCTCAACAACTGCAGCCGGAGCATTAAAATCAACTGTAGAGCATGGGCATCGCTGAGTTTGGGGTGCATGGCTAGTCCCCAAGTGTGCAGAGAAGCACTCCTGTATGTGTGCACATGCCTTATCTTCCCTGGTTTTCTGCCCCTTCCACCTCCCCTTTCACACTTATCTTTCATGTTTTAGAACATCACAGGATCTTCTAAATTATGTGCTTTTCAAATAGGTTTTCTATCTTACTGTTGACTTCAAGAAGAGAGGGGGAATATTTTACTGTAGATGGAATTTGACACTAAACTTGTTATTTTGGATATGTTTTCTTACTTGTGAATTGTGGCAAAAAATACCCCTTTTGTCTGAAGATTGGTAACACTTTAGAATGTAAGAGCTGGAATGTATAGCCCAGTGGTTACTAACCCTGGCTGCATGCCAGAATCACCTAAGACGATTTAAAGAACACAGATCCCTGAGCCTTGGCCTCTGCCCCTCCCTTCTCCAAGTGATTCTTATATAATGTCAGTTTTGGCTGCTTGCAGCCAGTTACGTTGACTATAGGTCTTAATCAACATCTTCATTTAACTGATGAGGAATCTGAGACCCAGAGAGGTGCAGTGACTTCACTAAAGTCACACAGGAACATACTATATGTGAAGATAAAGGCTGAGGATAATGTGAAATTGATCCAAATAGCCATATTCCAAATTGCTTCATTACTTTAGAGTATATTTTGTATGTTTTTATGTATAATTCACACATCTGCAAGCCACTTATGCAACTTGCCAAATATGGTTAAGAACAGAAAGAAAGCAAAAAAGACGTGCAAGCAGCCAGAACTGGAATCAAGTAGACTGCACATAAATCCCTCAAATCTCTCTGAGAAACTCTGCTCTTGCCACTGTGTCCTCTTTGTCTTTGAGACAAAGTCCTGATCTCCAAGCCTGGCCCTTCTGCTGTACTGTAGCCTCCTGTCTCCAAAGGCCCAGTTGAACTTTCACGGCTACCCTGTCAGTACCTTCATGCTTTATGTTCAAAATTAAACTCATGCTTTCAGCTCCCAATCTGCTCCTGTTCTTAGCCCTCTGCTTCTGTTTATGGCCCCACTTAGGCTCAACAGTAAAATGATGTCTTTGGTGCCTTCCTCTCCCTTGCTCCCAAATATAACGGATTAATTCTCCTTCTTCCACTTCTCATCAATGTTAGCTGGCTCCGTTCGTTCCCTCTGCCCCTGCCCTAGTTAGGGCCCTCGCTGCCTCTTCCTGGACTATTGAGATAGTCTCCTACCTGATCTGTGTCCTCTGGTCTCTCCCTTGTCCAATCCATCTTGCTCACAGTGGCCAGATTCATCTTCTGAGGCACAGCTCTGAGGATGTTACTCTCCTACTAAAAGCTTTCAACAGCTCCCTATCGTCTACTGAATAAAGTCCAAATTCCTGGCCTGGTAATCAAGTCCTTTCACTTTCTGGTCCCAATTTATTTTTACCACTTTATTGCCCACTACTCGCCTTCACACACTCCATGCTCTACTTAAACCCAACTACTCCTTTGCAGGGTCATTGCCATTTGATTCTTCCAGGCTTTTCTCATGGTTTCTGAAATGTTCTCTTCTGTCTGCTCAAGTCCTGCTTGCCTTTCAAGGCCCAAATTCAGCATTGCCTCTTCTGGTAAAGCCCCCAGTTAGCCCTTCTCTGAACTACAGTAATACTAAATCTGTACTGCTTTCAGAGAGCACATCACTTTCTACTATGGCTTCCAGTGAAGTAGGCACATATCTCAGACCTGCTGCTGGATTAAAACTTCTCTGATGGCAGGATTTGTGTCTTGTTTGTCTGTGTACTGCTGAGTACACACTGTACTGAACTCATTTACATATTTGTCAAGTGAATGAGTAAATGCATGGATTTTATGGGCAACCTAAGTGATGTGAGTTCCCCCCCACCCACCTCCAGTCTGAAGCAGATTAGAAGTAGCACATTAGAGAAGGAGTGAGGATTAAGATGAGGCTGGCACAACAAGAAGAAACTTAATCACTAAAGAAGGGGAATGAAAACTATAAAAAGGAGACATGAGAACTAGAAATATTATGGAAATCTGGGGGTAAATAAGCACAGAAACAAATAATCTTACAGACTAAGGACCAAATAGTTAATGCCACATGCAACTGCTTGGAAACCACAAAACAATATTCAAATATACAGAATTATTTTTATACTTCCACATCCTCATCAGCATCAGTAGAAACACAACAAAATTGTTGTTTAGTGATGATGACCCTCAATCATTTATAAAAGTATGAATTATGGTAAATATATTCTAAGAAAGTAAATGTGTATATCAATTTAAGATACTATATATCAAAACTTAATAAAAGAAAATATCTTTTGATAATGAAGAGGAGATTGTATCTGTTATGTGGGATACTCTGTTTGCATAAACTGATTTCCATAGTGAAGTCAGATAAATAAACTCTCTCCCTTTACACACATATATTTTTCTAAATATGAAAGAAATAACTTTTATCATTAAAAATAAAATATGCTCATGATATACAATTTAAGAAAACAGAAAAGGGGGAAGATGAAAAAATACAATCTTCCAGGATCTATAACTTGTTACTAAAAAATAGTTGTGATTACATAATATGTATAATTATGTAATTATATATGCCATCCTTTAGTATATAACATAAATAGTCCACATTATTATAAGCTCTTCATAAACATTTTGATGGTCCAAAAATTCTATCTAATGGATAAGTTATAATGCATTTAACCAATTCCCTAGAGTTGAACATATGGCTTATTTCCAGTTTTATAACATAGCTATGTCTAAGAAGATTTGCCATGAGCTGATGATTGTTGAATTTGAGTGAGGAATTCATGAGGGTTCACTATGATGTTCTTTCTACTTTTGAACATGTTCAAAATATCTACAGTGAAAAGGTAAAAAATGTTTATGATAAACATTTTGTATACAATGTTTTTTATTTGCAACTATTTTCTTAGCTTGGACATTAGTACTAGCTGCCTTGTTCAGGGTCTGACTCCAACATTACCTAGTTATGTAATTGTAGGCAAACTGCTGATGTGTCCTCAGCTTCAGTCCCATCACCTGAAAAATGGGTTTAATAATGGTAACTGATAGGGCCGGTAGTAAGGATTATCACATCACGTGATATGCATCACATGCCTTCCACAGCACCTGGAATGGTGTTGCTGCTGCTGCTGCCGCTGCTAAGTCACTTCAGTCACGTCCAACTCTGTGCGACCCCACAGACGGCAGCCCACCGGGCTCACCCATCCCTGGGATTCTCCAGGCAAGAACACGGGAGTGGATTGCCATTGCCTTCTCCAATGCATAAAAGTGAAAAGTGAAAGTGAAGTTGCTCAGTCATGTCCGACTCGTAGCGACCCCATGGACTGCAGCCCACCAGACTTCTCTGTCCAAGGGATTTTCCAGGCAAGAGTACTGGAGTGGGGTGCCATTGCCTTCTCTGGGAATGGTGTTAGTGTGCAATAAATATTACCTTGAAAAAACAAAATGCTGGTAGTATAATTACATGTGTTGTGGTTATAAAAAAAAAATCACCATATATAAACTGAGAGACATGCCAGAAATAACACACTGAAGTATTCATCATGGCCATCTCCAGGTGAGGTGTTTATTCTAAAGATACTGCCAATGCTAAAATAATTTAGACTCTTAACTACCATTATGGAGCACTTTCTATGTGACTGATACTGGACCAAATGCTTCACCTGCTTTATCTCATTTAATCTTCACCCGAATTTTTGGAAGCAATTACTATCACTATTCTAATTATATAACCAAGGAACTTGAGGCTTAAAGATTAATTAAATTGCCCCCAAGGACATAAGAACAGACAGGGCATGTTGTCAGACACAGGTCTGAACCCCTGGAATTCATCCCTAAGCTACTGGGAATGGCCTTTGGACCTTGATCTTTTTGTAAAGACCTCAGTGTTTCTAATCTTTATCCCTCAGAGGCAGATTTAAGCTTTGGACAAAATTTTGGCCCAAATTTGGAAGTTAAATTGGACCTCTGGTTAGAGCATATTTTCTTTCCTTTTACTTTCATTAATATTATTTAATTTAAAAAATGTATTCTAGAAAACCATTTAGACAAGAAAAAAGAAGTCCTCCATAAAATAAGCTATTTTTTAATAAAATTTAAAAAAAAATTATTTTATTTTAATAAAATAAGCTATTTTTTTAAGAATGCATATCTTGTGGTCCAAAACAATTAATATGCATATTGTTGTTCAGTTGCTAAGTCACGTCCAACTCTCTTGTGACCCCACAGACTGTAGCCTGCCAGGCTCCTCTGTCTGTGGGATTTCCTAGGCAAGAATACTAGAGTGAGTTGCCATTTCCTTCTCCAGGGGATCTTCCCGACCCATGGATTGCACCCATGTCTCTTGCGTCTCCTGCATGGCAGGTGGATTTTTTTTTACCACTGAGCCAACTGGGAAGCCTTTATATACATACTGGTTTACAAAGATTTCCCACCGGTCTGATTAAATTATGTCCACTGTAAAATAATTATCAAACACACACACACATATGCACACTCTTTTGAAAACTTATAAAGTGGTCCATATCATATATTTCACTTTAAATATATAATCTCTAAATGTGCATATGTATATATGTGTAAGATACAGACAGTGAACATCTGAATTTAGAAAATGCTTCAAAAGTCTGAGAAAGGTGGTTTTCTACAGATGTTATGAGAAATTAAGTCACAGGAAGTCCTAATTTTAAAAAAGTGGTCAGATGGCAAATTGAGTCTTTTACTTTGGGTCTCAGGAGGCTACTCCTGTGCAATGTACTCTAGATGTTGTTGTTCAGTTGCCCAGTCGCGTCCAACTCTTTGTGACCCCATGGAGTACGGCACACCAGGCCTCCCTGTCCCTCACCATCACCCAAAGTTTCCCCAAGTTCATGTCAATTGCACGGGTGATGCCGATTAGTTTAGATAAGAAATACCAAAGGGAATGCTGCATCTCCTCTGGCTCAGACAGCAAATTTATGCATCTGTATTATAAAAAAATGTGCCAGCTCTAGCAAGCTCACAGTACTGAGCAAAGTGCTACAGTTACAGCTGGGAATTTGTCTTTCAGGACTGGCTCTATTTACTGGTTGGTGGTTTATGTTTTTCGTTTTTTTTTGGGGGGGAGGGGGGTGTCTATTTCTCCCTGGGGGTCCCAGTGGAGTGTTTTTTTGTGGGGTATGGTGATGAAGGAGGGAGTTTTTCTGAGTTCTATTTTGGATTTTGGTGAATAGGAAAGCAGGGAATTTGCCAGCCTGTTACTCAGTTATACTGAAACACGATGCCTCAGATTTGGAGCACAGAAGGTGCTGAAAAAATTTTCTGAGGAGGTCTTGAAATATCCACGCCTGTCTTCAAGGAAGGACTTGTTTCTCTCAAAAATCACCCAGTAAATAATAGAGTATGTTGTTGCTATCTCTCTTCCCATAAAGGAAGTGACCTCCTAAGTCCTACCCAAAGGCATCACACTCAAAAGGTAGCCATTATGATATTGAAATTTATGCTATGTTCTTTAATTTCCAAGAGAGTATTAAGAGGAATATGCTTGAGTGTGGGCCTTCTTTACAAAGTCACTTCTACATATATGCACTGTTAGGAGTACGGGCTGCAAATGTTTGAACAAGCTGTATTTCCATATTTGCATTGTCCAGTCTTTTTTCGTTTTTCCTGTTTTCCTGAATATGCCTGAACATATGTGTACAAACCTACAACTGCATGGCCATGTCTTTGCGTGTTTCCAATTCCATAGTATCTTCAAATGGTTCAGCTTTCTAGAAACACAGCCACATAATTTGTTTTGATTTGAAAAACTGCTCGGCAAATGCATGCAGGTCATAATGGCAGGTAACAGATCATTTATTGAAGTGCTGAAACAAACAGAAAGCAAAGTCCAGGACACCATCGCAGAGCTGCGCTTCCCCTGTGAGATCCTCTCGGTTGAGGAAGGATTGAGTGAGACAATAATAAAACAAATACCCATAGGCTTTTCAAACAGGAACCAGCTCAGGGTTAGCAGCGTTTCAAGACCTTGATGGGACAATGAGGTCCTCAAGCTTTGCTCTCAGACGCTGGATTGCTGCTTAAGTAGCCTTTATCATTTCCCCCCTAATTTTGGTTGAAGATGCCCTTGAAATTAGATCATATTTGTTCCTAACAAAGCATATGCATATTGTGGCATCACTCTATAACCAACGATTGGTTTTAGCTCTCAGAAGAAAAAAATTCCAACAACCTTTCATGCTGAGATTTCTCATGCTAGTTCTCAGCACAGAAGTGATTTTTTTTTTTTTAAAGTTGCATAAAGCCTAGCAAGGTTTAAGTTTTCCCAGCAAGAAGAAAGTGTTTTTCAGCTGTTAAATTTTTCAGATGCTTTTTTTGAATTTGGATAAAACTCAAAAACATGTTTGTTTTAAAATGTAAACCTTTTTATGTACAGAGGTTTGCATATAGAGAAATGTTATTACTATGTTTAAAGGTACTTTTGAAATAAGGAAGTCATGGGTACTTAAATATAACAGACTTTATGTTGCTTTATGGACATTTCATTCAGCGCTAACACAAATATGCTGTTCTGGAGGACCATGGAGCACAGGTTTGCTGGAGGGATCACCTATGACATTGGTAGTGGATGTATTTCTGTGTGGGAGCAAATGGTGGCCAGGTTTGGACTGAAGAGCATCCTTCTAGTCAGCTGGTATGCTTTCCCAAGACCCGCTGCTCCAGTGGCAGCCAGGTTTGGACTGAAGAGCATCCTTCTAGTCAGCTGGTATGCTTTCCCGAGACCCGCTGCTCCAGTGGCATGGCACTCTTTGGCCCTAAACTTGCTTGATTCCTCAGCTTTCTGACTGGGCCAACGTTGAGACAGCATATGGTATTTTAAGCACAAAAATGAGGAAACACATTGAGGTCTTGACAAAGAGGCAGAGATCAGGGTAAATCATCAGAAGGCCTGCTGTCTGCCTATTTAATGGGTCTCAGTTCAGTTCAGTTGTTCAGTCGTGTCCAACTCTTTGCGACCCCATGGACTGCCGCATGCCAGGCTTCATTGTCTATTAATGCGTCTAGTCACTGTTCAGTTATAAGCACATTGTAGGTATGCTGAATAGAAAAATATATTATCTTGATCTACCTATTTTTTCTAAATAGTTTTACTCAAGACTCACAGTAAGTTCATTTTACATTGTGATCCAGTGATTGTTTACATACATGGATGGAGATACATGTACACACACAAGTACTACACACACACACACACACACACAGGGTTCCAGAGACAGAAGGTAACCAATCTACCCACATTTTAAACCTTAGGATTCTTTATAATTCTATTGAGTATTTAAAAAAATATTTTATTGAAGTTGATTTACAATGTGTTAATTTCGACTGTATAGCAAAGTGATTCAGTAATATATATATATTATACATATATAATACTTTTCCATTGTGGTTTATCACAGGATATAGAATAGTTTCCTGTGCTATACAAAAGGACATTGTTTTTTATCCAATCTATATATAATAGTTTGCATCTATTAATCTCAAATTCCTAATCCATCCTTCCCCCCTCCCCTACCCCTTGCCCCACTATAGAATATTCTATTGCTTAGAAAGTTGAATATCAAGGATGAGAAATTCAGCACACTTCAAATTTCTAATCAAGTACTTTCCAAGATTAAGAAAAGTACCTGATCTCTGGTTTAGTCTTTGAAATGCCAACAAAATTTACTTTTTCCCTTATTCATTCATAATTTATTCATTCTCCAAACATTTATTGACAATCTACTATATGCCTTACGTTATATACCTGCAACATATTTCTAGGCCAGTTACTTCACAGTTTCTTTAGAATTTATGGCAGGGTTGGCCAGATGGTTCTTGAAAAGGAGAGTCTTCCAGAGTAAAACAACTTGTTCAGTGCTTCCCAACTAGCACCTAAGAGCCCTGATAGCTTTTCTCCTAACCTCTTATGGTAAAACATCAGTCTATTTTATTTACTTTACATATTTAATCCCAATTTAAAATGTTGAATGCAACCATGAGACTTAACATAAGTATATTTGAAAATAACTTTTGCATAATAAGGACTTCCTCATATTTATGTGATACATAGAGGCTACTTACATTTTAAATTTAAATTTTCCATGCTACAGATATGCAGAAAGCTGACTGTTACCTAATTTATAGTGGTTTTGAAAATAAATGTGAAGTTCTAAGAAGCAAAGTAAATAAATATTATCATACTAGTATCTCCAGAGACAGTGTGTCTGCTCTTCTCTTGTTGAGGGCAGCATATGTACAATAAGAAGACAAGTTCTAAATATTTATTACCAGACTTTCTTTAGATGGCCGTGTCCTTCTATTCCAGTAGAAAGCATTATGGAAGTATAGAGCTGGAGCCCGATTCAATTACTTGCATGGCTCTTCCAGGAAATGGTTAACACTGTAGACCATGGACTTAGAAAATCCAGAAGACTGACGATACACACAGATGGAGGAGACATGAGTCTCTCTCTTCATCACGTAGGTCATAATTCAAGGTTGTGGAGTTGCTACATTTTAAGAGTAAAATGTTTTGAGGCTTTTAAGAGAATTTCAAATGAATTAACTTTATTTTGGGAACTATGATTTGGGTATGATTAAAATATTACAATCGGATATTGTTTCATAAACATAATTATAGGCCACCTTTTCAAAAGATCTCAATAACTCAGTTTTTTTATGAGTATGGTCAGTTGCCTGCCTAAAGTGATTCCATCTTCCAAAGCATGTTACTTTGCACAAATGACAACTGGCATGTGGATATTGATGCAGAGAAAGAAGGAACTGCTAAGGTTGTGGAAGTTGGGACTTGGCAGGCTTCAAACACGGAGGGCAAAAGCGCCAGAAACATGGGCAAATAGCTTAAAATTGTCCCTTCTTATGTTTGTGCATTGTTTCTATATGGAAAATTACATTTCTCTGAGAGTATATGTGTAAATATGCATCTGCTAGTGTTTTGGCAACTCTAAGTTACCTAAATTAGTTTTGATCAACACTGTCGGATTTTTAAACCCACCAACGTAATAAAAGCAAGTTTAAAAAAACACAAACAAATTCTACAGTACATTGTGTGCTGTGCTGTTCCAAGCCTCAGTTTCAAGACAAAAGGAAAGCGAGACTTTGTCATTCTCTAGCTGTTAATAATCAAGAGAAGATCTGCCAGACAAGCTCTTCGAGGGCTCTGTCTGTCTGGACCAGGTATATACTGAAATACACAAAGGGCTTTGCAGGGGGAGAAAAATGAGTGTTCATGGACAATGATGCAGCTTTCTTAATTAAGATTTTCATTACTGATACATACATTAAGTTCTGCAACTGCAAGAGCCAAAGCACTGTCATGTGCAGGTAGATGTCCCTGATTCCATCTTCAGGCAGTAAAGCTAAAACATATTAAGTGTGCACCCAGCAAATGTTGTGGGAGCCAGGAGAGTTCCAGAAATATTTCTGTTGAATGCAGAGAGGCCCCATTAAAAGCAAATTTGTAATGCATCTAATAGGCGGGAGAAAAGCCCATACCAATAGAGTGTGTGCGCATGTGTCCCTGTACGGGCTTGCTTTCAGCGTCCAGCCACAGCAAAAGGTAGCTGCAGCTGACCTAGAAATAATCGCTACAATCACGTCAATAGCTCAGGCCTGAAAAGGACCTTTGATCTTTAGGTTTTCTATTGCCTATTGTTGAGAAAGGAAATAAAAGACTGATTTGGGGTAGCTTTTGGAAGATGGTATAGACTCCAGTCCACAGCTGGCCCTGACTCTGTCCCTCCGGGTCACTCTGTCTGTTTTCCCTGGATCCACCAGTCAGTGTGGTCTGCCAAGGGTGTGCTGGTCCCAGGAAATAATCTGACTGTGGTGTGGAGAAATCTTTCTTCTTAGATCAAGTTATTTTTTACTAAGAGATGAGAGGAAACTAAACCCTGCACAACCCTAGAAATGGATGAATATTTAGAGTACATGTTTTTGATTACATCTTTACCAAAGTCTAACTTGTTTTAGAGTTGCTGGCACTGTTAATGTGCACCCAGCTCTCCCTTGTTTTTCTGGCTTCTAATTACATCCCTCCTTGTTTCAACTCTATGTCCCCTTGGGGAGCTACCCGTAAAAGTCCCATCTACTCTTTAAAAATGGCCTCTATCTCTTGGTCATTACTAAAGAGGAAATGATTATGAGACACTGGACTGCATGAACGATCATTGTATCACAACGGTCAAAAATTGTACATTCTTATTAGGTAAAAGCATTTATTTGGAATTTAAATATAGTCCCTCATTTTCTTTCTTTTTTTCATGGTTCTCATTGCCTCTTTGTTCAGGTCTTTATTCAAAATTAGCTGTCCAAAATGATTTGGCATTTATGGAATAAACAAATTTAAGTTTATGCAGCAGCCTTCTTTTCTTTTGAGGTGGGTTTCTTTTCTGGGGGCTTCTTTTCAGCTGCTGGTTTCTTGGTCCCTGCAACCTTTTTTCCCACCACAGGCTTTTTCAGCTTCTTATCGCCAATAGCCTTCTTTTCTTTGTTTCCCACCACAGGCTTCTTGCCCTGAACCCCCTTCTGATGTGATTTGGCTTCTAGTGCTGCCGCTGCCTTATCCATGCGGATGTAGTGGTTCTAGGCCTGTCAAAGAATGGTGCTGGAGCGCATGGTCTTTGCATATGGGTTAAGCTTCAACATGATTCTCAGGTTTTTCAGTGGATTCTTCTTCAGGACTCTGCGATTAATCTTCTTGCGTGGTGCTCGGAGTGCTCTTTGGGTTTCTGGGCTTTTCAAGATTCTGCTAAGGTCTGTATTGAGCATCTTGTGCATGGGGAGGTTGTAGTTACTCTTGAGGGAGGCTGCTTTACGCCAAGTGCCACACAGTTCATCTAACTTTCGGAAAGCACTTTCAGTCCAAATGCAGAAACGTCCCACATGACCACCAGGAGCAAGTTTCAAAATGTTCAGCTCGCTTACATTAAACAGAGTAATTCCAGGGATGTTTCTGAAGGCCTTGATGATACCATTGTCCTCATTATAGATGATGCAAGGTTCCCTGTGCTGGATACGGTGACGGTTTCTCATTTTGCCTTTGCCAGCTCTCATTCGCTGAGAGGCGTAGACCTTTTTCATATTATTCCAGGCCTTAAGTTTCTTCAGAAGCAAAACAGGCTCCTTGGTCTTCTTGTAGCCTTCAACTTTATCTTCCGCCACCAAAGGAAGTTCAGGAACTTCCTCTATATGACCTTTAGACATGACCAGCACTGGTAAGGCTGAGGCAGCCAGTGCAGAGCAGATGGTGTATCGCTTCTGCGTTGTATTTACTCTGATGTGCCAACGTTGCCAGGCCTTGGTTGGTTCAAACATGCAGCCCCCACGACACATATTTCCAAAAGCACCCTGACCAGAACGGTGAGGCCTGCCACCTCGAACCCTGGGAATTCGAGCCACAGTTCTGCCGGTACCCCAAGACTCAGCACTGGTTTGATGACCTGTTAATTCATTGACAGCATAGGGCGGTCTGTCGTTTTTGCGCAAGATGCTGTGAACAAAGTTAACAATATTGGGTCGAACGGTAGCCTTGAACACAGCAGGCAAAGTGACATTTTTGCCAGAGGACTCCCCCTTTTCGGAGTACACTGACATCAGTGGACGAGCACATGCCGTGGCGGGGAGAGAAGGCCACGCTCCTCTCAACCCGGCAGCTCCCACAGGAAAAGCCTCATTTTCTAAAAAAGAATAAAGCAGAATCCGACACCAAAATCACTCAAATGGTAGTCTTCAAAGTGTTTTCAGTATAGTTCTTTGTTGTTTGGGGAAAAGGAGGAAATTCCCAATAATTGTGACCAGTAAGATTTCTCTTGGATTCCTGCTCCAAGATTCAGATCTCTGAAGTAGTTTTCTGAATGTTAGTGTACATTTCTGAAATTTGTCTCTTATTAGAGAGATGGAGTGGAGTGGTGAACACACAGCCTACTGTGAGGTGGCTGACCTCTGTACAGATTCTAGATAGGAGATGTTCATGACTGGTGATAATAAGATGACCAAGAAATTGACCCTTCGTATTATATATATTAATAAGTAAATAGAGATAGATAGATTGTTATAGACACCTTGTCAACAGACACTTCATATATTTTGGGAACACTAAACAGTATTAAGATTCTTTCTAATCTTCACTGAAAAGTGCTATTATTAAAACTGGTAGACTGATAGTCATACAGGCTCAAACACATTCTAGGGGAAAAAAAAAAAATCTACATTTTCTTACCCTCCTCCCCAACATTTTATGATTTTTGAGGTCCTCTTTTGGATCTTCATTTTTTTTTCCCCACTGTGTTTATCACTGCTTTCATAGAATTTTTTAAATTTTTAAAAATTAAAAGTTATATATATATATATAATTAAGTCACTTTGCTATACAAAAGAAATTAACACAACACTGTAAATCAATTAGGCTTCAATAAAATAAAAGAAAACGTGGTAGAGGAGTATGCAGAATCTCTTGGTGAAGAACCAATGTAGTAGACTACTCAAGTTTAATGATGATGGAAAACGGAGGGGGAAAAACTCCCAGAAAATGACTCTAATCAGAGACTTCCTACTACTTCTCTTATGCATCCTTGACTAACTTGTAAGGACCAGAATGAAGGACATTGCTAGAGGACTTAGGTGTAATTTTTACTCAGTTTCTATGATGAGACACTTGCTTCTTGCATTCAAAATATAGGATGAACTTTAAATTAGAGGTGATAATTATTTTCCATGTACCAAAAGTCTAGAAATTTCCAGGCGGGAACTATAAATGGAATCAGTTTTAGCTTACTAAAAGTGTGAGAGGTTAAGGTGGCCATTCTAAATAAATATCTGGAAATGATTCTCTGGAATAAGGTAGGTATTTCTGATTTATCTTCAATAACTTCACATTAGAAGAAATGAGAAATAACAGAGACTACAGAAAGAGTGTAGAAAAAATCGAATGAAAGGAAAAAAAAACACCTTAATTTTATCACTACAAAGACCTCTTCTACAAGAGAGTAGAAAGACTCTTTGACTAAGTAGGTGGTATATGTACCATTTTGTTGTACTCAGTGGCTCAGGCATGTCAGACAGACTCTGCGACCCTTTGGAGAGTGGACTGCTAGGCTCCTCTGTCCATGGGATTTTTCAGGCAAGAATACTGGAGTGGGTTGCTATTTCCTCCTCCAGGGGATCTTCCCGGGGATCAAACCCATGTCTCATGCACTGCAGGCAGATTCTTTTCCACTGAGCCATTGGGAAAGCCCATTTGTACCAAACATATATATAATGTATATCCCATATATACACCATTGCCCAGCTTTCAATCGGCAATGATGTTTGGGGAAGAAAAGGGTGAGAAAGAACGGAGGGAAGAGTCATGCTAATAAACAACACAACACTAATCATCATTATTGGGTCCTGTTTGGCCTCTGAGTATAGGCCATATTATAGAGGTAGGGGTATAATATGTGACGTTCTCTAAGGACATCAATAAGAAAGTTAAACATTCGGCACTCTGAGCCTACAGTATGGCAATTCCAGCCTTTAACTGCTCCAGGGGCCTCACTGAAACCTAGCCGGTAGTCACGTGCTCCCACTTCTTGGGCAGTTTCACTGCTCAGGTAGAGGAGTTATTTACTAGGCCTGGTTCCTACCACTTGCCTCAGCTTGTAATTGGCCTAAAGGAGCTTCTGTACAATTTTGAACTAGATGGTTTCTTTTCTGCTTCCCTTCTGGACACTGCCTAAGGATTTTAAGGAACTGCATATGATTTCTGGACATGGTTTTTCTTTAAAGATGTAGAAAAAATGCCCCAGAGCACATGGCATCCCTTATCATCTGCAAATGAACTTTTTGTGCTGAAGGAATGCTCTAATTACCCCTTAGAACAGCGCTGCACAACTCCTGCCCCTCAGAGAGACTTGGGGTACACATGCCGGGAGCCAGATGCTCACTATCCCAAAACACAGGGAAGATGCTCTGTCAGTCTGCACTGTGAAGGGTAGGGGCGGATGCTGTCAGTGTGGCGTTTCTGCCTCTTAGCGTCTTTCACTTTCCCTGAAGTTGCTGAAAAATATTCCATTTCATTAAGTATGTAGCAATACACATGGGAGTCAGAGAGAGGGGAAGGTGGAGGACACTGATGACATGGCCTCTAGCACTTTATTTATGAGAACATCCAGAAATCTCTATCTACATCTGGTAGAAGAATAGTGTCAATTCTGCCCTGGAGACACAGATCAGGCAATGTTGCCAGTGTGTATTTTTCCCTTCCCAATAATTTACTGATTCTGGAGTCTGATGGCAGAGCTCAGATGATCACTTTCACATTCATATGAGTGAACAATTAGCCTGTCCCTTTGGGGGATGGCGATGTCAAATAAACACAAATGTATGAAACCAGGTGAAGTACTGACGGTCCCTCACCCAGAAACTCTGCTGGTCTCCCGAGTGGTGCTTCTCTCCCCACAACGTTCCCTGGGAGGGCGGTGAGGGTGGGGGCTGCCAGCAGAGCACAGCAGACAGTGCTAGAGGTGACCTCACAGGACAAGAGTGAGCACTTGCCTTTGCAGCAAAGGGCGAGACTAAACAACAAAACGCTTGTGAGGCTGCTCATTTGCCCTTTGCATGTTTTTACTGTATTATTCACCTTTTCATTGTTGATTATATCTACTTTTAAAATATTAAGGATATGTCACAGTATTTCCCTAGTTTTTTTTTTTAATACTGTTTACCATAGTGATTTCTATTTTCATGTAATAAAATTTAATATTCTTTAAGTTTTCAGATGGACTGTATGCTTGGAAAAAGGATCTTGTACCCCAATAAAAAAATATTCACTTACATGGGAAAAAGTACAATTGACAATTACAGAATTAGTGAAGATGCAGAGAAATGAGCAACCTCTTTCTTTGCTGGTAGGGGTATACATGGCTTTCCCTAGTGGCTTAAAAGTAAAGAATCTGCTTTGCAATGCAGGAGACCTGGGTTCGATCCCTGCATCTGGAAGACGGCATGACAACCCACTCCAGTACTCTTGCCTGGAGAATCCCATGGACAGAGGAGCCTAGCAGGTTACAATCCACAGGGTTGCACAGAGTTGGACTTAACTGAAGCGAGAAAGCAGTGGTAGCAGCAGGGGATATACATTGATACAATTTTGCTGGAGGACACTTTGCTGCTAAGTCACTTCAGTCGTGTCCGACTCTGTGTGACCCCATAGACGGCAGCCCACCAGGCTCCCCCATCCCTGGGATTCTCCAGGCAAGAACACCGGAGTGGGTTGCCATTTCCTTCTCCAATGTGTGAAAGTGAAAGTGAAGTCGCTCAGTCATGTCTGACTCGTAGCGACCCCATAGACTGCAGCCTACCAGGCTCCTCCGTCCATGGGATTTTCTAGGCAAGAGTACTGGAGTGGCTTGCCACTTTAGCAGCAGATAAATTTTACTTTGGCAGTCCCACTACTAGAAATTTACCCTAAGGAAATAATCAGGCAAGTGAATTAAAAAAAATGCATATATGTATAGAGATGGTTACTGTAGCATTGTTTAGTTAGAAAAAAATTCTAAATATCCTAAATGTCCATCAGTAAGTGACTTATTCAATAAATTACCCTCTGCTGGAGTACAATGTGGCTGTCAAAAAGATAATATAGATCTATATTTATTATCATGAAAAATGCCTGTTACAAAGAGTAAAAAAGCAGATTGCAAAACAGCCAGCAGATTTTACTTTTATTTTGAAAAGAGAAAGACAAAGAAAAACAGACATAAATAGATATGTTTGGAAATATATTCCCCAAAGTGTTAACTCTCTGGGTGGTGAGATTTTGAATGGATTTTTTTCTTTTACATCATTACTATAACAAATGCAAACCAAACTAAATGTATACTTTAGAATTAAAAAAACAGAATTTGAACTTTAGGGAAAAAAACTTAGATAAATCCTGTAACAACTACTTAAAAATTCAAATATGAGTTTCATCAGTTCAGTTCAGTTCAGTCCAGTCGCTCAGTCGTGTCCGACTCTCCGCGACCCCATGAATCACAGCACGCCAGGCCTCCCCGTCCATCACCAACTCCTGGAGTTTACTCGAACTCATGTCCATCGAGTTGGTGATGCCATCCAGCCATCTTATTCTCTGTCGTCCCCATCTCCTCCCGCCCCCAATCCCTCCCAGCATCAGAGTCTTTTCCAGTGAGTCAACTCGTCACATGAGGTGGCCAAAGTATTGGAGTTTCAGTTTTAGCATCAGTCCTTCCAATGAACACCCAGGATTCATCTCCTCTAGAATGGACTGGTTGGATCTCCTTGCAGTCCAAGGGACTCTCAAGAGTCTTCTCCAGCTCCACAGTTCAAAAGCATCACTTCTTCGGTGATCAGCTTTATTAGCGATTAGTAACTCTCTGAATAGGGTGACATTATTGCCTGACCATTCTCTTGATGGATGGCATCACTGCCTTCCTCAAGTTTCCTCCAAGTTTGACAATTCAGGTGACACATTACATCTTAAAAGACTTTAAAGTATAAAAGCTCACATACTGGAAACAACCCAAATATCTATACCTAGGGCATTGTTAGGAAAATTTGGGGAGTTTTATATGATAGAAAACTATTCAGACATTATGGTGGCAGTATGCAATTATACTGAGAAGGGCTTACATAATATTTAGTAAAAAATAGAATACAACCTTATACATACAGTATATGCTCAATCATGTTAAATTCAGAGAAAAGACTAGAAGGTGATCTAAAAAATTGTTAATAATCACTTTTTCTGTTTAGTGGGATTGTGAATATTTTCTTCATACTTTCTTAATATTTTACAATAAGTGTGAATTATAGAATCATGAAAGAAGTAACTATTAAAAAAATACAGCTGTGTTGCTCAACAGCTGGCAAATTTTATCCCAGATGTATCTACAGTTGAGTTTTGAGTCAAATGGTCTTAATGTCATTTCCTAAAGGAAATCTAATAGAATGGAATGTGTTCAAATAAAGGAAAGCAGTCATTGCCACCACCTCTTTGCAAGCCACCACTTTATAACAGAATAAATTGGAATGGGGAATCCTAGTGCTATTGGCAATTAAGAATTTACACATTCTTCAAGTCTTTTTTATATCTTGTTTTATGCTGCTAGAAGCTGAAGTTTAGTTAATCTTTAGTACTCTGAAATGTCTCTAGGTCTGGAAGCTATTTTGGAGCCTGATGGCATAGGACATCATTAGGAATGGAGGCTCATCCATTGATTTTAAGTGGGAGTTTCCTGGAGTAACAAGGGTGAGCTGCTATACCAGGTCTTCTATAGATCATTAGCTTTCTTTCCATTATTTCCTTCTTCTCTCTTAACTACCCACTCTTCCTCTCTCCATCCCTTTAAAAAAAAACAACAACATAAAAAACAGTCTATGTACAGTTAGATGGAAGCTCTTAAAATTCAGAGAAAATTCACCCAGGACCAATACCACACTTCAAGTACATGACCTAATTGTTCCTAATTGATCATATGTTAGCAAAATGATGATGGAAGAAATCAGAATTGTCACTTACACATGTATGTTGTATATTAGAGGCTTGTCAATAAGGCAGAGAATAGATATTTAGTGAGAAAGCAATAAAATAACTAGGTAATGCAGAATGGGAGGAAGGAGAAGGCAGAAGAAAGCAATGATGTGGGTTTCTGTGTCTTTTGGCAAAGGTTATCTAATCATCTGTTCTTGGCCTTTTGGACTAGATGTCAGCCTTTAAACTAAACTAGACTGCTTTTTCTGTACCAAACACAGTGCTTGGTGCAGTGTAGATGCTCACCAGAGGCTTAGAGAATTGAACAGAGCCCTTTTACTGCCTTTTCATTCTGGCCTCAGATTGAATCAAAAAGAAACTAAAACCCCTAATATCTTTTCACACTTATTATGTGAAACCCCATACTAATTTGAACTAAAAGGCACATCTTCTCTAAGTTCCCACCTTCATCACTGAACTTCTAGAGAAAGTCACACAAGACAGAATAGGTACTACAAAAACCTACCAGACTCACCTAGTCCTTCTGCATTGCCAAGAAGAATCCCACGGTGTTCTTGTGGTCAACCTGCCATCCTATTTGTCCTAAGAACTATTTTAAACTTCTACTTTCCTCAAATCTCCTCCTCACTTATTCTTGGCAGCACCTTGCTCCCTAGGAGTGACCATTTGGGACAGCTCTCAACCTCTCAGTACCAAGCCTACACACAGCTTGCCTTTATCTCCACCCTTCCTTCTTTCTTGTATCTATGGAGGAGATGCTCCTCCTTCCATCCTTCCACTTGTGCTCAGGACCCCATGTCTCTGTCCACATCAGGAACCATCCCTTCAACAGTCATCCTGTCCTCTTATCGCTCCTCTACACTGAATCTTTCCTCTCCACTGTATTTTTCCAAGCATATAAAAATGCTAATATCTCCATCCCCCCCAGAAACTTCTTTTGACCTCACCCTACCTCCCCACATTCCTAAGATATTATACTAGCTCATTTTATTTTCCTTTAAGGTAAAATTTCCAAGACTTACCCACATTTGCTCTGTTTCTTCACTTCTTATGCTTTCCTCATCTTTTAACAAATAAGTTACTGCTTCTACCTCTTCAACAAGTCACCTTTTGCTAAAGTCAACAACAACCTCCAGACTAATATATTTAGAGATATATTTTTCAATCCTTAACTTACTTGACTTCTCAGGGGTCACTATTGACCACTCTCTTTGAAATGCTTTCTTTTCTTGGCTTCTGTGTCAATGTTTTCTGATGTTCCTACTACCCCTTAGCTATTCCTTCTGAGGATATTCAGAGCTTCATTTTTCCCTTCCAGGTGATTAAATATTGAGTTCTTCAAGTCCCAGTTTGGGCCTTCTTCTCCACCTAACCTCGTCCCTAGGCAATTATCTTCCATGCCAACAGCTTCATTTGTCTTTACTTTTCTTCTGAATTCCAGTTGTATATGTTCAACTGTCTACCCAATATGATTACTTCTCTCTATTGAAAGCATTTGACACTAGACATCTCAAAAACAGATCTTAACCCCAGTTCTCTTCTCTCATAGAACCCTGAGTGGCACCATCCTTCATATTTTTAAGAAACATAAAACCAGCTGTCACTTCTTTCTCCTTCATCTCCCACATCCAATCCATATATTTGTTTCAAAATTGTATATTTTGTTTCTGAATTATCTCTCAGTTACATTCATTTTGCTTCCATTCCCATTGTCTCTACACAAGTCTATTTTTTTTATCTGTTCTACTACCATAGTCTCCTTACTTTTGCTCCTTCTAAACCATTTACCGCAATGAAACTAGATTAATTTTTTAATTTCAGGATTATGGTAGTTTATCATGCAATTGTAAGAGATAATACAGAAAGGTCTGGTATGCCCTCTACCCCTCTCTCATAATGGCCCTATATAATATCTTGTTTAACTATAGTACAATATCACAATCAGGAAACTGACACTGGTATAATCCATCCACCTTATTCAGATTTCACTCATTTTACATACACTCATATAAGTGTGTGTGCGTCGCTCTATGCTATCGCACCTTATGTAAAGATTTGCGTGATTACCACCACAGTCAAAATACAGAACGGTTACATCCTATTTCAGGCTACAATTTTGTAGCCACAGTCAGCCCCATCTTCCCTCCCTCCCTAATCACTGTTAATCTGCTCTCTATCTTTATAATTTTGTCATTATAAGAATGCTATATAAAAGAAATTTGCTTTTTCACTCAGTGTAACTTCTCTGTTATTAATCCAAGTTATACATATCAAGAGTTCACTATTTCCAAGTGTTGAGCAGTTCCATGGTTTGGTCATACTATAGTTTAACCATTTACTGATTGAAGGACATCAGGGTTGTTTCCAATTTGGGGCTATTGTGAATAAAGCTGCCATAAACTTTCTGTGTGGATATGTTTCCATCTGTTTGGGATAAATGTACAAGAGGAGCAAGTTCTTTTTAGAATACAAAATTGATCATGCCACTTTCATTCTTAAATGTGCTTTTCCATTGCCCTGAGGTAGGTCCTTAACATGTCGTCAGAGATCCTGACATCCAACAGGCCCTGAATTATCTCCTCAACCTCAGAGGTCAGCTCAGAGTCACTTCCTCAGGGAAACGTCTCCTGTACTTCCAGACTCACTTAGATTGCCCTCCTATATTGTTTGTAGAGGACCTGGCACTTTTATTTCACAGCAGTAAGCACAGTTGCAATTATAAGTTCTTTTGTGTGACCATTTGATTAATGTCTCTCTCCCATCCCCCAGACTGTAAACTCTAGCAGGGCAGAGGCTTTGTGTGTTTTGCTCTTAGGTTTTCAGCACTTAGTAGACATTCACTTTGTGTTTAATGAAATTCTGTCAAAGATTTTAAGACAGATAGTCTTGGATTCAAGTTCTGTCTCTTACTTCCTAGGTATTCTTGGAAAAAATTATTCAAATATGCTAAATATCCATTTCATTTTTATAACATTATATACTTAATAAGAGTAGTTTAGAAGGTTAAATCATATAACCATTAAAAATATTTTGTCTAGTACCCAAAGCAAGGCAAGCACTCAACAAATTTTATCACTAGTTTCACAAAAGATAAGAGTTTTTGTTTTTCAACTTGGGTGTAGTTCATTGTCTTCATTTCTTGCTTGTTCCTGGGATTCAGATTCTGGTAATTTTAAGACTCTGAAAAGGAACCCTCAGTTTAGAACTCCAATAATTCTATGACAGCTGGTTTCAGCCTCAGGTATGTCCCCTTAGGCATTTGAGAGCCTTATTTGACCTCTTGGCTCTGGCTCCCATTTTCATTTTACTCAGTACTTCCTCCTCTTGTTTCCCAGCGTGTGGATCTTAGGGTTTGCGGGAAAGCCTCTTCCCCCTCCCAGTTTACATAGAGAAGTTTTCTAAACATATCTTGCCTCATTCTTTATGCTAATACTTTTCCATGGAGGAGAGTCATCCTGTTGGTAAGGCAGCCCTTGGTCTCTGTTTCTCAGTTGGCTGAGACTTATCTATTGAAGTTTCTGAGTCTTTCTCCTTTCTAGACTGCTTAGACTAGCAGGAGTCAGTGACCTGGAAAAGCATTATTCTTATGAAGATCCAGATTTTCCGTTGGGAGGAAGAGAGTCAGTGAGCCCCTTCTGCCTCTCATACTAAGTTCTGTCCTTCCACCTAGACTTTAGCAAACATTTTGGCTCCCTCAGTTCAGTTCAGTTCAGTTCAGTCGCTCAGTCGTGTCCGACTCTCCGCGACCCCATGAATCACAGCACGCCAGGCCTCCCTGTCCATCACCAACTCCGGAGTTCACTCAAACTCATGTCCACAGAGTCGGTGATGCCATCCAGCCATCTCATTCTCCGTCGTCCCCTTCTCCTCCCGCCCCCAACCTTTCCCAGCATCAGAGTCTTTTCCAGTGAGTCAACTCGTCGCATGAGGTGGCCAAAGCTATCAGTTTTTTATTTTTCAATGGGTTTAAAATTTGAGTGGGGAAATACTGCTTTTCATTGTAACCCTTCAAAGAATCCTACACTTAAGTTTATGCTTTTGCTTGGGATATCATTTCTTTACTTTTTCTTTCTTTCTTTTTTTACATTCAAGCCATTTTTCAAGACTAGATAAATGGGAAGCTTGGGGTGCTGCAGTCTATGGGGTCACAAAGAGTTGGACACCACTTAGCAATTGAACAACAACAAAAATCGCATTTTACATGATGGTTTCCAGCCCATAAGTTTTCTTTCATGAATGAAATCGTATAGTACTTATTGGAGTATATCATTCCTTTTGGAATTGTTATTATCTTCTGTGCATATGGAACACTCAATAGTATGGCTTCTTTTCATAACTCAATTTTAAGTTTCTTAAAAACACACAAGGGCAATGTGCTCGTTTATGTTTTAACTCTCCACTAAATATGATTCTGAATCCTAGCTTGTGCTATGTTTTCATTTTAACAATATACTCCCCCATTTCCTTTATGAAAAGCTTATGGAAAGCATTGTCTAATAGGTAGAAAGGCTAAAAGGAATGGAAGCAGAGAGAGGTAATGCTCCTGGCTGTGGTAGACTGGTCTGCAGTGTGTTTTGATTCTCTGAATCAAAGAAAAAAATACCCACTACTACTACAGGGAAAAAAAAAAGGAGGAGGAAGGGTCCTGAAAGTGATATCTGAGCAATGAAAGACAGTGAATATTTTAAAGATCACTGAATTTAATTTATTCAACCTAAATGCATAAAAGTACAGGTGGGGACATTATTTATGCAGGTATATGCAAATCACTTTATAAAATAGGCAAAGCCCTTCTGCTTTTTATAAGTTGCCAAGGTGGTTCCTGATATTTTAAAAGCTATGCACCTTTCATGTAATTTCCTAAGACTTGGAATCCCTCTATCAGAATCTCATAGTCATTGTCAGAGCAAGTTTATTTTTCTTTCTCTCCTCTGGGACATTTACAAGGCTCTCATAACCATCATAAAAAGAGTGGTTTCCACAGAGATGTGACTGGAAAAAATCACTTGGAAATCGCTGAGGAGCAAGTCACAATGTTCAAAGCAGAGAACATAGGCTTTGAAAACATGAACCCATCTGACCTCTTGAATTTAGAACAGTGAATTCCTGAGCTCTGAAACATGGGGCCCGGCTGTGCATGCCATATTGGTGCTATAAGACTGGCAGTAGGTTGGCTGTGGCATGGTCTATTTCAAACTCCTTCACAGTGCCCAGTGTTGCATGTTCCCAGATGACATTTGGTTGGCAGAAGCTGGGCCTCCAAAGCTGGCAGTCTGGAATGCAGCCCACTGTGTTTTGACAAACACATAATTGACCATCTGATCACCAGCCTACGTTCTGCACTCAGGTCACTGAGGGGACCTGGGCTTTCAATAGGTCCCTACTTCTTATCTTGTTCATCTCTGCAAACATTTCTCCAGAAAGTAATACAGAGAAGACTTACACACACCCACACATATCTTCCCGTTTGCTAAAGAGAACATGGTACATGCAACAGAAGCTGTTGAAAACTTCCTTTAAATTGTCCTGGCAGCCCAAAGTGAACAAGAGAAAAGCACACTTAACGGTGAACTCTAATTCAGAAAGAAGGAACAAATATACTGCATTGTTTCAACACTCAGCTGTGCATAAGTTGCAATTCAGTTCAATGGCTTGGAACTTCTTCTCAGAAAAGGGCAGCAACGGGAAAATGATAGGAATTGGGGCTTTGATTGACTTTAAGAGGATATTATTAAGAACTGGTTTCATTCCCAGGTGAAAGAAGGGAAAAGCCAGACTGGCAATGTCCCCGCCTTCTTGGCATGCCAAGGCCAGTATGAGAGAAGGAGAAACATATTTCTGGAGACCAGTAGGCCCAACTCAAGTTGAGGTCTCCAGTGAAGGGATTGTAAAGGACCATTTCACCTGAAATTTGGCCCCACACAACATGTAAGCCTTCATCCAAGAAGGCAAGGATCGTGCACGGGGCCAAGCCAGGCTGGCGCTAGGCAAACATCAGTGTCTATGTCAGCTGCCCAGTTGCCTCTCCTCTCCTTTCCCAGCCCCACTCACAGTTGAAGCCCTTAGTTTTCATCTTTGACCTGCTCTCCCTCTTCTCAGTCAGTCACCAGCCTGCTCTTTTTCTAAAACATAAATCTACTTAAAATTCTTCAAAGCTTCACCAAGCCTGTTACTTCAAGTCCAAACTCCTTGCTCAGCATACAAAGCCTTCCATGATCTACCTCCTGCTTACCTGCCAGCCTCAACTCCTTTGAAAGGATCTCCTTTGGTCACGAAACTCTAGCCAAGAACTCAGAACCTGACTGCTGTGTGTTACCTCCTATGCGCTGGCTTTTTTTCTGATTATGATCTTTGTTTGTTTCCCCTCCCCCATATTCACCTGGTAAACTACAGTTCACTCTTCAAACTTTTAGGTTCAGCTTGGGCACCTCCCATGTGCAGGTAGGCGCTCCTGCTTCTTTTTTGTTCCCTTGCTACATCTTGTATACCTCCATCCCAGTGGCCATCACATGGCATGGCCTTTATTTATGCATATCTCCCTATCAGGCTGAGATTTTTAACAATGGGGAGCATTTCCTGTTTATTTAGCAGTTTTAAGAACCGAGAATAGTGACTGGTTTTCCATAAATGTTTGTTGACTGAAAACTGAATAAAGAGCTGTATGTGATAATCCATCAAAACCTAAGCTAAGCAGTAGCATTAGCTTCTACAAGCAGGATAGGAGCCTTCAAGCAATCCAATGAAGGCAGAAGACCCCAGTAGTAAGGCACTTTGGATGGTTACTACTGGGTGAAAGGAAGAGTGAGGGATTGAGGGTGTGATGGAGGATTGTCTTAACAGAGAAGGTAGGCAGTGAATTTTCAGGCTTTTCAACATTTAGTTTTCAATATGGAAAGGTACTTTCTGAGAATGCATCTGAGTTTGAACCGTGGACAGTTCTACATTAGAAGAACCTGGTTCTCAAATAGGGTGAGTCTGTGCTATATCAAGGCAGCATGGCAGGTCATGGAGGGCTCCTCTCTGCTCTGCTAAGGACAAATGGGAACGCTTTCGGGGGACCGTCTGGAAGCTATTCAGCTCCTATTGAAATCTATGTCAAATCCAGACTGGGACTTTGGACTAAAGGCAGTGCCAAGGAGAAAAAATCTGAACAGGCAGAATGTTGCACCTGCCTGGAGGAGGCCATTCAGTGGCACTAGGAGCTAGAAGCGCTAAGGGATAATGTTTTCACCTGTCCCCAGGGAACTTTTCTTCTCCTTCTGATGAGCCCCTGGGGCACCACCTCTGGAGCCATCAGCTGTGTCTGTGGGCACTTGAAGTCAGCAGAACTGTCACAGGCCCTGTCACCCTTGAAATAAAAGCAGTCTCAGGATTTGAAACAATCTAAGCAAGCATGAAGCCTGGCTTGAGAGGTGGGCAAAGGTTAGTGGGTACATGGATGGGCTCTCGATCCATTCCAGGTCATTTGCTCAGCCTCATCTCTGGTTAAAACTTGGATCTCCTTAGAAGCTGCCAGATTGATGGTTGATGTAGTATAGAATCAGTTTCACATTTTCCTATGAGCCAGGCACAGCCTTTCAATTATGTTTTTTATCTCAAAGGTCTCCCCTCGATTTCTAATCTGTGACCCAGGTCTCCAGGCCCCTGCACTGCTTGTGTCTGAAGCTTGCCCTCCAGCGCTGACGTCATAATAGCTGAGCCGGGCGGGCAGGAGTGCACGGTGCTGACTCATCCCTGGTGATGTGAGGATTAATGCCTTGTCTAACACACAGCTATTATGTGAACTGTTTTTACACAATAGAACTGTAACAAAAATGATTTGCCAGTCAGAGGACTAGAAATACACAGTGCTAGGTAACTGGAGTAGGGACAGAGAGACGTAAAGTGGTAACCGCAAGCATGAATGCCGACACCCTCCAAAGCACTGACAGAGCCACTCTATCAACACCGAGAATGAGGAATAAGAAGACTTGTCAGGGGCAGAGAGGACCCACCCCTGCTGTATAAATGCATTACACACAGCACCAGTCTTTGGGGAGTTTAATCAATCTCCTTTCTCTGTCAAATAACTGTCACTTTAGACTTTAAGCCTTAGCGTCCTTTGGAGGATATTGCTCCCCTAAATATATTTGCAACTTGCTTCTAGGAATGTGAGTGGAAGCCACACACAAGCAAAAGAGCTATGGGAACACCCTTTCTGTGCAAATGATTGCAACACAAGAAATACCTCGGAGTGCGAAGGCGTCAGTGAAGTAAGATAGAATGTTGTGAATAGGGGACAGTGTTCACCAGAGAGTGGGAAGCAGCTGGGAGGACGCTGATAATATTTATCACGTGAGGTGACTGCCACTACCTGTAGCATCACTTGGGGAGTGTCTCACGCAGTGACTTTGATCATCTGGGTTCATGGCCCCAGAATCTCTTTCAAGCAGCTCGAGGTAAAATTTATCCAAACCAACTCAGTGCAGCCTAATTTGGGCTTTAAATAATAAATATTCTCTCTTTTCATCTGAAATCAAGTTATTATTTTTCCCCAAATGACTTTCCATCTTTTCTAAAAAGAGAACGGTACCTTCTATAAACCTCCTAGCATATGTAATCCTGGATTTCTCTCTTTTTTCCCTGGACTTTACAATTTCACAGGATTTCAGCCTAAATGACTGAAGTTTTATACTTCAGTCTTATATTTCCTGTAAAAGGATATTAGAAATTTTGTACAAAAACTGAAACCTCTGATCTAGAAGTTGAAGTGAAAAGCTACTGAACCTAGAGATGGGTGTATAACTGAAGAATAAATAATCGCCCATTGACTGACAGCAGAGCAAAAGCCCAACTGTTGCTGGTATCTGACTGAAGAATGTAAGCTGTAGTCTAGAAGAGCAGTGACTTTTGCAAACAGCAGCTGTGGCCAAGTCAAAGGCAGTCTTTATATAATACAAGTCCAGTGGCTTGAGCTGCTGGTCTTTTCATCCCCCTCATGATGGCAACTGCTACTATCACCAAAAGCATCGACTCCAAACACGAAAGAAGCTAGCACACAGTTAAGACGCACTGGAAACCACAACAAAGTCAGCTGGAAAACACGCAATAAAGACTCAAATTTCCCAAATCTGGCACTTTTTTTTTTTGAAAAGTATAGAAACCATTTTTACTTACACAAAGAGAAGGGGCAGGCCACAGGCTGATGGTCAAGGAACTGAAAATCAAAGACAAAACAAGGAATTAAAAATAAACCCAATGATATTGTGGACAGAAGGAAAGCAAATTAAGTTTAGACAGGACTTGTTGCTCCTAAAGCATGAGCAGTAAGAGCCCATTTTGTCACCTGGAGCCCAAGATTCAGCCTCACAGAAGGTCCAAAGATGTGGCCTCTTGCTGTCTGATCAATGTAGAAGGGGCAGTAACCTCTTTGTCAGCTTTATTCTGATTGGAATCATATGAACATTTTCTAGAGTTGTGCTGTTCAATATAGTAAACACTAGCCATATCTACCTATTTAAATGTAAAAAAAAATTTAATAAAAAATTAAATGTTTGGTTCCTTGGTCTACTAGTCACGTCCCCAGTGCTCCACAGCCACCTGTGACTGGTGGCTGCTTTACAGATAGTCCATTTCTATCATTGCGTAAATAGCTACTGGGCAGCACAATGAGAACAAGTAAAAGCTTTACTGTGTTGTACATGACAAATCTTAGCTAATTTTGACAGAGATGAATCAAACTCATAGACTTTGCTTCTTTGAAAGGTAGATTTAGTATGTTTAATGCTTTGGATAAATTCAAAACCTCCACGTGCTGTCAGTCATTAACTGACAGTGGTTACTGCCTTGTCTGCTGCATAGCACCAGGCTAGGAATGTGCCCTCTGACAAAAGGATTTTAAACGAAAGCATCTGTCTCCCAAAATGCATTTCTAATAATAAAAACTTCAGTTTTTGCTATACATCAACATGAATCAACATAGGCAGAAACCAACATAATATTGTAAATCAATTATCCTTCAATTAAAAATAAATGTAAAAGGAGAAAAAAAAAACTTTAGTTTTGGGGGGAGTTGATCTTAACAGTTTCTCATTCTATATTTCAAGTCTGAAAATTTTCTTTTGTAATCATCAACACACAAGCCAAATAAGCGATTAATGGACTGGCCTGCTCACTATTGTTTTGATAGCTTTTCTTACAGAGAAATAAAACTGAAGTAACAGAAGATCCAAGAGAATAAACCAAACAAGGATGCTGAGAAGACAAAGCAGGTCTCCTTATCCCACCCCACTCAAATATGTCAAGGACTTAAAATACGCTGGTTGAATTTTTCTGTCTCTGATACTATGGTTTTAGCCACTTCACATAAGGCCTCCAGAAAAATGCAAAACAAACTGTATTAAAAAAGATCAAGTAGAAAGACCTGATTAAATAAATTAGCATAGAATAAGGCTAAAGCAGAAAACTGGCAATTAGAGCTTCACTTCTCAGCAAGTCTTCTGGACAAATGCACCATTGTAGAGATTCCTCCAAAGAATACATTTTTCTTTTTGTGGACTAGGTGAAACCCTGTTCCATGAACATGCAGGAGTGAAGGATGGTGTTCACCTCTTTGGACAAGAAGAGTTAAGTTGAAAATCTGCAGTATGGACAATAAAGAGAGGTTGGGGGGTCTCCAATGCTTTTAAATTGTTTCACAAAATTGATTAGCTTAATGAAAATTTTAAGCAAGATAATTAACTTATGTATGATTCATTGAAAGTACACACAAACTTGAAATATATATGTGTATGTCTATATATATATATATAGACAAACTAGCTTCAAAGACTTTAAAACTCTAAGTTTTGCTACATTCTAGTCCCGTCTACAAGCTGGGATCCTAGACTATCACACTGGTCCATCTTTTAAAGTATTTTTCCTTTCTTCTTCTCTTCTTCTCTCCTTTCCTTCCTTCCCGCCTGCTCCCCCAATATTTTTGAGCTTGCTTTCTTTCCCAACCTTTGAAAAAACAGAGAAAAATATGATTGGTCGTTAATCTATGCAATGTGCTTGCTTATTTTTCTGTTGTATGTTATAAACCCAGTAAATCTCAATAATAATTATGCTCTTTTTGAACTATACTCGGTATTTATGTTCTTATATCTAAGCATACAACTTTCTAAATTTCAAGGAGTATTTATTCATAAAAGTTAATCAGTCAAAATTAAATTTTTGATGTGATCAAAAGAGATCGATGTAAATTATACCCAGATTGACTAATATATCCAAGGTCTGGAATGAAAAACTATCTTTCCTGGATGTCAAATGACACACAGGCTGTCAATGACAGGAATCCAAGATGGAGAGAAAATTCACAGTGTGTATGTCACAGTCTAAGACAAATTAAAGCCAAGTTAAATTAAAGATTTTATTGGATATAATTGTTGTCTTTATGTATTAATGAAAATCAATAATATCTATCCCAAATTTAATATTAAAGCTAAAAATTTAATCTCAGAGTTCTTCTACAATTTATAAACATTCATAAATGTCAAAAGGCCCCTGTTTCTTGATTGAATTACAATCTGCTATGCAATTTTGAAAATATGTATTAATCTGCATGGGTTTATTTTTGTTCAGCTCAAATTGTTATTTTATTGATATGTGCCCTTTCTGCCTAAGTGATATTCACTTTGTATGTCTGTATATTGTTTTCATCTGAAATGCAAAGAATTATCTACAGTAGTTTTGCATGAGATTAAAATCATTTGCATTAAGCATGCTGGGTTCAAAGCACAAATATCTAGCAAAGAGTATAGAACTGTAAAGGCCAAATGAATCAGGACCTTAAAACAGTAGGGGAGGCAAGAGTAGAGAAAGCAAGAGGGGTTAAGTCTGATTTTAGTTTTGTGATATCTGAGTAGAATTTATTATATAGTATCAGTCTCCAAGCAAGTAAAAGTATTATTAACTGTAACTGAAAGATTAGTCCATTCTGATTTCTGTGTATGTAATGTTCCAGGGCAATGATTCCCAACTTTTGGAGGTGATGCAGATCCCTATGAAAATCTCTCCTCCAAGAAATTCTTCAAAAATACCAAGTTTCAAGCGTCTCCCAAACTCCAAGGAGTTCTTCCAAGAATTCCAGGTTAGGAACCTTCTGCCTAAAGGGAGAGGGGAGAAAGTGTTCTTTCAGTCCCCTTGCTCATCACTTCTAGGATGTTTTAACAAGTTGCTATAAAGTTAAAGCCAGGAGTAAATGAAATGTATGAAAATGGAGCATACTACATGGGTAAGTATGTGGGTAGAGACACACGGACTCCTTCACAGGACTTCCAGATTCTGACTTTCCTAGTCCTTGACAACTTCTTTATGAGAAAGGCCATAGAGCCTTAGGGACAATAAGGTAGAGGAAATAATGAGCAAAGGAATGATGATAAGAGGTACTATTCACTGAAGACCTTCCTTGGTTTCAGGTATCCTAAGTAAATGTTCTTCAATTTGAATATGGGCAGACCCAGGGAAGTGGAGCAGTCTGACGAGTATGCAAAGCCACAAAGTAAATAATAGAAGATGTGGCTCTCTCTTTAGAGAGTCAGTTGTCCTTGTGGCTAAGTAATTCAAAATCTTATTTGTATATGTACTCATTTATCCAATAACTACTTCTTGAAAGTTATACACAAGAAGAGCAGACCCTGTTCTTGTCCCTGTGGAACTTCCAGTTTGGTGAAACAAACAAGGATATGTTGAGGAGCAGAAAGCAGAATATGTACATATTTTTAGGATGAAACCTGAGACTTTGCTGAAAGCCTAATTTGTGGTGCATTGTTTCAGGCATCAGGCACCCCGAATATTGGATGCTCACCTTAGCTTGAGGATCACCTGCCTAGAAGAGTTTAAAAAGCAGCTCTAACAGTATAACATTTAATCCTGAATACAGGAGTATATACCGTCATTTCTACTTTACCAGAGAAAAAATGATATTTGAGAAATTAGAAAACACCTTAAATCAGACAGTTTCTTGGATTTAATGTTTGTACTGTTCCAAAGTCTATATATTTATAAATCCTAAGTTCCCGTGCCTCTAGGTATTTCTCTCTTCATGTTTGCCCTTGACATCTGGACTAATTCAGAAATTTGTTAGGCTAGTTTAGGCTTCTCCTTTGGAAGGAGACGTATCTGGCTTGATTTGGATTCTACATATTGGACGGTGGTAAGGGAAAGCTATTGTTAATATTACACCTATTTTATGGGCAGAAGCTGAGCCACTTGCCAGTTGAGGTAACTGGCTGGATTAAAAAAGGAGCCAGGGGTTCAGTCTCTCATTCCTCTTGACTAACTCCAAGGGTAGGCAATGGTACTGTCCAAGGGCTTTTCTACAAGTGGGGTTCACACTGGCTGGTAAAGAGAGAAACTTGCTAAGGGAAAATAATAATACAATTTAAAAAAAATGGGAAATAATCATAACTCACTCACAAAAACTGGTTACTTTTAGCATTGTGAATAGAAAAGAGAGAACTTATTCATCACAAATGAATCAGAAAATTAGAATGTGTCACAGCATTGATGACAGAGCTGAGGAATTCAGATGAACTGAAGTTCAACACTTATCCTTCTATCTGAATAGGGTAAATGGTGTGACAACAGGACAGAAATGACCTCTTAGACATGCCTTTAATGCTTCCAATCTTTCTTTTCCAACTACTCTCTTTAGTATTTAGGTGGATTTATATCTTTGTTTTCTATGGGTAGAGATAACATTTTAACATTCTTTTCATGTTCTAGAAGTATTGTGTTAATTAATTCTTATATGGGAGTCATTCCAAACAGTAGGATGAAGATTTTTACCTTATTGATTTTCCTAATACCTCTCTGGCTTCCAGTGTTTTCAAAGGAAGAGGCATTATTGGATTTTTAGATTCATATGTCTCTCAGAATAAGAGCCAGCTTCATAGGTTCCTGTCAATTGATATTCCATCTTCACTCTGGATACATGATTTCCTTTATCTGACAGATTCAAGAAATTTTATGCTAGATTTAATGACATTTCATGCACCCTGAATTTGGAGGTTTTTAATTCTCTATTTTCTACCTGGCAAAGATTTACAAGTTAAAGTCAGATGGAAGGGTTATTCAGATGTGCATACAAACCATGCTCAATTTCCCAGTAGGTACTCTGGGGTCCCCTGCAAGTTTCTTGGTCTTAAGGAGACTGACTATAAATGCCACAAATGGTCATTCATGTCTTGGGGGCCTGCTTTTCAAGACCATCTTGAGAAGAACAATAAGAATATCATGGTGATGCTTTACCATTCCTTAAAATACTATGATAATTCTGAATAATGCCTACCTTCAAAATTTAGATGATGAAATAATGATCAGTAAAAAGAGAGAATTAAAAAACTAAAGTTCAGGGGCTTCCCTGGTGGTCCAGTAGTTAAGAGTCTTCCTGCGAATGTAGGGGTAGGCTGGATCCCTAGTCAGGAACTAAGATTCCCACATGCTGCAGAGCAACTAAACCCATGAGCCACAGCTCCTGAGCCCACACATTCTGGAGCCCATGTGCCACAACTGGAGAGCCCATATGCAGCAACTACTGAAGCCCATGCGCCACAACTGGACAGTCCCTGTGACAAAGTGGAAGATACCCCTGACACCATGAAGATTCTGCATGCCACAACTAAGACCCAGTGCAACCAAGTTCATAAATAGTAAAACATAAAAAACTCACATGTATCCCAGTGTTCACTGCAGCACTATTTACAACAGCTAGAACATGGAAGCAACCTAGATGTCCATCGACAGATGAATGGATAAAGAAGTTGTGGTACATATACACAATGGAATATTACTCAGCCATAAAAAAGAACACATTTGAGTCAGTTCTATTGAAGTGGATGAACCTAGAACCTATTCTATAGAGTGAAGTAAGTCAGAAAGAGAAAGATAAATATCGTATTCTAACGCACATATTGTCACCTTGCTTATTTAACTTATATGCAGAGTACATCATGAGGAATGCTAGGCTGGAAGAAACACAACCTGGAATCAAGATTGCTGGGAGAAATATCAATAACCTCAGATATGCAGATGACACTACCCTTATGGCAGAAAGTGAAGAGGAACTCAAAAGCCTCTTGATGAAAGTGAAAGAGGAGAGTGAAAAGGTTGGCTTGAAGCTCAACATTCAGAAAACAAAGATCATGGCATCTGGTCCCATCACTTCATAGGAAATAGATGGAAAAACAGTGGAAACAGTGTCAGACTTAATTTTTTTTGGCTTCAAAATCACTGCAGATGCTGATTGCAGCCATGAAATTAAAAGACGCTTACTCCTTGGAAGGAAAGTTATGACCAACCTTGATAGTATATTAAAAAGCAGAGACATTACTTTTCCAACCAAGGTCCCTCTAGTCAAGGCAATGGTTTTTCCCGTGGTCATGTATGGATGTGAGAGTTGGACTGTGAAGAAAGCTGATCGCCGAAGAATCGATGCTTTTGAACTGTGGTGTTGGAGAAGACTCTTGAGAGTCTCTTATACTGCAAGGAGATCCAACCAGTCCATTCTAAAGGAGATCAATCCTGGATGTTCACTGGAGGGACTGATACTAAAGCTGAAACTGCAATACTTTGGCCACCTCATGCGACGAGTTGACTCACTGGAAAAGACTCTGATGCTGGGAAAGGTTGGGGGTGGGAGGAGAAGGGGACGATGGAGAATGAGATGGCTGGATGGCATCACCGACTCTGTGGACATGGGTTTGAGTGTACTCCGGGAGTTGGTGATGGACAGGGAGGCCTGGCGTGCTGTGATTCATGAGGTCGCGGAGAGTTGGACACGACTGAGCGACTGAACTGAACTGAACGCACATATACGGAATCTAGAAAAATGGTTCTGAAGGATTTATTTACAGGGCAGCAATGGAGAAACAGACATAGAGAATAGACTTATGGACACGGGGAGAGGGGAGGAGAGGGTGAGATGGAAATAGTAACATGGAAACTTACATCACCATATGTAAAATAGAGAGCCAACAGGAATTTGCCATATGACTCGGGAAACTCAAATAGGGGCCCTGAATCAACCTAGAGGGATGGGATGGGGAGGGAGATGGGTAGGAGGTTCAAAAGGGAGGGGATATATGTATACCTATGGCTGATTCATGTTGAGGTTTGACAGAAAATAGCAAAAGTCTGTAAAGCATTTATCCTTTAATAAAAAAATAATTGAAAAAATAAAAAACTCAAGTTCAGCAGTTAGATGTGGGGCCATTTCTGAGCCTGAAACATTGCTGAGAAATAACTTGAGACTCCACCCCATCCCACACAAATCCCCCTGACTGTTCGTGCTTCTTACAGATAGAAAGCCTGAGGAATTAGAAATAAAATCAGTAGGGCTGGGAGGGGTGGCAGAGCAGGGTGGGAGGTAGTGTCAGGTACTGAATTTGCTTAATATATTTAGGTCAATTTCTTACAGCTACTAAAACAGACCTAACTCGATGGCATGATGACAGTTTAGGAGCTCTTTACAATCTGACTCCAAACAACTTTTCCTTCCATATTTCAAACTCCCAAAGTTATAGCTTTATAGATTCCAAATGGATTGGTATACCAGGACCTTTTATTATATAGTACATTAATATTCCTTAAGGGACACTGAAAGGGCTTCTCAAGTTGTGCTAAGGGGTAAAGGACTTGCCTGATAATGCAGGAGATGTGAGAGACGCAGGTTCAATTCCTGGGTCAGGGACGACCCCCTGGAGGAGGGCAAGGCAACCCATTTCAGTATTCTTGCCTGGAGAACCCCATGGTCAGAAGAGCCTGGCGGGCTATAGTCCATAGGGTCTCAGAGGGTCAGACGCAACTGAAGTAACTTAGCATGCATGCAAACAGGAGATGCTGTAAAGATCTGGCATTGTTATTATGTGGCCCAATCAAGTAGAAACACTTGGCCATAATGCTGCTCATAGCCCATCATTAATGCCATTTGGTACAAAAAAGTTGTGCCTATTATAGGACAAACTCTTCTCCAGACTCCTTGGTATATATAAACACAGAAAGTAACATGTTAGTGTACAGAGGGCTTTGGAATAAATATGGGCACAGCAGGAGGAGGAACCATCCAGATCAGTGTGAACAGAAGGCTGTCTTTACTCAAATGGTTTCCTTGAATTTTTTAATACAAAGGGAAAAATTATGACACAGAATTTATATAAAAAGATATAAATTAAGCAGGTACTTTTACCCGATGGTCTGTTAGACACTAAACCAAGAGGACAATGTGGGCACAGTCTGTGTTTTAAAGACTCGATAAGAGCTTTCCATAATACAGATTGGAAAATGTTACTTCTGTCCTTGTTACCACCAACTATTTGTTTAAGAGCAGTCCAAGATCTTTCATGATCTGGATCTAGCCTCAATCCACCTCTCTTGTTTTCCCCTACCACTGCTTCCTTACACACTGTGACAGACTATTTGCTCTCCCTGAACATGCCCAGGACACCTCTGCCCCTGAGCCTTTGTTAACAGTTCACACTAGAACCACCCAAGCCTAGCACAGTGTCCTAAACACAGCAGGACCCTCCAATGTTTGTTGAATAAACTCTGTCTATTTATTTTAGGAGACAAAGATGATAGAAAAAAGTTGTTAAATCAGTAAAGGAATAGCACCAGAAAAGGTCAAGGAAAAGTTAATTTTAGTGCATTTTCAGAGTGGGGGCAAGATGAGCCTTTAAGATTAGGAAAACTGATGCTCTTTATTCTTGGGTCTAGCCAATGCTATGAGTCAGTTACTTTTTTGGGAACAAGTTTCAACCTCAAGGTTAAATGAACACAAATGCTCTGTCCATCAGCATATAATGAAAAAGCTGTGGCTATTTCCACATCAGCACAGTGAAATTAAAATATGCAGTGCCTTTCTCAGGGGCATCATGTATGACCGACATTTTAAAAATACTCCCCCTTTCCATTCGTGTACAGAAAGAGCTATAAAAACAAAAGTAAATGTTAAAAAACTGGAATAATATAGCTGACAAAAGAAAGAGCTGAGGTATATCTTCACAGTTTTCTGACTATAAGAAGGGCTGTAAAGAGGATAATGATAGGCATTTTTGTCCTAGGGCAAAATGATATTAAACTGTCCAGTGGATAATTTAAGACTTTAGGATGAACATCCTAAATGTACAAGTGGTAAATAATCAAATAGATTGCTAAGAGCTGTTATGAAATTTCTATCTTCACGGTTATTTAAAAATAGGAAAGATCCTCGTCTGTTTCGGATGGAATAAAAGCAACTCTATCTCCAGTCAGGAGGGTGAATTCAATAGCTTCTCTAGTTTCGTTTTGCTCTATATTACTACAAAATCCTATAACATGCTGATTCCCTGAATTGTACAGAATTACAACACAGTTGAATAAAATGGTTTGAAGAGGACAGTGTGACACAAGAAGTCTGTAACTAAATCCAAAATAGTGTATAGACTGCTTATGTATAGATTCATTTTGCCAAGTGTATATTAATTACTCAAACAGAATTGAGCAAACATATACTTGAATCTACTATGGTTTTTAACATAATGATTAGCTAGAGTGAAACATTCTAACAATTAATTCTTTCATGTCCAAGCCATTTTAGCTGAATATTTAATAAACCTGTTATGAATATGCATATAAATTCAATACCCAATTTTTTTTTAAGTTAGAAAAAACACCAAAAAATTATATAAGATTTCACTGTTATTATTCCCAGGACTATCTTCAAAGACATCAGGAGAATTGGTGAGCAAATACTTTTAAATGGCCAAAATGGTCTCCATATGATTAAGAATGTAAATCTAATGACAGACTCAGGAAGAGCTCTAACAGGGGTGGCAAATTACTGGCTTTCTTATCTATTTACCTTTCAGCTTTGGAGCTCAGCAGAAGTGTCCATTCCATACAAGCACACAAGATTAGATGAGCAGTTCCAAAGACCTTGTCTGAACCAAATTCATTTCATGTAGTTTGCCACGTTTCTTAAATAGAAGATGAGCCCTTTCTATCTATGGCCCAGATTTGGGTTGGATTGCTGAACTATTGCCCAACTCTTATAAGCAAAGCACTAACATGTACCAATAAACAGGCAGCCCATAGCAGAGGTATCAGGAAGGTCAAAATACACACACATAAGAAATTGGCAGTACATTATAGAGAAAAGCTATTTCTAAAGATGGACTTTGGCTACTTAAAGCCTTTGAGTGTTATTCAACTTTTGTTAGGGGAAAAAAAATAAATCCGTCCCAATGGTACTTGTAAAGATCTGGTGAAAAAAAGAGATAAAGACAGAGAAATGTAGTTTTATCTTTCAAGCCATTATTTTCATAAGGACACAAATCAGAGATAAACTATGATAATTTCTTCATAGCTGACTTGTTGGAGAATATTGTTCTTGTCTCCACTAATGACTTCTGGAAGTTGGTAACTGCTGTGATCAGGAGCTGGGAGGATAGAGGCCTAAGACCTTTCAAGAGAAACATTTTGTTCAATATCAGTTCAGAAAATAAAGCCAGCATTAACCTGACTTTGATAACCTATCTACCATTATGGTTGGCTCACATAGCCACTCCTTATGCTGTTTTGAATGTGAAGAATGAGTTGAACAGCAAAGGTGTCAAGCTAACCAGCAACTGGAATTTGAAAGGCTATGGTTCAAGAAGCTGATAATATTGTTAGAATTCATAAAACTTACTCCTGGCTCCCTCACTCCATCCCTTCCTGTTTTCACATCCACATTCCTATCATTAGTCAGGTGAAGAAAAAGAAACCAATGTGATTGGGACTGCCTCTTTGGGGACACAGTTGGTTCTCCATCCTCCCCAACTGCAACCTACTCTCCGTTATCTGAAAAGTTATTAATTGAAATGCTTTACTACTTCTTCTTAGGGGAACTGGCATTTTAAATTATCTACAAGATCCAAATTCAGGTTTTCCCAAGGTAATGAAGAAGGTATTTGGTGATTCTGTGTTTCTGTTTGGGGGGGTGGTGGTGGGGATGGTGATGGTGGCAGTGGTAGTGGTCATGGTGGACTCTGCTCTGGACTACAGATTTTGCAGCTTTATTGCCCAAGGGCGTCACCTGATTTCCTGTCTCAAGAAACAATGTTGCCTATGGTTTAATTGCAAATAAAGATATATACATACATATGCATATATCATATATATATATTATGTATATATTTAAAGGTTGAAGGTGGGAGGAGAAGGGGATGACAGAGGAGAGATGGTTGGATGGCATAACCGACTCAATAGACATGAGTCTGGGTAAACTCCGGGAGTTGGGGATGTACAGGGAGGCCTGGTCTGCTGCAGTCCATGGGGTCGCAAAGAGTTGGACACGACTGAGTGACTAAACTGAACTGAAATAAATATATATATACATTTCTGTTTGAAAGTTATAAACATCTGGGGACTTTCTGTCTATACTATACACTCTATGAAGTGTTCCTACTGATGTCAGAGTAATTTAGGTAGAAACATAAGGAAACATAAACGGTTTCCTCTGACACTACAAACATGTTCTTCATTAGTGATTTCCTCCTGGTTAATTGCCATTCATTCCTGGCTCTTTGAAGCATGTGCTCAAGTAGACTTTTTCACAGTATCTTTCCTGTGGGTGAAATTTACTTATAAATACCTGAATACTTGTATTCACCTATTAATGGCCTAGGAATTGAGGATGTTTTCTGTCTGCTGTTTCACCTTTCACTCCATGAAAGGATTAGATTGTAAACAGTCTAGCAGAATCCTTCAGGCCAAACCCTGGCTGAGCTGATCTCAGCAGGCAGGGAACCTGTGGCAGTCCATGAAAAACAATTATGAAAATAGAAAGGATTCACTCATACTTTCCGGAAGAAATTACATTGTTTCCAAGATGAGACCTAGAAAAATAAGACACATTACAAGACTCTGAGCAAGATAGGACTTTAAAAAGAGTCAGCAGAGGTAAATTTCAAAAAACACCAGATTTGCCAGAGCCTTCTCAAACTGTAGATATATTTTCAGTGTCTGACCTGCACCAGACACTTTAAGGGACGTCCACTTGTCTCTGATCAATGAAGCCCAAAATACCAATGCACAAAAGGCAGTGAGTATTTCTCATCTCCAAAGGCAATCCGTTTATGCCCCAGAATCTGAGGGTTCATGGCTTTCTTTTAATTTTATAAGTCAGTATATGCCTGGTTCCTCCTGCATGAATAGGTCCTGAGGAAGTGACCCGTCCACAAGCCCACAGAGCTAATTAGCCCCATCCTGAGGGTTAACCCTCCCTCATCTCACACATCCACTCAGTGTTTTAAATGACCCAGCAGTAGCATGATCAGATGATTTTTCTTTTCCCTCAGTAAGGAAAACATGGTGTTGGATATGTCTGCTCTAATTCAAAACAGCAGTGGGACCCTAAAACATTACCAAAGAACTTTTTATCAGCAGTGTAGAAATGATCAAAAATGCTTGAATGAAATGTTTCATGATATTCGTCCGACTTACTGAAGTTTCCGTTTTTAAATAACAAATAATACGTAATAAATACTGAGGTAGAGAAGTTTGAGCTATATACAGAAAAAAATTTTTTAAATCTCCTTCTACTAGAAAAAAAAAAAAAGACCCATAGCCTCCTTCCTCATCTTTAACAACTTAAAAAGAAGGGCCAATGAGAAGAATGACACAACCCATCCTTTTTCCATTTCAAGGAATAGGCTCATGTTTTTCCAGATTTATTTTTGCCAAAGTGAATGTCTTGAAAACTCTGAGATGATCGCTGTTTTCTAACTTTTCAAAAAAGAAAAGAAAAAAGTGAACATGATGATGGTGGGTGATTTAATGGAATCAGCTTGTCAACATGATGAAACTGAAAAAGCTTCTACAGAATATGTCCACATGCTAAAATAAAAAATCTTTAACATAATGTATATAGTGTAGCGTGATTTTTGTTATGGCAAAAAAGGAGAATATCATTAATTTAGACAGTAAGTGTAAGGTTCTGCTAAAAACTCCATGGATAAATCATAGAAATACATCTTGGCCAGACAAATGGAGCCAGACAAGTTCTAGTTCTTTCAGAAGCTATCAAAAGAGCCATCAGATTTTAAGTCTGTCATCTCTCGTATGTGATAAGAAAAATTCTCAGCAATTCCCCTCAGTAATACTAGTATATAGCTTCAAAGTTTTAGTGATTTATATATAAATGGACAAGAAAATGACCTTTCATGAATGTCCCATTTTAGGCAAACCATAAAATCTCTTGCATTCTCAAAAGTAAGTGTGGCAGATTGGCTCATTTTGGTAGGGCATGGTGGGAGAACATGCACATCTTGTGTGAACTTTTAACCTCTCCTTCCTTTGCAGAATAGTTTATGCACACACTATTTAATGTCCAGGAATTCTGTACTTCTTAGCACAGTGGTCAGTCAATACAAGGGAAAACCATCTAATATTTAAAATTCATGTTTCAGTTCAGTTCAGTCGCTCAGTCGTGTCCGACTCTTTGCGACCCCATGAATCACAGCACGCCAGGCCTCCCTGTCCATCACCAATTCCCGGAGTTCACTCAAACTCATGTCCATCGAGTCGGTGATGCCATCCAGCCATCTCATTCTCTGTCGTCCCCTTCTCCTCCTGCACCCAATCCTTCCCAGCATCAGAGGTTTAGAGTGTCTTAAATCCTATTCTCTTGAACTAAAAACCTTATGAAAGTTCTAAAACAAGTGAATGCTTCTTCCTAAGTGTCTTATAGGTGTGGTTGCCAACTGAGAGTGTTAGGTTGGTAAAACTGGTTTAATAGGCAAAAAAGGTGCTGGATAAACTATGTTTTTATGTACACTGGTTGGAAATTGTATATTTGACTTATAGCCCAAATCAAGCTCTTATATCAGTGCCTCCAGTCTTTGACTGAAACTGCTTCATTTGACTTCAGATTCCTGCCCATCACTGATTCTTGCGATTCTAAAGGACTTAGGTCTATGGGGTCCAATCCCTCACTACTTCTCTAATCTCATTTCTCATCACTCGCATGAAACATTGGTCCAACTGCAATAAAATATGTTTACCTAAGTGGAAGAAGAATAGAAATGTGAATTAGGATGGAAATGAATAAACCAATTAGAATTAGTGACTCTATGCTCTTGAGAAAATTCAGCTCTCCCATTGGAGAGATACCTGTGTTTTTAACTGAGCCTAACAGTTAAAACAGCCTGAACCTTCCCTGAGAATTAGTTAGATACGGGAGAACATGCAAAGCACTGTCGATATGGAGGCATGCTTTCATTCATTAATTTAACAGAAGTTTTTCCAGAGTCTACTATTCATTACTCCGCTGATTAGACTCCATTGCAGCTCTCAAGGACCTCTACGGTAATGTATACTTTACAGAGTTTTTATGTCTCCAGTATTACTGATAGGTTACTAGCTCACTCTTGTAAGTTATCTTAAACATAACCATCTGCCTGTAACAACTTCTTGTTCCTCTTTCACTCTTTTCAATTGCCCTGTGACATCCATTAGTAGTAGTAGTAGTAGTGTGAGTTGCCCAGTCACGTCTGACTCTTTGCAACCCCATGGACTGTAGCCCGCCAGGCTCCTCTGTCCATGGGATTCTCTAGGCAAGAATACTGCTGTGGGTTGCCATGTCCTTCTCCAGGGGATCTTCCTGATCCAGAGATGGAACCTGGGTCTCTTCTGTCTCCTGCTTTGGCAGGTGGGTTCTTTACCACTAGCACCACCCAGGCAAACCCCGACATCCATTAAGCCCTTATCAATAATCTGACCCTTTGTGGCCTATATTATCAATTCAGTTCATTTCAACTTAGGTAGGAAACTCCTTCCCCACCATCAACTACCTTGTCTTTTTCAAACAGTCAAGAAAAATCATACATGTCTGCCCAGTACTATTTGTTTGAAATGGATCCTTATTTAAAATATCATCTTCTCTTCTTTTTTTGGACAATTGATGGGGTCTCCACTCCTGAGATATATATATATCTTGAGTTTCAGGCAAATTATGAGTCAGTGGTCTCCCAGACACAACACTCACTGCTCTCTGGGGAGAACACTTCAGAACCCAATAGAGGATCATAACTTTAAATAAGCTCAGTCTCTGGAAGGATTTAATGGAGCACACATGTCTCTGGTCCCTGTGCTTCTTGTAAGGAGGTACCCTGCCATTATATTTTAGTCTTTTCTGAACTTAGCTATCTTAGGTCAGTTACAGTGAACATGGTATGAAGAACATGAATTCCTCCTCAACATTTAAAATTTTTCCACCTCAAATGCCTTATATACAAAAACACAAGCATTTAATGTATGTACAGAGCAGCAAACGTTCTCTCCCTGTTTCTTTTCCGATACTTTCTTCTCATATAAACAGTGGTGATAGAATTATAAGTGCCATTGTTCTGCCTCCATGTTAATATTCTTACTATCTTGTATAAACAGGACTGAATACGTACATGACACCAATCAATCCCTTTCTTAAAAATGCAGTTTTCATCTTTGTAAACAGAAGAGGATGAATTAATAAATTCAACATGCAGTTTATCTGTTTATATTTTGAATGTTAATAAAGTAAAACCAAATTATTGCCTAAGTTCTTTTCAGATTTACATCAGCCATTAACACTCTCCATGCCAGCCTGGGCCAAGGGAAAGTGGAACTAGTAGCCTTGGGTCCAAGTCCCTGGAGTCAGCTGGAGAGGATGTGAAGCAGCTAGAGCAGGAGGAGATATTCACTGGCAGTGAGAAAAAAAAAAAAAAAAATATATATATGTGAGAAATATATATATATATATATTTATAGAGCACATTGCTAGGAAGAGATCATCTGGGGGCATTAGGTGAGAGAAATACCAAAACCAAACATAAAAGGGCTCTGAGGGGCCTAGGGAAAAGGGAAATCACTATTCTTTTCATCTCCTCATTGACTTCCCTTCTTCCTTAGTATGCTTTCTCTTTCTATCACGTCATACTTCCCCCTCCATTCTTCAGGTTTTCCTCTGCCTATTTCTAACAAAGAAGCATTTAAGAAAATTTTAGGAAACAGTGAAACCCCTCCCCCCAAAAATGAGAGGAGACTTATGATAACATAATGTACACTTTTATATACACAAGAAAATACAACCTATATTTGATTGACCAAGAACTAGAAACTGGGACTTTTGAGATTTAAAAAATTCATGGTATGTCTGGTCATATTAATCTCCAGATCAGCTGGTTTTTTTTAGCATCACTGGAAAGAGCTATAAGAGAATCACGAGCATAAAAAAATAAGGAAAAATGGAATTTTGTAAGGATTTATATCTGTAAAGAGAAAGGGGCTTTAGAGTTGTGTATTGAAATTCCCCTCAAATTATTTTTTGGACTTATCTTTGAGAATACCAAGGCAAGGAATTTAGGAATTCTTGTTGGGTTTAGGGAACTACTAAACTCTGTCTATTATGTTCATTATAGTCATTCAAGCAAATAAAGGATAACTAGAGCATGGTATCTCACAGTGAATAACATGGTTGGATACGCTGCCACTCTGACATATGGAGGCAGGGCCCACAGGACCAGGGGTCTCCTTATGAATACTACAGAGAGATGCTCAAGTTCATCTGAATGCACAGAGAATGAAGGATTAGCTGGATAGAGTCAGCTGTGAGGTACCTAAGTGTATTCTCTAACCAAGCAACATCATTCTGAGCCTTGCCTTCTTGAAAAAAATTTCAACACAGAGCTTATGGGAATCGTTTATTTGGTCACGGGGTGGGGGAGGATGCTGGGACTATGACAACATGCAATGGCCAGAGACAAGAGGAAGCGAGAAGAAAGAGGAAACCCAGAAAGCAGGAATGAGTGCCAAAAGAAGGGTGCCAGCTCTGGAGACTCTCACAGAATAAATAGAGAATCTTAAAATAAGGAAAAAGAGAGCGTGTGTTGAAGAAAACATCAGTATACTTTTGGAATTTGAGGCAAAAATGAAAAATATTTGTCTCTTGCCAATTTTCACCATTGTCTCATGGAGGATTCCTTTTTCTTCCACTTTAATATATGCAAACAAATTCTTTTCCTCAGGGTCAGCCTTCTGTGATAATAACAGTGTTGAGAATGAAACTCTGACTTCCAGGCTATGTTTCTAAGTCCAGTCTATATGTCCTTCAAAGTGTTCAGTCTGTTTTCTGTGGTTTCTCTGGGACCAGTGGCAAAAGATACATGTGGTAGGGGCGGACTTCCTTCTTGGGATATACACAGCTCCAGAAAATAAATACCTTCTCACCATGACTTTTGACTTTCATTTTTCTCTCTTTTCTCCTAGGCTATTAATCTTCAGTTTCTTCTCTACCAGTCTGGGCCCTCACTGTTAGCTTTTAAGACATCCGCCATCAGTTTCTTCATCTATGACTTGCAATTGTTCCTCACTAGTTCTTGAGGCCATATGAACCCATTCATATATGTTTGCCTCAACTCCCAGGCTGCTGAGCAAAGCTGAGGGAAAATTACAAAACTGGATAGCCTGTTGCCCTTTCAGAGTTCTGGTTTCCAACCTGAGCTGGGGTTTTGGAACTACTTTACAGTTCTTTCATCTTTTCTTAGTCAGTTTCCTTTTTCAGTCCCCAGTTTCCTTTTATCATGTAATTAACTGCTTGCAACTTACCTCCTACCCTTTATTCTCAGCTTCTGTATTAACCTTGCCTTCTTTTCAAACAGAAGACAGAACTATCAAATGTCAGTCCTATCATACTACCTCTGTCAGAACCTATCCCTGACATCTCAGATACTTTTTTCTCTGCATTAATTATCTCCTCCAGGATCTTACTATATCAGTTACTCCTTCTATCTTCTGCGTTTTCCATTTTCCTACTGCATGCCGCCATGTATTCAGTTGTCCACATGTGAAACAAACAATAACAATCACAACAAACTAACAAACAACAGATCATCTTCTGTGGACAGTCTTTCCTTTCTTTGAACCACTTTTAAGCTTCCTAAACTGATTCATTCCTCAACACAGTAAAATCTGGTTTGTCTACCTGTGTTGCCAATTAAATGACCAAGGTCTCCAAAAACCTCTGATTGCTAGCTCCTAAGATCCATTTGGGGGAGGGAGGAGAAGGGGACGACGGAGAATGAGATGGCTGGATGGCATCACTGACTCTGTGGACATGAGTTTGAGTGTACTCCGGGAGTTGGTGATGGACAGGGAGGCCTGGCGTGCTGTAATTCATGGGGTCGCGGAGAGTCGGACACGACTGAGCGACCGAACTGAACTGAACTGAACTGAAGATCCATTTTCCAATCTTGTTGCTTTCTTTCTTTTCAGGTTCATTGATAAATAATTTGCATACAATAAAATTCACCTTTCCTTTTAATACTTTTCTATTCCCTGGTGGCTCAGAGGTTAAAGCGTCTGCCTCCAATGCGGGAGACCCGGGTTCGATCCCTGGGTCGGGAAGATCCCCTGGAGAAGGAAACGGTAACCCACTCCAGTACTCTTGCCTGGAGAATCCCATGGACGGAGAAGCCTGGTAGGTTACAGTCCACGGGGTCGCAAAGAGTCGGACACGACTGAGCGACGGAACGGAACGGAACAGTTGAATAAGTTTGGACTTCTGAGTTGGTTTCTTGGTATGTGTAAAATAAAATCCAAATGCTTTGAATCTTCAAAATTTCTTAACAGTCTTCCCCATGTAACCCATTGTCTCGTCATATACCATTTGGCGAGATGAGTTCTGTACATTTAAGCTTCTAGAACTTTCTTCAGTTTCCACCCTGTGAACATACATGTTTCTGTGTAATATAGTAAATGCTGTATTAATATCACATCAATTTCCATATAGAATTATAAAACTAGATGCTATTTTGAGAAACTGATGTTTTCAAAATAGAGTGCAACTTTAAAGGTCTCTGCTGTTTTAATGTTATGGGTTGAATGGTGTCCTCCTCAAATTATTATGTTGAAATTCTAGCCCCTAGAACCACAGAATGTGACTGTATTTGAGAATAGGGTCATTGCAGATATGACTGATAAAGATGAGGTGATCCTGAAGTAGGGTGGATTACTATCCAATATGACTGGTATTCTTTTAAAAGGGGGAATTTGGACACAGACAAATACATGAGGAGAATGCTATGTGAAAATGAAGGCAGAGATTAGTGTGATGCTTCTATAAGCCGAGGAACACCGAAGATGGCTAGCAAATCATCAGAAGGTAGGGGAGAACTATGGAACAGATTCTTCTTCAGAGTTCTTGGAAGGAACAAATTCTACTGACACTTTGATCTTGGGTATTGAGCGTCGAGAGCTGTGAGACAAGAATTTCTGCCTCTCAGTTTTGTGGTACTTTGTTATGGCAGCTCTAGCCACTCCAGTACCCTTGCCTAGAAAATCCCATGGATGGAGGAGCCTGGTAGGCTGCAGTCCGTGGGGTCGCTGAGGGTCGGACACGACTGAGCGACTTCACTTTCACTTTTCACTTTCACACATTGGAGAAGGAAATGGCAACCCACTCCAGTGTTCTTGCCTGGAGAATCCCGGGGACGGGGGAATCTGGTGGGCTTCTGTCTATGGGGTCATGCAGAGTCGGACACGACTGAAGTGATGCAGCAGCAGCAGCAGCAGCAGCAGTAAACTAATACCTTTAGTAAATAAACATCTTTGAGTATGTTGGAATACTAATTTGCTCATTCACTTACCAAGTCCTTAACGGATATCTAGTATGTGCTAGGGGAGTCCCTGGAGGCTCAGTGGTAAAGAACCTTCCTGCCAATGCAGGAGATGTGGGTTTGAACCCTGGGCCAGGAAGATCCCCTGGAGAAAGGAATGGCAACCCATTCCAGTATTCTTGCCTGGGAAATCCCATGGATGGAAGAGCCTGGTGGGCTATAGTCCATGGGTCACAAAGACATGACAGAGCAACTAAACAGCAACAACAAGTAGGTGCTGGACACTGTTCTAGGATATGATGGTGCCAGGTATATATGAAAAACTCAAACTGTCTGTTGCATGAGTGAATAAGAACTTCATCATGTTACTGCATTTTTTTGTGTATTTACTAATAAGCAGTTAATCTATTCATCAACTTAGGACTGATTAAATGTCTACCATTTATTCATTGATCAAACATTTATGGCATACCTACTATGTGTCAAATAACATTCTAAGCACAGAGGATAAAATTATAGATAGGACAAATCCTCTACCTTCATGAAACTTGAGTTCTAATAGGAGAACAGATATCAGACACAAAAACAAGGAAATAAATTATGTAATATCACTGTGCCCCACAATGACAATCATAATTATTTATCCTGTAAACACTCTAACTCTTGAACAATGCCCAGGGCAATACTGATACTTAAAAATATTCCTAAATACCACTCTCTGTTATTTCCCTTATGTTCCTGCAATCTCCATATAAGCCTGAATATTTAAAGTCATTAATATTCCTTGGTGGCTTAGATGGTAAAGAATCTAACTGCTATGCAAGAGACCTGGGTTCAACCTTTGGGTCGAGAAGATCCCCTGGAGAAGGGAATGGCAAGCCACTCCAGTATTCTTGCCTGGAGAATCCCATGGACAGAGGAACCTGGTGGGCTACAGTCTGTGGAGTCACAAAGAATTGGACAGGACTGAGTGATTAATTCTCTTAAGCTGTTCTTTAGATTTTCTGATTTAAGCATAATTTTAGGAGTTTACACATTACTTCAGAGTCCACAAAATAAAGATCAACATGTTGAAGTCTGAGAGTGGAGGTAGGGTAATCCACAGGCAGTGTACAGGCTAAAAATGTTTGCGTAGGACACCCAAAGTTGGCTCTCTCAGTCAGCCAATGTCATTCAACACCTATTTCTTAAGTGCATCCAGTATGTCAGCCCCTGTGCTGAAGACAGTACAACTGTGGGAAAAGCAGGCATGGTGCTGACCCCCACCAAGCGTATGTTCCAAAGGGAAACACCTGAACAGCTAGTTTCACAGTCCCTTTCTTAATTACAACTGTGATGGGGCTGTGTGAAGAAAGCTGGGAGAGCTCGGGGTCGGGGGACTCAGCCATGAGGGGTTTGTGAAAAGCCTCCTTGAGGAAGTGGTGCCTCAGTGCTGACTTTGGGGCTGGGGAATGTATGGATCTTTGTTTCAGCGGGGATCACAGACTCTTATGCTTCTTCCTCCTCTCCTCCTTTCATCCATGCACACATTTCAAATACTTAAAAGCATTCTTCAAATACAGCAAGAACACCAAAACTAAACACAAGAGAAGGACTCTACAGAGGAAAGGGGCCAAAAATAGAAGGGGAAAAAACCCCTAATCTCACCATTTGTTTTGAAAACATCCAAAATGATTAAAACACATTATAAACTAAAACATATGAACTAATCACTTGCCAAGTTTCATTTTTAAATCATAGCCGTTCTCGAGGTTCATAAACTAAAAAAGAGTCTTCAGTGTGAACTTGTGTTTTTCTTTGCTTGGCCCACAGTTGGCCTGAAGCATTTGCTGTGAAGCTGTATGAAGGAAAATGGATCCAGCTGGTCAGGAACACATGGAGTACCTCCACTGGAAGGTAAGCTCCATGAGATCAGGCCTTGGTCTATTCATAGCTGTATCCCTAAAGCACAGGAGAGCACTCGGAAAGCAACAGGGACTCAATAAATGCTGAATGGCCAACTGAATGAATATTCTGGGCCTTAGAAGGAATTCTCCAGCTCTCTTTTCTTACCCAAGCCACATCTTGCTTTAAGCCAGTGGTTTTGGGGCAATTTTTACCCCTCAGGAGATGTTTAGCAACATCTAGGGACACTTTTAGTTGTAAAGCTCTTGGACAGCAAGGAGATCAAAACAGTCAATCCTAAAGGAAATCAACCCTGAATATTCATTGGAAGGACTGATGCTGAAGCTGATGCTCCAATACTTTGGCCACCTGATATGAAGGGCCAACTCATTGGAAAAGACCCTGATGCTGGGAAAAATTGAACGTAGGAGCAGAAGGGGGTGACAGAGGATGAGATAGTTGGGTGGTATCACCAACTCAAAGGACATGAGTTTGAGCAAATTCAAGGTGGTGATGAAGGACAGGGAAGCCTGGCGTGCTACATTCCATGGGGTTGCAAAGAGTTGGACACGATTTAGTGACTGAACAACAAAATCTAGTGGGTAGAGACCAGAGATGCTGCTAAATATTCTACAATGCACAGGATAGCTCTGCACCATTTTTTACTATTGGGCTGTATTTGGGAGTATGGGACTCCATATATTTGGGAGAAGTTGAGTCCTGGAGGCAACAACCTGAAGAGCCTCCTTGCTTCTTCCTCATCCCCTTCATGGTTCAACAGAACTGCCCCACTGGGCCTTTTGGCCCCACTGGATCAATATGCAGTTGTTGGGGAAACCAGCTGAAAAAGATCTGTCTTTACAACAGTGGGGAACAATTTTCACTGTGTATTGGTAATTTCACTGAGGTTATCAAAGAATATAACCTAATTTAAATACATTTAGCTTATTTCAACCAGTTTCTCCATGTCTGATCAGGACCTGCACACCAGTCTAGCTTTATAATAAATAAGATCAGCTTCAAGAATCCACCAAACCCCAAGAGTAATACAGTATAGAGAGACTGGATTGATAGCTTTTTGTCTGCTCTGTTCCTTGCCTTGTGTATTAAAATAGTAGTTGTTTCGGTTTCAGTTGGGAAACTTCCATGGTGCCAGAAGAGTGCATGTGCCGATTTCCCCATGATGGTGGTTGCTCCAGGAATCTTGGTATTGTGGCATGGGTCCCAGTTACCATAGAGACTGCATACACTGACAGTGCAGCATTATGATTGGTGAGGAAGGCATATTTTGCAGAAGCTTTTTGGAGCGATAAAGAGAAGACATGGGAAAGGGAGGCTCCCAATAAAGTGGCACAGCAAAGAGAACTCCCTGATCATCACAGATTCTAGAAATTCGGGACAATAGAGATTGCAACTACTATTACAAAGGCAACATAAACTTCCCTCCCCCCAAGGCTGTGTCAGTCAGGAAAATTTCAAGTATGAGGATAAAGAACTGATGTAAAATATTCTCAAACAAAAGAAGTAAACAAATGAACCTACCAAGGTCTTGAGGTAACAGAAATGATATGGCAAGAAAATATTTTTAAGTGATTCAAGGCAAAGGAAGAAAAAAGGAATCTAAGAGAACAATAAAATCAAAAGTTACATTCCTAAGGATGGCTGATTTATGGAAAGGCTGGCAAACAGTAACTTAAGTTCTGAGTGCCTATGTTTCCTGCCCTGAAAGTGGAAAGGAAAAGAATAAAGATGAGTCCCCTCTCATTTTTAACAGGGGTCTCCGTAAACCTCCCAATGGCTTGACATTATAGCAGATGAATATGATGCATGCCAGTCAAAGAAAATCTGACAAAAACTCTTAGCAAATGCATAAATTAGAGAACATTGCCCACAATGCAAGCTGGCTCATTCCATAGTTTCATAAAATAATGAGAGCTTAAAGTGTACTGACAGTGTGTTTTCATGTACATACTATTTCTCTGTATATATTCTGAGGTATAGAATTTTTACAGAGATCAAGGCATGCGTGCCATGTAAAGGGTCCAAGTGTTGAACTGTAGATATTTTCAAATACGAAAGAAGACTGGAGACAGGATGTGGGTCAGTGTAGGGGATGAATGAGAATGAACTTAGGAGAAAACCAGTCTAGGGAAATGTCAGGTAAGTGATCATAGGTTCTGTGATGTCCAGGTCTATGTCTGGTAATGTTTTATTACATATACTTTAGCATGATATAGCCAGTGGAAACAGTGACAGACTTTATTTTCTTGGACTCCAAAATCACTGCAGATGGTGACTGCAGCCATGAAATTAAAAGATGCTTGGTCCTTGGAAGAAAAGCTATAACAAACCTAGACAGCATATTAAAAGCAGAGACATTACTTTGTCAACAAGTTCCATATAGTCAAAGCTATGGATTTTCCAGTAGTCATACATGGATGTGAGAGCTGGACCATAAAGAAAGCTGAGTGCTGAAGAACTGATGCTTTTGAAGTGTGGTGTTGGAGAAGACTCTTGAGAGTCCTTTGGACTGCAAGGAGATCAAACCAGTCAATCCTAAAGGAAATCAATCCTGAATAGTCACTGGAAAGACTGATGATGAAGCTGAAGCTCCAATACTTTGGCCACCTGATGCGAAGCGCCGACTCATTGGAAAAGACCCTGATGCTGGGAAAGATTGAAGGCAGGAGGAGAAAGGGATGGCAGAGGATGAGATGGTTGGGTGGTATCACCAACTCAATGGACATAAGTTTGAGCATGCTCCAGGACATGGTGAAGGAGAGGGAAGACTGGCCTGCTGCTGTCCATGGGGTTGCAAAGAGTTGGACATGACTGAGCGACTGAACAACAATATAGCCATGGACCACTGGAAATCCTTGTCTCCAAATTTTAATTATCATCAATTTATTAATAACCTCTGAAATCTCTATCTTGAGCCATTAGTTCTCAAATCTATCTACAATTTTGAGCCATTATTTCTCTCCTGACCTCTAGCTCTCTATTTCAAATGACTTATTGGACAATTCCAACTGGATAGCACAGCACGTCTAAAGTTCAGTTACCTTTTCCTTTATAGTTTCCCTCCTTCCTATGCTCCCTATGTGAACAAAGAGCATCAATATTCACCCATATGTCCAAGTCTCATAACTGGGAATCATCACCCCTCAAATAATCACCAGATTTGTAATTCTAATGTAATTTCTTTTAATAATCAAAGAATGTTTTTGTGCATAGAAAGCAATATTTGCAGTTAATTGGGTTTTAAACTATCATGTGTGTATGTGTGTACCCGTCTATATACACATATATTATCCTATTTATTAGTCTAACAATTCCTCTACAAAAAGAAAAATGTTTTCAGGAAGGGTGAGGTTACTAGGAAGAAAATTTGGGACCTCTAACTATTTCAACTATTCAGGGGGTTGGAAGAGTTAGGATCTAATTCAGGAGCACTTTCTGGAATGATTCTTTAGGGTGTCACCAATGAACACACTGAATATTCTTACAGTGACTATGATGATGAGGAGTTTTAAGGCAACATCCTACAAAGGGGATTTTACAACCCGTGTCTTCTGTGTTCAAGTTCTGTGCTGCTTGCTCAGTCATGTCCGATTCTTTGTGATCCCATGGACTGTAGCCCACCAGGCTCCTCTATCCACAGGGATTCTCCAGGCAAGAATACTGGAATGGGTTGCCATTCCCTTCTCCAGGGGAACTTCCCAACCTAGGAATCAAACGGGGGTCTCCTGCATTGCAGGTGGGTTCTTTACCAGCTGAGTTTCCCAGGAGTTCTACTGTTACCTAATTGTTTTATAATAAACTTTCTACTTTGTAGCCTAATAAAGGTAGACAGTATTTTGTTTTCTCCATCAACCAGGTTCCTTGACTCTGGTGACCTTTTACTTTTGATGTTTCTCACATTTCTAGGTGTCTTGTTCCCACTCCACCACTTTAGCTTAGGCCTCCATTACCTGTCATTTGTAATATGGTAATGGTCCACTGTACTATGTTCCCTTCTGTTTCTGAGTCTTTGCACATGTCACTACCCGTGTCCAGAACAGCCATATTCCCTGATAAGCATTTACCAAATGAAAAAAATAACAAATGCTTTAGATGTTGCTGCTTTGGGTACTAAACAGAAATAGTAGCCCACCTAATATTCTGGATAAACCTGCACAAAGTGCTCTTACTCTCAAAATTAATTTTGAAGAACTTGAAAATTTTGCCATGGAGAATTATGGGGGACATGCTACAATATTAAGTTTTGCATCTAATAAAAACACCTGCAACACAGAGAAAGAAGGACTCATTTTTTCTTTTTTCTTCAATTCATCCAGCAAATATTTGTGGAACACCTTTTTTTTACCAGGCACTGTTATAGACACTGGGACTTTCTTAGAGTACAAAACAGACCAAAACTACCCCTCCAAGATACAGTCCCCTGCTATTATGGGCTTATATTCTATGACAAGGGGAAAGAAATATGTAAATAAAGCATTCATCTGAAGGGAATGATTTTTATGATGAAAAATGAAGCAAAGGAAGGGAGTAAGCTTTTATATACGGTTGCTATGAAAGGCTTTCCTTAGAAGTGAAAGTTGAGTAAAGACCTGAAGATAGTGAGCAAACAAGACTTACCTGGGAAAAGCACTGCAAGCGATGAGAAAAGTAAGTGCAAAGGGCTCTGCAGTGAGACATTCATGGTGGGTGAGGGAGGCAAGCAGGTCAATGAAGCTTTGGAGGTCAGCGAGGGCTCAAGTGCTAAATGAGGACACAAATTAACAGAGGAAACTGATTCTGCAGGCCTTGTGGACTATTGTATAGGCTTTTGTTTTTCCCCCTCTGGATGGATGGGGAGCCATTAGAGACTTTGTTGAGAAGAGGAGACATGTGGTCTGACTTACATTACATGCATTACAAAGTATCCCTCTGGCTACTATTTTGAGAACAAACTGTCTGTGGCAAGTCCAGAAACAGAAAAGGTAAAGATAGGAGGCTACTGCAGTAATCCATGTAAGAGATGATAATAGCTCGAGTTAGGATAGTAGTGGTGGTCAGGATGAGAAAGTGGTAAGATTTTGGATGTATTTTGAAAGTAGCTTTGCAGAATTTGTTAGTAGGTTGGATTTGTGAAATAAATAAAAGACTGTGAGAGAAAAAATTTTTGACTTGAACAACACTAAGGATGGAGATCTATTTACTGGGCTGGGAAAGAATGCCTATTTGTTAGGTAAAATAAAAGAATTCCATCTGAGTATTTTATGTTTGTGGTGCTCATTAGACTTCCAGTGGAGATTTTGAGTAAGCAGTTGAATATGTGAGCCTAGAAGTCACATATTCTAGCCCAGGGTAAAGGCCTGGACTAGAGATACAAGCTTAAGCTGTGAGCTTGGGTATGAATGTTAAGGAAGTGAACAGAGATTAAAAAAGAGGTTCAAGGACTGAGCCATGTGACCCTCCATGCTGGGAAATGAAAATATATCAGTCAAGAAGAGTGAGAAGAAATGGCCTGTGAGGTAGGAAAAAAATCAGATGAGCTTGAAGGACTGAAAACGAAGTGAAGAATGTGTTTTGATGGAGAAATCTGTGAAAACAATGCTGAGAGGTCAGGGAAGCCTGTGAATTGGTTGATGGAGTTAGAACCATGGAGGTCACTTATAATCTTAGTGTGAACTATTTTACCACATTGGTGGGTGCAAAGGTAATCAGAGAGGGCTCAAGAGAGAATTGGAGAATAGGACTGGAGAGTGTTCAAAGTGAGTATCATGACATTTCTTGAGAAGTTTTGCTGAAATGGGAATCAAAGAAATAGGAGAGTAGCTATAGTGAGTGTGTGTCGGAAGAGAGTAATTTTTAGGGGGAGAGAAATGACAGCATTTTGTGTGCTTATAGGAAAGATTTGGTAGATAGGGAAAACAGATCAAGGAAGAAAAAGGGGGGAGCTTTTACAAGAGCAGTGTAGATGAGTGTGTGAAAGAGCGCAGGGTCTCACGCACACAGAAGGGTAGGTTGAACAGGAGCGGGCAGAGTTTCTTCCCAGTTACGGAGAGAAACCAGGGTATGTGGGCACGGATGCAGATGGGAGGGTAGGTGTGATGGGAGTGAATGTGCAAGTTCATTTTTGAGTGCTTCTATTTTCTCAGTGGAGTAGGAAGGAAGGTCATAAGTTGAGATTAAGGATGGGGAAGGAAGTGTTGAAGGAAGTTTGAGAGAGGGAAAGATGAGAAATATTCATACAGCAACACGGGGAAGGGAATGGATGGGGAAGTGTGATGTAATGGCAGGGCAGCACTAAGAGCCTCTCTGAGCAGTTAGAGTTTATAGGGAGAGTCAGGTGACCTGTGTGTTTTTCTCCAGCCACATTCAGCTAGCCTGTAGACCTGGAATAGATGGGGAGTTGCAAATGAGACTTGCCAGTTGAGGACAGTGAAGCAAGAGATGATCAAGGGGACTAAGGATGTATGCAAAGACATGATTAGAATCGTTGTCCATGAAATCTAGTTATACAAGGAAGGGGTAATATGAGGGCCTCGGGGTAGAATCAATGTATTGGAGGCACTAGGAGGCTTCAGGGATTGCTGTAACAGAGGGGACAGTGGGACTGGGTTAAGAGAATATTAGGTGGTTGGTTGGAGAGTGGGATGCTTGAAATTGAGATTATGAAAAATTTGTAATTATTAGTAAATAAAAGGTCAAAAGTATAACCATGGGAGTGAGTAACTCTGGTGGGGAAGAGGACAGATCACGAGAGAATTAAGGGACTGAGAGGTAAACTATCAGAAAGATTATATATTTAGACACTGAAACGACCTTGTATGGTGATGCGGTAGAAATGAAAAGAGAGTTAGTGAGCCAGTAGCTAAAATCGTCAAGAAACTGGAGGTGGCAGCCAGAGATGTGGTGGATCACTGCAGGGGACAGAAAACTTTCCTACCCCTCCTCAGCTTCCCCCCTCTCTCACTATCTTCACAGCTTAAATGACTGGCATTAGCAAACTTTTAATTTCCCAGACTAGCTAGCTGTAAGTAACCCATGACTTCCCTTTGTTCTTTCTATTTAAATTATTCCTAAGTCTGAAGAATTTCTGCTTTTAAATATTTACTCTTCTTTCTCCCCATTTTGGGCCATCAGTACTCTTGCCAGTCACTCTTCTCTATGACTCAGTTTAATGTTCTTTATGGTCCTAAGCACTGTCAGAAATTATCTTGTTCAGTTTGTTTGCTTTTTGTTGCAGGGAGATTCTATTTTCCATCATGAGAATGTAAGCTCTGGAAGGGGAAAAGCCTTGACTGTTTTGTGTTTGAAACATAATATCCTCTGCAATAAATAACCCTAGCATGAATTAATGAATGGCCCCCTGTTACAAGCTGATGAATCCTAATTTCCTCAGTTTCACACACTGGCATTACTTTACTTACTACCTCTTTCTACTTCCTCTCCTGCTCAAACCATCCATTTCACTCAGATAAGGGCATTATACTGCTCCCCCTGAACATTTTGTTAATTTCTATCCTGGTGATTTCATCATATTTCTCCCCTGTTTTTAATGTCAGTCCCCCACACACCAGTTCTTCAAGGCTCAGCTTGGGTTTCTCCTCCTGGATGGCTTTTGCATGATTACTCTGAGACCTGCTGATTTCTCCCTTCTCGAAAAACCTGCTATGCTTAATAACATCAGCTGCCTTATATTTTGTAGTTGTTTAAGGAGTGTTCATCTTCTCTTTTCAGTTTGAATATAGGTTTATTTTTGGCTCAGGGATCCTGACTTATATCTATGGTATACTCCATAATAATTAACATAACATAGGACAGGTAATGAATGTTCTGCAAAATACCACGGCTTCATGGAATAGTTTCATTGACTTCTGTTATCCTCAACAATCTGACAAACTTGACTCCTTTCCCATTTTTCATTGTGCTTTTTGCTAAATCTTAGTATTCTTTCTGCTGTACCAATATTGTCTTCAGTACCATGCCCTCCTGTCTGAAGCAGAGTTCTACACCCTTGCATTGCAATTTTCATAACTAAATCATTGGCTTTGCCATTATTGTTGCTGGAGTTTCTTGGCAATTTTAGTATGTTCAGGACACAGCTGCCAAGATCATCTTTCTTCTTGGTTGATTTGATTCTTTAAAAAGAAATCCTTGCAGTTCTTTTTCATCACACTTTATGTATCCCCTTGGAATTTACTTTTCCTTGGCTCCATCCTTGGCCTGGGTCTTCTCTAGTTTCTCTAGGTTCAGTCCCTGCTTCTTGCTAGATTTGCCCTTTGTCTCATTTAAAGGAATTGGTTTTCACACCTTCTTTCAGACCACCCTGTATATTTAGAATAGTTTCTCAAATAATATAAAATTTATAATATTTATGAATAAGTGACACAATGCCAAGATATTCTGTCTCTTCTTTCAAATAACATCTGAAGATGCACCTGTACCACTGAGTTCTATATTTAAGATATTGAATAAGTATCATTCATCCATCTGCTTTCATTCTGTCTTGCATTTTTCAAGACCTGTTTAAGAGTTGTATTGTGAGGTCTTTGGGGCTGTGGATTGTCTGGCATATAGTTCACAAACTGGCCTTTGCTCTGTGTATTCATATTTCTTGACAAATAATAAATAATAATAATAGCCCATTGTGCTTTTTTACATTCCATGCATAAGTCCCTGGAAAAAGGAAAACTAATAACCAGGGATTATAATAGAAACACTGAAACAAAACTAACCTCTTACTAGGTTTTGCTACAGTAACATAGACTTCTAGGCCCATATTCTAATAAATAATTACCTACTTAAGTCATTTGTAAATCGTTCCTTTGCCAACATTGTGTATCATATCAAATGCCTGTGTGGCTTTTAGGACAGGGAAAAACAACTAGAACATTACAGCTATGTGGGGGATCAGAGCAAAAGCAGCAAAATAAGAGGTTTACTCTGTTGGGTGCACAGTTTGTAAGAATTAGTCTCACAAGCAGAACTACTTGACAGAATACATGCCTGCTCTCCAGTTCCCTCCTCCCCCTCCCTTTCTCTCCGCCACTCCAGACCTCTTCTCAATAACGGAAGACTTTCTTTTTCTTCTTTTTCCATTTTTTTTTTTTTTTAAATCCAGGTGGGAAGTGTGTATCATTTTATATGAAAAATCTGCTTTTCCTGTGAGTATAACAAATGTTCTGTTTGAAGCTGCTCTATGAAAACGGCTGTATGTCTAACGGAGAAGGGGACTGTGGTCATGGCGGAGTGTCTCCATATTTATACACAGATGAGCCACATTCAAACTCGTTTTCAAATGAAGACAAAAATGTTACCGTTGCCTTGTTACTGCAGTGGCCACTAGATGGCAGGTCCAAAAATCTGAGTGGAACCTCAGAGGAGGGCAATTCTTAACACGGGAAGTAAAATAATTCTGGTACTCAAGCACTGGTTTAACAATAAGCCTCTGCTGTTCACCAAAACATTGGGTGGACAAGCAATATCCATGTGATTTCACAGAGCTGCAGTGAGAAGGAAGCCCTTTGATATCTAGGTGTGTAGAGCATTGTCTACACACAATCCAGATACATCTAGATTTTTAGACTTCTATTAACAGACTTTCTCAGACCTGGTTTCTATAAATGTTTAGTTGTATTTCATTTATCTTATGGTCCTGGAACTACCTTGCCATAATCTCAGGGGGTATAAAATGTAGTTGTTTAATCTGCCTCTGTAAGAACACAGAGAAAAAATACTGTCAAACAGGCTAGGAGATATATATATATATGTGTGTGTGTGTGTGTGTACATATATGCATACATACATATATACATACATACATATATACATACATAAAACTGCACTCTGTATCACTTAGCAAAACCAGTATTTACCAGTAATTCCAATTTAGAATTTTATATATCTGTTTATATGTCTATCTATATCTATTTTGTATACTAGAGGCTGACCTTATATTCATGTAAATTGTTTTAGAAAAGAGAATGAAAGACATTATTTAATAGGAATAACAAGTAATCCCCATGATTGAAACACATATGGGTAATGAGTAAATTTAGAAAATTTCTTTGTTGTACCCAGTTCTGTTTCCATTTTCCTAGACTAAGATGGAAGACTTATAAGAGTGGATCTTATGAGGCTACGAAAGAAGTCATTCTTAAGCCAGTTATTCTGAAGGTAGACTGCATCTCTCTCTTCAGGATTTTTTTCTTTTTTGGTTACTAGATTATCCTGACATAAGTGGTTTGACTACATGGACATTGAGCACTTTTCTTTACCTTTTAATTAAAGAACTGACCTTATGATTTTTAAAAGTAAAGAATCACAAGCTCTGAGATAATTTATCCTTCCCACTTGAGAAAATATGTTCTAAAGTCAAATTTATGTTTGTACAAAAGCTGTGACATGCATTTTGATATACATTTAAGCATCCTTGCCAATTAAAATTCTGTAACAATGAAAGCAACATAAACTCAATTATAGCCATACAACTCTCTCATCACTCACCTTTTGTTCCCTCTTTCTTGTAAAATTTAGGTAAAAGAATAATAGTAAACACGTTGATTTCATCTACCGTTGCTCCGTATCTTTGGACAGTTAAATGTCTACATGAGACATGAGAAGAGGTCATATACACTGGTCTTCAGAATAGGAAACAAGTTGCTTTTTTTTTTTTCCATAAGGAATAAATATGGACTGTCCTGATTAGCAAGAAGAGATTTTACATCAGCACTAGCTGACTTCCTTTCATTTGGCAGTAGAATTTAAAATACGATGACAGAAACAATTTATGATGAAGTTCCATGGTTATTTCTACATAATTGTGGTGAATGGAATTTAACCTCCTCTTCTCCTCCCACCAAAAATGCTAAAACTTGTGCCTGCCTCACAGAAAAAGCACTGGAATGGAAGCTGAAGCCTGGGCTCTACCCTGATTTTGAGGGTATTTCACAGGGTGAGAGCCAGAGGGTATGGCCTCCCTCTGGGCTCCTCTTCCTCACCTCTGAGGCTTTAAGGAGAAGGTCTGGGATCCTTCTCTGCTTTAACAGTCAATATCCAGAGAAGTGAATTACCACGCATCCCAGATTTTCTTTTTCCTCAGAAATAGACGAATTTTCTCAGATGAGAGAACAATGCTGTTAAGGACTTTGTACTGAAAGCGAACACGTCCCAATCAGCAAAGTGGATCTGACTCACAGAAGGGAAGCCAGAATTCACTCTTTCTTTCTCCATTCTGCATCACTCTTCCACGGACTCCCCCGTGGTCCATAAATCTAAGTCCTGCCCCAGAGGCCCTTCTTGGTGGTCCCTGGTTGATTATTCCCCAAACCCTTTACTTTTCCTCTTGGACATTGAGCCAGACTCTGTTTCCCAGCCCTCTCTGCAGACAGTCCCGGCCTTGTGACCACATTCTGGCCAGTGGGATATCAGCAGAAGTGACATGCACTGCTCCAGAGCTCACCCGTAAGAGTTCCTTTGCAATTATTGCTTTCTTCTATCAGCAGTCTCTGGCTGGATGTCACCTGAAGGTGACCTTGGAAGCTATGTGCTGAAGATGACAAAGCTTTGGCCAACCTGGATCCCTGACCAATCTTTACATGAGCAACAGATGAAATTTTGCATTAGGCCTCTGAGACATGGAGGTTTAAGTAAATAGTATAAAAAATAATATTATCTTAATTAAGAAGCCCTCTGCAATACTTTGGCCACCTCATGCGACAAGTTGACTCACTGGAAAAGACTCTGATGCTGAGAAAGGTTGGGGGCGGGAGGAGAAGGGGACGACAGAGAATGAGATGGCTGGATGGCATCACCGACTCTGTGGACATGAGTTTGAGTGAACTCCGGGAGTTGGTGATGGACAGGGAGGCCTGGCGTGCTGTGATTCATGGGGTCGCAGAGAGTCGGACACGACTGAGCGACTGAACTGAACTGAACTGAAGAAGCCCTCTAAACCAGAGATTTGCTCTCCCTCCAAGACATTTTATTTATGTCTCAGTGACCAGGTTTTCACATTGAAGTGGATTCCTTATTGATATGTAAGATCTTTGAGGACAATACATATTTTATTCATATTCTCATCCTCCACAGAACTCTAGCCAGCTGAATAAGTGCTGAATAGAACATGGATAGTTTGGAAATTGTAGAATGTAGTAAAAGAAGTATTGATTAAAAAAAAAAATCCTAGCTTTTTTCTTGTCCTATTTAGGCAGAAGGTAGGAATGATGAGTTTTCTTCAGAGTGGTAATGCTATATTGTGACCACCATGTATGTGGAGCTGTGTGCTTAGTCATGGAGCCTTTTAATATATTTTATGTATAGCTTTCCTAATAACCATGCTCCAAAAATTAAGTGTAAATGAAATATTTTGAAAAATTAAAAAATACAAAAGCAGGAGACAAGTGGAAAGATGCATTGAGAAATGTGAGAAACAAAGGATTATTGTCTGGCCCATCATTACCTGGGTCTTCTGCTAGCCCTCAGGAGGTCACAGCTGCACACTGTTTCCTCAGATAAATCACCGTGCTTCTGGTACCTTGCTTTCAGCGTTAGTACTGACCTCTTTGGAGCCAAATTCCTTAGACATTTTCTGTTCTATTTTTAGTTGGTCTCACCAGAGCCCCTCCCTGAAACACTTCACCCTTGGTTTCCTCAATACTGGCCAGATTTCCTCATTCTCTGTCTCTGACTGTCCTCTTTCATCTTTTCTTTGGCTCTCTTTCTTATCCACTCTTTAAGTATTAGAATTTCCTAGTTTTCTGCTCTGGGTTTTTCCCTCACAGCCTGTGCTTGAGTCATGGCACTCAGTCTTATGGTTTCACCGACCACTTCCTCACAGATAACTCCTCAATATATCTGGCCTAGCACTCACTTTCTCTAGAGCTTCAGACCTGTATTGTCTATGGTCTCTTTGACACTTTAAGACAATCTAAACATCTTGTAGCAAACTTGAATATGGCAAGTCCCAAAGCAAAAGCATGACTTGCCCTTTCCTGGCAAACCTCTCCCTCCTTCTCTGCTCCCTCTCTTGGTAGATGACACTGAGTTAGACACATGAAACTCTCCTTACTCTTCTCTGTCCCTGATCTAAATTAGCCAATTAAATTCTAAATCTTCAAGTTTCTTTACAGTCGTTTTGAGATTTTTACCTGTTTGAGGACTAGAGAAGTAAAGGCAGATTAAAAATAGGACTTCTTTTAAGTCAATGTTGGGACCTACCGCTATGAATTTCTTCACACAAACATATAAAAGAGTCAAGAAGAACGGAACGACAAAAAGATTTTCATACCCTTCCATCATACCTGAGTTACCCTGTGAACTGGCAGAGAATCACAAGAACTGTTTTGAGAGTGAACATTCCATTTCTTCAATTGGGACTGCTTTGAAACAAAATTGAATGGAAAGAAAAGGTTTCTTCAGAGGTGACAGGAGCTGTGCTCACTGCTCTTCCTTCCATAACCTCTGCAAAAGAAGAGTTTAAAAAATGTCCCTGAAGCCCAAACCTGCAGAAACTCTAGGCCTGTGGCTTTCACCCCTTCCTGGGTATAACTGTGAGGACTTCCCTGGTAGCTTGGACTGTAAAGAAACTGCCTGCAATGCAGGAGACCCAGGTTCGATCCCTGGGTTGGGAAGATCCCCTGGATCATGGCAACCCAGTTCAGTATTCTTGCCTGGGGAATCCCATGGACAAAAGAGCCTGGCGAGCTACAGTTCATGGGGGTCACAAAGAGTCGGATATGACCTAGCAACTAACACTTTCACTTCTTCTTTTGGGTATAATTGTAAGGGCTTGCATTGATTTTAAGTGTTCTATTTTCCACTGACATTCAAATGAGACTCCTCCCTCATCTAATCAGTTACTTTGATTTCTTGATCTTAAAACTCATTCTTCAATGTTTTCTACAATTCTTCAACATTAATAATAATTTCCTATAGTAACTGTGGTTCTTTTTCTTTCCCTGGTGATATATTTATCATCTATTACACAAACCTCCTCTTTGCTTCCCCCCTTTGCACCACCAGCTCTGACATCTTAAATTTTCATTTGACATACTGCTTACCTAAATTATTTCATGTGTGTTCCCATCCATGGAAATTCATTTTTGTGTGACATAAATCCCTACCCTATTCTATTTCACAGTAATAAAACTTTATACTGAATTGCCAAAGAGATAGGTAACCAACCACGCAGTTTAAATTAAGTGCAAGATACACATGTTTGAATATTCTTCTCTCTGTCTGAGATGTGTAGGGACAGGTCCTGTTTGTGTCTGAGCACTCTGTCATCCTACTCAAACTGTTGGAGTTAAATCACATAAGAACAGTTTTCTCACTTTGAGTCAAAAGTAACTTCTGTTATGAAAAATAAAAAGCACTGTAATGAAATCATATGTGCATTAAAAAACTCTTATAAATAATGGTTATGATTCAGTACAGTCTATGAAAGCAGCACTTCATGACTTGAGCACATGCCAGTGAGATTAAAACTCATCCAGGGTTGGCATTCTCATTGATTGCTGTCCCTCAGCACCTTCCATGGTTTCTAGTCCTTGTCCATGCTAACCTTTGCTAGCTGTTGTAGCCATGGTAAATATCCTGTTTATTGGATTTTATTAGCATTTTAAATTTTGACATTTGGAAAAAGTACCATCTTCCTTCTTTTTTCATCCTGTCATTTTTAATGTATAAGTGTCCAGGCTTTTTCCAATTTTAAGTTTCTTTCTCCTAGCTTCAGAAAATTATAATTTTGGGAAGTCACAATTATATTGCTAGTTTGTGGCCAGAACATATCAACCTCATACAACAAAATTTTAGTCAGAGGCATTATTCATACAACTTAAGCACCAAAGTTTAATTCTGTCTTAGGTATTTGGCATTTTTGGTGAAATGAGTTTTGTTTTGAATCACCCATTTAACTATGTTGATTCTCCACCTCTTTTGGTGATATAATAGTTATAATGCTAGATATCTGCACAGCACTATGAAGGTTTCAAGGTGCTGTCATATACTCAGTTCTTATTTAATGCTCAATGTGTTTTGTTATAAGCAATCAGATATTACAGCCACTTTTGAGATAAAGAAACACAGAAACAGAGTATTAATATTACTCTGGATCACACATGACTGGCAGCAAGACCAGAACCAACTCCAGGGTTCTTTCCACTGCATGCACTCATGTGTGTGTGCTAAGTCGCATCAGTCATGTCTGACTCTTTGTGACCCTATGGACTGTAGCCCACCAGGCTCCTCTGTCCACTGGATTATCTAGGCAAGAAATATTAGAGTGGGTTGCTATGCCCTCCTCCAGGAGATCATCCCAACCCAGGGATCGTATCCACGTCTCTCACATCTCCTATACTGACAGGTAGTTTCTTTACCACTAGCGGCACCTGGGAAGCCCTCTTTCCACTACATTATTATTATCATTAACATTTATTTACCACTGCATACTTATTATTTATTGCTTTTTAATTATCCAACCATCATGTCCTTCTCATCATGACACGGATATACTTAACCTATTTTATCTGATCTCTTTCCTAGGTTGTATCCACCCTTCCAGTTCTTCACGGCCCTCACTAGACTGTGAACTACTTGAGGACAATATTTCATCCATGTTTGTATTGCTAGCCCCTGGTGAGATCCTACCATGTGTTTGTAAATGTTCACCTTCTCTTAGTTGTAAACTGTTTTCAACAGATGAATTAAAAAAAAAATGACATAAAGGTTAGTATTATCTGAGAGGAAGGCATTTCATCCACGTCACAAGTAGGAGAATGGAAAAATCAAGAGTGAGTAGGTTTCTTTGAGAACATCAGTGAGTCAGTGACAGAGATGTGAACAAAAACAATCCAGGGATCTTGATGCTCATGTTACATCTCTACCACCACAGTCGAACTTACTGGGACCAGACAGACTGTGGGACTGTGCAGGCAGCATGAATATAGTATTTCCACATCCCTTGTGCAGGCTATAATTGTTTAAAAGAACTGTGGCAAACTGGACATTTTGTTCCCTTCTAATTTATCTGTGTTCCTGCAGCCATGTCTTCACTTCTAAACACTAATCACTTCTCTAGGTGAGCTTAAGTGCCTAATTATTAAGAGCCCTCCAAATTTCTAGTGCCATCTTGAATATAGTTAGTGCCCTTTCTGTCCCATTTGCCCCCTGTGCTTGGTACTGAATCAGTGTAGCAAATAACCCTAATGAAGAATCATGACACAGGGTTAATTTTACAAATTAAGCAATTCCTTTAGTTTTTATGTCGATTCCTTTCATCTTTGAATCCCCATCCTCCATTTGCTTAAAATACATCCTACTGTGAAACTGAAAAAACAATGTTACTCTGACAGTTCAAAGGGAAATTACTGAAACCTAGGCTATTTTCTACAGATTCTTGTCACCTGTAAACTCTTGCATGTAGCATCAGATAACCCAGTCTTCCAGGGAATGGTAGGACAATACATTAGGAGATTTAATATTAATCTGTAGAATCCCAGATTTATTCCTGTCCAGGTTAAGTGCTCTTTTCGTTATTATAGCAAAAAATAATACAAAAAATCTATTACAACCATTAATGGAGGCTTAAAATATTAACTTCCATAGCTTTAACCCAATATCTATAATTAAATGCAAAAAATGCTAAGTTAATGCAATGTTAAGGTTGAGCTTCTAATTGCACAAAAATCATGAAATTTAAAATTAAGGTTTCTAGTGCCACTATCTTGTTATTTCTGCAACATTCCTCATATAATTTTCTGCAATATAGGTTTCATTTAAATGTGTCTGTGATAGAGTTCCTAAGAAAGAATATAAAGTACAATAGGCTTGAATTCAACTCATAGATGTCTGCTTAGAGCTTTATATAATCAAAAGTACTGGGAAAATGCAATTAGTTTTAAGTTACAATGCCCCATTTGTGTGATTATCATGTTCTTGTTTAGGAATTTGTCCATTTCCCCTATAAATCCTTTAACCATCACTTCTAGCCATCCCTTGGAGAAGAAAAGACAATTTATGTAAAAACAATTAACCTGTGGGCTGGGATAGTACATATGGGTCTGTTCTTTGAACATTTGACAGAAGGTATTCATGTGAAACTACGACTTAAGAGAGTATATCAGAATATTCAAGTTTATGGGTAAATTTAATAGATAAACCAAGACTCTGGGGATGGTTCGATAGGGATTCAAGTCTTTTTAATTCTACTTACTAGCCAAGGTGACTTTGAGCCAATTATTTAACCTCTCTGAGTCTTATTATTAGAGTAATTATACCCACTTCGTAACGTTATCGTGAAGATTAAATGAAGTGACGTATGTCACACAGGTTTTGTAAAGCTCTCTTGGAATTTATAGTACCATTTCAACTACTGCCATTACAGAATGAATAACCATAATATAACCATCATTTGGTTGTCCATGTGTATTTCTGAAACACAAAATTATCATTTAGATTTATTCTATTAAAAGGTATATCAGTTCAGTTCAGTTCAGTCGCTCAGTCGTGTCCGATAGTGCTGTGTTTTATATATATATATATTTTTATAATAGTTCCCTTAGGATAGGTATGTGTCTGTGGCTTATTACTGAGCATCCAGATGTGTTCAATACATGATGCATCAGGTACATCAGCTAACTCTGAAGGCAAATGAGTGAAATGAATTCCTGGATATTGAGGTGCCATGCTCAATATTTTCTTCAAATGTTATGAAACAGTTGTGTCTAAAGAAAGAATATGCTTGAGAAATTCTAGTCCAACATGAAATTTAGAGAGCAAGTTATAAATCATAAATATGAGGACTTAAAGCTAAAGTGCCACCTCAACCAAAACAATAATAAAAACTCCTAAGTGCATTCTGGCAGGCATAAATAAAAGCAGCAAAAAACCCTGTTGTGGACGATGCAGAGCCCAGGAAGGCAACCAAGTGAGTAAACAGTAAGGCAGGATTATCCTCATTTGGGAGGAATCCATTCCAGACAGGAATTAAGGGGGAGGGGGAGAGGGAAGGAGAAAGGAGGTTGGGAGGAAGGGATTTTGCATCTAAAAGCAGCTAAGTTACTTTGTGGAATGAAAAGGAAATTTGCTTTTCCCTGTCAACAGTAATCTTGTTCGAGGTCTAGCAGACAGGTACAGAAAAGACACATGTGTTCCACCTACTTGGCTTTTCTCTTCTGGCAGTGGGGTATACAGGCAAGGTTCAGGTTAATCAAACCCACTCAGAGTAACATGGCCAAATTCCCTTCCAAAGGTACAAATACATATTCTTCAATAGCTTTATTCAATAGGCTGATAATTTATTGCACAGTTCCTGGCACATTCACAGCCAAACGGATTTGCTCCTGGGTGTACTACAATGTAATAAGTGGATTTAAATGAAAGGTAGGGAGATTCATACTGAAGCCATGAATCATAATTGATAATTACTGAAAGCAAAAAGGTTTGCACACATGTGATACCCAGAAAAACATAAATAACCAAAATTTCTGGACCCTATTGGCTTTTCCTGTGTTAAAACAGTGGTAGAGATGAGATTTCAAACCGGGGAGTAGCTGGATCAATGATGTCAGCATCACGTATAATCTCTGACTTCCTGTGATGTGGAGCAAATTCACCTATCTTCTCAGTACTTCATTTTCTTACCAATTAATAAACTGACTATAAAACCTTTAAGTTAAGTTAAGAAGTTAAGTGAAGTCGCTCAGTCGTGTCCGACTCTTAGCCACCCCATGGACTGCAGCCTACCAGACTCCTCCGTCCATGGGATTTTCCAGGCAATAGTATTGGAGTGGATTGCCATTTCCTTTTCCAGGGGATCTTCCCAACCTAGGGATCGAACCCAGGTCTCCCGCATTGCAGACAGACGCTTTACCATCTGAGCCACCAGGGAAGTCCATAATAAAACCTTTAGCTAATATAATTTCTATTAGAAAGTGGCCTGTTTCCAGAATAAGCCAAGGACCCTAGCTACCTAAACCCAAAGACTTATATTCTCCAAGCTTTTTAGCAATATCAGCATATATTTATAATATTGCTGCTGCTGCTAAGTCACTTCATTCGTGTCCGACTCTGTGTGACCCCATGGACAGTAGCCCACCAGGCTCCCCCGTCTCTGGAATTTTCCAGGCAAGAGTACTGGAGTGGGGTGCCATTGCCTTATCCATTATAATATTACAGTTAACTCTTTTAAGACTAAGAAAGCAGTTAAGGTTTCAATGGTCATAAAGAAAGCAATGGCTATTTTCCGAGAAAGGCAAGACTTTTCTTTCTATGATAGTTTAACTCAAAAACTTTTGAAGTCCTTTTCTTTAAAGATTCTCATAATTTACCTTTGAGAGTAAGCATGAAAAATCTCAGGAAATGAGTAAATATTGTTAGTTTAAACACCTCCCTCCCCACTCCAGGAAACCTCACAAAACTAGATGACAAACAAATTGGAGGTATTTCATTAATTCACTCAGCAACAATTTAACGAGCACCTGCTATGTCTGACATAGCAGTGAACCAAAGCGTTCATAGACAGCACACAGCACCATCACCCAGTACCACGAAGGCCAGACTAGTCATAGTTAGGCTCAGTGGTTTTGGTTATAAGGGAAATGAAGTTCAAAACAGTGATCATTTAAGTTTTATTTGATTAAGAATTAGTAATAATCATTTATATCATTTAAGTGTTTGTCTACAAATGATCTCCTTGCTAAAATGCTGAGAATTGCCACCTAGAGCCATTTTTGAAATAATGAAAACAAATCTGTGAAAAAAAAAAAAACCAGTGATGTGGGTGAAGAAATCTATTTTATTTTAAAAAAGTCACATTACCTAAGACCAAAAACTTAAATGAAAAGTGTTCTTAAAAACTAGATTTTTATCTCCCAGCTATGTTGAAAACTTTTTCATTCAGCCTGTATTTAGTGTTTACTGATGAAAGTGAAAGAGGAGAGTGAAAAAGTTGGCTTGAAGCTCAACATTCAGAAAACAAAGATCATGGCATCTGGTCCCATCACTTCATGGGAAATAGATGGAAAAACAGTGGAAATAGTGTCAGATTTTATTTTTTTGGGCTCCAAAATCACTGTGGATGCTGATTGTAGCCATGAAATTAAAAGACGCTTACTCCTTGGAAGGAAAGTTATGACCAACCTAGATAGTATATTAAAAAGCAGAGACATTACTTTGCCAACCAAGGCCCGTCTAGTCAAGGCTGTGATTTTTCCAGTGGTCATGTATGGATGTGAGAGTTGGAAAGCTGATCACCGAAGAATTGATGCTTTTGAACTGTGGTGCTGGAGAAGACTCTTGAGAGTCCCTTGGACTGCAAGGAGATCCAACCAGTCCATTCTAAAGGAGATCAGTCCTGGGTGTTCACTGGAAGGACTGATGCTAAAGCTGAAACTCTAATACTTTGGCTGCCTCATGCGACGAGTTGACTCACTGAAAAGACTCTCATGCTGGGAGGGAGACGACAGAGAATGAGATGGCTGGATGGCATCACCGACTCTGTGGACATGAGTTTGAGTGAACTCCGAGAGTTGGTGATGGACAGGGAGGCCTGGCGTGCTGTGATTCATGGGGTTGCAAAGAGTCGGACACGACTGAGTGACTGAACTGAACTGAATAGAACATGGAAGAAAGTATCTCTAGGAACTTCTTTTATTCCATCAATATATTGAGAGGAATGACTACCTATTTCAAGCAGTTTTCATGAAGAAACTCTGTCAGAAAACTAAAATAAAGTGGCTCATGAAGTTGATACATAGGTTAAATAAAATACCCTGCTCATACTCCTTCTTTCTCCTTGGAATGGCAAAATCCATGAGAATCCCTGGATATGAAGGAGGGAAAACTGCTTTGGATATTTACGCACCTGGCTAGGCTAATGAAAAAGGAACACGAACCTCACTGTTACTGGATGCTTCCAGATGGCCTTTCGTATATAACAAAGAGGACTGCTAGTAACTTTAGAGTGTTTAGAATAAAATCCATTTATTCTCTTTTTGGGGTAATCTGAACATTGCCCTTCTCAGGACTTTCTGTTTCCCACATAAACTACCATTTGTGAACCACTTTATAGTTTGCAAAATGATTTCACGTGTGTTGTGTTGTTCAGTTAGAAGGCAGCAGAGTGGGACTAAGAGAAACGGCTTTGGCACCGGAGAGATCAGGCTGTTTACCAGTCACCTACTGGCTGTGTCCTGTGTGCAAACTGCTTGGTCACTTTAAACCTTTTTCTCACATGTAAATTGGGATAATAATGCCTACCTTGCAGTGAGGTAGAGGTTAGCTATGGTGCTGGTAAAGTGTGATTGTCATCGACAACCCGTTGCAGGGACACCAAAGGCTTCTCAATAGTCTGCTTCTCTTTATCAGGCTGGAGGAAGGGGTTCTAGCCCATTACTTAAGAGTACATAATCCAAGCCTCTAGTTAAAGTAATGGTCTCTTCAAATCTTTGATCTGAACCATCTTCATAAAACGTTTCTTTAATTCATGGCCAAAACAGACCTTCTATATACTCTCAGATAGACAGCCCTTCTTTGGGAGCAAGATATAAAATTTAATTCTAGGTCTTTTTTAACCCTGCAACTATGTTCCCTGAAGCAATCCATGTGCTGCCATCAGATTTTATTAGGTGGGCTAAAACAGAGTCAGAAGGAGATTTTCTTACATAATAGCTGTCCCTAAGAGACCTTCAGAGAGTCAGTTAAAGTTTTCTAATGAAGAATTTTTGAGATCCATAAGTACAGGGAAAATCCTGATGGCCTCTCTCCCTTCCTGGTTCATTGATAATTCTCAAACATGGGGCTGGCACAACTAGAGTAAAATTCTGCAGAGTGTAAAGTGGTGGGTGCAGATGTTTTCAGAGCCAGTCAGTCTCTGGCAACCGACTGAGTCACACTTGTGCTTTGCTGCCCACTTATATCTTCAGAGAGCAGCCTGGGCGGGGATGCTCATCAGATGTGCTCATTTAAGGACAAACCCATTTGAATATTATAACAACATTTGGCAAACTTCCTCTACCGAATGGTGAACCTGGCCCACTGCCTCTGAGAACTATTGCTTGGCTAGGAAACATAGGTCCTTTGATGTTCTTCACATGGTAGACCATATTCAAGGCCTCCCGACTAATAAGTCTTGCTCCTCAATCATTTTCAAGCTCTTGACCTGAACCAGTGGGTTACAGATGTGTGGTGCATCCTTTGGCAACATATGGCTATTTTCAATCATGTCTGGAGAATCCAGATGTCTTACTGAGATCCAGTGGTCACAGGCTTCATTAGGAAGAAAGCAAATGTCTACTGAAGAAGTTCTATTTGGAGAATTCTGCACCGTACTTAACACTCTCTACCCCCTTCAGATGTTTATAAGTCTTTCTGGGAATTAGGAGCAACAAAACCTATACAGGCAACACTGCTTAACACTTACAGATCAACACACAAGGGAGTACAAACAGGATATATAAAGACTTCAGGGTAATAGGACAACAGAGGATGTGGAAGGGAGTGACGGATCTACATTTTCTAAAGTGAGAGAGAAGAGCACCCCAGAGTGGAGAGAGAGCGTGGATCAGGGCATGGAGATGGGAAAGGACCAGCTCACCGACCCCTGATGTAGAGAGCACAGGGGAATCAGAGCAGGAGGGACACTGTGGGTGCGTGAGGAACTGACTCACTTGGTCACAGAGACTGCCAAGATGCCAACCAAACCCTTGTTCCTTCTGCTTTGGGGGAGACAGAAGTTAATGGTGACCTTGGTGTTGGGGAGGAAAGAGAGGCCAAGGAGAATAAGTGTTACTAGAGGAGCTGACAATCAGAGGATGAATTGGGATTTTAATCTTGAGATAGAAAAGCAGAAGAGTAGTATCCTAAACCAAGAAAATGAGATAAAGAAATGATGGGTGACAGCAATGATTTTAGACGCTTAAAAGACTGTTTTCTGAAAACAGCCTGAAGGAAAGTTGGCCTATTTCTATTGGTTCAGAAAGGAGATGAGAGCCATTTTCTCCAAGCCCGCTGTGAGGTCCTGAAAATAAACAGAAGAAAAAGGACAACTCAAGAGATGTTGGGACAGAACTAGAATTTAGTGACTGATTAAATGGGAAGTGAAGGGCAAAAGAGAATTTTAGAATGATACTAATCTTAGGGCCTGAGGAAAGGGTCTAAAGGATAGTAATTAGAAAAGAAAGTAGATTCCTGGAGTGGAAGATGCTGTGGGCAGTGATGGGATATCTAAATGATTAGGGGTGTGTGTGTGTGTGTAAATTATAGACACACAGATTTAGAAGTAAAGCCCTCTTTTCTTTAATGTTACATAACAGCTTACAACTTTAATTCAGCTACCTAATTTTTTTATTAAACAAGTATTTATGAAGGACCTATATGTGTGAAAGGTTTACAATACAACTATGTGTAAAGTTTATATTAAAGAGACATAAAAGTTCCATCACTCAATGGTAAAATGGTTTAAACGTTTGCAACGTTATGTAAAGAGTACATTTTCATTTTTTACATTCATTTTCTATTGTTTGTAATTCTCGGGCCACCAATAGAGCAGTGCTTTCATCAGTGATAGATGTGCCATCTCGACATAATTTATAATCAAGTAATTTGTATTAGTATACTTGGATATCTTTTTTTTCCCTCTCAAATAGCATTTATGCATTTAAATGAAGCCAGTGAATAAGATGTCTTTTGGTTATTGCAGGTTTAAATTTCTACCCAGATCAGTCCTGATTAGAAACCATGCAGCTCCCGGAAAGGATACATGTCTACATACACACTGTCTGCCTCACATGAGTTTTGGCCTCATGGCCATTGTATTAGAACTACTATCAATAACATTGTGAATTCCTGCCTGTTTAGGGTTGAGAGGAAAAAGCAAAATACACACTTATTTTGCACAAAGCAATGTGCAAGAATCCAATGGCTGTAGCCTCTGTTCATCCTCAATTCAGGTGGGATGGAAAGCCATGGGGAGCTGACCGACACCCCTCTACTAATCTCTTACATCATCTCCCTTCTCTCATGCAACTGATGTCTAAGGAGCCGCAGAGCCTCAGGCTATCAGTCAGTCTCAGAGTCAGGTTCACCTATAAGTATATCAAAAGGAAGTCAAGTTTTTTTAAAAAAAAAAAAAAAAAACATGGCTGGATTCTTTCTTAACCATTAATATAAAGGAAGAAGAGCATAAGAAATGGATGTAGAAATCTTATTTCTTTATAACTATTGAGACCTGAAAACCTACTTTGAAGAAAACTAGTCATGGAAAAGAAAATAACTTTTTCACAGTGGTTAAAAAGTACCCAAAGAAATAAACAAACATATGAAAGCCTCTTAATATACCAAGGTATTACTATATTTATTTCTGACCTTTGGCTACTGAGAAAATATGAAGGATGACAATTCTATAGCTATTCTATATAATGGCAGATGCTCCTCTTATTCAAGGAAACAAAATCCTTTTATGACATTTCACTAAATGTCTATCCAACCAAAGAGCATTTTATGTGTTCATTTTAGATAGTCTTATTCACCAGTCCTTATAACTATAAATAAGACCTTACCTTAAGCAGTCCACCTCGTGTGTGTGTTGAATATTTTCTTCAAGTGTTAATTTTACAGTACTTGATGTAGTAGAGTGAGACAATTATATACAATTCTATCAGTCCCATATTTATATTTCCCTTTCTAAAATATATTTAAATTCACGGCAAAATTCTGTTACGTGTTCAATGTATATCCTCACTGTTTTTTTTCCACCATGGTACTATTACTGGTACCAAAATGGCCCCTCATGTCTTAAGTTTATATAGTGCAATCCATTCTCTACTATAGTATCATTTTCTTTTTGTAAACAGAAATTTGGCTTTCACATAGCAATTTCCACCGAACTATAAAAGTGCTAATGATGCCCAATTTAGGACATAAACAATTTACTACTGTCCTCCTTTGAGCCTTTCTCTTTTTTAATTTCTCTAACTCATTACACAAAGAATATTCTTTCCTGTAAAGCTATGGACAGAGTCGATTTCATAACGGGTTACAAATTGACATTTTTAGAACTGATGCTGATATCAGACTTTAGGTTAACCTATCAGTTAAGAAATATACTTTGTACATGACACTTTTCTTGATTGAGCAATTGACTCCAAATATCCTACTTTTATTTTGCTTTTCTCACTTTCCTTTCTACTTCTATTTAACTGTATCTTCTTTATTTTTTTAATCAATCATCACATCTGATCCTATTTTTCTTATGCAATTAAGGTATCTCCTGAGTACATTTTAATTCAGTAATTAGTTGTATTTGTATCACTTAATCCATAGTTTGCTTGATTACTTGCCTAAAGCACACATATTTATCAAATTGACTAACATTCACTGTGAATAAACCAAAGTCCAAATTGCAAGTGGATTTGTCTATAGCTTTGTATAAGCAAGGCACTAGATAAGACTGCTGCTGCTGCTGCTGCTAAGTCACTTCAGTCGTGTCCAACTCTGTGTGACCCCACTGACGGCAGCCCACCAGGCTCCCCCGTCCCTGGGATTCTCCAGGCAAGAACACTGGAGTGGGTTGCCATTTCCTTCTCCAGACTACCATTCTTTAACTCTGTTTCCTCTTCACTTATAGAGGAAGCCTTGAAGACAATAAATGTGTTGTTTTAGCTTTGTAATTTTTTTTGGTTATCCTTAAGGACAAAAATTATAATTTCTTACTTTTTGGTTTCATACTTGATCTCTTTATTTTCTCCCAGTTTTCTTCCATCTTAAAAATCATAATTCATGAGTTATCTTTTGAACACACAGAGCTTAAGATAAATTTTTCTAAAGAGGATCTGGAGTAAAAGATGCCTAAATTTAAGAAACAAAGGGAGCTTATAGCTTACTTTTATTGTCTTTCTAATTTTGGATATAAAGATGCCTTTATTTATAAGTCTGTCCTTTAAGTAGTACGGAAGACTCTCAAGAATTTCCTATTTAAAATGAAAGAGATTCAATTTGAGTTATACTATTTATTGAGAATTTACTATGTCTAAGACATTAAGTAAACTTATTTCACTTGAAGAATTTGCATCTAGCAGAGGACTCAGACTCATACCAGATGATGATGAAAATTAAGTACTAAGTTTCATACAAGCACCACCAAAAATTTGTAGGGAGAGGGGTGCCTAGGAGCAATCAGTGACCTTTGTTAGAGAGAAAGGTGAAAAGAAGTAGGCATGAAGGATTGCGTAAAAGTAATGAACTTTGAGATGGACAGACAGAATAGCACAATGGTTGAGTATGGATATTTTCAGTTGAGATTCCTGGGTTTAAATCCTGGCTCTGCCACAAGCCACCTGTCTAGCTTCCTTTCCTGTGTTTCTATTTGGGCTTCTCTGGCGGCTCAGAGGGTAAAGAATCTGCATGCAGTGAAGGAGACCTGTGTTCTATCCCTGGGTTAGGAAGATCCCCTGGAGAAGGGTATGGCTACCCACCCCAATATTCTTGCCTGGAGAATCCCTTGGGCAGAGGAGCCTGGGGAGCTATAGTCCACGGGGTCACAAAGAGTCGGACACAACTGAGAAACTAACGCTTTCACACTTTAAAGACAGACAACATTTGACATATGGAAATGAAGAAAGGGTATATATGCAATCAAGTGAAGGAAAGAACATTAGGTCAAAAGCGAGATATTCAGGGATAGAAAGTGCTCTTCTATGGAAACCACAGATGATATTTCAGATTTTACTCTTAAAAACTATTTTAAGCAAAGTTCCACTCATTATGTGGTATTCATTGTAAAATTTTCTCCTAGCCTATAAGGTACATTACTAGTGAAGCCAGAACCACTCCAGTACTCTTGCCTGGAAAATCCCATGGATGGAGGAGCCTGGTAGGCTGCAGTCCACGGGGTCGCTAAGAGTCAGACACGACTGAACGACTTCACTTTGACTTTTCATTTTCATGCATTGGAGAAGGAAATGGCAACCCACTCCAGTATTCTTGCCTGGAGAATCCCAGGGACGGGGGAGCCTGGCGGGCTGCTGTCTATGGGGTCACACAGAGTCAGACACGACTGAAGTGACTTAGCAGTGAAGCCAGAAAGGAAGTAAGTAGATTTGAGGTTGTCACAGGACATATCCTGATTGTGCCTCAGATGTTTCTGTAAACTTCTAATACCGTCTTTAAAGAAATAAACCTCACAGAACTTTTATTGTTTTAGAACACTTTTAATTCCATAAATAAATGGAAACATCTGAAGCTAAAAATATGGAGATTCTAGATACCTAGTATCTATTTCCTATTAGAGCTTAACTATATTTCCTTATTATTTTTGTCTCTAGCTAAAGTTCCGGAGAAGGCAATGGCAAGCCACTCCAGTACTCTTGCCTAGAAAATCCCATGGATGGAGGAGCCTGGTAGGCTGCAGTCCATGGGGTCGCTAAGGGTCGGACACGGCTGAGCGACTTCACTTTCACTTTTCACTTTCACACATTGGAGAAGGAAATGGCAACCCACTCCAGTGTTCTTGCCTGGAGAATCCCAGGGACAGGGGAGCCTGGTGGGCTTCCGTCTATGGGGTCACACAGAGTCGGACACGACTGAAGTGACTTAGCAGCAGCAGCAGCTAAAGTTCTCTGGCAACAGACATCAAGGTAGAAGACCTCATGAGTTATGAAATCTAATCCAAAAAGATGATGGAGTCAAGGACAGTAGCACCTTTTTAAACTTTTTATTTGAATCCTCCTGATTTTTTACTTCCTTAAATCATTCACTACTCTATTCTACTTTACAACCATTGAAATAATAGAAAAGTTACAGATTCAGTAAATGTCCCTGTGGCCTATTTCCAAGCAGCCCAACATTAATGGGGGAAGTAAAGGCAAAAGAGCTTTGTCTCTGACATGAGTTTCTAAACAATATAATTATGGTTCACTCTATGGTTATAAGCTTTAGGAGCTGCCACAAAAAAGTCTCTGCTGCAGATGTGGCCACTGGCTGCTATCCCCAGCAATCTGATACATGTTTGTTGTTTTAAACACACACGTGCATGCATGACCATGCACACGCGCGCGCGCGCGCACACACACACACACACACACACACACAGTCTTCTTGTATTTTGCAGAGTAGGATGAAGCTGGACACAAAGGTCAGGTATTCCAATATGGTTTCTTTCTATTTGCTTGTTCATAACCATGGTGGAAGCTTACACATTTGATGCGTGTGAAGACTGTGTCTATTACCGTGTTACATTTCTGACCTCAGAATTATTTTTTTCAACAATGCTATTTTATATAAGCACAACAAAATAAGTCCAAGCTGACTACTGATGTTGGGTCACTTCAAGAAGTGTCTTAAATATAGCTTCAAAAATTTACCTTCTCTCTAAATGTAGTTTTATTTCATGGGACAGTTATATGGTATCTTTCAAGAAAGTGAGAATAATGCCTCATGTTTAACTGGGCATTTAGACTTGAGAAGTAATCTAGTCTAAGACTTTACTATAATACCATGTCTATTGTCATAGATATCCATGACAATATAAAAGACCTTAAGAACTCCAGCATTTTGTTTGCTACATAGCTCTAGGATGTGGCAAATAAAGTATTAAAACTTCATGAGATAGTAGCTCAATTTTTACTAATTCCTGGCATGTACATTAAGCTATTTTGCAGGAAAAATGTAATAAATTGAAGTATAATTTAACTTCTATTTTCCCAAACACTTAGCCTCCTCTTACCATCTTTCCTAAAGTATTTCTTTGATCCTTAGAAAATCAGTGAAAAAAATCAGGATTTTGTGTTTGATTATGTGTACATTTATTAATAGCATACTGGGCTTCCCTTTTCTGATAATACTAGAGATTAATTATGGCTTTCCTAATCCAACCTTAGTATTAGATAGGTAAATTTTATTAGTTAAAATTAGCACCATAAATTCACAGTGTAACTTATCTGGTACATTCCTTCTACTCTAGTTTGAAAATATGCTGTTCAGGGCTGAATGGCTCAAATATAATCAGGTTTTATATTTAGAGAAGCAAACTCTATACTTGTATGTGACCCCATCAACAATTAACTATGTCCTAATGGAATTAATACAGCATACGAGTTCAGAATTGGGTAGATGAGAAGAGGAAGGGAGAATGAAACTCATTCACTCCCTTGCCAGGTTCTGCAAAATAGCTTCCTTATTCCCACAATGTGACATTTCTCTTCCTTATTTCCAGCATAGTTAAGGTCAGTAGCCCTAAAAATCTTCTACATAGAGATTTACATGATTCCACTAAAAACATAAAGATGAGCTTGAGGTAAAAAAAAAAAATGATGTCGCCTGCTAAATTGTAGTGTCAAGATGGAACAGTTACCAAGCAAAATTTTGAAGATTTAGTCACACTTCATGCTACCTTTCTATCCTTGTCTGCTTCACAGATTTGAGGATGGGGGTCACAGCTAGTTTATCCCTTTTGGTTAGAAAGCCTTTCCAGATGAGGTCATCATTTTCATTACTCTGTTTCTTTCTCTCTCACCAGAGTGTCTTTCTAGAGGCAACGGAGGACCTCTTTAGTGAAATATTGAAGGCAGGGGATGCCTCGAATGATTAAAAGACACAAAGCTTTCCCATCGCACTTGTTCTTTTTTCTGTAAGGAGATGAGGTAATATATAATCTCCTTCCTATATTACTACCACAAGGGCAATTTGTGGGAGGAAGAGATGGATTTCTGGGAGTAAAATCCTATTGCATGGCCAGGGCTATTTTCAGAAGGGCTTATCTTCAATATCCTCATTTCAGAATTGGTCTCTTTGCTCAGAGCAGTAACTCGGGCAACACTGAGAACCCCTATCTTCAAGGCAGGAATGAAAGTTATTTACTTGTTGTTGGAAAACCTGATAAAGAAAAAGGAAGATGCGAAAACGAGCGATACTGCTACAATAAGGTGATGTATATGAATAGGTGTCACATCCTCTGCTATTTCTCATGTGGCTTGTGTTGCATACCTCTATTTACTCTTCTGCTCTGCTGTTTCTCCCACTGGGCAGCCCACATGTGTAATCTAGATAGACAACTAGTTTGTTCATACATAATTAAATAGTCTCTAGTAGAAGGAGATATTTTTATCTTTTTAATACCTCAATACTTGCTTCAAGTAGGAACAGTTACAGAGAGAACCTTCCCATGTGTCTGATTCTTTGGGACCCCATGGACCATAGGCTGCCAGGCAGCTCTGTCCATAGAATTTTCCAGGGAAGAATACTGGAGTGGGCTGCCATTTCCTCCTTCAGGAGATCTTCCCAACCCAGGGATCTTCCCAACCCAGGGATCGAACTTGCGTCTCCTGTGGCTCCTCTATTGGCAGGCAGATTCTTTTTCACTGTGCCACCTGGGAAGGCTGAACCTTACCACAGAACATAGAATTTGCACTTGCCAAAGATATCACTACACATGTAAATTAGAAACTAATCATTACTTCCTTTCTGGATACAGTGGCAGCTTTGCTTCAGAGTTTATGTTGAAATATACATTTTTATGAAATATTTCTCACTGCAGTCTGCATCAATTTAGGAGTATCAAACATTGATTCCCAGTCCTCTCATACCTCAAAACCAAAGAGAGGGAAGAGCTGAAAAAGGTAATTGACAAATACCTGGACTTTCTTACATTTTAAGAGGCCAGTTGTATTTGTAAATTCCTGATTAAAAAACCTGACAATCATCATTGCCAGACTATTCCTGGACTTCTTCATCATATACTTTTCCCTAAAGTCTCTCAAAGAACTGAAAGGCATCCAGAGATTAAAATAAACTTGACAATCATGTTGCAACTCAAACAGATCCTGATTCTTTTCGTCACTTTTTAATTCATTGCAGATGGTGTAAATGGGATGTTTACTGGCTGGCAGGTAATGAGTCTTGTTGTAGATAATAGTGATGGACGGGCTCTCATGCCTGTTGACAGCCCAGCATCTCAGCTGCTGTATATGGCTATCACCTATTGCTTCGTAGCACGCACAATATCGTGACAGGATGCAAAGCCAAGTCCATTTCTCTCAATAGAAACGATTATTGATACATCTGAATCTCACTAGTCACATATGAGTTGCACTGATTTCATCCTCACTGTCCACACGGGTAGACAGTCTAAGATGTGATCTAATGTCTACTGCTCTAAAAGGAAAATGTAATCTGTTTAAACATCCAAACACTCTTCTTCCCAGGTACTGCCATTCATCACAACTGTCAGTGCTTCTGTGGAAGAGTAATGACCCTCAGGCATGGGATAATGCTCCATAGGGGCCTTATGAATGCCACTGCCAAGCACAGAAATTGATCGGTTTTCAGTGGAGCTGGTATGTGCATCATGAAAGACCTGCACTTACTCACTAAATTACAAGTGGCTGTTTACTCCTTATACAATAAAGCCTGGGTTAGGGAGCCACAGACCCTGCTGACTTTAATTGTCCCAAACATGTGAGCACTAGATTTGGGCCTGTCAGTGAGATAGATTTAAACAGCTTGAAACTGAAAGTTGGATCAGAGTCATTCAAAAATGCATTGGGAAATAACGTAGGTACTGTTGCCTTCCATTCTTTTTTTTTTTTCCTTTATTCTCTCCAACCATGGAAGGTAACAACATCCCACTTTCCAATACAAACACAATTTTTAAAATTGTAAGCATAGGGTAAGCATGCCTATGAAAAGTTAATTCTTTGTTTACTTCCCTCCATTTCTGGATTGCTCATGCATTGTTTCTACAAAGTAGGATAAAGAAGAACAGTTACATAGTACGAACTTGTGATTTTCAAAATATCTCCCAACAGCTCTATTTCCACATTCAACCTATATTGACCTTTTCCTTTAAATCCTCCCTACACTCCCAATCTCATCTACGTTTACTATCAAATCTCCTTGGGAGATAGGCTAACTTGCACTCTATAAACTATTCATACCTTGGTAAATGCTCTATTATTTGAAAGTTTTATTCCAAATATATCTCTTCCTCAGCTAATATACCTTTAATTTTAAATTTCTGTTCAATCTTTTTTTGCCAATAACTTCAACAGCATCAAACATTTAATGACTGCAGTTTATTTTTCAGTTAATAAGTTTTGGTAGTTCTATTACTAGCTCATGATATTTTTATTCTTTTCTTTTTTATAAGGGGGTAGAGATAGCCAAAACTGGAGGGACAATAAAAGATACCCTTCAGAATGTCACATGTATGTTAATTTACAAGACACTGGTTGGTCTTGCCTTGAAAATTGTTTCTCAATGTGTATGTGGTGAATGGCTCGACATAAACAAAGGAAACGAAATCCTTTACTCATATTGGCTCATTCCATTTTAAGAAAATCCACTATACAGTGAATGGATCCTTATGAAATCATTACAGTTAGGAGAGCTCTTTCTACTTGAGAGTTCTCTGTTCCTTTGGCAGTTCAGTGTTATGCCCAACTTAACTACATGTTTTGTGTTCACAATTTTCTGATTATTAATATCTCTAATGATGGGACTCAGACATTTTCCTGGGAAGAGAGACTTACAATTAGAGAGATCTTAATAATTAATGAAATATACCAATGAGATAATGAAATTGGAAGCTCTCAGTATACTGCCAGAGATGAAGAAATCTTTTTGAGAATTAGGAATATGCTAGAAGACAAAAGATCAGATAGTGAACTGAGTTGAGTGACCTTTGATGTAAAGTGTCAGCTAGAAATGTCAATCCAATTCAAGACTGGATACAAAGGGACATTGTGTCTCTGAGCAGAGAGGTATTAAGTTACCTGATTATCTTCTCTGGAAGAATGCATTATGCTTTAGACACTTTTATTACCTGAAAGATGTAGACAAATCAGGAAAGATTAACAACCAGTTTTATTAGGAGGTAGCAGATGAGCTAGTCTGAATAGCACTGGTTGTTAAAAGTTCTGTATTCTCTTCCCAGCTTTGATATGCTCTCACGTGGGAATAGTCATTCCTGAAATTTAGATAGGATAATTTATATTCTGTTCCCCAGAGAAAGGAAAGTTTGGGAACTGAAGGGAGGGAAGGGTTTAAAATAGCAGGAAGACCTGGGGCGGCATAAGGGCAGGAAGTTCTATTATAAGATTTCAACTTTAATTAAAACAACAAAACAACAACAACCATTTTGTTAAGCTTTCATTTAAATAAGCTCAGTACATTTAGTATGTGCAATATGTCTTTCATATTTAGTACCTAATTGTTTTTGGTACATGGAATAAGATTATTCCATAATACTAAACTATTATGTGCATGTTTCCCTGGAAATGTAATTTACAAGGTCATTCTAGAAACTTTGATTATGAAATTCAATATCACTATCAGCTAGTCACCCTTAATTCTAGTGCGGCTTTCTCATCTCTTTTACACATGCCCTGAAGCTGTAACCTCTGGTTTCATAGGAACATCCCATTGGAAAAGGCTCCTGCTCCTTGCCTTCTAAATTATTTTCTAGATATATTTTAAAAAACAACTGCATATCTTACCAATTAATACCATTTATGAATATTATTGAGAAATGATTCATATAATTTTCTAATTAGTGAAAATAAGTTGTCCAGAAGCTAACAATAAATTACCATTTTTACACAGGCCATTATTCCTGGGTATATTTATTATGATTTACCATTTATTAAAGGGTTTCTATTGGCTGACAAAGTATAATAGAGCTAATCTTCTTTCAAGGAATGAGGATGACTCAATAACATCCCAATACATTGTACTAATACCTATCCCAGGACTTCATTTTTAATTCTATTGGGAAACACCTCCAAACATAATTTATTTCTTTTCTGATGTTCATTCAAATTCATTTGCCCCTAAACATTGTAGTTATCTTCTCTGTAGACTACTTTGACGGGTAGAGTGGTGAAGAATCAGGACATTTCAATTCACTTTTAAAAGTAGCAGAAGAAGGGTTTAGATGACAAGTTATCTTAGGCAAACTTTAGGAGACGAGGCAGACTTATGATGACCAAGCTCTCAATCACTCCCTTACCTATTGAGGTGCTCAGTTGCTGGTGACTTTCTCAGTTACTTTAACGATCTTCTCCCCACCAAATAACTCTGCTTCATTTGCAAACACTGTTGGACTGTGTTCACATTTCCTTTTCCTCTTCCTCTAAGGAAGAATGTTTTTAGGCCAAAATAATCCTTGAATAGACCAAAGACGGGAATGCTATACATCATAAATCAGTTTCGGCTCTCTTGGCTACTCAACATAAGATATCGCAAAATCTCCATGAAGTAATATATTACACTGTCATGAGATTATTTCCTATCTTCAGTTTTGGAAATTTTCTTAACTATTACTGGGAATTACTTCTCTTCTTGCTCCCCTACTCTTCATTATCTCTATAGAGCAAAGACAGTGATTTCCTCAAATGTGAAATCAAATTCTATTACATCAATCTCCAATAGCTGCCCACCACCATGAGATGAAGATTCAGACTTCTCACTTTGAAGCCTGCATAATCTGGTTTCCAACTTCTTTTCTGATCACATCTCCAATATATGTCTGCTTATTCCCTGACCTCATTTCATAATTCACGTGCCTAACTCACTTTAGGCTCAGACTCTTTGCTGTTGCTATTCCAGTTTCCTCCAGATCTTCACATGACTGGTTTCTAACATCACTTGAGTCTCATCCAGAGGCCATCTTTGTACACGCTATATCTGTTAGGCTATACTCTTCTTTTCTTCATTTCACTTATCAATGTGTGCTAGTATGTCTACGTATTTATTAACTCTATCCCCTAACTAGAATGTTCCATGAGGAAAGAACACCTGTAAGTCCAGGTCACTATTATATTTCCAGTGCCTAGAATAGTCGGGGTTCAATAAATACTTGCTGAATGAAGGAGAAAAGAGAGACTGAGCAACAACAGAATGAATACTGGAGGGTGCTTTTCATCCCAATGGATCTTTAAACGAACCTCAAATGCCTAAAAAACAACAATGCACTTTCCTAGCACATTAGCATCAAAATTGCTAATTTTACTAATTAGAAGACTAGGCCTCAATGTACATTAATGACTGGCACAAAATCATGTGACAAATAAGGATTTCACAATTCTGATCTTAAATTATGTCAGATGAATTAGTCCCACAGTGTTTTTCTTAGAAGAAAGTGTAAACCAGGGGTAATTAATCTGAGGTCCAACATTAGGCTTTAGGTGGTCTGTGAATCCTCTGAAAAGGTATTATGTCATCTTTTGGGGAGAGGGTCCACAGCTTTCACCAAAATTTCAAAGGAAATCGTAAATGGGAGGAGGCTAGGAAACCTTTCAAGCAATAGCATTGTAAAGCACTATGCTGTCCCACCCCTTCCTCCAGATAGTGCTATTATGTTCTTTTGAATACAAAGATGCTAGGTAGCAAGTTTCAACCACTGCCTATTTGAGTGTTTTTTTCATACTCTTTGTCTGTGTCTATTAGGTAAAGCTCACTTTGCCCTACAGCATTCTTACAGTTTTAAGACTGACACTTTTTGGAAAGAGATACATGCCTACATCCTCAATTCTCCTAAAATACCTTTGACCAGTTGGGATTCAATCTCATTTTCACCTGAATATGTTATATGCAATCATTTTTAAATTCTCTGGCATTTATTAATTACAAAATTTGGGGAAAAATTTAATCCAAGTCCTAGAAGGTTCAAATGAAATAACACTGGGTAAAAGAATAACATAGTAGCAAAATAAACAGAAAAACTGGGCATGCTGAACCATATGAAACTGCTGTTTCTGTAAGTCAAAACGGATGAATATTCACAAAGTGAAATGGTTCAACCCATGGGTTGTTAACTGCTATTGTACTCTCCAAATCTCCCTTCCTGTAAACATTTCTATTCATGTGAAATGTATTGTGGGTAAATGGTGCTTGGGGGTGGGGTTGAATTTGCCCATTATTTTAATTCATAATGCATCAGTTCAGTTCAGTTCAGTTCAGTTGCTCAGTCGTGTCCGACTCTTAGCGACCCCATGAAACACAGCACACCAGGCCTCCCTGTCCATCACCAACTTCCGGAGTTCACTCAAACTCATGTCCATCGAGTCGGTGATGCCATCCAGCCATCTCATTCTCTGTCGTCCCCGTCTCCTCCTGCCCCCAATCGCTCCCAGCATCAGAGTCTTTTCCAGTGAGTCAACTCGTCGCATGAGGTGGCCAAAGTATTGGAGTTTCAGCTTTAGCATAAATACTTCCAATGAACACCCAGGATTGATCTCCTTTAGAATGGACTGGTTGGATCTCCTTGCAGTCCAAGGGACTCTCAAGAGTCTTCTCCAGCACCACAGTTCAAAAGCATCAATTCTTCGGCGATCAGCTTTCTTCACAGTCCAACTCTCACATCCATACATGACCACAGGAAAAACCATAGCCTTGACTAGACGGACCTTGGTTGGCAAAGTAATGTCTCTGCTTTTTAATATGCTATCTAGGCTGGTCATAACTTTCCTTCAGTTCAGTTCAGTTCAGTCGCTCAGTCGTGTCCGACTCTCCGCGACCCCAGGAATCACAGCACACCAGGCCTCCCTGTCCATCACCAACTCCCGGAGTTCACTCAAACTCATGTCCACAGAGTCGGTGATGCCATCCAGCCATCTCATTCTCTGTCGTCCCCTTCTCCTCCCGCCCCCAACCTTTCCCAGCATCAGAGTCTTTTCCAGTGAGTCAACTCGTCGCATGAGGTGGCCAAAGTATTGCAGTTTCAGTTTTAGCATCAGTCCCTCCAATGAACATCCAGGATTGATCTCCTTTAGAATGGACTAGTTGGATCTCCTTGCAGTATAAGGGACTCTCAAGAGTCTTCTCCAACACCACAGTTCAAAAGCATCAATTCTTCGGCAATCAGCTTTCTTCACAGTCCAACTCTCACATCCATACATGACCACGGGAAAAACCATTGCCTTGACTAGACGGACCTTGGTTGGCAAAGTAATGTCTCTGCTTTTTAATATACTAACTTTCCTTGTTCTGTTCTGTTCAGTCGCTCAGTCGTGTCCGACTCTTTGTGACCCCGTGGACTGTGGCCTACCAGGCTTCTCCATCCATGGGATTCTCCAGGCAAGAATACTGGAGTGGGTTACCATTTCCTTCTCCAGGGGATCTTCCCGACCCAGGGATTGAACCCAGGTCTCCCGCATTGGAGGCAGACGCGTTAACCTCTGAGCCACCAGGGAAGCCCTAACTTTCCTTCAGTTCAGTCAGTCAGTTCAGTCGCTCAGTCGTGTCCGACTCTCCGCGACCCCATGAATCACAGCACGCCAGGCCTCCCTGTCCATCACCAACTCCTGGAGTACACTCAAACTCATGTCCACAGAGTCGGTGATGCCATCCAGCCATCTCATTCTCCGTCGTCCCCTTCTCCTCCCGCCCCCAACCTTTCCCAGCATCAGAGTCTTTTCCAGTGAGTCAACTCGTCGCATGAGGTGGCCAAAGTATTGCAGTTTCAGCTTTAGCATCAGTCCCTCCAATGAACATCCAGGATTGATCTCCTCTAGAATGGACTGGTTGGATCTCCTTGCAGTATAAGGGACTCTCAAGAGTCTTCTCCAACACCACAGTTCAAAAGCATCGATTCTTCGGCGATCAGCCTTCTTCACAGTCCAACTCTCACAACCATACATGACCACGGGAAAAACCATTGCCTTGACTAGACGGACTTAATTCTTACCATAGCAGGTACCTCCAAATGACAGACAGCCTGGAGAATAGGTATTAAAAAACTAAATTCACAGAGGCTTATTTTTCTCATACCCAGATGCACTTTTAACTGGAAAAGTTTTAAATGGATGTCAAATCCATGGAGCAAGCTTGTGGGGACCATATTGGTTTCCTATTGTTGCTGTAACTAAGTACCACAATGTTAATGTCTCAAACAATTCTGTTAGAGTTTTGGAGGTCAGAAATCCTTAAATCAAGGTGTCAGTGGATTGCATCTTTCTGGAGATTCTAAGACAGAATCCCTCTCCTTGTCTTTTCCAGCTTCTAGAGGTAGGCTACACCCTTTGGCTCATGGTCCCTTCCTCCATCTTGAAAGCCAGAAGTCTAGCATCTTCAAATCTCTGCCCACCTCTCTCTGATTCTGCTTCCTTTGTCATATGTCCTCTGACTCTGACCCTTCTTCCTCCTTCTTTCTTTTACAAAAACACCCGAGATTACTTTAGGCCTATCCAGAATCCAAGGTAATCTTTCAATTTCAAGATTCTGATTTACTCACATCTGCAAAGTCCCTCTTGCTATTTAAGGCAATCTATTCACAGGTTCTGAGGATTAGGACATGGACCTCTTTAGGGAGGGCTTCCCTGGTGGCTCAGCAGTAAAAATCTGCTTATAATGCAGGAGACATAGGCGACACAGGTTTGACCCCTGGGTTGGGAAGAGTCCCTGGAAGAGGGCATGGCAACACACTCCAATATTCTTGCCTGGAAAATCCAATGGACAGAGAAGCCTGGTGGGCTACAGTCCATGGGGTCGCAAAGAGTCAGACATGGCTGAAGTGACTAAGCACGCATGCCCGCTCTTTGGGAACAGGTCCGTTATTCTACTGTTGGGTTCAAAATATTCCAGAACTCAAATTGAAAGCAAGATAGCATCATATTTCTTTATAGCTGCATAGAAAATTTTATATATACCCACTTACAATTTTTAAAGACACAGAAACTTAACTCTCCAGCCTCACTTTTTGGCACATGTGTATGGAAATCATAGTTTAAGATTTGGTTTGTAGGGTCTTACAAACAAAACCTAGTTTCGGTTAATCCTACTTATATTCTAACTTGTCCTTTCCGCAGAATTCATACTGTTATCTCTAGTCAAAGAATTATTAATATGATAAGTTTTTTCAGTAGTACGTTCTATTAACTCTAAAAATAAAGACACAGATTTTTAACCAAGAACCAACCAGGACAGATTCCCACACTTCCCATCATATCTGTCTTGTGCCCTGCCTTCAGGCACTGTATACAATCTGTCTGAATAAGCTAACCAGCATTTGCAGATGTTAACACGTGACTCTGTTGTTGTTCAGTTGCTAAGTTGTATCCGACCCTTTGTGACTACATGGACTGCAGCACACCAGGCTTCCTTGTCTTTCACTATCTCCCGGAGTTTGCAGGTGTTAATGTATGACTCTACCATGAGAAATTTCCTCCCTCTGATCCTTGCTTGGATAAACTTAACTCAGATGACTTCCTTCTTATCTCACCTAAAAAGACCTGTCTCCCTGACCTGCATCTCGCCTATCCACTATCTCAGTGAACACTAGCCCTTAAACATTCCAGCCTCATCAGCACAGGCCCATCATGACAGCATAATATCCTTGTCCTGCTAGAAACTATTCAGCATCCAGAGGACCATCTTTATGCTGATAACACTAAAATATAAAATAATGCCAACAGCTGGTGCTACAAATGGCTTTTAAAAACGATGTTCATTCACTAAAATTCCTCTTGCTACTTTTGACATGAAACACGCAGTCTCTAATTATTCTGATCAAGACGGTGAAATACAAAAACAAACTTTAATTGTGTTTAACAGATATTTAATCAGGACTCACTGAACTACAGATTAAAGCTGAAATTCATAAACCATAATTACCCGATTGTCGCAATCTTTTGGTCCACATTCTCCTTCCGTCTGGGCGTCTGGCACCTTGCCCCGAATTTCTTTTACTGTCTTCTCAGCTTCGTTACTGTTCATGTTTTCCAGCAGAGATTTAGCACAGATTACAAAATATCTGTTCTTGGCAACTTTCTTCATTAGCTTTTTTTCCCCCTTGCAAAAAAGTTTATTTTTTTTTTCCTACCAGAGTAGCTGGAACAGGCGTATGTTTAGGGTGCTTTGGTGACACAAACTAATTATATAGTTATCAGGAGATAGTAAGGCGGTGATAATGAGAGTTACTAGTGCTACCACGTAGGTATCATGCGATTTCTCCAGTATGCCATGCGGTATGTCCCAGTCACCATGTAATTACCTCATGTCACGACCTCATTGTTTTATGGAAAATGCTCATCTCACCCTAACAAAACCTTTTCTGCCACATTTGGTAAAAAAGTGTAACTCTTAGTTCTTATTTCCAGTACCACTTATTCCCAATAAGATGCTATCTTGCAAATTTAAGAGAAATACCTGTCCTCTCCTAAAAATTTGCTTTTACATGGAGCAAATGGAGCAGTTCTGTTTTCTTTTGCTTTATTTAACCCAGGTGAGAGAAGTACCTACCAACAATACATCTTTCTCTTCTGTTTTTTCTTTTTTCTTTTTAAACAACAACAACAAAAAAACCCCACAAACAAACAAAAAACACCAGAAGAAAAAAAGACCCAACCTCACCCTATTTACTTAGGATTCGTTTAGTCTGGCACTTCCCCCCTACTCTTCCCTTTCAAATCTCAGTCACTCACATTTGTTTTTTCCTAGAATTATGGTGTAAATCATTCTTAACAAGCTAGCTTGAAACATGTCTCACTCAGTAGAAACACATAACGCCGCTGTAATTGAAACATGGAGCTGTGAGCTTCAAACTCTTTCTGTCTTTTTGGGCCTCTCTTCAGAAGGACATGCCGAGTTTCCCTCACAGTGCCATAACCCCTGTGTCACACAGTTAGGAGAACATCACAGACCCGGGCAAGATAAAGAGAAGACGCTGGCCAAAGAAGAGGTGGGTGGCTCCTTTATTCCCCCTAGTGGAGCAGACACCCCTATGAGGCACGGATTGTAGTTACTACTTATTTATCTCAAGTCGATGGCTTGAAGTTTGACCTCACCAAGACCTCTGGATATGACATCCCTCCTGAGAGTTCCAGTTTAAAACAGGATAGAGTGGCTTACTTTACAGCACAGATGAAAGCTGTTTCCAGTTCTGCTTTTATTAGTCATCTCCCAGTCTGATCGCTTCCCATTCAACTGTACACTTAACTCAAGTTGGGGTCAAAATTACCCCCAGATTTAGAAGGGCCAGAAAAATTGCCGTCCCAGCCTAGAGCATTGTTCTTCAATCACACAGTTCCTCTAAATATAGTTGATGGCCTTTGAGATGCAAAATGCATCACTTAAATGTAGTAGAGGTCCCTTTCACTGCATTGCCAAATCTATTTAGCAGAATCTTCCTGGAATAATCTGTCCCTAGACCTGAGGATGCGCAGTGATTTTAAGCATTTTAAGCTAACGATAATGGTTAGTGCTGAGAACAGATGTACCTGGCTGTGATGTGATCTATTCCAGTAGGCTTTTACGAGCTGTTCATTTCTATTGACTTAGCATTTTATGTCTCTGCTTTTGCCTGGTGTGATGGTTACATAGGGGTGTCGTGTGTGTATTTTCCTGATGTGTGATGGCAGCATGGGGGGCTGTGTGTATTTTCTCAGTGCAATGGCTACACAGGGTGTTGTGTGTGTGTTTGCCTGGAGTTATAGCTGCACGTGTTATTGTGTGACTCTCCCCCCACCCCCTGATTTGATGCCTGCTGTCAGGGTCCTATGTGTATCTTTTTCTTATTGCGATGGTTGTACTCATTGCCCTGCTAATGATGGACATTTCTAGCGATTATCTATCTACAGGGTCCTGGGGAAAGAACTGCAGTAAAATCAATAAACGGTTCTAGACAGGGCCTTGTAAACATGAAATGACACCCCTGCATAAATGCCTTTTCCTACCATAGCATGTTAAATCCAAGTGCTGTTACCTTATTGGCATTGGGATAAAATTTCTATGGTCTCTCCATCTCTTCCATATATTGCAATCGTTTGGGGGAACTTGAGATTACTGCTGGTTGGAGGGCTTTTACACATGAATCTGCCTAATGACATTTTTCACTACATTGTCCTAAGCATCACCTCTTATACTCCATCCTGACTTGCTCTGGTATAATAGCTGATATTCTGAAAGTGAACATGCCTTTTATTCCTGCAGTCTCACCAGGCCTTCCCCACATGCCCAGTACATCACACACACACACACACACAGACACGCCGCCCCCTCCCTTACTGCTCTCTAGTCTCTGTATCCCTCCTGTGTTCACCAAATGGAACTGACAAAGCAAAGAACCAATGAGGTTAAAGTCTTTTGAAATCCCTGGAATACAGATGAGCTGGGAGGCATCTGGAAACAAAACCAGACACTTGAAATCAAAGAGACAAGTAAATTACTATCCTAATCTAGGAAGAATAACTAAAGGTGTCAGTGGGGTTCCATTGATAGCACTTGGCCCTGAGCCAGAATGCCAAGGGTTCAAACTCCACACCAGTTTTGGGCTCAGGCCCAAGACTTGACACTGCAGGGTGCAGCAGCATGTGCAGCAGTGTTAAAGGTGTCAGCCTTCTGCAGAGAGGTTAAGTCCAAGTCCTTCTGCCTGTTTGTCATTCTACCCCAGAGGGATGCAGAGATAACCCTCGCTTCCTCTTCAGTGCCTTTCTCAACAGGACAGACTGTGGGGGAGCCAATACTCAGCAGTAGTATTTACTAATATCAGTAATGTACAATTAGTGAAATGCCCCTTTTCTGATAAGGCTGCTTGAAGAAATAAAGTATGTGCAAGAACATCCAACTGCTTCCCCGCTTCTCCCTCCAAAAAACCTGATGGCTTTCCTAAAGATTCTTCCATCAATGCAAAGAGCTAAGTTTGGAAACCTAAAACCACGTGTCTAAATGAAAGGAAATGTTTTCATTGGAACAGCTTACATGTCTGGTACGCTTGCATAAAAACTATTGCATAGCATTTTAGAGCTAAAATTGCTATAAAATGCTTAATACAGTAAGAATAATTATGAGATTTTGCACGCACAGCTGGTATACAACTAAAGTCTCAGCTACAAATTCAGGGAGGCATGGGAAAACCATTTATAAAAATTCCTGGTATGCCAATTTAACTCACCATCAACAGTCCATCAACACTTCTCCATTCTTTAGGTGGAAAGGGAAGATATTTACCTACCGAAAGCTTTATTTCTCCTTTTATGACTGTCATTAATACTGGATTCAAGGAATTCTAGTCATTACTTGACAGTGGCAATATAAATAAATTCTAACAGGACACAACTGACCTGAACACAAAGCTTTTCCACTGAGCACAGTAGGGACAAATACAGTAAGCAATGAACCAGAAGACCAAACTATTAAGTTCGGCTGCAGAACCATCCCCTCTTGTCCTTCCTTTTTCTTCTGTTCCTTTACCTCTTCTCATCTCCCTTTTCCTTTTCTAAGATTCAAATCCTTGAGTGACTTCCTAGGTACTGTGGACACCCCTGGTCACAGCCCACCTGGCCTTGCCTTCCCCTGGATAACACCCCAAGGACAGAACTCCACTCTCTTCTCAAATTATAATGGTTCTTTCTTCTCCATTCCCTTCAGCATCAGCTAACAATTATTTAAAAAGGAGCTAAGTAATTTGGATGAGCTGTTAATGGTTAATAATAACTCAATAAAGATTATTTCTCGATAAAAACTGAATTAAAAGATAAGGAAGAATCTCTTTATTGCGGCTTTATAGGGTCTATGGAAAATGCCGTAATAGATGAGATGGCTGTCATCAGAGGCATTGCTGAATGCTTCCTTGCACGGCCTTGGTCATAGAAAGAGAAGCCACAGTGGATATATAGGAACCCTCTGGGAGATAGTGGGGGACACAAAGGCAGCACAGTACAAGATAAAGTGAATTGGACCAGAGTTAGGAAATCAAAGTTTGAATATCAACAAACCTTGCCAACATGTGTTTGAGTAAGTCATTACATTCTCTTAGCTGAGCATGAGGCCCTTGGATTAGAAAATCTCCATGGCTCTATCTAGCTCTGAAGTGAAGGCCGTGTCATAGCTCTCTGACTGAAGATCAGTTACTGCTCCTAGGTTAGCTGCTTCCTCCAGCTAAGAATTAATGGCTATGAGTATAAATGGCTGATATTCCACACGGAATCTAACTGAGGGAGTACTGATGTCCGTAAATAAATCTTAAGCTCTTTGCCTCCTACTTGCATCTATGACTTCTGAGTTAGCTCCTTGATGTTATACAAGTATTTTCTTAGCATTTTGTTTTTCCTTGTTTCAACAAACATTTAATGAATATTCTCTATATATGAAACACAGAACTAGTCATTGAAGACAAGGCAGAACAGAACACCATCTTTGTTTCCTAAGAAGCCCAAATGAGTCTACTATTCTTGTCCATTCTATCTCCCCTTCACTTCTGTGCATTACCATGTATACTTCTAAAACTATAAATGTAGTATAGAAAAAAATAAGGGGAATTAGACTTATCTAATCTGTGCCCAGTTCAAAGTGCTGTTTATCGTCAGCAAAAGGCTATGATAATAATTGAGATTAAAAATTATAGTCATTCAAATGTGCACTTCAGTTGTAAAAAGGGTATTTATCAACATGTATTTTGAGGTCACTGATGTACATTAAGAACAGCAGTTTGGGTGGCAAGAAGATTATAAAGGCAAAACAATCCTTCCTATAGTAATCCTGATAAAACTGTAGAATAAAATCAGTGAATAGTCTCTGGGGAAGTAAAAATACAGAATATTTTTTTTAGTATTTTTTCCTTCTGAGGATTTTAGGTTCTTATTCCTTCAAACTTTCTTCTTGAATTAATACTAATAACTGCCACTTATTGAGTGCATATTAAATCATAAACCCTTCCAATATAATACTGCATGATAAGAAAATGATTCTGCATTATGGATATTATCACCCTCATTTTACGTATGTGAAAACTGAGGCTGCGGAGGGTGAAATAATTTGTCAAAGATAATACAGTGTGCAGAGTTGGGATTTAAACTTGGGTTTGTCTTTGTCTGTGAAACATAGCTCTATAAATATGTCTTGGTTCTGCCAAATCTATTCAAAAATAAATAATCCTGCTTGAATGCTTTGTTAATAAACAAGGAAAACAATCTTCATATTCTTTCTTCACATTCATTCATTGCATTACATATAGTATGATAAAACATGAGATGGTTAAGATTTTTCTAAGAGTTGGCTGCCTTTTCATATTTATTTGGACTGAGATGAATAATTAAATTTAGGGCTCTCGATCAAAGAATGAGCTATTTGCTATCTGCATAGGTATTTGTTGTTAATTGATCAGACACGGATAAGGTGTGTTATTACAACTATATTTTGAGGTATGATTTACATTGTTCTACTGCATATTACCCTGTGCTGTTTTTCATTTTCCTGCACTTTGGACTTTTTGTTTTGTTTTTATGAATTTAGTCACAGTTGGTTGTGTTTTGAACTTTGTAAAAATGTAATTCTAAGAAAATTAAAAAAAGGAAAAGAAAATATTTTCAAAATGATGTCAAAATCAAATCTACCCCTCACTAATTTGATTTGTAGGAAATGGAGAGCGAAGTATTGTAAGCAGAATGCTTTTAAATACATCCTAATTACTTCAATGTGCAAATGCATTGACTAAATCAAAGCATGCATTTAACACTTTGCACTTCAATTGTGCTTATTCGTCTAAGTTCTATAGATAGCAATTCCATTAAAAAAAAAAGAGAGAGATAAACTTCACTATAGTTAGTCATTCTATAGTTACCTGGGGAAAACGATCATTCTTAAATTCAAGCTTACTTCTCAAGTCTGCTCACTTTTGGACTAATGCAGAATATCATTAGTGCAAAGAATACAAAATAACAGATAATTAACTGCAGCTACTCAAATTTTCCCAATTGATCTTATCTTTCTATTCTCTTCCACTTTTAGTGGGTGAGGTGAGGACTGGGAATAGTGAAGCCACACAGGATGAAGTGGACAGGCTGAGCCCTGAGGAATGATGCCATGGATTGGAGGGAATCCACAATCGAGGCTGGGATGGAATTATCACGTCAAGGTCACTTAGGGCTTGGTCTGGAACCACTTGCATCGGAATCTCCTGAGGAATATGTTAAAAAGACATTTCAGAGTCTCACCCCAGAGCAACTAAACTGAATGAGTATCTCTTGAGGTGGAACTCAAAGATCTACATTTTAAACAAGCTTCCCAAGTAATTCTTAGTGCTACTGAAGCCTGAAAAGCACTGGTTATGCAGTTCTCTAATTCTACATCCAGGGATAGCCCTGCTAGTATTCCTTTGTTCCTTCTGTCCCAGTGTCAAGATATATGTGCAAGTACAAATAGCTGACCTGGGAGGCATTAATGGTAGTGACAATAGCCCAAGGGCTTAGACAGTCATGTTTAGTATGCACGATCTCATCTGATCCCTACAATAAGGATTGTGACTTAAATATTATTACTATTCCCATCTTTCAGATGAGGAAACAGATTCAGAGAGATGTAGTCATTTCTTGTTTTGAAAGTCACACTGATTACTGCAAGAGTTCCTAAGTTTTAACTCTTTAGCTCTTAGCCTTGTGGAAAAACACGTTCTTGAAAGGTGTTTACTTTCAAAGATGTTCATGATTTGGTGATAACATCATTGTAAACGGTATTAAGTACCTAAAATAAAATGATAACATTACTGTAAATGAGGTGAAGTGCCTAAATACTAGTAAAATTGGTTATTTATTATAATACTTAGGATGTGAACATTTGTATTCAAGAACTCTTCTCCTCTGTATTTTTGTAATTACTAAAATCATCTAAACTAAATTGCTGATCTTTGATTAATTCATTCAACAGTTATGCACTTTGCCAAAACCTGAGGTATAAAAGATAAACAGGACAAAGCCTCTGCCTTCACTAGGTGTACAGTTCAGGAAAAAGAGATGAACATGTGTACAAATGGTTCTGGTTTACCTTGTAGTCAGTGGAGGCCTGAGTTGGAAAGAGAATGGTTCTTCTCTGGGCAGAAAGCAAAAAGGGTGTGGTCTGGAAATTTTTAGTTACTCTAGCACTTTGCCATTGGCCAGTGTAAGGAATTTTAATTTTTTAGGATTACATTTTCACTTGTATAGTTTTGTTAGAAAAAGGGCAGACTGAGTTACTTGTGTACTTTGGGCTGATAAAACTTTATGTGGTTTATTCTTTCTGGCATCCAACCGGGTTTCTTTTTTGGCTAAATTCTGGGTACAAAGCCAAGTTAGTCATTATGTTTATTCATTCTTACATAAAGCAGCTGAAATTTTCCTTCTGAGATGGGTGCCTGATAAATGTTATCAGTAGTAGGTCATGCCACTCAATAAAAGTGACCGATAGACACATATTGGCTATGTCCTTTACTTTGTTTTCATCTGTTTCAGTTACTCAAAATACTATTATTAGATTATGAAATCTTTACAATATGAGAAATTTAGAAGTTAAAAACAGTTGAAAACAAAGAGTACTCAAGATTTCTTCCCTTGTGATAAGCTCATATACATGCAGATGTGACCTGAGCATATTAATGTCAGAGCTGATTGATGGACTAAAAAAATGAGGTTCTGGGATGTCAAAGCGCAGGCTGATAACCTAAGGCAAATGTTCAAGAATCCAAAAAAAAAAAGAAACTCTGGGAAACACTGGGCAATAGAGAGTATATGATATGATTTAGAAAATACATATCATATTTTAGATGATAGGATTCTAAAAATCGATATCTCAAGTACTTCAAAAGCTTAATAAATTGGAAAAGGAAGACATTTTAATCCCTTTATGAAGTGATAAATAATAGACGTGTTCTTTTCTCAAGCTGAATTACTATCATATTTGGAATTATTTTTATTTACATTATTTACTGTTTGCTTAGAATTTTTTATTTTTCTAATCATTAGAGTATTTTCAGAATATTTAGAAAATTTAAGGAAAATAAGAAATAAAATATCACTTAATTCCATCATACAGAGGAGGTACTAGTATTATTCTCATTTTAATGTATTTCCTTTGATGTAACCAAATACTTTCATTCATTTTTCTATTGTTAATTTGGGACCATGTTAGGTATACAAGTTTCTTTTTGATCAGGCATTTTCAGTTACAATGTTTCATGAACATTTCCTAGTAAATTAATATATAAAATATTTTAAAATTAATATCTATGTAGTTAATAACTTTAAACAAATAACATATACATATGTTTCATAAAATTTCTTTGATTAAATATTTAAGATTTTCTCTTCTTTTTCTTTTATAAATGACATTGTGATGAATAGGTCTTTGTATACAAATCTTTGTCTGAATTTCGGGTTCCTGTAGACAGCTTCCTAGAAATTAAATGACTGGGCCAAAAGATACATTTTTAAAGAAAGTTTCTTGATAATGTAATGCTTATTACCTCGCAGAATTTGGTGTCAACACATAACCCCCCACAATTACTATTATATGAATGACAGTTTTACTGTACATTTATCAGCATTAAAGATTATTGTTTTTATAAATCATGTCTTTGAGTACTAGTGAGTTAAAATATTTTTTCACGTTTATCAGACAATTGCATTTCCTCTTTCATAATTTTTCTTTTTATAATATTTTCAGATTTTTTTGAACAAATATACATCTTAGTACCTTCTTATATTTTGCTTCCCTTTCATTTTTGATGCTGTCACTATACCCTAGACTCTTCTTACCCAATCCTGAACCTTGACATCATGTCTGTCTAGTCTGCAGTTCATATTTCTCCCATTCTGATCCATTCTGTACACTGCTGCCTAATAGGACTTTTGAAAATACTGCTGTTGTCATGTCAGTCCTGATTAAGATCCTGCATGAACTCCCAGTTATTATTCATCTATTAGCTAAATTCAACTGCCATCTTCAGGGGGAAATTAATCCCATTCTTGGTTATGTCCTTATGAATTATGTTGATTAACATAAGTTATTGAGATATGGAACTTATGTGCAGTTAACTTTTTATATGTGATTACGTATATACAGAGACACATGTACCCAATATTGAATACTAGATATGAGTCTTGAAAGGGGATTTACAGAGCTTGAAGCCCAACTTTTTATGTTTATAAACGAAGAAACTGACTGAAAGAGTTCAATAAATTACTCAAAGTCATAGAGCTAGTTAGAACTGGGACTAGAAACCAAGTCTCCTGATTCCTAGTTCAATGCCTTTAAAAAGGGAATAATAAAAAAATCATTTGTATAATTTAAAGAATAGAAACAGCTGGGAAACCCATTTAATTTCAATCTGTTCTTATGTACAAAAGATTGTTAAAATCATGTCACATAGAAGGCTTGAGTGTTCTTATAAACATGAATAATATACTTATAAATTGATCAAATGTGTCATTAAAATTTTCATAAAATTTGCACATCAGCAAATGACCCAGTTTATACTAGTTTGCTTTCTTCTTGTTAATCTACATTGTTTTATTTAATCTGCTTTGCTACAATAGAAGCATGGTGTTTTTATTCTAGCATGTTGCGGATCATCATTAAGTTTCTTGCTAATATCTAGTGGTATTCAATGGAAAATCTAATTTTCCTAGCAACTTCTATAAAGAATTTCCTCTGACAATAATTGGGGATTATAAGAACTACCCTAAAAAGAACTACCCTTAAAAGAACTACGTCAATGTGCCTCTATTTAAATAGTAAACAACACAAACTATTTTGTAGGAGAATGGGCTGTGAGACTGGGAGTTGACAAATATACTAATTATTTAGAGGGACAGGGTAGGGCAGAAGGGGTAGATGTAGGAATAGCTGTGACTTGAACTAACTTGGATAGAAGCTCATTGATTGTAAAGGGTTGATTTAAAAGCATGTGTTTGCCCAACTAAAATATTGACAGAAAGAGTATTTATTAAATCATATGGCAGTTAAACAGTTACAATATCCAATGTTTAAATGAATAGGTGGGTCATCCAGTGCTAGAGGGACACTAAAGAGATCTTAGCTATGCTTTCTTTCTCTGTGTGCATGTGTGTGCACACAAAATAGGCCTATTCATTTCATATTCAACAAACATTTTTAAGCACCTACCAGAAGCTCTCTATTCCTGAAGAAATGATCCAGCTTTTTGTGATTATCCTCTCTATAGCTATATCACAGAGATGGATAATAATCTATACTCTATACCTGACTAATGCATTATAAAAAAAACTGAGAAAGTGGGTAGGAGGAGAGGAATGAAGAAGCAGCACCCTAAATTTCTCATTTCATGCAGCATACAATTTCTTTAATAGTGATAATTAAAAAATTGAATGTTTTAAAAATAACTGCTACTTTTTCTAATATTATTTTCTAGTATTTATTTTATCTACTATTACATCTACTGCTGCTGCTGCTGCTAAGTCACTTCAGTTGTGTCCAACTTGTAGCAACCCCATGGACTGCAGCCTACCAGGGTCCTCCGTCCATGGGATTTTCCAGGCAAGAGTACTGGAGTGGGTTGCCATTGCCTTCTCTGTTACATCTACTACTAATAATATATACTATTTATTATTTTCTAGTATTCTTCATTATTAGAAGAATAAAGTTTTCTTTAAAACTTCTAAATTGCTATACTGATAACAAACAAATAAAATAGTCATATACCATAAGAGAAAAAGAGAGAGAGATACAAGGAGGCAGAATAACATAGAAAGTACTCATTTTTTACAATAATAAATATTAAGTCCATTAATTTATTATTAAAATAAAAACCATAACATAGGCTTAAAATTCCACAAAATCTAACCATACAATAGTACTTTAAGAATACTAGTTTTGTAGTGGAGAAAACTGAATTTAAATATTACTTCTGCATTTACTAGTCATCACCTCTTTCCTAAGGAGAAACTGACTTAGCTTATTTATATAAATTTCCTAGTTTATAAAACATGAATGAAAGTAACTGACTAAATAGAGAGGATTGAATGAAACAATATCCATAAAGTTCAGTGCCCAGCACCACCAAATAATCAATAATAATAAATATTATTTGTAATATTTGTTTTAAAATGGTGTATCTAAATGAAAGAGAGGTAAAAATCAAAGGAGTTTTATACAAGATATACCGATAAGTGAAAAAACTGATTCAATACAAAATGAAAAAAATCTAAAGAGGCGGAGTGAGACTTTAAAAGAAGAAAGTAACCATTTCTGCAAAGAAACTAAAAGCCGTGAGGAGGGCTGAAGCCATAAGCCTACTGAAATCCGGATAGAGAAGCACACAGAGGTGGCTAGGAATCTAGGTCTTTGGAGTAATGGGGCCAAAAATGTTCCATATGAAATGGTGGACCTAAGTCTGTTTTGCTACTTCAACAAGAGGCTGTAAAAAATACGGCCATCTGCTGCCTGGGGCAGTAGCTTATACAGAGCTGCAGGCACTGAAGGTGGAAGGATGAGGGTACAGATTCAGACTCATGATCAAATATTCTTACAGGTAAGCTAAAGGCATCATTATAAGATTTGGATTGGGACTAGAAAGCCAGGAATGCAGATGGAGGCAACTGGAAAACCATCAGTCAAGGAGGTATGAAAAAATTAAAAGAGTGCCAAGAGGCAAGACAAAAAAGCCTTATGACCAACATTAACCTGAAAAACAATATTCTAAAATACAGCAAGGGAAGTTCATTTCTAGCTATTTTATTCTTTTGATGTGATGGTAAATGGAATTTTTCCTTAATTTCTCTTTCTAATCCTTTGTTGTTAGTCTATAGGAATGCAAAACAACCACAAAATTAATAACTGGAATATTCACTCCAGATAAATTTGATTTTATAGAACTGTCTGATAATGATTTCAAAATGAGTATATTTGCAATGTTCAGACATAAATAAGACTCATGTGTAAAAAGAACAAGAAATTACTGAATAAGAATAGACAACAATAAGATAAGAATAGGTGCAGAAAATAAATCAAAAGTCTTAAAAGTGAAAAAAATGTACATGTAAAAATACAATAGGTAGGATAACTTAGGACTGGGCAATTTCAAGGAGAGGATTAAATGAGTTGGAAAGTGATACTAAGGAATTCATTCAGAAAAAAAAATCACAGAAAGTAAAATATGTTTTAGGAAAATGAAAGAGCAGCTGACATATGGTAAATTGACAGGGAAACACCAATAGATAGCTATTAATATTATAAGAATCCCAGAAGAATAAAATGAAGGTAATGAAAAAGAACAGAAGAAAAAAAATAGCTGATAATTTTCCAGAATTAGAGTCTTGAAATTAGAAAATATATCCCTAGTTCATGACTGATAATTTAAAACAAATCTGCATTGAGACACATTTCAGAGAAACTATAATATATTAAGGATATATAAAAACTGTAAGAAGTTACCAGAGGGAAAAGGCCAAATACTTAAAAAAAACTGAAAAATAGGTTGATAGTAGGCAACCCACTCCAGTGTTCTTGCCTAGAGAATCCCAGGGTTGGGGAGCCTGGTGGGCTGCCATCTATGGGGTCGCACAGAGTCGGACACGACTGAAGTGACTTAGCAGCAGCAGCAGCAGCAGCAGCAGACTTGTCTTATGATAGTTAACAGAACAACAGTCTAAGATGTAACTGAGAAATATCTTCAAATGCTACACAAAATACCCAGATAATTGTTATTTAAAAGATAAAGACATTTTCAGACATATATAGTGTGCTACCTAGGGCCCTCCCTAGAGGATTATGAAAAGATGTAATTCAACAAGAAGGAAAGTAAATCCAGAAAGGAAGAGATAGGATCTACAAATAATAGTGGGCATAGTAATAACTAAAACATATGAGTAAATACAATTAAGTATTGATTATGAAAATAAATGATAATTATCTTTTGATATGATTAAAACAAGTAAGTAAAACTAAAACTCCATTCAAAAATTATAACAATGAGATTGATATTTAAGAAGTGGGTAAAACATGCTGCTGCTGCTGCTGCGTCACTTCAGTTGTGTCCGACCCTGTGTGACCCCATAGACAGAAGCCCCCAGGGTCCCCCGTCCCTGGGATTCTCCAGGCAAGAACACTGGAGTGGGTTGCCATTTCCTTTTCCAATGTGTGAAAGTGAAAAGTGAAAGTGAAGTCGCTCAGTTGTGTCCTTTAGCGACCCCACGGACTGCAGCCTACCAGGCTCCTCCATCCATGGGATTTTCCAGGCAAGAGTACTAGAGTGGCTTGCCATTGCCTTCTCCAAAAACATGCTGCTGCTGCTACTGCTAAGTCACTTCAGTCGTGTCCGACTCTGTGTGACCCCATAGACGGAAGCCCACCAGGCTTCCCCTTCCCTGGGATTCTCCAGGCAAGAACACTGGAGTGGGTTGCCATTTCCCTCTCCATTGTGTGAAAGTGAAGTCGCTCAGTCGTGTCCGACCCCCAGCGACCCCACGGACCGCAGCCTACCAGGCTCCTCCATCCATGGGATTTTCTAGGCAAGAGTACTGGAGTGGCTTGCCATTGCCTTCTCCAAAAAAAACATGCTAGACACTTTTATTTCTGCATGAAGGAGTAAGTCAGAAATACTAAAAAGTGGATTTTATTTTTTTACTAGAAAAATATGTAGGCAAGTACACATAAAACATTTTCAGTATGAGCACTCAAGATAAAGATAAGCCACCTGTGAACTTTAAGCTCAGCAATAAAATCCATGTACTAGGTCAGAAAAGAATTTTTCAAACTTTTTTTTCAATCAAAACTATATAAAACACATCTCATTATAATGCAATTGAATTCAGAATCAGTAATAAAAATAGAACAAATACATGTTTGCCATGTAGAAACATGTACTTTTTTTGTTTGTTTGTTTGTATGGCATGGTATGTGGGATCTTAGTTCCCTGACTGGGTATCAAACCTGTGCTCCTGCACTGGAAGCATGGAATCTTAAGCACTGGACCATCAGGGAAGTCCCTAGAAATATACAGTTCTAATTAAGGGTTAAAAATAAATCAAGAGATATTACAAAATATTTAAAATTAAAACTATATATCAAGACATGTTATGTAGTTAATGAGACACCTGAATGAGAATTTTGAGAATTTCAAGACAGATTCATTTTAAAAACAATAAAAAGTATTAAAATTGAATGAGAAAAAATGAACTCAGGAATCTAGAAAAAATGATCTAAATAATAAAATAGAAAGAAAAAAGCATAAAGTAATGATATAGAATGCAAAGACACAATCAAGTCAATAAGCAAACTTAAAAGCCAATTTTTGAAAAAAGTAAATAAAACACAAAAATGTCTAACAGCCAGTAAAAGAAGAGGTTAATATAAATAATATTAGGAATAAGAAGTGAACATATCTAAAGATAAAATTAAATATCATAAGAATTTATGAAGAGCTTTGTGCAAATAAATTTGAAGTTAGATTAACTGTTAGCTGTATATTTTCCAAAAACATCTCCTTAAAGTTGACTTAAGAAGAACAATAACACTTGAATAAACTGATAGCTATGGAAATAAAGGAACTGATGATAATAAAATATCTACCTTACACTACCTGCCACCTGCTAATACAAAATATTAGGTTCAGATGATTTTAGAGGTAAATTTAACCAAATCTTCAGAATAGGTAATCTGTATAATATAAAAACAGTTTCAGAAATAGAAAAAAATAAGAGAGAAATGTTGCTCAACTTATTTTACAAGGCTAGTATCACTGTAACACCAAATCTCTATAATAAAAATTTTAAGAAAAGAAAAGACTAATCTCCCCATGCAAACATATATACAAAGTATCAGCAAATTAAACTCAAGACTGGATTTAAAAAACACACCAGGACCAAGTAAAAAAATTTTTTTGCAGGAATGTAAGAAATGTTGACTATCAAGAAATGTTTTAATATCATATAAAATACTAACCTATTAGTGGGAAATTTTATCATATTATTGATGCAGAAAATGCATTAGATAAAACTCAATGAGTATTCTTATTTTTTAAAAATATTTATTTATTTATTTGGCTGCACCAGGTCTTGAGTTGTGGCAAGCAAACTCTTTAGTTGTGGCATGTGGGATCTTGTTCCCTGACCAGGGATCAAACCCAGGCTCCCTGCACTGGGAGCATGGAGTCTTAGCCACTGAACAACCAGGGAAGTCCTGAGTATTCTTGATTAAAAATGCTTAGCAAACTTTAAACAGCTGATGGGAAATTTTCAATAATAATCTTAATTTATTGAAACCCCAAGCAAATATCATATTTCCAGAACATTTCCATTAAAGAATGAAACAAAGCATTCCAAATGTCATTGCTTTTACTCCACACTATATAGAGATCTCAGTAATGCAATATGACAGGAAAAATAAATTGAATTGAAAATTAATTGATAAATTGGAATTGAAAATTAAGAGATAAATTGGAATTATTTGCTAATGATATACATGTCCATGTAGAAAACCTAAGAGAATTTCAGTTTAGCCAGTGGAACTAGTAAGAGAGTTCAGCAAAGCTGTTGAGTATACACCAATAATAACAAATAAGCAATAAAGTGGAAAACAGATTTTATACATAATATCATGAAAATTAAGTTATATGAGAGGAATTCTAACAAATAAGATCAAGCAAGACCTTTACGGTGAAAATTATAAAACATTATTATAGAACTGGAAGGAAGAGCTCATCAGTACAGCTTTCAATGTTAAAAAGACACAGTGTCATAAGAATATCCATTCTCCTCTAGAGTACTCTCTAAAGTTAATGTAAATACAAATAAAATTCAACAGGGCTTTTGCTAAACTTGACTAAACAACCCTAAAATTTACATTGAATAGCAGAAGGCCAAGAAGAGCAAAAAGAATTTTAAGGAAGAACAATGTAGAGAGATATACCATACCAAATAATAAGAATGTTATAAAGCAAGGGTAATTAAGGCACTTTTGTGTTAGCACAAGAATAGAGAAACAGTCCACTGGATGAAATAAAGATACTAAAAACAGATTTGATGTAGGTGAAAGAGGCATTACAAATTAGTGGGTAAGGATGATGCTTAAATGGTACTGGGATAACTGGGTTACCCACATGGAAAAAAATAAAACAGGATGCATGTAGGATACCATACACAAAAACAAATGTCAAGAAGATTAGAGCTCTAAATGTAAAAGAAAAAACTTTAAAACTGTTAGAAGAAAATATAGGAAGGTTTCTTACGGATCTTGTCATATTGAAGGGTTTTTTAAAATGACATAAGAGGACAAACCATAAAGGAAAACATCAATAAACTTAACTGCATTAAAATCAGAAGGTTTAAAAATAAATGCTACTATATACAGTCAAAAGATAAAACTAAAATTTGGGAAAGGATATTTGCAATCTGTATTGCCCAAAAGATGAGAATCCAGAATATTACAACAACTACAAAACCAAAAGCTGTCCAAAACAACAATAGCCAAACAAATAACTCAATCAAAACATAGGTGAAGATATAAACAGGCAATACACATGAACACAAATGAGGAAATCCCAGTGGTTTATAAGTGAAAAATTTTTTAATGATATATTATTCAATCCCCTCAGTCTGACAAAAATGTAAGAACCTTGGTCATTCCAAATGTTGTGAAGCACATGGAGAATGTCTCATAGACTGCTAATGAGAATATAAATTGATACTACCACTTCAAAAAGAAAAATTGCACAATTCTTAGTAAAGTTATTAAACTTTTAAAAATAAGAAATTATTTAATAAAATTTAAAATTGCATTTTTTTCTTACAGTTTAGCATTTCCTCCTTAGCTTCCAAAAATGCACAAAAATGTTAAGTACAATTTTAGTGGCAATTGGGAAATACCAGAAATAATGTCTAACAATTAGAGACTCAGATTTTAGTGACACATATAGTAAAGTTCATTTTATATAACTTATAATATATGACTTATGGAAAACTAATTCATGATGATAGAAATCAGAAGAGTTGTGCTGTTTTTAATCTTTTGTTAAAGTTTTGGAGGATATAGCCTGTAAGGGGGCATGAAGGATTCTCCGAGGTACTGTGAATGTTTTGTATGTTGGATTGAATTTTTTTGCATGGATGTAGACTCACATAAAATCTCATCAAGCTACACAATTAATTTGTGTACTCACTATACATAACTTAGAATAATACACAATAAAAACAGGTTTGGAAATAAATTGTCCACACTGAGGTTTGTTTAACTTGGGTGCTGGATTCTTGTATGTTCACATTATAATTCATACTTTTATATGTTTGAAACATTTTACATTAAAAAATGACAGGACAGACTACTGCTTTTCCTAACTAGAACTGATCAAGGTAAAAGAAAACACTAGTGTCATCTTTTCCTCTTCACTGTCCCTGACACTAGGTCCAACTGTTCCAGCAATCAATACACACTTCACAGCCAAGTGTACTTACAAAGTGATCATTTAGTTGAATCAAAGCAAAACTTTCAATTCACTTTTTGACTATGTGTAGAATCTAGGCTTTCTTAAGTGAATGACCAGCATCATGTATTAATACAATGCTACCAATGTATAAAGATCAGTCATTCATTTAGGTGTTTCAAAAGTAGGGGATTGCCAAGGATTTTTTTGATGTGAATCAACAGGTGGTTTGGCATTAATATTGCTATTTGTTTCTGGGCTTCACCTCTGGTTTCAGAAAAGAAAAAGAGACAATACCTTTTCAATGCTGTATTTCAAGTTAACCATATGGAAAGCAAGGTTTTATTCCAGCCAATTCTCTTTGTCTCAAAGCGCGGAGGAAAAGTGCCAGCCACTGCTACTCTCGCCACCAGCCACAGTACAGATGTTTGGAAAATGCAAAAATAGAGAAATGAAACAAAAAGGAAACCCTCAAAAATAAGTTTTGCATAAATGAAAAATGGAGTATATAATTATTATAGCTGCAAAAAGGTAAATGCATTTATTTTTTCCCATTGTGTTAAACGGAAAGAACCCAAACAAACAAAAACATTGATGTTTTAACTTAATGTTTTGTTGAAACCAATGATTACAAGGACCAACTCGTATGTGGCTAAAAATGGGAATAAAAAACAGATTTCTTTTAATCTGATAAGATTTTTTTTAACCTCAAAGAATTCTAGAATATGACCTACTTAAATGAATACTTATAAAAGAAACAGATTCATTTAAAAATTCATGTTTTCAGGTGCCAAAATGGGAAAGGAAAAGTGTTTCTATGAAATCTTATAAGAGAAAAGAAATAATTGAAATTATAATGGTTCCTTATACAACTCAGATAAAATATAGCTTGGTAAGAAATGTCTCAAAACTGTTCAACTGTACATTCCTGAATTAGCTTAGCTAATTTACAGACAGTTTTTCCAAAAGCAAACATCCTGTTAGATTTAAGCACGCCAATGTAAATTATTCTTTGTTTAAAAGAAAAAGTTTTTAAAAAATTATGTAATTTCTGAGAGAATATTGGCTGGATTGAAAGTTAGACCATGATTTAGGTCTAGCTCTGCCACAGTCCTGTTGTGTTTACCTTGTTCCTGTTATAAAACAGGCCTGGTCTCAGTGTCCACATCTGTGAAGTGGACATGTGACACAAAGGCATAGCCCTATCGTCAAGCCCGCTTCCAGTCCCACCATTCTATGAATCCAAGGAAATCACTCCAGCACAAAAGTTTTTGTTTTCTTCCTTCTTTTCTTGCTTTCTTAAAATAAACAAACAATCAAATAAGTAAGTAAATATATATTAAAAGCACATATACTAATCATCTATCTCTCTGAACAGGAAGAGAGAACATTTTTCTTTGTTACCATTATCTATTCCCTAACGTATATTTAAAAAGAGAGTTCCCATATAAAAAGATTTTTATTTTTTCCTGAATCAAAAATAGCATATCATTTCTTTGCCATTTAAGTTCTATGAAGAAAGAAAACAGAAAATCATTACAGAAATCATATTAGGAACTTTAAGAAGGAAGAAAAAAGTCACTAAAATTTCTTTTAAAATTCAGTGGTTTGTTTACATGTTTTCTGTGACAGAAGATATAATTGCCATTTCAAACTACCTTCACTTCCTTTTTCTGGGGCAATATTCTTAACTGTGTAAAACACAGGACCCTCTTCAGGTACCTTTCCCACCTGTCTTCTGAGGTAACAAGGCTGAGATATAGATTACAGCCTGAGATACCTAGGATGGGTATTAAACATTTCATCTGGGAGACAGGATTGTGATCAGTTTGCCAAATCTAAAAGAAAATTAAGCCCCATCACTACTTTGGCAAGAAATTTGAGTTCTCATGGCTGAATAATGATCATCATTTTTACACAAGACATCAAAAAATGAAAGCACCTGGGGCATCAACCAGAAAAAAAATCTGAAAATGCAGTGTTTTCTGTCAACATTTAAACCAGATAAGACACAAGCAACTGCCCTTAACCTTTACAGAGAGGTATGAAAAGAATGCAGGACGACTCAATGAACAACTGAAGCTCCGCTCTATGAAAAGGCCAAAGTCTTTGGGGCGAAAGCTCCATTGCTCCAAGTGCTGATCCACCTAAGGCACCAGCAGAGGCAGAATGCTTGGGGGCAACAGGCAAGGCTCCTGTTTCAGGCTCCAGCTCTGGCTGCACGCTGAGAAGCCTGGGACCCACCAGACACATGCTCAGAGAACACCTAGGGTGGGTCCCCCTGCCAGGGGAGGGCCTCTCAAACAGAAAGGCAAGAGTCTGAAGTTGCACAGTGTGTGAGCACTCCCTACTGGCTGCTGAAGTTGGAGATGAACTGGTGGTGTTTTAGAAAGGGCTGCCCCAGGTTTCTGTGAGGAGGCTGAAGGACACAGCTCTTTCTCTAGGGGATAAGGGCGTGGCTCTGATTAGGCTTAGACTGGTTCAGATGTTATGCTACTTGAGAAGCAGGTGAGGGGAGCTTACTGATAGGAGGAAATCCAAGAACTGGCAAAAACTGAGTATAACTGGTTATAATTTTCATTAACTCTTTCAGCTACAGTACCCCCTTCTTATCCAAGGGGGCTAGGTTCCAAGAACCCCAGTGGATGCCTGAAACCAGGATCGTGCCAAACCTCATATCCACTATATCTTTTGCTGTACATACATACCTATGATAAAGTTTAATTTATAAATCAGGCACCGTAAGAGATCGACACCACCCAATAATAAAATAGAAATAATATAATAATATACTGTAATAAAAGTTACGTGAATGTGATCTCTCTGTCTCGAAATATCTTTCTGTACAAATCAAATGACTTTTCCGTCTTCACTAAGCATCATCATGCACTGTGGCCACAGCAATTACAGTCTGAGGTGCGACAGCAAAACTAGCATGAATTGCTTTTTCCTTTTTCACAATTTCACTGAGAGAAGATTCATTCCTACCATCGATCTTAGTAACCTCAGCATACGACTTTTTTTCCTTAGTAAGTTGAGAACTTTCACCTTTTCAACAGAAAGAAACACTTTACAGCTTTTCTTTGGCATAATTGATTTGCCAGCATTACCGCTCTTATGCATTGGGGCCGTTATTAACTAAAATAGGGTGACTTCAACACAAGAACTGCAGTACTGTCTCGGTCAATCTCATAACCGAGCTGCCTACTAAGTGAGTAACTGGTGGGGTGCTCTGGACAAAGGGATGATTCACATCCCAGGTGGAATGGCAGGAGATTTCATCATGCTACTCAGAACACTGCACAATTTGAAACTAATGAACTGTTTATTTCTGAAATTTTCCATTTAATGCTTTCAGACTGCAGATGGCTGTGGCTAACTGAAACCGAAACTGGGGAAGGTGGAACTGAGGATAAGAAGGGACTTTTGTATTAACATTTTATATACAGACCCGTGTATGAGCATGTGTGTGTTTGGGGTGGAGGGGGTGCAGGAGGAAACGAATTTCTGTGTGGCTCACTTTATTTCAGTAATAGGAAATCTTGGGACAGTCCAGTGTGTTTATACCATTTATGTTTTACCAGAAAATCCCATATATAAACTTGATGGAACTGCCAGATATGTTCACTATACCACTACACCTAAGCCCTAGACAGTGGTCTCAAGTCTAGGGCAATGATACTAGGATACTGAATGTTCCCAGGGCTCTGCTGTGTTCTGATTCTTCTGTATAATAAGATGAAGGTCAAAATGGCAGCCTGCTAAAAGCAGAAGCATTTCAGTTGCAGGAATAACTTGCTTGTCATCAACTTGTTAATGCAATAGTCAAACATTTCTTTGACATGTACAGTATCAGCTAACTTCAGCAGATAAAGGGTCTAGAACAGGAAGATGCTGCAGATGCTTTAGCTTGGAGGAAGGCTTAGCAGAGCCAAAACGTCAGCAGGGCCTGTTTGTTCCATACTTTCCATCGGGCTCTGTGAAAGAAATGTTAGATTACTGCAATGACAAGTTTGTGACAAGCAAGTCATTTGTGCAACTGGTGCGCTCCTGTTTTTATCTGTTTACCATTCAGACTTGTGAATGCCATTTCAAGCACTTACAGGATTTCTGGCTCCCATTAAGGGGAAATGGTTTCTCCATGTTTAGAATTTTCTGCCTCAAAGAGAATTACTAAGCAATTATTTATCCCTGTGGTCACAGTGTCACACAAAAGCACTCTTGAGTTGTTTAGTTGGACTCTGAATCATGAAATGGAGTCCTGGGGACTGGATAGCTTGGAGCATCAGAAATTTCTCATCTAGTTTATTGGAATGACTACAAAGCAAGCCTGTAAGAGTCAATAAAATTGTGGCCAGCTTGAAATACCTTGCTCTTTTGCTCTGGGATCATATATCAAGGCCATATGCTTCAAGGCCCATAAACTCACTTGTAATGAGTAGATCCTGAGAAGCCGAGGCCTGACTGTGTCACAGACACTGACATGTGATCGAACATATGACAGTCTTGGTGACAAGGACTGCTGTAACTTTTGAGAAGAGAACTCACATGGCCTTCTCCCCGTGTTCTGAGGGTAACCGGAGGCCCAATCCAAACCCAGGAAATGTTCTAAGTGTTTGGCAAAAGGTAATATCATAATCTAAAATTAACACTTAGGATCATCCTACCAAGGATGACTTTTGCATAGCAAAGGGCAGATTTTGGGTCAAGAATTCAAGACTGTCTCCTCAGGTTCTTCGTCTGAGATTGCTGAGTGACTTTTAGTGAGTCATTTTAACCTCCTAGGAGGAGTGTACAAAATAATAATACCCATTCCTTGTTTAGGGCCCCTCCCATGGCTCAGACGGTAAAGCGTCTGTCTACAGTGCGGGAGACCAGGGTTTGATCCCTGGGTTGGGAAGATCCCCTGGAGAAGGAAATGGCAATTCACTGCAGTACTACTGCCTGGAAAATCCCATGGACAGAGGAGCCTGGTAGGCTACAGCCCACATGAATGGTCTCATGGTCAATGTCATAAAACATGAAGAACAGTATTTCCTAAAAGCCATGTATTCTCCTTATGATTTCAAATTTTGTCCATTATTGTCACTGAATTTCTAAATGATTCTAGGTATACCTCTTGAAGAGCATGGAACCATGAAATTCTGAAGCAAGAGGCAGACACTTACAATATCTATGGAAGCAAGTCAAAGCTGGAACAGAGTTACAGTGTTAAGAACCAGCCAGAAAGTAATGATGAAACATGAGGCACGGTTTGGTATGGATGACTAAAGAATGTTACAGAAATGGATAATTGTCCTTGTTGAATAAAACTTTATTGTTAATAATCATTTCCCAGATACTACAAGCAATACACAATTTATATGTCTAATATCATCTTTACAATGGCTCTATGGTGTGTGTACTATCAATTTCTTTTCACTTGTGGAAACTAAAACTGTAGAGAAATTCAAATACTTCACCATAAATCTGTAAGTAGCAAAGGTGTGGAGCGATTTTCCCTTCATCCAAGCCCTGATACTCTTAATCACTAAAGAACTAAAGTCACTTCCACTGCCTGCAGAAGACATTTCTCCCTAGTTTACTGGAAAACATTCTCATTCTTAAAATGTAGACATTCAAGAATTTGATATAAAAGGCCGGGTGAGATTATTCTGACTTTAACTGTGTTGCAATCCTTGTTAGGCCTCTGGGAAAGCGGAGCTTCATCAAGATGTCATTCCTTTCGCCTTGACCTGAACTAGTCCGACTGAAATGCACTGGGGAAGAGATGGAAGGGATTCTAACCTAATCACATATCTTTGTGCCATGAGTGCGGTGCTGTTTGGCTGCATCTCCCTGTGTCCATGCCAACTTCTTTCTCTCTCTTCATATGCATAGCCTCTAGTTCGCCCTACTCTTTGCTCCTAAGTTACCTCCAGGGAGGCTTCCTTTGTCACTCGTCTGCTATTGTTTTTAGGTGTGGGGGAGGGGCGGACATCTTTCTTACCATGACAAGGATTACTGAAACAGTCTAAACTTCCAACTTTGCACAGAATATAGCCTTTGTTCAGTCTTCTGCTTTGTTTCTCTTTAATGATAGCTTTGCCACAGGTTTTCCCTATGTAACTCAGAGCTATGCAAATCAAACTGGTTAGCAAGACTGCAGCTGTTCTATCTCAAAATGAGTCCGAGAGGTGGAGGCCTGAGTGAGGCACGTTTTCTGAGTATTACACGTCTAACAGCTGCTTACCTTGCACGAGTGGCAAAGAACAAGCTCAGTGAGATCTGCAGTGGCTTTCCTTGGTCCGTTTTTAGTGTGTTCAGAATGGATTATAAGAAGTTTTAGCTCACACAAACTTTTAGTTTCCTAGTATTTATACTTCCCCAAGCACAAGACTGTTACTTAAAAGATACTCAGAAAGACACCACGCATCATGTAGAATCATAAAATCTCAGAGCAATGTGTAAAGGACCCTAAAGTCCTGTGGTCTGAGTCTTGACCTGGTGCCTGAGTTTGCTTGCTGGGGCCATTCAGTCTCTGTTGTACGCCACCAGGGACATGGTGCACGTAACCTCACAGGCAACCCAATCCTGCTCTAGGACTTCTGTTTGTACAAAATGTTCTTCCTTTTATTAAATCTTAACATGTCTTTCTAAAATTCCCCATCATGGCTTCTAGTTCTTTTTTTTTTACTATGTCCTCCAATCCTGGGAGCTTCTGGGAATTTGTAATTTAATGGTTCATTTAATGACAACTCTTGAGCATTTCATATACAAACAAGGGGTTCAAATCGTCTTTTCGCCTTGTCCCTCTTCCCTCATCACACAGAACTTAAATACCTTTTCTACCCCTCTGTCAACCCTGGGAGAAATGAAAGGCAGTCAGTCTACCCAGTTTTATCATTTCCTTTTGGATCTCACTGACATCCATGACATTTGGGTCGGCACCATGCTCCCGCAGAAGAGTCGCACACTCCTCTTCTTGGCATTCTGTGGCCTTCATCAGCACTGTCCTGTTTTCATTGTCACAGAAGTTAAGCAGGCATTTTCTTTCCAGGAGGAGATACCACTGCTGAATGGCCATTGGCACAGGCCAGGTGGAGGGCAGTCCTGTTCACCTTGTCCCTGTCGTGCAGGCTGTTCTTCCCCAGCAACAGAATCTGCTGCACTTTGGCTACGTTTCCTACAAAGGCAGTTTTCTGGATCTTTCTGAGGTCCTTGTCTCGGATGCAATACCCGGGTTGGAAGTTGATTCTATGACCGCCATCTCTCCCCGGGCTGATGGAGGATCCTAAGGGCGACTCGCCCTTCTTACTCCCAAAACCAAAAATCTTTTTCAACACAGAGTCCACGAGCTTCAAAAACACCTCACCTCCCCCTCGGCTCTTCACAGTCCCCGAAACCCAATACTAATGCTACAGATGCACCTAAGCAGTCCCCCTACAATATCCCAGTTGGGAAGCTCCGTGGTTTCCAGTCTTTCAGCCCAGAAGAGTCGTAGCTAAATGACGCTGCTAAACACAGTGTGCCTGTGCGCATTCCCGCGTGTAGCCACAGAGACCTGTCGGGCCATGCTGCCCAGTCTCTACTTGTAAGTTTATATAATTTATTTTTTAATAAAGCCTGGACAACATTCCTGTTAAGAGCTGGCTTCAGTTGAATATTCTTGCCTCCTTTATCAAAGATAAGGTGTCCATAGGTGTGTGGATTTATTTCTGGGCTTTCTATTTTGTTCCATTGATCTATATTTCTGTCTTTATGCCAGTACCATACTGTCTTGATGACTGTGGCTTTGTAGTAGAGCCTGGGGTTTCCCTGGTGGCTCAGCTGGTAAAGAATCCCCCTGCATTGCAGGAGACCTGAGTTGGGAAGATCCCCTGGAGAAGGGAAAGGCTACCCACTCCAGTATTCTGGCCTGGAGAATTCCATGGACTATATAATCCATGGGGTCACAAAGGGTCGGACACGACTGAGTGACTTTCACTTCACTTCACTTCACTTTGGATGTAGATAACACAAATGGCAAAGCATTCTTAATCTCTTTGATTTTCTGTCCTATCCTGGGGAAGATTTTTCTAGACCACCTCAGGCCGACTTGACAGCTACAGCTATTCATAGGGTGACCATAGAGCTTATTGTCCAAACAAGGCCACTTTTTGAGGGTAACAGGACGCTATCAATAATTATACCAAGACCATAGGCAAAGAACAGAAGTGTCCTGGGCATATCTATACAGTACTTTTCACCTTCCTTTACTCCAGCTCCCACCTTCTCACACCCTCGGTCTCTATTTCTATGTCTGCTTCGCATTCCTGTCTGTGATCACTCTTCAGCATCGGGCACATTTATCCATGCATCTCTAGTTTCCAGAAGAGAACCTAGCAGGTAGGAAGAGGTAGGCTATATGCTTTTTCTTCTTTTAAATTGGGGATATATATTTTTTCCTCCTTGTACACTGTGGACTTCTCCCCTTATTTCTTAAGCAGATACCACCAACACACATTGGTTTCATATTTCTGGAGATGAATCAGAAATAACTTAGTGTCACAGGAAGGGAATGATTTAATAGAAATGAGTCTGACTTTGAATACTGAGAGCAAAAAGCAGAGAGTGAAACGTGCTAACTTTTCCACTAAAAGTCTACTGTACCTCTTTACAGAACACTGAACAATAAGTTCTAATCTCTGTTCACAAGTAGTTTTTTCAGCAGCTGTACCCATAATTCCAAGTTTATAGTAAATCAATTATTATAGGCAATAATGGTAACCTAGTGTGACAGTTATATATGTGATCATATGGAACAAAGGGTAGCACAGGGAGATTCCTGACAATTCTCCACTAAAACATTGGTGGCACTTCTGTCGCTTTCAGAAGTGTCCTTTTTCTGTCCTTTGGCCAAGGACATTTAGTAGTCCTGGTGGCTTTTTAGCAGTGTTTGTTTCTGAGTACTAGTGATTTTAAAAAGAGAGAAAAAGAAAGTCCTGAGTCATGAGAATCACATAGAAAAGGCGCTCCTTCCTTTCTTGACACATTTAGAATATTCCATAAAGATGTGAGTTTATCCTGTTTAGGTTTAAGAACTTTAAAGAAGACAAACCCAGAACTTCTCTTTCAGTGTTTCGAAGACTCACTATCAAGAGTCTGCCTCATTTTCAAACCTAAACATGTTCTGTTGCAGTGTAAGCCTATTTCATCACTATGCGGCCTCAGTGAAGAAAAGAAAGTCTTATTTCTTACTTCCCATAACTTGCTTAAAAAAAAACTAGTCTCAGCTCACTATCTCAACCTTTTTTTTTAAAAAAGATGAAACAATCTCAATATTTTGACTTCCCCTTAAATATTTTTTTTCGAAATTAATTTTATTTTAGTATAGCTGGTTTACAGTGTTGTGTTAGTTTCAGGTATACAGCAAAGTGAATCTGTTAAACATATATCCACCCTTTTTTAGATTCTTTCCCCATGTAGGTCATTAATGAGTAGAGCTTCCGTGTGCTATACAGTAGGTCCTTTTCAGTTATCTATTTTATATATAGTAGTGTGTATATGTCTGGAGTAGAAAATGGCAACCCACTCCAATACTCTCACCTGGAAAATTCCATGAACAGAGGAGCCAGGCGGGCTGCAGTCCATGGGGTCACAAAGAGTCAGACATGACTGAGTGTACGTACACATACTGCATACATGTCAGTCCCAGTCTCCCAGTTTATCCCTCCCCTTATCTCCATTGATAACCATAAGCTTGTTTTCGACATCTGTGACTCTGCTTTTCTTAAATAAGTTGATTTGTACCATTTTTAAAAAAATTTCCCATACAAGTAATGTCATATGATATATGTCTTTCTCTGTGTAACTTTCTCTACTTAGTATGATAGTCTCTACGTCCATCTATGTGGCTGCAAGTGGCATTATTTCACTCTTTTTTATGGCTGAGTAATATTCCATTGTATATATGTACCACATCCTCTTTATCCATTCATCCATTAATGGACATTTAGGTTCCTTTCATGTCTTTAATTTTAAATTTTACTGGGAGGGGTTTAATAACTTTTTCTCTCCAAGGTGTTCATGTCTAATTTCAGTTGAATTTCAAACAAACATGATTAAGTGTATGACCTATGCATAGAGGGAATAGTAGAAATATCTATATTCTTCATGTTTCTTACATAATCAATGATTACAACTATGGTTAAATCTCAGTTTTACATTTTATACTCTTGATGAACTTTCTATGCTCTACTTCTAGATGCTGTTTTTCCCTTGAAACTAGCCATTCTTTATTTTCAGTCCGTCAGTGACATTTACCAAACCATCATAGATAATGGAAAATATGACTTGCAAGAAGATTTAAAAACAAAGTTATAAGCCTTGCTTTGTATGAAACAAATTTATAAAGAAGACAACCTTAAAGAAAAGAAAAAATGTGGATATTCATATTCAAGCTTGTGGTGTTAGTTTAGTAGTTAAGATGTGCAAGCCAACATGTCTATATGAACTCAGATATGAATGATAAGAGTGGGATGAGTTGCCACTTGTGATGTTTATGTTTCTTCCTGAAGAATATTAACATTACCTTTTATTTAACAACATTCTGTTGATTTTCTGTTTTAGGAAATGTTAATTTCAAATGACTATCTTTTTTCTGAAGTGGATGGTTATACCTACATCTTAAAATGTTGTTATTTGGAAACTGTGCATAAAAGCACTGTACTTTCAAAGCACGCGTTGCCTGTCTGACATCTAAAACAGTGATTTACAACTAACTATTTAGAATTCCTGGTGTCCCATTGCTCATGGGATTTTGCATCACTCTTCCCTGACTATTCCTCCTTAAAATATAATTTTACACTAAAATTCTTTTTTTTTTGAGATTTTTGAAACGCTGCTACCAATGATTTAGAATACACTGGATTTGTTAATATTGGAAAACATGTGTCTATTAATCAAGGTAGTAAAAAAGCAGAATCCAAGATGGCATACCATTTCTACATTTTTCCATATTAACTACCGAGTATTCTGAAGTTCTTAGCATCAAATAAGCAGTTTAGAAATGGTTTTTGTTTGCTTGTCATTTGAGACAAAATCAAAAGTTCTGCCATTTACATGGAGTTAGATCATAACTCTAGCTTTGCTGTAGTTCACCAAAGCTCTCACTGGACTCAGAAAGAAGACAAGGTATTATACAGCATGGCCTTAAGATGGTTAATACCTAGAGTCCTGGTATTGTTAAAGGATTGCCAAATAAGTTTTACCAAAACCTTCCTGGGATAGTTTATTGCACACAGGTTAGACTTCCATGTTTATAACTTGCAGATAGAGTATTGCTGCTGCTGCTGCTGCTAAGTCACTTCAGTCGTGTCTGACTCTGTGTGACCCCATAGACAGTAGCCCACCAGGCTCCTTTGTTCCTGGGATTCTGCAGGCAAGAATACTGGAGTTGGTTGCCATTTCCTTCTCCAATGCATGTATGCATGCATGCTAAGGCATTTCAGTCGTGTCTGACTCTATGTGACCCTATGGACAGCAGCCCACCAGGGTCCTCTGTCCACAGGATTCTCTAGGGAAGAATACTGGAGTGGGTTGCCATTTCCTTCTCTGTGATACTATTAAATGGTTGTAAATGGTAGTTTCCCAAATAGTGAGTTTCATTTTGGCAAGAAGAGACAGTGAAGGTAAATATAAAGGTATCATCACTCACAAACCAGAAAGGTGAGCTAGAGCATAACTATGTTTCTTGGGTGATCAGCCACAGAGCACCATTCTTTTTAAATCGAACTACAGTCAGAGAAGGCAATGGCATCTGGTCCTCTTGCCTGGAAAATCCCATGGACCGAGGAGCCTGGTAGGCTGCAGTCCATGGGGTCACTAAGAGTCAGACACGACTGAGTGACTTCACTTTTTCACTTTTTCATTTTCATGCATTGGAGAAGGAAATGGCAACCCGCTCCAGTGTTCTTGCCTGGAGAATCCCAGGGACGGGGGAGCCTGGCGGGTTGTCGTCTATGGGGTCACACAGAGTCGGACACGACTGAAGTGACCTAGCAGCAGCAGCATGGTCGATTTACAGTGTTGTGTTAAGTTTCTGGTGTATAGCAAAGTGATTCAGTTATGTGCATATATACATATATATTCTTTTCCATTGTGGCATATAATAGGATATTAAATATAGTTCACTGTTCTATACAGTAGAACATTGTTTATTGATTTTATATATAATAATTTGTATCTGTTAATCTCAAACTCCTTATTTATTCCTCCCCCACACCCTTTCTCCTTTGGTAACCATAAATTTGTTTTCCAGGTCACAGAGCACCATTTATGTAAGAGTCTGAATTTCTATCATGACTTTAATTTTGAATTTCATTGAATGTAAATAAAACAATGTTGTTATTAAGCAGCTCATTTATTAAATTTATAGAGAAACTTTCTCCAAAATAGTATACTTAGTCTAATCTATTATTTCATCTAATCTATTGTCTATTTTGACCCATATATTGCTTTTACAGAATTTTATTCTATAAAAATCTACATTATATATTTTCTAAACAGCATAATTTATTCTTATACCCAAGGTATTCCACTACCAACATTCAGTTCCAAGAGATGCACAGAAATAACTCAACATTCATTACTTTGCGGTACATGGATGGTCTCTGGGTCCATTACTGCTAGTTAAGCAGGTCACTTCTGAGCCACTATTACATGAGTAGAAACTGCTTTGTAATTATTGGGTAAGAGAACACTTTCATTATGGAGGAACATGATTATTTCAAAAGCAGTAGCTTTCAAAGACAATGATTCCCATTCTCATAAATATGCTCAGAAATTCTCAGAAATTTGGTATTATTTTCCTCCCACTACCCTTTTGAAAAGTAGATCTCAAAGTGAGTACTGAAAAGCAATCCTTTGGTAGTAATAACACCTCTTACTTTGAATTAAAAGTTGGCAAGCAGATTTTTAGGAAGGCAGAAGCAGTAGTCATTATAAAATCATTCAGTCACTAATAAACTAATGACAGTTTATTGGCCAAAAATAGAGGAGGGCAGACGTCTGAATAAAGGTAACCTTGTGACTGGAACTAGATGGGCCATTTGCTTCTGCTGCCTTTTGGGGTGGGGGTTGTGGTTCTCTATTTTAGTGGGCATCACCGACTCGATGGACATGAGTTTGAGTGAACTCTGGGAGTTGGTGATGGACAGGGAGGCCTGGCGTGCTGTGATTCATGGGGTCGCAAAGAGTCGGACATGACTGAGCGACTGAAATGAACTGAATAGCAGCCCGCTCCAGTGTTCTTGCCTGGAGAATCCCAGGGATGGGGGAGCCTGGTGGGCTGCCGTCTATGGGGTCGCACAGAGTCGGACATGACTGAAGCAACTTAGCAGCCACAGCAGCAGCAGCACTAAGGTATCATGGAAGCATCAACAAAGCTCATCTACATAATAATAACAGATTTGAATTTATGTTAAGATAAACTTTTTTAATTTAAAAAAAGTTTTATTTTTATATTTTGATTGTTAGGTTAATAATGTGATTTTATTTTTTTCAATTTTTATTGGGGTATACTTTATTTGCAATGTTGTGTTAATTTCAGGTGTATAACAAAGTAAATGACCATCAACAGAGAAAGATATGATACCCATCTACAATGGAATATTACACAGCCAGAAAAAGAGCAAAATAATGCTATTTGCAGCAACATGGATGGATGTAGAGATTGTCATATTGAGTGAAGTAAGTTAGACACAGAAAGACAAATGTCATATGATACTGCTTTTATGTGGAGTATACAAAGGAACTTATCTATAAAACAGAAATAAGAGTTACAGATGTAGAAAATAAACTTATCATCACTGGGGGGTAAAGAGGGAGGATAAATTAGAAGATTGGCATTGACACATACACACTACCATATATAAAATAGATAACTAATAAGAACCTACTGTATAGTAGAGGGGGCTCTACTTAATACTCTGTAATGTCCTCTTTCGGGAAAGAAGTTAAAAAAGAGCATATATAAATATATATATATATAAAAGATAGACTTTTTAAACATCTCTACCAACTGTTCAGTTGATTATTAGCCATATAGTCAGGCAGCTATTTCTTTTTTGTCAGGGGTAGCCAAGGCAGAAGAGTTAATATATGTGCCTTTCCTGCTGCAGTAGGATCAGACATATTCCTAGCAATTTGGTCCCACTGTTCTCATTTTTCTCATGTCACTCTATGAGAGTAAACAAAATATACACCAGGAAAGAAAAGAGCTGAAGAAGTTGCTAGGATTTCTAAGGAAGAAGAACCCAAATCTTTCCTGCTTTAGGCAAGAGAACATTTTACTATTAATGAAAAGAGATGGCTAAATTATAGCCCATCAAATTTCAAATACAGTTCCAAAGTGTGTCTAAAAATGATCCAAAAGTAAACAAAATTCCTCCTTTTCTTAACTATAAATTCTGAAGGCTAATCCTGTGTTTTCATTTTATTCCTGTTTCTTGCTCTGCCCTAGAAAGGATTAGTGTCTAACATTAAACACATAGTATACAATAAAGAATATAAATAAAGAACAATGTATGCTCATAAAATTCTGAGTTCAGAACAAAAGGAGGGTAAGTTCTTAGCCCAGCAGATGAGTCTTACTGACAGTAATAAAGACATGATTCTAACTCATCCATAGAAGATTCTGAAAATGTTCTCTAATACATCTTGAGAAGAGGTTTTGGTGGTGTAAAAATCTTGTGACTAAGATGGCATATTGCTGTTTTTGATTTCTTCCTCTCTGGGACCACAGGAACATATCTAAGTATAGACAGAGGCAGGAGAGCATGTTTATCTCTTCATCAGAAGTTATACATGTTACTATATTCTATTGAAAATGAACTGGAAAGAAAAATACCAAATGCCTTGATGCAGGGATCTGATGTTACATATCCATGTATAACTATGTTTTCTTTTTTTCCTATTCTTTGATTTTTTGTGCCTTTTTTTTTTTTTTTTTTGAGGCGTACCCTTACACTGCCAGATTATGTGTGGTGGTTGTAGCCCCTGTGACATTCCTTTGACCATCCACGCTGTCTAGTTCAATACAAACTCCCAAGGGACTTTTCTCCTACCAAAGATGGCAACTGATTGAATTAAAATGATGACTTCTGTACTATGTCATAAAAAATCTGAAGTTAAAATGAACTTTTAGTCTTATAAATAACTCCTAATTATTAGGCAAATAGATATGTGTATTTCCCTTTCTGAAGTATAACTAAAGGCCCTGGAAGTCCTAAGTTTATCTTCAGTTGTTATATTGAAACTGCACTAACGCTGTTCCTTAGGCATTTCTTTTCTCAAATCCAACTAGAACCACCCTAAAATCTTCTGTGGTATATAACAGATCATAGCAGCCCACATGAAAGCAAATGCTCAAATGCTAAGGACTTAGTGAAAATCCAGACTGGGAAAGATCTGTGAGTTACATGAAGCTTGGGTGAATTAATTTAACTGAAGAATTTATTGCTGATCCAATGGATTAAAGGAAAAGGCCATTACTGACCCACTCAAGCGGCTTCAAGAATTTCAGAATAGTCTCTTGCCTATCTGGAAACCTGGAATATTTGACCTGAGCATGACCTAAAGCTTGGGAAATTCTTCCATACTTATTCTAGGTTGGATGCATATCTCCAAGACACTCTTATCTTCTACTTTCTTTTGTTAAAGTTCAGATTCTTGAGGTATTTTCATTATAAGGTATGGAGAGGTTACACATGGATTGAGAGCACATGATAGTTTAGAAACTAAAGTGTTGCTTTATTATTGGTCTCCCTTATAAACCTTGAAAGGTCAATATGCTATTATCTATGGCAGTTCAAGGGGAAGTTGACATAATATTGCTTGAGATCCACCCAGTCCATTCTAAAGGAGATCAATCCTGGGTGTTTATTGGAAGGACTGATGCTAAAGCTGAAACTCCAATACTTTGGCCACCTCATGCGACGAGTTAACTCACTGGAAAAGAGTCTGATGCTGGGAGGAACTGGGGGTGGGAGGAGACGGGGACGACAGAGAATGAGATGGCTGGATGGCATCACCAACTTGATGGACATGAGTTTGAGTGAACTCCGGGAGTTGGTGATGGACAGGGAGGCCTGGCGTGCTGTGATTCATGGGGTCGCAGAGAGTCAGACACGACTGAGCGACTGAACTGAACTGAACTGAATGATTCAGTTTATAAATGGGCCATTTCACTGGTACAGTAGGGTGGACTCTAAGAAGCATTTGAAATTATAAATAGTTTTTGTTCCAGAGAACAACCTTATCTCTCTAAATCATTAATATTTCTTCACTATGTAGCTAAATCTCTATCACACTAGGTTGATACATAGTCTAGGAAGATTTTACTTAGAAAGTCCCAACATACAGTCTGCTTTCCACATCCATGGGTGCTATTTTATGGAAGAAACTTGAACATCTGTGAATTTTGGTATTTGTGGTGGTCCTGGAAAGAATACCTCATGGAGATGAAGGGACAACTATATATATGCATTTCTACCATAAAATGGCAACAACAACTCTGGTTGAAACATCATAACCTAAGCAGAAAGAAACACCTAAAATATAATAAAAGTGCCTCACCTATATATATATCAGTTCAATTCAGTTGCTCAGTCGTGTCTGACTCTTTGCAACCCCATGAACCACAGCACACCAGGCCTCCTTGTCTATCACCAGCTCCCGGAGTCCACCCAAACCCATGTCCATTGAGTCGGTGATGCCATCCAACCATCTCATCCTCTGTCATCCCCTTCTCCTCCTGCCCTCAATCTTTCCCAGCATCAGGGTCTTTTCAAATGAGTCAGCTCTTTGCATCAGGTGGACAAAGTATATAGCTATATACAGACCTTCCTCGACTTATGATGGAGTTACATCCTGATAAACCCATCATAAATTGGAAATATCTTAAGTAAGGAATGCATTTAAAACACCTAGCTACTGAATGTCACAGCTTATTCCTAGTGTACCTTAAACATGCTCAAAACACATTAGCCTACAGTTAGGCAAAACCATCTAATGCAAAGCCTATTTTATAATAGAGTGTTGAATATATCTCATATTATTTATTGAATACTGCACTTCAAGTGAAAACCAGAATGGTTGTGTGGGTACATAATGGTTATAAGCATATCACTTGTTTACCCTCATGACTGTGTGGGTGATTGGGAACTGCAGCTCATTGCCACGCCCACTGTCGGGAGAGTGTGTTGTATTCCATATCATTAGCCCAGGAAAAGATCAAAATTCAAGATTCAAAGTAACATTTCTACTGAATATATATTGCTTTGGCACCATTGTACAGTCAAAAAATTGTTAAGTGGAACCATTATAAGTCTGTCTATAAAACCCACCAAATCAAGACTGTGCAACAATGCTGTTGACTTCAGTTTCATTTTAACAATTCTTTTAGATTCCTCTTTTTGTACACAGAGGGGAAAAAGACATCATATAAATGAGGCAAACAGGAAAGTGCAGAGGGTGAATGCAAGATGCCCACATACTGTCTACCAAGTGCTGCCAGTTGTGAAAAGATTTGACATGCTAATATCCACTCATTTGGGCTCGTTACTGAGACACTAAGAGCTTGATAGCTGGCAGGCACTACATTTAAGTGCGGTTACAGAGGCCCCCAAATATTGACAGAGTGCCAGATTCTAAGAAACTATTGATGTACACAGCCGGCCACAGCTCCAGACACCTCTCAGACAGAGTCTTTAAATGTCACAGATAAATGAATTTTCATGAAACCGGGAGAGAGAAAGGAAGGACAAGAAGAAAGAACATAGAATGGGGAGCAGGATAAGAAGAAAAAGAATAAAATCAGTTTTAAACCACTGACATGAAAGCATGTGGCATCTCATCTCTAAAGAGCCTTACAAAGGATGAGATCAAGCCTTCTGAAGGCATTCTGTGTTGCTGCTACTGCTGCTAAGTTGCTTCAGTCGTGTCCGACTCTGTGTGACCCCATAGATGGAAGCCCACTAGGCTCCCCCGTCCCTGGGATTCTCCAGGCAAGAACACTGGAGTGGGTTGCCATTTCCTTCTCCAATGCATGAAAGTGAAAAGTGAAAGTGAAGTCGCTCAGTCGTGTCCGACCCTTAGCGACCCCACGGACTGCAGCCTCCCAGGCTCCTCCGTCCTGGGATTTTCCAGGCAAGAGTACTGGAGTGGCTTGCCATTGCCTTCTCCGCATTCTGTGTTACCAAATGCTAAATCACGTTGAATAATTTCACTGTGTTTTTAAAAAGTTAAGGGAGATACATGATAAAGAATAGCTTCAACAAATTATTTCTGAACAAAACATAGTTCAAATGTAAATATTGCAGAACTCAATGTTGAAAAATTCAAAATAAAAATAAAGGAACATAAAATCAGGGAACCATAGGTACAAATAAACATCAGAACAACTTCTAAGCTGTTCTCTATGTGTATTAGAGGTTAAAAGTCAAGGTACCATGAAATTTGTTTTTCGCCAAGGCACAGATGCGTCCACTGACAGTTTTCTTTCCAGAGTCCTACTGAAAGCAATGACACCTAGTGAGTTTATAACAAGACATTGAGGAATACCTTCCTTCTTTACCTCTCTCTCCCTGACTTTCCACAGGAAACATCTACCAGGGAAATATATGAGGTAAGTCAGTTACTTGACACACGATAACAGAAATGAGCCACGGTTATAACTAGAACAACCAAGTGTTCCTTAGAAATCATGTGTAACTCAATACATTTTAAATGTAAATGAAGCTTTTTCACTTTGAAAGTCTCCCATCTGCTGAGGGCACCTTCCCTTGACCTTGATGCACTGTGTCATTAAAAGCAACCGCATTTTCAAGATTAGAATAGTTAGAACATGGTTTGCTTGTGCATTTACTTTTCCATATTAGAGTTGTGCAATCCCCACATTTTACATACAGCAGTCATGCCAATGCCCACAAACAAAATTCTTCCTCCTATTCAAAAGCACGTGGGTAATTTTTTTTTTAACTTGCAGCAGTGTGGTTTTGAGAAGCCTCACTTGCCTTATTACTAGCATCATAGTAAGTCTTGATATATTAGTGAATTACTTTTCTTCATCTGATTCTCTCTTTCTTGGGTACCAGGGACATTAGAAGTTACTTGAAGAATAAAGTTCCACAGCTCAAATAGGCTAAAGGAGTTTTGTTTTTGCATCAACTTTTCAATCACTTCTTAGTGTTTTTCTTTTTATGATAGGAGATAAAATGAGTTCCTTCCATGAGAAAAATAATTATTTTCTGTGTTTTTGAAGTCTTTTATTTTGAAGACAAAATTAGCTTTAACTCAAGTGGAAAATGCTGTAAAATCTCAGATACTGTAATCAGTGACTGTATTAAAGCTCTCAAGGAGTCTGCCAACTTCCATGTGAGGCCACAATTTAGCCAGAATCACAAAGAGACACTCTCCACCTTATCTCTGGCCATTCTAACATTTTATACTGTAAAATTATGGGTCAAGACAACTATCTCTATCATGTTCATACAAATATGCATACACACACACACACACACACACACACTGTTATTTTTTTCTCCTGTGACTGTGTGATAAGCAGAGAAATATTTTGATTTACTCTAGGTTAAGGTCTAGCAAATATATAAAAATGGGCATTAAATTTTTCTGATTATAAAAGTATTGATAATAATCATCCTCAAATATTTAGCAACTAATTAAACACCTGTGGTATACCCCTACAAGGAATACCATGAAGTTGTTAAAGAGAATGAAGTAGATTTATATGCTATATGACAAGATATAAGACATATACTGTATAGTCTCTCTTGTATGAATAACACGAGGACACATATAGGTACAAACTGGCATATACATAAATACTGTTTGTGGGGAGGATGCATGAGACACTTATGATTGGAGGGAAGAGGAGAATTTTACTTGATGCTGGGAAAGACTGAGGGCAAGAGGAGGAGAGGAGGACATGGTTGGATGACATTACTGACGCAAGAGACATGGGTTTGAGCAAACGCTGGGAGATGGTGAAGGACAGGGAAGCCTAGTGTGCTGCAGTTCGTGGACTTGCAAAGCGTTGGGCATGACTTGTGACTGAACAACAATGACAGTATTTTTTCAATTACATGTTTGAACATTAATGCCAAAGTGCTGAGAAGACTGGACAACTACATGTAAAAAAATGAAATTAGAACATTCTCTGTAATACCATAAACAAAAATAAATTCAAAATATATTAAAGACCTAAATGTAAGAGCAGATACTATAAAATTCCTAGAGGAAACCATATGCAGAACACTTTTTTACATAAATTGCAGTAGCATGATCTTTGGATTTGTCTCCTAAAGTAAATAAAATAAAAAACAAAACTAAACAAATGGGACCTAATTAAACTTAAAAGTTTTTTCACAGAGAAGGAAATCATCAACAACATGAAAAGACAACCTACTGAATGGAAGAAAATATCTGCAAATGATACAACCAATAACGGATTAATATTCAACGTATATAAACAACTCATACAACTCAACACACACACACAAACCTGTAAAGCAAAAAAAAAAGGTAGAAAACTGAATAGACATTTTTCCAAAGAGCACATATAGATGACCAATAGGCATATGAAAAGCTGCTCAACATTGTTAATCATCAGGGAAATGCAAATCAAAACCACAATGAGATATCATCTCATACCTGTCAAAATGGCTATCATCAAAAAGAACACAAATAACAAATGCTAGAGAGGATGTGGAGAAAAGGGAACCCTACTATGTTGTTGGTAGAAATGTAAATTGGTACAGCCACTGTGGAAAACAGTATGGAGGTTTCTCAAAAAACTAGAAACAGAACTATCATATGACCCAGCAATTTGACTCATGGGTATATATCTGACAAAAAAAAAACACTAATTTGAAAAGATAAATGCATCTCAATGTTCATAGCATTAGTTATAATTGGCAAGATATGGAAACAATGTAAGTGTCCATCAGCAAATAAATAGATAAAGAACATGTGTCATGTATATACATTGTATGTATATTATATTTGTGGCTACACACAGTGGAATACTACTCAGTCATAAGAAGAAGGAAATTGTGCCATCTGCAGCAACATGGATAAACTTGGAGGGCATTAGGCTAAGTGAAACAAGTCAGAGAGAAAGGCAAATACTGTATGATATCACTTATATGTGATACAATAATCTAAAAAATGCAATTAGTGAATAAAACAAAAAGGAAGACTCAGATATAGAGAACATACCAGTGGAGACTGGGGTTACCAGTGGGGAGAAAGAAGCGGGTAGGGGCAATAAGGGGTAGGGAATTAAGAGGTAAAAATGAATAGTATAAAAGAAACTACAAGGATATATTGTACACAGGGAATGTAGTCTACATTTTATAACTATAAATGGTTATAACATTTAAAAGCTGTGATTACTATATTATACACCTATAACTTATATAATATTGTACATCAACTCTATTTCAATTAAAAAATTAATGCCAAAAAGGATATCTGAGTGCCAAGTTATGAGAGAACTTTTTCCTTGTTTTTCTGTGTATTAAAAAACAATATATGAACTAAAAAAAAATTCTTCAAAATAAATTACATAATGAATGCATTTGAACCAGTTCTAATGAGGTGGATGAAACTAGAGCCTATTATACAGAGTGAAGTAAGCCAGAAAGAAAAACACCAATACAATATACTAATGCATATATATGGAATTTAGAAAGATGCAAATGATAACCCTGTATACGAGACAGCAAAAGAGACACAGATGTATAGAACAGTCTTTGGGACTCTGTGGGAGAGGGTGAGGGTGGGATGATTTGGGAGAATGGCATTGAAACATGTATGTTGTCATATGTGAAACGAATCACCAGTTCAGGGTCGATGCATGTTACAGGATGCTCGGGGCTGGTGTGCGGGGATGACCCAGAGGGAGGATAAGGGGAGGAGGGTGGTGGGAGGGGGGTTCAGGAGGGGGAACTCATGTACACCCAGGGCGAATTCATGTCAGTGTATGGCAAAACCAACCAATATAATATTGTAAAATAATTTGCCTCCAATAAAAAATAAATTAAAAATTAAAAAAAAAAAATAAAAACAACTTTTTTTTTCAGTCGCTAAAAAAAAAAAGTAATTCAAGTTAGTTATAAGAAATTTGAAAGCACTAAAAAAGCATAAATAAAGTAAAAAAAAAGAAAAGCTTATAATTATCTGACCCAACAGTAACCACTGTTGAATTTTTGGTGGGTTGTGTCCAGTTTGTAAAGTCTCTTCTCTGTTCTACTTTAGAAATTAAGAAGGATCCTTTTCATTCTTTTAGGCAGAGGGACCCAAAAGAGTTTCAGGAGATGTTTTGCTCTATAGCTTTGTGGACACCCTCCAATACCACACTTTTTTTTTTTTTAATTTCTAGGACATTATTGGAGCAGCATAAGCTATATGTGACACTTCTCAAAATTTCACAGGTCTTCCTTCATCTGGTATTGCTCTCTGAAAAGTGTGATCCCTGTGCCACCTCCTGATCTCCACAGAGTTGGAGCTGAGGGGACCTCATGATGCCCCACAATTATTGTAACATTTTCACTTAAGTCATTTTTGGAGGACTCAGAAATGCTCTGTTCTCCTGAACACACAGTGATGCTTCTCTGAAAGGTATCTGGCCTTATAAGATCTTGAAAAGTGAAGGAAGAACACAGACATAGAGGTGATATACTTTTTTTGTTTTTTAGCAATTGACCTAATGATTACAACACTTTATTTGTTCAGGATCATTTTCTGAAAAAGGGTATTAACCCTCTCTTCCATGTAGACACAAGAGTATTACTGTATATCCTTTAAGTACTTTATCCTCCTCTTAACAAATTTAAGCATCTTCCACCTTCATTGCTGCTCTTCTTGAAAATAAAAAAAGACTGATAATTATTATCTTTATTATGGGTAACTTCCATTGATTGCTTTCTGTGGGTTAGGCAGTTTACTTACAGTATTTCATTTAATTCTCAAAATACTCCATTTGGTTATTATTATTATTCCTTTATTACAGATGAAAAGTCTCAGATTCAAGAATACTGAAAAACTGCCAAGTGTCACAAATCTATTAAGAAGCAGATGAAGACTCCAATCTATACCAGACTGATTTCAAACCTTACTTAAAATTATTTTCCAGATTAGATTTATGTGACTCTTTACTCACAGGTGCAAATCATGCCCAGAATTTTCTTATCTCTTCATTAACTTTCTAATACTCACTCTCTCTCTCTCTCTCTGTGTGTGTGTGTGTAGGAGAGAGAAAGAGAGCCTCAGATAAAATGTTACAAAATTTCTCTACAACTCCATTTTCCTCCCCTCTAAAATTGATAGCATCTACCTCAGAGGTTTATTGTGAGGACCAAATGAGATAATATAAGTGAAAGCACTTAGTACACCTAAAATAAAACATCATCATTATTGCTGTACAAGTTTCCCTCCTTTGCATAATGGATGTGTTCTAGAGAAGGTGATTATGAAAATGTATAGGCTTAACTTCTATTATCAAATCACAGAGCAATTGCATTATAAGATCATAGAAAAAAAGACTCATAACAGATTGAGAGGAAGACTTGATGTAAGGCAGGGGTTCAGGTAGAGGTTGGGTCTATGAAATTCATACTGGGAGCAGTCTGTATGTTGGCAGCACTTTCTAGATTCTCTTATCTCCCTCTCCTCAGCCTCCTTGGTCTAGTAATTTCTTAGCTCAGTTACTCCAGCAGTTTTCAGAGATGTTTTCTTTCTTTTCCTTTATCTGGTGATGAGGCCCAGTGGAATTTGTATGCAACAGTATTTCACCTGATGGCCCTATCTCACACATGATACAGAATAGTTAGGAAATCCCCTTAACTTCAGTTTCCAATTACATAGATTTGTTAGTGCCCTACTTTCTCTGAATTTTTAGTTATAAGCTTCAGTCATACGTATTATTAACATTAGCTTCCTCATGTTTATTATTTTGAAAGGCTTCTGTGTCAGAAACTGTCTTCTACTTTTTTGGAAAACCTACACTTACTAGTGAGTCCTATAAATAAAATGAAACTTTAAATAGTACTGACTTCACCTTCAAATCATAACTAAACCTGACTCTGGGCTTGGAGTGCTATTTTCTCCCTGTAGTCTCATCAGATATGAGTGTGTCATGTTACTAACTGAGGCCAAACTATATGCTCCCACAGTTTACTTCTAACAACTGGCTGTGTCTTAGTACTTGCCTTTTCTTGAGGTACCAGGACTTACTGTTTTATCAATGCCTTAATTTTCTCAGCATATCTTTTACATGTGGAAAATATTCAGAAAGAATGGAATTTTAAAAATAAACCATGTGCTGCCTAGATCTTAGGAAAAGCTGTGATGTTTGAAAGCATCAGATTCAACTAATCAAAGGCACGGGAGCCTTATTAAATGTATTATCTTTAGAGCTCAGGTAGGAAACAAGATCCAACCTCAGCATACCAATGGGCATCAAGTGAGAGAGGTCAGCAGAGCCTGCACCCTTATGAGGTAGTTTAGATATGAGTGTGGAGCCTTAGCCATTGGGCTACCAGGGGAGTCACATTAGATACATCAGCTATAAGTATTCTTAATTTATAAAAGGAAACCTTTCAGATTACCTTACATATGGAGGAAGAACTGGCAACCCACTCCAGTGTTCTTGCCTGGAGAATCCCAGGGACAGAGGAGCCTGGTGGGCTGCTGTCTGTGGGGTTGCTCAGAGTAGGACACGACTGAAGTGACTTAGCAGCAGCAGCAGCACATATGATAGCAGCTTGGAAGCCACCAGACAGCCTCTCTAGATCAATTCTAGATCAGTTCTAGATCAATTCAAACAAGGCGCATTTATATTTTATTTAATATTTTTCATAAGACTATGGAATCTACTCAGGACCACTTTTATTTTACTGCTTGTCCATATTCCCACATCAGTCCTCTATCCCTCCATTTTACCATTCATCCATTTATTCAGTATATAAAAATATCAAACACCTTAGGGGATGGGTATATAGATAGATGATTGATAAACAGATCAATCAATCAATAGATAAACAAAAAAATAGCAGATAGCTGGCTTGACAAAATATATGAGATATGACCTTAAGAAATGGTTAAGGGAAGAGATTTCAGATAGAAAATCCTTTAAACCAGGTATTAAAGGATAGATGGGATTTCAAAGTATACAAAGGGAAGATAAATCATTTCAAGAAGAATAAATTGTATGAACAAAAAAGGTCATCATTGGGAAAAGCAAATCACTTGGTTTGTGAAAGAGAGTAGCAAGAAATAAAACTGGTAATATTTAGGCAAATTAGGGCTAGATCACAGGAGAACTTGAGTGACAACCAAAGAACATCACTCTGTCAATAAACTACATCTGAAGGAATTTCAGTAAACAACTCAAAAGCATTGTAATTTTAACAGACAGTATTCACTATATCACAAACTCTGAGGTTTGGGGTTCCATGTAGTAGAGAAAAGTTCCTCATAGCTATTGAGTCTTATTTCAGCTAAGATTCCGTCTGTTAAGATTAATCATATCACATGACTTAAACAAGAATCTTACCAGCACCTAATCACACTGACATCGGTTCTGCATTCTCAATAATAAAATGCAAGAATAGTAGAGTGGGTTGCCATTCCCTTCTCTAGGGGGTCTTCCCAACCCAGGGATCAAATTCAGATCTCTTGCACTGCAAGTGAATTCTTTACCATCTGACCCATCAGGGAAGCCCAATAAATTCTATAGCATTGCCTAAAGGCTGATGAATCTGGCTTCAACAGGAGACCTGAGTAATTTAGGCACATGTGAGATGTCTGTAGACAAGTTTGACATAAGTTGAACTTGAATAGAGCTAATATGTTCATACATAATTTGTTACTTACGTATGTTTAGCTCTGGTTCTTTCTATGATATAGAAGGTCATTTCAATGTATTTGGAACTTTAAGATATCCTCACATATCCTTCAAAGTTTATTGCTAAATGTGTATGATTCTTTGACTTTTGTCATCCAAGAAACACCCCTTTCCTAGTACTTTCCCCCGTTCTCTTTCTTGTTCTCTATAGTACTTTCAGTCCTCTGATATGCTTTATATTTTGTGTGTATTTGTTTATTTTCTGCCCTTCTCCTCCAAATAGTAGCACTTTGAAGATGAGTTTTTTTTTTTTTTTTTGGTATGTGTCTGTTTTGTTCACTGCTATAATGCCAATAATCGAAAACAGATACTTGTTGAAAGACCACTTTTGAAAATGAAGGTAAAATTTAGAAGACGATGAGCCAACACTAATTAGAGTGTGGGAAAGTAAAGTTTCCTACATAAAACTTCCCTCCAAAAATTCATATGCTGTATCATTTGAAAATATCATCAGCTAATGACTTCATGAACTAATTTTCTATAGAACACATTAAAAAATTTTATCTATTTGCTTTTTTACTGTTTCTGAAATAACAATTTCATTCTTTCCCTGACTGCAGATGGAAATCATGGCAAGGAGAGATGCTTTGGGGTACAGCAGATCAATTCAGGACTTCTGACTCCAGGGGCTAGGTTCTATGCACTATTTTATACCAGCGTGTAATTCATAATTAATAAGATTTTAGTGCTGAATTGCATAGGATACTAGAATTTGAACCAATAAATAATGTCATTAGCTTGTAGCCTCTGCTAGCACATGGCTTTCTCACAGAAACAAAGAAACAAAGAGCAATCCAGAAAGAAGAAAGGCGAAGACCTTGAAAGGCTAAACATGGCTATTCTATTCTTAATTTTCCTTTTAAAATACAGATTGGCTTTTTCATAGTAATTATATTGATGCTTTTGGAAGAAAATTAAAGTGTCAATAACTCAGTTGTGTCTGACTCTTTGTGACCACATGGACGGTAGCCCACTGGGCTCCTCTGTCCATGGAATTCTCCAGGCAAGAATACTGGAGTGGGTTGTCATTTCCTTCTCCAGGGGATCTTCTCAACTCAGGGATCAAACCCAGGTCTCCTGCATTGCAGGCAGATTCTTTACCCTCTGAGCCACCAGAGAAGCCCCTGGAAGAGAGGAATGAGATTTAGTATACAATGCAAATGATAGGCTTCCCTGGTAGCTCAGCGGGTAAAGAATCTGCCTGCAACACAGGAGACCCTGGTTCCATTCCTGGGTCAGGAAGTTCTCCCGGAGAAGAGACAGGCTACCCACTCCAGTATTTTGGGGTTTCCCTGATGGCTGAGATGGTAAAGAATCTGCCTGTAATGTGGGGGACCTGGGTTCGATCCCTGGGTTGGGAAGATTTCCTGGAAGAGGGCATGGCAACCCACTCTAATATTCTTGCCTGTAGAATCCCCATGGACAGGGGGCTACAGTCCATGGGGTTGCAAAGCATCAGACACAACTGAGTGACTAAGCACAGCACACACAGCACATGCAAATAATAGCAGGTCAACCATAGCTTATCAAGCTCTGGGAACATTATGGCTTCTCTTTCCTAGGTCCTCTTTTATTCTGAAAGTATCTTTTGGATTAAAAATATCATTCAATAGATTTCATTTTCAATACAAAAATCTAAACTATCAAAGTGCCAAAAGAAAACACTGACAAATCCTTTCATAATCTTGGCAGGGGAAGGACTGTTTACCTGACTCAGTATCTAGAAGCCATAATAGAGAAGATTGGTAAATCTGATTATATTAAAAGCAAAGTTCTGTATGGCAAAAATATATATCTCATAAGCAAAGTAATTAAAAAAAACAAACTGGGAAAAATATTTGCAACTCATATAGAAAAAAAACAAAGCAATAAGTCAATAAGAAAAAGATCAAAAACCTAATCAAAAGAAAAGACAAAAGGTAAATAGGTGCCTATATAAAACAGTTACCAAAATCATTAAAACATATTAAAAGATTCTTGGCATCACTCATGATAAGGAAAAGGAAAATTGAAAATACAGTGAGATATCATCTTTTACCTATAAAATTGGCAAAAATCCAAAATTTAAAAAAATACTACTTTGTTGAGGGTGGAAGTAAAAAGGCACTTTCATATATTGCCAATGGGAGTAGTCAGCAATTCAACCCCTGTTGAGATCCATTTGGTAAAATTTCTTAAAATTTAAGATGCATGTAATCCTTTGACCAAAAATTTTACTTCTGAGAATTTATCCTGCAAAAAATCTGCACATCTATGAAACGATTTATGTACAAGGTTGTTCAGTGGAGCATTGTTTGAAATGACAAAAAATGTTTATAAATAGGAACTGGTAGAATAAACTATGAGACATTTACATAATGGAATACTGTGCAACTGAATAAAAGATTAATGTAGCTCTCTATGTACCGATATGAAAAGATCTCCAAGATACACTGAAGAATGCAAGATTAAGAAGTGCATTGAAAATGCATTGAAATATGTGAGATGGCTAATTCAAGAATAATCTCATATAAAAGTGAAAATGAAAGTGTTTTAGCAATGACAGAAAGGTTCCCTGGCTCTCCCATCTTTTAGCCACTGGCGTAGCCAATATTTGGGAAATGGGGCCAGTGTTCATCATCCCTGGGACTCTATCACCTTGAATCACAAAATGCTCTAGGTTCTTCCCTGCCTAGCTCTGTAGCTTTCTTATGATATTATTAGACACCTGCTCCTTTCTAAATCCAATAGAATAATTAGTAAAAATCTAAAATGCCATAAAATGTTTCAACCGTGAACTTGTTGGGACAAATCCTATCTAAAAGCCTGTTGTGATTCCCAATATGTTCTATTTTCCATGTGTTGAGTGGAGAAGATCTGGTAATCCGCTTGTTACTACAAAAGAAGAAAACACATTCCTCTAGGAGGTTATGAGATTACTGAAAATAATGAGTGCAATATATTCATCTGATAATATTTATCAAGATTCTAAAATGCTCAGGTGATGTCTGAGCACTAAAAGTAGCCATGAGGTTATCAACATGAGACAGAATATAGCATTAGGCTGATGATGTATGTTGAATACTTCAGAAGCTTATATAATCAGTGCATTATAATTAATAATAAATTTAATAGCAGCGGCCTAATTTTTTGTCAAATAAGCAACACATTCATTCACTAGTCAGAAATTATAACAGTAGTCCAACAACCCATTTCCACAAAGATTTCCTCATATTTGTAGTCAGACTGCTCTTTGGAAGAACCCAGAGATCACAGAAAAAAGCAGGGGTTACACTCCTAAGTTTGATTTCCTATTTCCTTTGGGCCATTAGTTATTTTGGTAAACGGGTAACCAGTGGGTTATCCATTCTGGGTCGAAATGTCTTCCTCTGTGTTCTGTTATTTATTTTAGGCAATTATTTTAAAACAATGAGGTAGGTAGGTAGAGAGTATTGATTGATTCTTCATTAGTAAAACATCCAGTACATTCTGGGTATTTTGCTAACATTAAAGGTACAAAGATAAAGGATACAGTGCAGGCGTGCATACCAAATCACGTCAGTCATGTCCGACTCTTTGTGACCCTATGGAATGTAGCCCACCAGGCTCCTCTGTCCATGGGATTCTCCAGGCAAGAATACTGGAGTGGATTGCCATTTCCTCCTCCAGGGGATCTTGCCAACCCAGAGATCAAACCCATCCTTCCTGCAGCTCCTGCATTGCAGGGAGATTCTTTACCACTGAACCACCAGGGAAGCCCAAAGGATACAGTGTGTGTGTGTGCAGTCGCTCAGTCAGGTCTGACTCTTTGCAATTTTTTGGACTTTAGCCCACCTGGCTCCTCAGTCCATGGGATTCTCCAGGCAAGACTACTGGAGTGGGTTGCCATTTCCTTCTCCAAAGGATACAGTACTTGCCCTCAAATATTTTGGTCTATTGTTGAGAATGTAAAACACATATGCAAATAATTATGATATGGGGTGATGCCTGCTATAAATGAGTTAGTACAAATCACCATGGGAAAACAGAGGTATGGGACACTGACTTTTAGTGAGGTGGGGTGGAAAGGGACACAGGTAGAGGCAACAGAAAAAAAAAAAAATCACAGAAAAAGGCAGAATGTAGTCTATGCAGGGAACCGCAGGTGGCTCCAGACAGAGCTCTGGGTGGTATTTGGGAATAGCAGGAAATGAGGCTTCAGGGGTGGGTAGAGCTCACCCAGGTTGTGATGGAAGTACCACTTTAGATAAGATGATCAGGGAAGGCTGAGACCTGAATGAAGAGAGCCAGCCATGCAAAACTCAGCAAGAAGAGCATTCCCTGCTGAGAACTGCACTTCGTGTACAGATCAGTCTATTCCAAGGAGTGGTTAGAGGGCTAGGGGCTCTGATTCCTGGTTGTCAGAGTCAAGCAGAACTATTCCAAATACTATTCCCCTGACTTTTATCTAATCTCGTTTGTTGTCTCTGGAACCATGGCTCTTTCCCATCGATGAATTCGTTCAGTCCCTGTAATCAACTCTGATTAGTGTTGTTTAACATCAATATTTTCCACTTTTTTTCAAAGAAAGATACCAATCAGTTCTGCATACCCCTGCTTGTGAAAAGCAGCACCTCTCCTGCTGACTTACCGTTCTCTTAATCAAAAGGGCAGGAGGAAGCAGTTGGGATTCACTTTTCTTTTTTTTTTTTCTTTCAAAGTATACAAATGTCAACTTCCTCAAGGATGTTTGGCATAGCAGAGTTCAGTCATGTAATGTACAAAGTCAACTTGATCAAAAGGTTGCAGGCTGCCCACTGCTAAAATGGAGGGAGAAAAGGAAACTGAGGGTTTCTCTGAAGTGTGAATGAGTGCAGAGGCCACTGTCACATGTGTATTTACACTGAGGACATGCAGAGCTGACACGGGAGCTCAGGAAATGTATACCTCTACAGCTGTGCTTCTCTATCTTCACCTTTGAAACTCAAGCCACATTCTGTTTTCTTTCCTACTTTTATTGTTATCTTCAGCTAAGGACTTTCTCTTTAGCTTTGTAGCAACCCCAAGTCATGGATATGTATAGATATTTAAAAAATTATTTTGACTACCAGTCTTGCGATGTTTAGCTGAAGAGTATAACTATCCTTGCCCCATGAACTTGAAAGTGTCAGCATGGAGAACAGGCACCAGATTGTTCATTCATTCCCTCACACCTTCTCTTACTCTTTTAACAAATCAGTATCCATCATGTGGCTGTCAATATGACAAACCCTTGTCAACAGTTCCCATGGAAGACACTTCTGTCAGAAGCAGAAAATAAATTTTCCGAAGAGTCTATTATTTTAGGTTAAACCATAACTTAATTTGATTTCAGAAATAGGTAACAAATCTGTAAATACTACTTAGGGATATGTCTAAACCGGAATACACATTCCCATTAAGCTCAGAAGTCATCATATATGGTCCCCAAGCAAATTTAAAGAAGTTATTTAATGTTTGTAACAATGTAGAGCTGGTACATACAGTTCACAAACAACATTTTGTGCAAGTTCATCATTGTTATAATGTGAAAAAAACTGACAAGAAGGGGCATGGTCACAGAGCTCTGAATTCCAGCCAGAACTAGAATTCAAGCTCCAAATTCCTAACCTAAGGACTTTTATTTCATTTATTGGGTAGGTCTGAGGGATGGGGAAAAGAGGGATACAAAGTCTTAAGGTCACTGATATGGAGGGACAAGGAGAGACAAAAGATGTTAAAAAATCACTGGCCTAAAGAAAGGCTTTCCTTTACTCTCTTGAAATGCCTCTTAAATCTTGGGAAGAACATAAGAGAAGTATATATATAAGATCATCATTCCCACCTCTTTATATGTTCTGAAAAAAATCTCAGAGCAGTGTTGCCCAAAATTCCTTGATCATAACCATCAACTGGGTTTCTTGCTTCAGATACAAATGCCAAGGTCACTCCATGGAAGTTCCTGATTCTTTATGTCTGGTTTGGGGGACGGCGGACCCAAACAATGGGTATATTTCACAGGTGACTCTGATGATTCTTAGGATCATGGATGTTTGGGGAAACAATGTTCTAGACAAACCTTTGCCACAGCAGCTGGAAAATTCTTCATTCCTAATGAATTGTCCCATTTCAATGCTTCTATTGTACCTTTTAAGCAAGTGTAGACTCTCATAGCAAGCCATGAACTTACAAGTTCTTTAATATGACTTTGATACATGTACAGAGTTTTAAGGACTTTTAGGAAATGGCAACCCACTCCAATGTTCTTGCCTGGAGAATCCCAGGGACAGGGGAGCCTGGTGGGCTTCCGTCTATGGGGTCACACAGAGTCGGACACGACTGAAGTGACTTAGCAGCAGCAGCAGCAGCAGCAACAGCAAAAGATAAAATAGGGTTCTTACCTAGCTCATTCTCACAGAAGTGGCAACCCTAAACTCCCAATTATCAATCCTTAATTTATTTTTGTAAACAAGCCTTTGCTCAGGACTCCTTTTTTTTTTTTTCATTTTTAGTTCACTGTCTGTCTGTCTGGTTGATCAAATTAATTTCTACCCTGCTGAAGATGATATTCAGAAAAATCAGCCTGCCTTTGCATAGATATTAAGAATAATAGTGAGGAAGGCATATGAAATAAAAATGACTAGGAAAAGAAAGTTCTACATTTGAACCCAGTCCGTTTTCTCCTATTCAGTGAAACATCTGTCATATATCTTTTTGACATATAGAAACAGGCCCTTTTCATATCATCTCTCCTCTCTTTGATAAGTCAGTCCATTTCTTTCTAAATTCTCCCTAAGACTAACTCTGCCGTTTTCCTACCTACCTTTTAGAAAGGCGAAATCAGCAAACACTGTCTCAGATGAGCTCACTTCTTGTATCTTTCAGTCAGACTTTTGTTAAATAGGTACTGCACAGACCAACTAAAACCCCCCAAATACTCCCATCACTTCTTTTGCAATATGCCACAATCTTGAGGAAAATTGAATTTTGGGGAAAAGAACAGTCCATGCCCTCATATAAGCATGAGAGGAGGGGCAGCGACTATAGAGAAGATCTGCTAATTGCTGTTGTATTGTAGTTATATTAAGAATTGCACAATTTCCTTTATCAAATTAAACTGGTAAACAGGCCTAGATAAAAACACACATTTGCTTTGATTATCTTCCTCAGTTCTATACAAAGTAATCATAAATTCAGTTTGCCATCATTAGTATGCTTTCATTTTGAGGGGAAAATATATTTTTCCTCACAAGGAATATTCATACTGAGATGATGAAGTCCACAGTCAATGATGTATGTAGTTGTAGGGGTGTGGCAGCTACTAAAGTAAGCACCTAGTTTAGTAGACTATTAGAATTAGGAAGCTTGATGCATGGTAATTTTTCCTATTGGGAGGGAGCGTGTCTCCCAAGTCGGGCAGAGGCTGAGAGGCAGCGAGTGGTACAGCCTGCAGCAGGAAATACACTTGACAGGCAGAATCCAGGAGCATCAGACAGCCTCAGAGCACCAATACAGTGCCAGGAGACAGCAGAGACGTGTGGGCCCTTGAGGCACGATCGAAAGATGATCGATGGTGGGTGACCATGGTTTTTAAGAGTCCATCCTCAACAACGACAACATTGGCCACCGCAACACTGGCAGTCAACAGTTAAAAAAATCTCTCTAATTATGTCGATGGCCAGACTAACTGCCCAGGTTAGGCTGGAACAACAGCTAACAAGCTGCCCCTAGCCTCCTCCAGGATTCAAATGATAAAGCCACAGCAATCACAGTGGTGGTCGCAGCAGCAAGAATATGGCTTTGACCTGCAGTTCTTGCCCATCAAAGAGCTGTGACCTGTCTGCTCCCACTGACAGGCAGATAAATACAGAGATCTGTTGGCAAGTACATATTTATGTGTAGCTACAGCTCCTTCATCCAGACCCACGGAGAATGCATAACAGCTTCCAGTGGTGTAACACACGCACCCACTAATGGGGTGAGACCCATTACTCACAAATGGGTGAAAAGAAGCATCAATATGCAGGTCTTAACCCCAGTTTGTGGGCAGAAACCTGTCATTCCATTGCAGGCCGATAGGTCTCCTATTCAGACAGTCCTTGTTTAATTTTCCAAACACCGTTCCTCTAAATGGTGCCACTCTATGCTGTGCAGACAGACAGTTTGACAGGCAGAGCCGTCTATTTCACAATCCCTATGCCAACTGCTGGGAAAAATTAGTCTCGGTAAGTATCCGGGGTTGACTTGCTGGGGAGGCAAATGAGTTTGGCACTTAGGAGGTATTTTCCATATCAGAACATGGGATGTAAGCCTCACAGAGGGTTGTTCCTGTTCAAAATGCATGAAGTCAAGAGAGTCCAAAAATGTGTACTAGTGGTCTACTTCAGGGCATACGCTATACTGAAACCAGAAGATAAAGAGAAGAGCAAGGCATGGTCTTCTCTAGAAGGAGTTCTGTGTAGGCAAGAAAAGGCAGTCACTTAAAGAGCCATAAGATAAAATGGGGCACTTGTCTTAGGAATGGAACACAGCAATGTATACATATGATTCTTGGCCAATAAAAAGTTGAATATAGATGTGATATGCTGGCCAAATTGTTACCCTTCAAGAAATGTCAGAACTGTCCAAAGAAAGGCCAATTGAATGCATGACTGATAATAATGGCACACAGCAAGAGACAAGTTAATGAGCACCATTTCTTACAATCAAGTACCAGAATACCTTTGGGATCTCTGAGACTGTTTAAGCTTGGGATGTTCTTGAAATCTCTGCTAACATATAGTCTCTACTGAGGTTTCCTTTTGATGTTGATCTGGTTTAACTGCAGAAGGAAGGGAGAAAGTGTGGCAAAAGGGGTCTACCGCTATTTCAGGAGTTAGATAGTGAGAGTTAAGAGCTATATGGTTGAGAACAGTCCTCCAGAATCTCTCTGAGCAAATCAGCACTCTTTGATATGCAGGATTCCCCACACAGTCTTGCCTATCAGGAAGTATAAGTATGAACCCAAAGGAGTCTGTGTGTCCCCTGAGTTTATTCCCCAAGGAGTCGAACTTCGAGAGCGCGTTACATTGTTCAGGAATATAATTAAGCCCTTACTGATTAGAGGCTTGAGTAAGCCTGAGGGTCCATTCTCCATACTGATCCTGCCTTATAAGTAGTGATGGACTTCACTAAAATAAAAAAGCAAAGAGGATCCCACTTTTAGGAGACATTTTCCAGTTAAAGTTATGGTGGGACTAGGGTTGCAGCTGGTAGGAAAGAGGCATAGAGAGTGCTGTTAATGTTTTTTAAAATGTCCTTTTTCTATCTTCACAGTCATCCTGTTTTTTGAGTTTTGGTTGCTCAACATCTGAGTGACCATAATTGACTCTCAGTTGGCATCTCTGACTAGACTTAACCCCCTCAGTCCACACTGCACATTATAGGCAGGTTAACTCTTAAAACACCACTTTCATTTATTTTTGCTAGCCTCACTAAAAAGTGTCAGTTATTCAGCAAATCCTTATTGAGTTCTTTTTTTTTTAATTTTTATTTTTATTGGAGGCTAATTATTTTACAATAGTATATTGTTGGTTTTGCCATACATTGACATGAATCCGCCCGGGGTGTACATGAGTTCCCCCTCCCGAACCCCCCTCCCACCTCCCTCCTCCCCTTATCCTCCCTCTGGGTCATCCCCGCATACCAGCCCCGAGCATCCTGTAACATGCATTGACCCTGAACTGGCGATTCGTTTCACATATGATAATATACATGTTTCAATGCCATTCTCTCAAACCATCCCACCCTCACCCTCTCCCACAGAGTCCCAAAGACTGTTCTATACATCTGTGTCTCTTTTGCTGTCTTCTACACAGGGTTATCATTTGCATCTTTCTAAATTCCATATATATGCGTTAGTATATTATATTGGTGTTTTTCTTTCTGGCTTACTTCACTCTGTATAATAGGCTCTAGTTTCATCCACCTCATTAGAACTGGTTCAAATGCATTCTTTTTAATGGCTGAGTAATACTCCATTGTGTATATGTACCAAAGCTTTCTTATCCATTCGTCTGCAGATGGACATCTAGGTTGCTTCCATGTCCTGGCTATTATAAACAGTGCTGCAATGAACACTGGAGTACATGTGTCTCTTTCAATTCTGATTTCCTCGGTGTGTATGCCCAGGAGTGTGATTGTTGGATCATATGGCAGTTAAACTATAAAGCACTAGTGATAGTAATCAAAGAGGACACTAATAGATGGAGAAATATACCGTGTTCGTGGATTGGAAGAATAAATATTGTAAAAATGAGTATACTACCCAAAGTAATTTATACATTCAATGCAATCCCTATCAAGCTACCAACGATATTTTTCACAGAACTAGAACAAATAATCTCACAATTTGTATGGAAATACAAAAAACCTCGAATAGCCAAAGCAATCTTGAGGAAGAAGAATGGAACTGGGGGAATTAACCTGCCGGACTTCAGGCTCTACTACAAAGCCACAGTCATCAAGACAGTATGGTACTGGCATAAAGACAGAAATATAGATCAATGGAACAAAATAGAAAGCCCAGAGATAAATCCACGCACCTATGGACACCTTAGCTTTGACAAAGGAGGCAAGAATATAAAATGGAGAAAAGACAGTCTCTTTAACAAGTGGTGCTGGGAAAACTGGTCAGTCACTTGTAAAATAATGAAACTAGAACACTTCCTAACACCATACACCAGAATAAACTCAAAATGGATTAGAGAGCTAAATGTAAGACCAGAAACTATAAAACTCCTAGAGGAGAACGTAGGCAAAACACTCTCTGACATAAATCACAGAAGGATCCTCTAAGACCCACCTCCCAGAATACTGGAAATAAAAGCAAAAATAAACAAATGGGACCTAATTAAAATCAAAAGCTTCTGCACAGCAAAGGAAACTCTAAGCAAGGTGAAAAGACAGCCTTCAGAATGGGAGAAAATAATAGCAAATGAAGCAACTGAAAAAGGATTAATCTCCAAAATATACAAGCAGCTCCTGCAGCTCAATTCCAGAAAAATAAATGACCCAATCAAAAAATGGGCCAAAGAACTAAACAGACATTTCTCCAAAGAAGACATAAAGATGGCTAACAAACACATGAAAAAATGCTCAACATCCCTCATAATCAGAGAAATGCAAATCAAAACCACAATGAGATACCATTTCACACCAGTCAGAATGGCTGCTATCCAAAAGTCTACATGTAATAAATGCTGGAGAGGGTGTGGAGAGAAGGGAACCCTCTTACACTGTTGGTGGGAATGCAAACTAGTACAGCCACTATGGATAACAGTGTGGAGATCCCTTATTGAGTTCTAACTGTGTAATAGTCATTGTTCTCATCAGCCATATAACATACATTTTAGACTCCACCTGCCTTTTAAATTCATGTCCTAAAAATCGTCAGCAACATGGATCTCATTTCTAATTTCATTACTTCCTGTACACATTAACTTCATTCCCATTGCTGTGCCTTCTTTCAGGTTAAACTTTTTTTCTTCTTTCTCCCTATTTCTTTGTTATCTGATATTATATCACTGCCTTCCTTCTTCCCTTCTCTCCAAAACACCCTTAATTTTTCATCCTTTGATGCCCCGCTTTTATAGCTACAGCTAAAGTTCTCCCTCTGCTATCAAGCCTTCCATATACCATTAGAAGCCACTCTGATGGGAATCCTCACAGCACTCACTGGCTTTCTTTACTGCTCATTTCGGTGCATAATAACAGGCTAGTGATTTCTACCTAACTAGCTTTAGGATGTAATTACTAATATCTGCAATAAGATTATACAAACTAGAAGCTCCTTGTAAGCAGGTATGGGTCTGATGATGGTGACACTTGTAATTATTATAAGATATGCCTGGTGTGCTGTGATTCATGGGGTCGCAAAGAGTCGGACATGAATGAGCGAAATGAACTGAACTGAACTGAACTAAGTTTAGCATCATACTTGCTTCTAAATTTAAATTGTACCTCTTCTTTTAAAAACTTTTTCTCTCTTCTTTATGAATCCTGTCAAAAAAAAAAAAGGTAACAAAAAGAGGAACACAAATACATTAAAATGTAATGGCAAGTGATATTTACCAGTTGCAATGATGTTGGATTTTGCTGTTAAGTTTTGCTCCTTTTGATATGGATATTTACTATTATACATACTCTACAATAATGCCAATATTGCCTAATTAAATTTTACATTAATTAAGTTTTGGACGGTGTTAGCATCAGCCTAGGGGTAGAGCAGGTATAGGGCAAGTGAGACCAGGTTCAGGATATCAGATCTCTGATATTCATCAAGAGGCTAAGATAAGGACATTGTGGCGGCATAACAAATGGTTCAACACATGGTCTGCCAAGGTGGATGAATGCGGTTTCTTACAGATAGGGCTGGATATCAGGTTTCAATTATGACTGAGGTAAGCATATTTTTCTCAAAATATAATCAATATAGAAAAGGATATGTGAATATATGACATGAAGAGCAAAATCAAGGTTAGAACCAAGGGTATCAGATTAAAATACAAATGGATAATACATCTTGTAAGATTAACGTTCAAATTTCGAATGGGAAGAAGGTACAGGCAGGGGCATAATGAACACAGTCCTGAGGATATGTCTGTGGATCCACAAAGGAAAAATGAGGCAGATAGGAGGGTAAGCCTACTGTAGTGACTGGCCATCAATATTGAGAGTTTCAAATTAGGCAAGAGGTGAAAAATAGCAGAGTCTGGACTGGAAGACAGAATAGTAACCAGGGTTAGTGAATGCAGTGGCCGCGGTGGACAATGAGGTTAACATTTAGAACAATAGGCAGCCAGGACTAGGACCTAAGTGAAGAGGGTGAAAATAGAAGAACATTCATTCCTTCACTTTTTCATCACACATTTATTTATGGAGCTGAAACTTAAACCTTGAACCCATCAATAGATTGAGACTAGACCATGCTAGCAGACTTTCTGATTTAGGAAGGACTTAAGTGATGAGATGAGAACTAGAGTGATTAATAGGAGTGAGGCCCAGCCACTGATACAGTAATACCGCATCAAGTATGTGAAATCAGTGTGAAGGCTGAACTTAGTGTCAAACCCACCTCATCCAAAGGATGGGGTTCTTATATGTTCTCTGCTTAGGAAAACATTGAAATTAACATATACGTGACGCTTAAGCCCAGGGCAGAGGTAAACAAGCATTGTTAACTGGACGGGGTGTGTGCAAGTGTGTGTGCATGCGTGTATTTAGGCATGCTCACACATGTGTAGGTATTTCCCTGACATGTATTAACCGAGCCTCTATAGCATAGGAATAAGTGATGAAGAGCAGGATGATAATGGTAATTATAATAGCAGCTAATGTTTATTGAGTACTTACTGTATATACCAGTAAAACATATAAATATTTTACATTTATTGGATCATTTACTTCACATAATAATTTTATGATGAAGGTATCATCCTCATCTCCATTTTATGTACTAAGAAACTAAGGCACAAGAATGAAATAGCATTTCTAGGATCACATAGCTAGTGACCCAGAGACCAGAGAGTGACCCAGACCCAGAGAGTCTGCCCTCTTAATCACTCTGCTATGCTGCCTAAATCCGGAACAATAGGGGAGTTGTACTTCCTCATGATGGAGCTTATCTATGTCTACAAAATCTCTCCATTTTTATTCCCATAGATATAGATGATTTGCGGATACTCTTACTAAGAACAGTAGCACTTCTCAGAAATGTGACAATGACATATTATGTTGTTTAGGAATATAATGAAAATATTGTGGTAACAGATGAGAGAGATTCAGCTCTTATAGACTTTAATTTTTAATTATACTATGTAACCAACAGAAAAATATTGTGGTGAAGCAGTAGAACAATAATCAGGCTAATATGGAAAGTAAAACTTTAGTCTCTGCCACTAACTGTGGGTCCCACTATCTACCTCTCCATCCTCCATTCCTTTTCAGGGTGATATAAGGGTTTATAAGATGACTGAAAAACACATTTGCGTTATGAGGAGTCATAAATTCTATTACTATTGTGGTTTTCTGAATCATGATAATCCTCTGGGAATTTGTATTTAAGGCAGTATGTAGATGGATGACTCCCAAGTCCAGGAAAGAGAGTGACCAAATAAAATGTTAGCCATCATGACCGATAAGTTTAAACACCAGTGTTTAATTTTGTAGTGGCATCTCTGGAAAGAGTTGATAGTTAGCATGGGGCACAAACATTTTCATTAAAAACCAAAGAGAAACATACATAACTGAATCTTCCCTTGTTGGTCTCCTAGATCAATCCCAAAGCATCATCTAATAAATATGACAACAATTTGCAATTTTATTTAAATTTCTTAGTATATAAACATTCAAGTCAATTATCTTGTCTTCCAATTTTCAGCTCGACTATATCTCAGGACAGAATGGACTCCTTAAACGTCTAGGGAATCATTTAGACGTGGGGCATTGTATCATCGGTACCTTACTGGGAACTACTCTTAACTCTCCAGTACTAATATTTTCACAAGTGAGCATAGGTCAAGGCAAAGAGAGGAAAGAATGGAGCAAATGCTTACAAGCTGTAATCCCTGATGTACAGGTAGGTCTAAAGGCCCCTACGTTTCTAGCCTCAACATGCTGGAAGACTCTGACCTTAAGCAGAACAGAGAATGTCTTCAAGTAGGAAAACCAAAACACCTGTATTCTGAACCTGTTGGAGAGATTCTGGCCCTTTTTAACATTTGAGCTTCAATGAATAATACAACTGCTTTTAGCCCTTAGCTCACACCAGTTGCAAAGGTGACAGATACCTGTCATATTTTAGGACAGCTTATCACCTTAACCCCTGGAGTGATAGAGTATTTATAGACACAAAGATAGAAACATAAAACACATATGTATAGGCAGGAGTCCCTTGGAGGTGGCGATTAGGACTAGGCAGTAATTTTAGCTTGAAGTTCCTATGACTTAAATAGCCACTTGAGCTCTGCTCTCACAGTTTACGATGTCAATAGAACCCCTAAATGAAATTACAGCCTTCTGATACGCAGCAGGATATCCTTTCTTTGCCATGCAATATACACGGCCAGGAGAAATTGCTCTGTACATGGAGTTTCACTAAGGCAGAATTTATCATAAGGCTGCTCTGCTAAAATATCATTAGGCTGTTATTCACTGGATAACACATCTAATGACTCGGGGTGCACTTGATAGCCATGTTTCAGTGAACACATACACACGCCCTGATGTGAACTGGGCACTCCAGTGCTTCAAAGCACTATCGATTTCAATTCTACCATAATTTACACCTGGCTTGTTTTGCCAATAGCTTGAACCCATGCTAACACTGGAACATACACATACAAGTATTAGAGAAATCAGAAATGAACTGTGTTGCAAAATGCATGCAGCAGACTTTCCAGGATTCTGCCTTTATCATCTCCCTTAATGCTACTTAAATATCCTATACTGTTTTCTCTGTCATGTTTGCACATTTCTTCTGTTAGCACTGTCCATTGTTGATGGTGACAGTAATCTCATATTTTTACAAACTGTGGGTACTTCCAGGGAAAGAACTGGGCGCTAGTCATCCTGGTTCCTCCAACATCTAGCACAGCACCTGGAGCATAATAGTTGCTCATAATAATTTTCTTTACGTCTCTTCTTCTTTTCTCTGTTCCATAAATGTGGTTTACTCCAGGGGTTTGCTCTCTTTTGCTTTCTACCAATATATTTTCCTTGAGAAAGGTCCATTCTTTAATTTTAACCATGACGCTGAAGCTGATGCTTCAGATGACTGCCAAACTTATGTCTATTCCTGACCTATCTCCCGCTTTCCTGACTAAATCCAACAGCCTACCAGGCATCAGTCTGGATGTTTCCCCAACATCTTGAACACATTCAAAGACAAATTTATCCCCTTCCTCCAGCCTACAAGACCCATTCCTCCTCCTCACAGCTATCTTGCTTAGTTGTAGAAGGCATAAACTTGGGAGTAATCCAAAATTCCTTTCTCTTGATGCTCAGCCCAAAGGTTATTAAGGTGTGTCCATTCTGCCTCTTATCTCTTGAACAGGTCCCTTCCTTTCTATTCCCATAGTTATTGTCCTAGTTCAGAGCTTCATTGTGTTCTGTCTTAATAATTTTAGTTGCCTCCTAATTCATTTTTCTGTCTCTCTTCTCCCATTCCTCCAATCCATCTTCCCCCCTGCTGCCTGGGTGATCTTCTATAACACAATTTGATCATTACCCTTCTCTACTCAAAACTTTGAAATGGCTCCCCACATACCCTAGGATGAAGTGAAAAGTCTTTGCACGGCAATCAAGACCCAACAGGATTGCTCCCCGCCTGTATCTATAGCATCATTTCTCCACACTCCTCTACTAAATGTAAGTGATACTGGTCCCCAACTCTGCTATGCTATTTCCTACTGAAGTGTCTTTGCTCCTGCTGGTCCCCTTACTGAATGTCCTTCCTCCCTCTGACCATCAGGGAAAATCCTTCACGGCCTAGAAGGGATTTATTAGCTCTTTTATGAAGTTTTTCCTAACTCTACCGCAAAGTACATTCAGGTAAACTTTCGCTATTTTGTGCCTCCAAGGTTCCTTGAGCATCCTTCAGTTATGATTCTTAGCATTATCCCAACTTGTTTCCCTATCTGTCTCTCCACCCATGAGCAGCTTGAGGTCATGTCTTTTCATCTTTGTATTGTCAATGACAAGACCAGAACGTTCACAACAGCATATAAAGGCCTACGTGCTCAGGCTCCCACTGCCTCTCCTGTCACGTCTACCACTCTGCTGCATGCCCACTCTCATCCTGCTAAAAAGACTGCCGTGTTATCACTCAAACTTGCCTGACACAGTCCTGTCCAGGGCCTTTGCACTTGGTAGCTGTGGATCAGAAATGCCTTTGCCTAGATATCCACAAAACTTGCTTCTTCACCTTTCTCAAATGTTGTCCCCTTAGGGAGGCATTCTGTTTCCATTATTTTAAAATCGCAACCTTAGCCCTCACACAACCATACTCTCTCGGTCTCTCTTTCTCTTACTTCACTTTTCTCCATAGCACTTACCAGTATCTAATACACTCTATATTTTACATGTGTACCTGTTTGTCATCTTTCTCTCTTGCCTAAAATTCAAGTATTTTGAAAATAGAGACTTCTGTTGGTTTTGTCTACTGTAGTATCCCCAGCCCTTGGTTCACAGTATGTGCACCTTAATAAATACTTATTAATAAATGAATCAATCTTTAACTGCTAGGACAACACCTGACACTGAATATGGTTCAAAAGTGTTTCTTGCATTATTAAGTATATGAGTGAATGAATGAATGCTAAATCTATGTTTAATGAATGGAATGAAGAGACAGTCTTTGTAATCTGATCCTTATAACAATGCTGGTAAATAAGTCAAATGGGTACTATTATCCTCATTAGACAAATGAAGTAGATGAATAAGGTTAGGAGCCTAAGTTAAGGCAATATGGGTAGTTGAAGCTTTGCTACTCTTTTTCAATTCACTGTTAAAAGGAAGAGACATTTTTTTTGCACTCTGTTCATGATGTATGTCTAACATTTATCACACTATTTTGGTTCCTTTTGACTAGGAAGGCAATTAACAGGAGATGCAAGGTGCTAACACTTTTTATTACAATTTGTGTCTTTCCTTATTAGGTGCTTTTCATAAAAACAGATCCTTTTCTTTCATTTTCAAAAGTGGATTAGGCACTCATACAATTTCGCCCCTCAGAGTTGTTTGTACACGACTACCCAAGAGGGCATCATGCTACAAATCCTGCCAGAATGAACTGGAAGGTGAGTGTGGCATTTGTAGATTGAAAATGAACAGGTTGTTTGGTGCCAAGTTTGAGCTAATGGAGATGTCCTCTATGTGTTAACACCCAAAGGAGAACATATTCAACAACAAAACATTTCAGTTTTTGGCATGTCTATGGAGAGTTAACTTTCCATTGTTCAAGGGTTAATTATCCATTATGTGAATCATTTCTCTTTCTCCCTCTGGCTGCTTACATCTAGGAATTCAGTTTACTAGAGGATAAAGGGGAAAAATAAAAAAGAGAAGGAAATAAAACCAGTACATTTCATTTATATATATTAGAAGCTCTAAAAAGAATTCAATGTAGGAGACAGAATTAGATGTAGCTTAGTGATTGCTAAGTTGATTGACCATTGATGACAGATATAAATTTCACAAGATATTTTGGATTCTTTTAATTATTGTTTATTAGGGTCAGTTTGTTGTATATGAAGTTAGTCTCTGGATGTTATTCATGTCAGCAGGGTACCATTTAGGGTGCTGGAATGGTTCCCTCTCCTCCGATGTGTCCAGAGCACCAAATGTGCCTTAGTATGCTCCAGCTTACTGATTGAAGAAGCACCTAGAGATTCCACCAATTTCTTTAGGCATTCATGAGAAACAACTGCACTTGGCTATTTTCAGTTATTATTTGCCTAAGACAGGGCACTTAATTAGTACTTGTTAAGGCAGTGGAAATGATTGGGCAGTCTGTCCTCTTGACCTTTTCTTTACTGTGTTGTCTGCCCCAACCCTCTCCTGTCTAGTTCATGGGTTTCATAGCTAGTCCTCAGGCCTTTCCACATCTGATGTCAGCCTGAGCTCCTTAGATGTTGAGTTTGAGGAGAGGAAGAACCACTGACTGACTATAAGCAAATACTGACCAACTGGAGAAGCCTTTGGTCAATATGATACTTTACAGGTGAGTTTTGTACTTCCAGACTGCAGGAGCAGACCAACCTAGGTATTTGGCACCCTCATGAGTCCCAGGAAATGAATGGAACTACTGCATGCTCAAGATCCCATGTCCCATCAGAAATCACTTGGGCATTGTGGAGATTAGAAAAGCTACCTTGGCAAATGATGCTGTCAGCTAGTTGGAAGATCTAATATGGGAGTTTAAGGGATGCAGATATAGAAGAATTTACTGATTTGTTTTCTGGACATATTTCTTCCTTATGATAAGCAATATGTACTCACTGTCAACATACTGCCGTATAGATATCATCCATCCATCCATCCATTCATTCATTCATCACCTATTCATTGATCCTCCACTCAGATTGAGGCAATTCAACACTGGTTGGAAGGGAGATAAGTAAACATAAAATGTAGCACCTGCCCTCTAACCACTTGTAGTTTCATACGTATAAAAAAACTTCAATACAAAGCAGTATATGATGTGTCAAATGAAAGCTACAGATTTTTAAAATGCAATTAATGTCAGAAGGGAAAGTTCACTTTTAATCTAGGTTTTTACAGAAAGCTTCAAAGAAAAAAGTGTGACTTCACAAGGATATGTCTTGGCTGGGTATCTTGAAAAGGTATCTGGGAAATTATAGTTGCTGATGTTGATATGTAAATACAGCATCAAAGTATTTAACGTACAACTAAACGCTGAGAAACTAGAATTAACTGGGTCATTTGGATATAAATTCATTCTTACAAAATAAAGTGAATCATTAAATATATTATGAATTTTCAGATAATTAAAAGCAACTTAATTTCTTTCTACTTAATTTTAAACTACTTTATACATATAGCAATTAATATTTTAAAGTTGTACATAAATAGAATTTAGGCTTATAATTTTACATGTGTGTTTGATGAAGGATAATTACCAATCTTATCAGCTAACCAAATCTTATCTTTTGCAGATACTGTTCATAAATATTTGTGTAAAATTTCTGTGTTGTCAGTGTGATAGAATGTCAACTACATTTCACTGATGGTTAATTTGTAAAACGTTTGATTGCGTTCAGAGGCAAGTGAACCTAGCTAGGATTTGGTTATATTTTTAATAGTTGAATATAGATATGTTGCCTGGAGGAAGAAATGGCAATTCACTCCAGTACTCACGTCTGGAGAATCCCACGGACAGAGGAACTTGGCAGACTACAGTCCATGGGGTCGCTAACTGTTGGACACAACTTTGCAACTGAGCATGAGCACAGGTATACTGAATACAGATTATACACAAAATAACATACATATATAATCACATGATGCAATGAATCAATGCCTTCTTCCTAATGTTTAAAAATATGTATCTTTTAAAAGGAATCACATAAATATCAAAAAACATTTCTATATAAATCAGAAAGAATAATTTCTTATTGAGATAATAATTCTGTCATTTAGAAATGCCATTTGAATCTATTTGTGACTGCCTAATTAAATGAATATCACACATAGGAAGTGCTTACAACAAAAATGCACATGCAAGAAAATAGACATTTTACAACATGAATCTTCTGAAATGAAAATAAAATTTTTAGAATCAGCACTCAGAAAACTGAATTATCAATAGTACATTATGGAGGTTTATAATATAGGTTTTGAAAAGATCAGGTAACTATTTACAACCATTTCAATGGAAAGGAATGCATCATTATCTTGTCTTTTCATCAAAGGTGTACTGATCAAACTAACTTAAATACTCCAACTCAGCCATGGAATTCTTCCACAGCCACGTGGAATTCCAGGTCTTGGCAACAATAAGGAAAATTTCTCTGGCAGGTTATCTTTTTAAAATGTCATCTTGGGATATACTCTTAGATATTTGTGTTTACCTATTTTCTGCTTAAATATGCTCACAACATTTTATGTACAAGCACAGAGGATTTTAATAGTAAAACGTTTTCTAAATGTTAGCTCTCCAGCTTACCCTCAGTGCAGTCCTAGCAGATATCATCTCTACCAGAGCTAACGGGCAATTCTCCCAGGAGTCTGTGGAGCCTGAGTGTTAACTGTGGAAGGCACAACCTCACACAGGTCTTGGTAGTAATGGATAAAAGTGAGTTACGTTTATATATCACACTTTAAAAAATTTTAACACTATTTTCCCTTTTGGCTTCTTTCTTCAGAAAAACAGAGTACTAATGGAAAATCCCCAAGAAATATTCCCCATACATGTAGTATACATGTCGTATAATTAACATGGCCTAACTGAAATAAGCAAGTTTTCCATTAAATACCATCAAACTTTGAGCATACTGGTCCTAATAAAACTCTGGGACTGCTTCCTATCACAATGACAGCTCAGGAATTTGATGTGCCTCACAAACTATAGGAACCATGAAAGTAAGCTGACTCTGTGTTCCAGAGGTCACTGACAGAGCCTGAGGAGGCTGTAGCAGGAGTCAGCGTCTATAGGGAGCACGGGACTATATAAGCATGAGGTGGTAAGGAATCCTCCTGCCAATTCAGGAGAGCTGCAGGAGACACAGGTTCAGTACTTGGGTTGCGAAGATCCCCCCTGGAAGAAGAAATGGTAACCCGTTCCAGTATTCTTGCCTGAAAAATCCAAGGACAGAGGAGCTTGGTGGGCTATGGCCCACGGGGTTGCAGGAGCTGGACATGACTGAGCATGCACCAGTTCTATGGTTAAGAATCTGAATCACCCAGGGTAGCAAACAAAATTCCAAAAGAAAGTATCGATGTGATATGCTGAATGACTGCACCAGCTTGGACAGGAGTCCACACAACAGGCACACACAACACACATCTGGTTAAATGTAAAATCAACTAGTGCTAAAGCATTTCCAACTCTGAGGAAGAATCTACTGGCAATGTGTTAATAGCAAGGAAAACTAAAACAATAAAATAGCATCTCTTTCCAAATATTTAAGAACATCGAGTGAGTGCCCCTTAGGCTGGGTTGTGGTTCTTGGAAGTTTTAGCCTATGAGAACCATATTGGGGACATCAAAGACTCCTCCCTGCCTCCAAAGAGCAATTCACTTCAGATGCTGCCACACAGTCAAATGCTTTTATGGCCACCATGTTTTTTTGGTTTTTATTTTTTCCACTCTTAATATTTTGGAACACACTGGATTCTTAAAATTGGAAAGAAAACAAGAAAACACAGTGAGATCAAATACCTCTGAAAAAGCAACTAAGTAGGGGCCCGATGATAAAAGGTAAATACACGTTCCAACTGAAACTCCACTTCCAGGGAGAGTGTGAATTATTAACAAGCACATGGAAGGCAAGTATTGGCACCAGAAGCTGGTCTGTTGACTCCTCTGCTAGTCTCATATCACACAGCGTGCCACCACCCCCATCTCATTCGTTCGACAACTTCAGAGCACACTCAATCAGAGGCTCTTATATTGAGGACGATACTATATTTGGGTTTAATACTGTGAGGACAGTCATCTAGTTTTCCTGTGTCACGATGATAAATTTCCCTGAAACCAAATAAGGATTCCCCTTGCATTTTTCTGTTCAATACCATGAATTCAGAAGAATAAAGACAAGGGTATGACAAATAATATTTTCCAAAGGTTGGGTGGGGGAAGTTTCCCGAACGTTTAAAAACAGCTAGTTCTTAGCAAAGTGATCTTCAGAAGAACAGTATTAAACAATATTCTTGTTCCACGCAGCCACTTTTACTCCTTGCTTAACTGGGTACGTTACGTATTCTGAGCATAATGTAAATGTGCAGAGGAGAGATGCACGAAAAGCTGGTAGAGAGAAACTCCAATCGGATCCTGAATCCCACTTTCACTTCCCCCTCCTATAACCCCATCTGCTACCTCCCAGCCGCGCTCACTCACCTATCTTTCTCCTCCCACCAGCATGTTTGCTAGGCATGTCAAGGCTGACATCCATCGGTGGCAGCATGAAACCTAAGCCTGCAGGCTCCTTCTGAGCACAGACTCAAGGCTCAGCCATTGTCCATAGAGTGCTCTCAGCTGTACCTAGTAAAATCTTCATCAGGCCGTTGGATTGTTTGGTAGCTTTTTAAAAAAAAAAAAAATTCCATTTTTTTTTTCCTTTTAAAAACACTCGTTATTTTCTGACTGCCTCAGAGACACCAAGAATAGAATCCTTGACACATCAAATTCTGGAACCTCACCACTCACCAGGACGGTGGTTCCTGATCCAAGGAGTGTCGCCTGAGAATCAGCACAGACTCCCGAGGCTGTCCAGGCCTGGCTGCTAAGCTCCCTGCTTTGATTAGTTCGTCGAGTTCACGGTGTTCCAGAGTGCTGAAGCACAGAAATTAGGGAGGGGAGGTGGAAGGAAAATCACTGGAGCCTCTTACGATCTAACTTCCACTAACTGAGAGGAAATGTCTTATAAATAAACAACAGCAAGAGAAACAAAAAAAAAAAAACCCATCCCGTCCTGCCAGAGGAATGTACATTATTGTCTCCCGACGGAAAACTTTACACCACACCAGAATGCAGCCATTTCTCCTGAAACTACCTCCCTCAAAACAGAAAGGAAAAGAGAATCAGAAAGAAAAGGAGAACAAAAAGAGATTTTTTTTTTCATCTCCTTGAATTCTGTTGGGAAGTTCATGTCAGTTCCCAGTAGACACATAAGCAGTTGCAACAGTGTCACTGTTCTAGGATTTCTTGTGGAGGCTGCTTATTAGCAAAATTTCATTTCTGCCCAGATGACTGCTGTGCCATCCGGACATTTTCAGAAGGGAAGTTCAGGGAAGGGGGGGGAGGGTGCGATTGTGGAGGAGAGGAAGAAGAGAGGACAAAGGAACATTCCTGATGAACCGGAATGCCCTAGACACGGCCATGAAAAAGCCAACCCCCACCCACCACCCTACTATTGCTTGTTGAGGGCTTGGTGATGCAGTGTGTTTAATCTACTTACTCTTTCTGCTCGGGAGGCTGAGGTTCCTACATTTCCAGCTCATGCTGGACTGTACCGTAAGCAACAAGTGAAATGAGTTCAGTGATCTCATTCTAGTCCTTCGACTCCTGTCCACATCGCTAAGCGACTGCACAGCTTGGCACAGGCCAGGATGAGTCAGCAGTCTCTGGTCATGAGAGGCCAGGCCTGGAATAGCAGGGGTGGGGGGGGGGTGTTAGGTCAGGAGCAAAATGAAGCAGAAAGGCAGTTTAGATGGCAGGGCTCAGATCTGCAATTCACAGAGATACTGCAGGTCAAAATGAAAGAGCCTCATCAGCTCTGGGGTGAAGACTGAAGGACTGTACAAAAAGGAGCAGCAAGGGAAAAACTTAGAACAGCTGCCTACCAAACATAGCAAGAACAAATTAGAGTACCGCAGACAGAAAAAGAGGGCATCAGTAGAGCCCTAGAGGAGAAAAGATGCTCATTAAGATCTCCATAATACCTTGTTTCCATGTGCTCCTAAACTTGATTTAAGAAAAAGTGGTTACCTATACACTATCCTGTGATATTTTGGTATTGCTTTCCCTATTTGATAAGCAGCAAAACAAACAAATAAAAGAAAAGCACTACAGTAAAATCACAACAGGAAGCCTCATGTTCCATAAAACAATGTGATTATAAGTAAAAGCCTAATATCTCAAAGATGTGCATTTGGGTCAATGACATCCTTGCAAAATCTGGTCACAAAAGGGTTAAAGAGAAGCACTCAAATTAAGCTTGGTGGCAGCAGAGAAGACCTAAGAGAAAGGAGAGAAGTAAGTTCAGTGTTGAAACACAAAGGGAATATGAGATTGTGTCTATATTTCTGTTCCATGGGGTCAGCATGGACCTCCATCAGCAAGTGACACGTCTTGTCAACAGGACTTTGCAGTGCCTCTTCCCGTGCAGTAGTACTGTTATATAGCAAGAGGAGACGGAAAATAAAACAGCCAGAGGAAAACAACAGGTTCAACATAAAAAATAAATCAATTAACAGACATTTTTTTGGAGGAGACTAATTCATGGGGTCGCAAAGAGTCAGACACAACTGAGCGACTGAACTGAACTGAACTGAAGAGCTTGAATGAGTCAATGGATAAAGAAAAGACTTAGTGTAGGAAACAAACTTAGAGGAAGCGTTTCTAGATAAGGAAACTGAGGTGGGGACAGAATGGTTAGCAAATAGTGGTGATGGCCCCCAAACAAGGGAGAAAGCAATTTGAAAGGTCAGGTGGGGTACAGCACGAATTGCAGGAAAAAGAGAACACCATCAAAAGGGCTGGGAAACACTAGTAAAAGATTTCTTTACAGAGTTTCAGACAGACCTAATAAAGACCCACTATATATTCCTATTATTGTCTAAAGATGAACAGTTGCATAAGATGTATAAAAAATGCAGAATAATATTTTAGTTTTCATTCCAGAGATCATTAAATCATCTCATCACATCTTTAATAAATGCTTAACCTTAAGAAAATGAACTTTTTAGCCTCAGTTTTCTTTTCTTTGAAATGGAATATTATCACCTTGAATTATTATAAAGATGGAATCAATGTTTGCTGACGCTTATCATGGTAGTATCTATCAGGTTGGATACTCAATGAAATGTTAATTGTTTGTATCTTATTAACCTGTCATCTTCATAAGTACTCAGTGAAAGAATCATTTCCAGTGTTGTTGCAGTGGATTCAGAGAATCCAATAGGAAGACCTTGCTGCTGCTGCTGCTGCTAAGTCACTTCAGTCGTGTCCGACGCTGTGTGACTCCATAGACAGAAGCCCACCAGGGTCCCCCGTCCCTGGGATTCTCCAAGCAAGAACACTGGAGTGGGTTGCCATTTCCTTCTCTGTGTAAAAGTGAAAAGTGAAAGTGAAGTCGCTCAGTCGTGTCTGACCCTTAGCGACCCCATGGACTGCAGCCTACCAGGCTCCTCCATCCATGGGATTTCCTAGGCAAGAGTACTGGAGTGGCTTGCCATTGCCTTCTCCGAGGAAGACCTTAAATCTAGTAAATTCCTCAGAGAATGTTGCTTCAAAATGCTTGTTTCTATCTGGAGATTTGAAACATTATGTATGAACACAGAGGATGTTAAAAACCTATTATGTTAAAATCTCGATTTGGGGTGTCTATATTGTCCAAGCAGCTTGGAACTTAATAACACTAAGTAACTAGAAACCTGAAAAAGAAGAGGGATTTTTAGAAGCATCTCCAAAAGCAACAGGATAAAAGTGCTATTGGCCTTGACTGCATGATGAGGGTTTTTTTTTACCAAAGGGGAAAACTTAGTCCAGTTGATCATCCCAGCCTAATTGATTAATTGTGGGTCTGACCATCTGGCTGATGAATGCTGACACCCAGCAGTGATTACTGTGTAACACAAATCCGGGTGTGCTCTGCCTGCTGCCTCCCACAATAATGGCAACACTGAACTTCAGGTTAGCTTATTCAGGCCTCTTGGCTCAGCCTCTTCATGGAACAGTGGTTGTGGCAGGGAATATTTTACTAGACCTGGTCAAGCATTATCTTCTCTTATTTGTTACCCACTCCTTTCCAACTCCACGCCTACCTGTTCCTGAGCCCTCCCCTTGTATATACTCACTTCCCATGCGAAGCACTCCATCTGCAGTTTTCATCATACTGTCTGACTCTCTCATTTCCGGTTGCTCTATTCTGAAATATATTCAACTTGTCTGAAAGACCCACACTGCTACTTCACAGGGTATCCTACGGAAACATTTTTATTGTCTCTCCTTTGTTACTGGTTTATTTCAAAGTGTCCTGTGCTTCCAAATAAAATTATTTCACCTAACTCATGAGCCTTATTATAAGGCCCACATATGGCTTAAGTTTTCCAGGAGGTTAACAGAATACAAGGGTTAATAGAATATAATTCTTGCATCTTCAATCTACATCTGATCCTTAGTTAGGGTGTCCCTGGGAGAAGATTCTCCCTACAAGGACTCTGGAGCACATTTAAGTGCTAGGAAAAAGAGTCAGGCCCATGTAAATAACAGGAATCAATGGCAATGCCACACACGAACTAATCAAGACAACTTGTGCATGGGAGAATTCTCAAATAAATCAAATCTAAATGTGTAAATATAAACCCTGGGGAATTACAACCAAATTATTTTATTATTTTTTTGTAGAAAGGGATGGAGGAGTAAACTGATATAAAATATCTTTAGAAAAGTTGGCCAAAGAATCACAGTGAAAGAGAATCATTCATATCCCCTCTCTTTTTTCTCTGACTGATTTCCATCTCAGAATTCATTTTTCTTGCTTCTCACAGATGCTGAATTCTTCTATGTTCCAGGCTGGGTTAGTGTTAATTTTCAGTAGAGAATGGCAGTAGCATGCTGAACTACAGAGTTCCAGACTGGGAGTTGGGAAATGTTTTTGGCCTGACTGTCAGTAAACAACTATGTGTCTAGGGCAAGTCAAGTCCCTTAACTCCCCATGTCTCAGTGTCTTCATTGAAAAATGATAGGGTTGGACTGCATGAACTCCATAGTCTCTGCCAACATGAAGATTCTATGGTTCTATAGCTCATTTCCTTTTTCTCTCTGGCACCAACTGCTCAGCAACTCTGCTTCTAGTCATTTCTCTGCTCTCAGTTAGTGATGGAAAAATATCGCCTTCATTTACTACCCAGTATTTGGTATTTGTAACCTTTCTCTCTCTCCTTTTTTTTTTTTTTGATGCTAGATATTTTGAGTCATAAACATGAACATATCCAGATAGATGCTTTAAATTTGAAAGCATTTAAGGAGAATAGCTTTCCCATGTAGAAACATTTAGTGCAGCTCGGCATGGAGGAAGCCAGGCATCCAAAAGTGGAGCAAAGGGGCCAATTCACAAATGAGAGGAAGCCTTTCACAATAAGAGTCTCCAGGCTCTTCAATTTAGATAAAGCTACCAAATTCTAGCTACTTTTCCAATCAATCGCAGACACCCTCACAGACACTTAGGACTACAAATTTGAGGACCAGCACTGGCAGTGATGCAGTTCTTATTTCACCTCCACCATGTATTGCCAAGTAGGATTTAGGATGGCATAGTAATAAGAGCCAAGAGGACAATCTGTCATTTATTTTCCTCCAAACTTTTCAAAATTTCCCATTTGGGCTCTGTTTCCCAGTTTTAATTTGGTAACTGCCATTTTTCAGCATTTCTTTTAACAGGTTACTAATAATTTCTGATATAGGATCTCATATTTCATTTTGTGCTGCTAGAACTGCTGTTAATATTTCATCTGCCTTCAATTCAGCTCTGAATCAAGGCTGCTGGGGTTTTGATACACAGTTAACACTTTGGGTCTGGGGATTTGATCATCAGTGTTCACCCAGCTTGTCCATATATTTTTAGGTAAGAGTAATAGATTGTCTCAGAAATATTTCAAAGTGTGCTATACATTTTAAGGATATGTTAGAGTATCTCCTTCTGGATCTTTGATGAAAACAACACAAGCAAGTCTTCTGTGTTTGGTCTCCCAGGTAGCTCGCTATTTATTTCAGTATTAGTGTTCTGATAGCAGAGGGCAATGGTTCAGAGTCAGGCCTCACAGTCAGATCTAAGCTCAAAACCTGGTTCTGACATATACTACAAAAAGTATGTTAGGTCAGTTCCTTAACCTTGCAGAACCTCTATTTCTCTGTTTGTAAAATAAGGATAATAACTCTGTGTGTGTGTGTATGTGTTAGCTGCTCAGTTGTGTCCTGCTCTTTGCAACCCCATGGACTGTAGTCTTTCAGGCTCCTCTGTCCGTGGACTTCTCTAGGCAAGAATACTGGAGTGGGTAGCCATTCCCTTCTCCAGGGGACCTTCCCGACACAGGGACAGAACTCGCATCTCCTGTACTGCAAGCAGATTCTTTACCCTCTGAGCCACCAGGGAAGCCCCATCTACCCCTGTTGCTATGAGTTCTCAAAAAACCATGGGAATCATTATTTCCCTAGCATTAATAATCTAAATATTCACATTATAGTGTTATTATTTTGCAACATCTTTTCAAGTCCAACAAATTACTTTTGAGTCCAGGCTTTTGTTGTCTGCCTTTTTACAGTTTACATTTTACAAAACTCTCAGTGAGATCAAGTAAAATATTTTAAAATCAGATCCTTAAAACCATATGTACAGTTAAAAATAGTACACAGCATCATATTCTTAAGTCACTTTTCAATCTAGCATCAAATTCTCAAAACTCTTTGTTCCTCTAACAGCGAGGCTGGGATAAGGCCCATCATACTAATGCTAATCCATTCCATAAAGAGATGATTTACTGCTACCTACTCCCAAACAATACAGATTATTTCAAACATTTTTAGTCATGGAGCAGTCATGGTCCATCAGGAGACAGAAACCACACAGTAATTTGAATACAAGAAGTTTAATATAAAGAATTATTAACTGTAACAGGGGTTTGGAGTAATGAGGGAGTAACTAATGATAAGACAACTGTAAATTATATAAGATGGGCTCAATAAAGGACAGAAATGGTGTGGACCTAACAGAAGCAGAAGATATTAAGAAGAGGTGGCAAGAATACACAGGAGAACTGTACAAAAAAGATCGTCATGACCCAGATAATCATGATGGTGTGATCGCTCACCTAGAGCCAGACAACCTGGAACGTGAAGTCAACTGGGCCTTAGGAAGCATCACTATGAACAAAGCTAGTGGAGGTGATGAAATTCCAGTTGAGCTATTTCCAGTCCTAAAAGAGGATGCTGTGAAAGTGCTGCACTCAATATGACAGCAAATTTGGAAAACTCAGCAGTGGCCACAGGACTGGAAAAGGTCAGTTTTCATTCCAATCCCAAAGAAAGGGAATGCCAAAGAATGCTTAAACTACTGCCCAATTGTACTCATCTCACAGGCTAGTAAAGTAATGCTCCAAATTCTCCAAGCAAGGCTTCAGCAATATGTGAACCGTGAACTTTCAGATGTTCAAGCTGGTTTTAGAAAAGACAGAGGAACCAGAGATCAAAATGCCAACATTCGCCGGATCATCGAAAAAACAAGAGAGTTCCATAAAAACATCTATTTATTCTTTATAGACTGTGCCAAAGCCTTTGACTGTGTGGATCACAATAAACTGTGGAAAATTCTGAAAGAGATGGGAATACCAGGCTACCTGACCTGCTTCTTGAGAAACCTGTATGCAGGTCAGGAAGCAACAATTAGAACTGGACATGGAACAACAGACTGGTTCCAAAGAGGAAAAGGAGTATGTCAAGGCTGTATATTGTCACCCTGTTTATTTAACTTATATGCAGAGTACATCATGAGGAATGCTGGGCTGGAAGAAGCACAAGCTGGAATCAAGATGACCAGGAGAAACATCAATAACCTCAGATATGCAGATGTGAAGAGGAACTAAAGAGCCTCTTGATGAAAGTGAAAGAGGAGAGTGAATGTTGACTTAAAACTCAACATTCAGAAAACTAAGATCATGGTATCCGGTTCCATTACTTCATGGCAAATATATGGGAAACAGTGGAAACAGTGGCTGAGTTTATTTTTCTGGGCTTCAAAATCACTGAAGATGGTGATTGCAGCTATGAAATTAAAAGATGCTTACTCCTTGGAAGGAAAGTTATGACCAACCTAGACAGCATATTAAAAAGCAGAGACATTACTTTGTCAACAAAGGTCCATTTAATCAAAGCTATGGTTTTTCCAGTAGTCATGTATGGATGTGAGAGTTGGACTGTGAAGAAAGCTGAGCGCCAAAGAATTGATGCTTTTGAACTGTAGTGTTGGAGAAGACTCTTGAGAGTCCCTTGAACTGCAAGGAGATCCAACCAGTCCATCCTAAAGGAAATCAGTCCTGGGTGTTCATTGGAAGGACTGATGTAGGAGCTGAAACTCCAATATTTTAGCCACCTGATGCGAAGAAGTGACTCATTTGAAAAGACCCTGATGCTGGGAAAAATTGAAGGCAGGAGAAGTGGACGATAGAGGATGAGATGGTTAGATGGCATCACTGACTCAATGGACAAGGGTCTGAGTTAACTCCGGGAGTTGGTGATGGACAGGGAGGCCCGGTGTGCTGCGGTTCATGGGGTAGCAAAGAGTTGGACATGACTGAGCGACTGAATTGAACTGAACTGAAATTATATAAGAACAAACAAATATAAGGAGGAGCCATAACTTCTAAGGCTGATAAAGAGTACCCAAGGAAGAGTCCCTGACACCTCTGGACCAGGATCTAGTCTTTATTGGACAGTGAAAATGTTAGTCACTCAGTCATGTCTGATTCTTTGCAATGTCATGGACTGTAACCTGCCAGACTCTTCTGTTCATGGAATTCTCCAGGCAAGAATACTGGGGTGGGTAACTATTCCCTTCTCCAATGGATGTTCCTGACCCAGGGATCAAACCTGGGTCTCCTGCATTGCAGGCAGATTCTTTACTGACTGAGCCACCAGGGAAGCCCACTGTTGGACAAGGCACAGCCAATGAATGAATGGCAGAGAAACTGCTGGAGAAGTGGGTCAGAAAAACTGGCTGGAAATCTATACTCCAGGGTGTCCGGGAAACTGTTCACAGGGAGGCTGTTTCATCCGAGGCACACTACCATGTGAACCACCACACAATGTGTGCATGTGTGTGTGTGTGTGTGTGTGCATGTGTGGTGGGTAATGGAGGTAGCTGCTGGATAAACGACCCGAACCTCAGCTGCTGGGTGACATGGCAGAAGTGTGTGCTGCAGGAGCCAGGCCTTAGAGAACCATGCACAGTGCAGGAGCCTGCCAAAAATGTACAGGCAACCTGGAAGGAAATCTTCTTCCTCCTATAATGTCTCTCTGAATCCTCACTGGCAAAGCACACACACACACAAGTTAGGAAAGGGAAATATTTAAAGAAGCCAGATACAGTTTTTCTGAGCAGGCAAGGAAGGGCGAATTTGAATCTGAGCGGCAGCACATGGATAAAAGGCAGAGTTACTAGATTATACACTTTATGAAATAACTCACTTTGGAGATTACAATCCAGTGTTCTCTTACTATACTACTAACTAGACTTGTTTACCTGTGCTAATACACTGACTCTGTATAATTAAATACGTATTGTCAGAATTAAGGACAATAATATCCTATTAAATAAAAGTGGCACTACTAGTATTTGCATAATGACCTCCCCCCACCCAAATGCTGCCCGTGAGTGCTCAGTCTCTTCAGTCATGTGGGCTGTTTGTGACCCCATGGACTGTAGCCCACCAGACTCCTCTGTCCATGGGATTTTCCCAGCAAGAATATTGGAGTGGATTGCCATGCCTTCCTCCAGGGGATCTGCCTGACTCAGGGATCGAACTCACATCTCCTGTGTCTCTTGGACTACAGGAAGATTCTTAACTGCTAAACCACTGGGTAAGCCCCAAACGCTGCCCACATATGTTCTAATTGTTTACAGTTAATAGATTAGGAAAAATGTAAAGAAATACTAAACTATTGACCTAGATTTATGCATTGGTGATCCCAGTCCAGAATTTCAACTAAGTGGGTAAATCACGAGAGTCATTATGAACAATCCACAGCTTCAAGAGTGGTAAAAATGAGCTCAACTATTATGTTTCCTTTCTCTCTCCTTTTCTTTTTATTGACTCCAGAACCCATATTTGCTGTTCTATGATTCCTTTTGGGGGAGGCTGTTAACTATGAGTTGCTGTATTTTAGAAAAATGTATCATATATTTAGCAGGAAATTTTCCCTATGAGTCTTGTCCTATATTGTTCTACCTTCAACATTAAACAGAAAAGCTTAAGTAAATGACCAAAGGGAAGCATTCCTTAAGGTATACAGTGATCACTGACAGAGCTGATTTTACATATGGATGGGGAGGTATACTTAAATATCTCAACTGTTTTCACCTAATTCTTTTCTTCCTTTTAGAAGAGGGCAGAACCGTTTATTCTATAACTAGAGGTAGGGTTTAAAAACACAAACCCTTGACATTAGAAAGGGTTGTGTGGTGGCAAGAGGCTGAGAGCACAGAAAGCAACTGGGTGAGATGCAAGTGCAGGGGAGGGGAGACTGGCTCAAGACTAAGGCCGCAAAGCCCCTGTCTCACCCATTTGTCTGTTTTGACTGAGGCCTGGTCGCAGTAATACTATCTGCTCTCCCTGTTACGGGAAGGATCTACTGGCTTCCTTCAGTCATCTTTTCTGAAAACCAGTGGTATTATCAAGCCAAGCCAGCCCTGTTGGGCTGTCTCACAATCATACTGTAGGCACTGCTTTAGGATTTCAGACAGGTGATTGTCTTTAGGATTTTCTTTTGTTGGTGTTGTGTGTGAAGACTGGGGATAAACCTAATGACCTTACATACATTTGATCCCCATCTCCCCAGCAAACAGATATGCACACCTCTCCCCTGCAACTGTTGAGTCCAAAAGGAAATGATGACAAAGGAGAGTCTAAGTCCATGTGAATCAGGCAGGCAAGTCCATTTTATTTTAGTGTGCCCTTCTGTTCAGCTGGCTGTTCTGCTCTGACCCACTATATTTACCCTGTCGGCTGCTCTTACTAGCAACATGCCTTTTTAATCAGCCTTCCTGGGGTCTGCATTTGATTACAGCATTTGTGTTCTATTTTGATTCTTTTGTACTGTGCCCTGTGGTGTTAGCTTGAAAGGTGTTATTTATAAAATGAAATTCTATTGTATTGCCACTTGGATTCAAAGAGGACATATAATATTAATGCAGAATGTATTTAATAATATCTTGAATCTATTAAATCAATTTCTTCATGAGAACACGAAATAGGAGGGATGCAAGTGGGTTGGTAACCCAGGTAATAAGTCTTAAGAATTACCTGACTCTCCTTCACAGGCATTCATAAAAACTGGCATGAGGATCTTTCTCTTAACGTCACGGTTTCCAAAAGGAGGAGACTACCTTTCCTCAGCCAGACCAGTGAAGTGTGCACCTGTTTAAACATTCAATCGTGAAGACCAAACATTTTCCTAGGCCTTGGATGCAAATTTTTGACTAAGGAAACCATGAGACGAAACACGGATATGACTTTTTTACTACCTAGGAAGATTTAGGTAAAGAAGGAAATATAATCACCTGTTTCCAAGGAGCTGCTTGCAGAATTTGTAAAAAAGAAGAAAATTCATTATGTTCTTAACTTCCCTCAAAAGCAGGTTAGGAAAATTGTAGTGATACTAAGGATTAAGACAGAATTTCCAGGGTGGCATATTTAGAGTGGCACAGGTTTCTTTATGGCTGCTGGGCCTACAGACAGATGCTTATGGATCAGATTGACAGAGTCCTTAACTTTTCTTCACTTCTAATTTTAATGCAAACTGAAGACTGGAACATTATATCACTGTATCACAGCTTGCATGTCACATCTGTTGTTGTATACATTCCACTCTTTCACTATACCCTTTTTTTTCCTGGTGATACATCTGAAATCATCAGTGACTGTTTCCGAGAAGGCAATGGCACCCCACTCCAGTACTCTTGCCTGGAAAATCCCAGGGATGGAGGAGGCTGGTAGGCTGCTGTCTATGGGGTCACACAGAGTTGGCCACAACTGAAGTGACTTAGCAGCAGCAGCAGCAGCAAGCTGCTGTTTAGATAAAGAATAAGGAAGGATCAGGTGTGGAAGACAGGTTAATAATCAGGCTCTGCAGAATCTGCTAAAAGAAACAGTTACTCACAAAGAAAGCTGGTTATGCAGTCTTGGGATGAGGGTTCCTAGATTTTTTGCCTGCTCACTTGCTCATTGTACATCTCCAGGAAATCTAGGGTCCATTTTTTTAATCACTAAAATATGAATCGATGCTTTTGAACTGTGGTGTTGGAGAAGACTCTTGAGAGTCCCTTATACTGCAAGGAGATCCAACCAGTCCATTCTAAAGGAGATCAATCCTGGGTGTTCATTGGAGGGACTGATGCTAAAGCTGAAGCTGCAATACTTTGGCCACCTTATGCGATGAGTTGACTCACTGGAAAAGACTCTGATGCTGGGAAAGGTTGGGGGCGGGAGGAGAAGGGGACGACGAAGAATGAGATGGCTGGATGGCATCACCGACTCTGTGGACTTGAGTTTGAGTGAACTCCGGGAGTTGGTGTTGGACAGGGAGGCCTGGCGTGCTGTGATTCATCTGGTCGCGGAGAGTCGGACACGACTGAGCGACTGAACTGAACTGAACTGAAAATATGAATAACTATATTTACCTCTTTCTATTTTCACTGGACTTCTTTAGGGATGGATGTGACAATGGTCTGCTGTTGCTGCTGCTAAGTTGCTTCAGTCGTGTCCGACTCTGTGTGACCCCATAGACGGCAGCTCACTAGGCTCCCCCGTCCCTGAGATTCTCCAGGCAAGAACACTGGAGTGGGTTGCCATTTCCTTCTCCAATGCATGAAAGGGAAAAGTGAAAGTGAAGTCGCTCAGTAATGTCCGACTCTGCGACCCCATGGACTGCAGCCTACCAGGCTCCTCTGTCCATGGGATTTTCCAGGCAAGAGTACTGAAGTGGGGTGCCATCGCCTTCTCTGGATAATGGTCTAGAAGACTCCAAATTCTCTGCAATGAGGATAGGATAAAATTGTGCAACATAATTAAAATAATAGTTCAGACCCCTTTTTAGTTTCTCCAAATTCAGATATGAGAAACATTAACAAATGAATGAATTTCCTCCCCTTTGGGAATAAATCATATGCCTTCATTCATAAATGACATCCCAAACATGAGGAGCTAGGACATGTTGGGAAATATACACCTCAATCTTGAATGAAGCCAATTGCAAACTCCTTGCATGAAAAAAATCATGTTATTTATCTCTGTATCCATCTGGGCTCTACCATGTTGATTTTCATTATGTAAGTATTTCATTAATGTTTGTTGAATTGAAAAATGAAATCATACAATTTCAGAGCTGAAAATAGCTAGAGATCATGTAAGTCCAGTTGCCTCATTTTGATGAGAAAACTGATGCTCAGACAAACTGAGCATCAAATGCAATATTAATAATGTTAAGTCTTAGGAATAGTTAAAGATCTGTCACTGGAAATATATAACTCAATCAATTAAAGAAAATTTTTTTTTGGTCAAAATAAAAAGTACTCTTCAGCTTAAATAGCCTGAAGTATTCTAATCTAGGGCTTCCCAGGTGGTGCCAGTGGTAAAGAACCCACCTGCCAATGCAGGAAATGTTAGGAGACTTGGATTTGATCCCGGGTCAGGAAGATCCCCGGGAGGAGGGCATGGCAACCCACTCCAGCATTCTTGTCTGGAGAATCCCATGGACAGAGGAGCCTGGCAGGCTACCGTCCATGGTGTTGCAAAGAGTCTGACACAACTGAAGTGACTTAGCACACACACACATTCTAGTCTAACCAAGGAGGTTGAAGCCTAAAGCAATAAGTAAACTTCACCAAATGACCACAGACCATAAGCATGTTAGAAATGTCATTACTAAGTTGGCACATTTTAATACTATGCCTGTCCCCACTCCACTGGCATAATTTTTGTGTAAAGGTAAGGTCTTGAAAACAAAAAGGAGTTGAAATCATCGAAATTATGTGGGATTTATGGATGTGCAATTCAAAAATGAATTACTTTCAGTTATTATTTCAGTTTACTACTTAGCAATATTGTAGATGATAAGCCAAATTTAAATTCTAGGGTTCAGGAAACAAAGTAGGACAAGATAGTTTGTCCTTGGTTAAATAGAAAGTGAGCAAGACTATGAGAAAGATAATTTCCCTCTAGTGGAAGTTACTCATTTGGTATTTGCAGAAATAAGTCTGTCTGACTCTTGCCTGAGTTGTCTGGTTGAATTTGTACCATAACAATAAAAGCCAGTCAAATTATCCTTTTGACCAACTTAATTTTTGAGAACAGTATTAAATTTCTTTTTCTTCACTTAAAACAATCAAAAGATTTAAATTCTTGGTTAGAATATAAACAATTTGTAGTCAGGTATTTTAATGATCTCCTAAAAACTGCATCAGAGAGACTGGCATAGAACAGAAACTGGATAAAAGTAAAATGTCTATTATTGTATAGTAGGAATCTAGGAATCTCCCATGAACCACTTCACATTTTTCCAGAGCTCCTTTCACAGTAGAAATCTCTGAAGGTTACAGAGAACAGAACTTGAAGAAAAAGGGGGACAAGTGACAACAACAGACTTGATGCTTCCAATACCCAGAGGGCCTGCTGGAGGCTAACATTTGTATATTACCAAAACTTTACTCTGGAAACATAACCAGGTTTTTACAGATTAAGTTCAAATTACTAACTTGATATTTCAGCCTCCATTTCTTGCTCTACTTCCTTAGATGTCCCAGGTTCCAGTACTACCCAGCAAGTATTCCAGAGCGTAGCCACACTATATTAGTATTTCCCTTGACATTGCCAAGGGAGTCCTAAATTTTAATTTTCTATTCTATTATCTCCATGATTTATTAAATCATGTCTGGACTTCTGGGTTGGAATATTATGCATTCATTTACTATGATTCAATAAGCATCTATTATGTGTGAGACACTAGGAAAATAAATAGGAATAAGCCTTAACTCCTGCCTTCAAAGAATTAAGGAATTCACAATGCAGTGTCTACTTCCTATAAATAGCATATGTTCCTTTAGTTGGAGTGTCCTAGTGTCGTTCTTTTATCAATCTAATTGCTTTAATTACCTCCGAGTCTAGGTTATGTTCTATCATATCTA